>NC_086386.1:56062121-57303332 GCF_036588685.1 Mytilus trossulus | reverse complement strand
AGTTATATTTTATTTTAGACACATATGAACAACAGGACAACTTTAACATGTGTTTGCATGTCAAAGCTTCATTGACAAAAATTTACCGGTGGCTTCATTGTAGTAGACGTTTATTCTTTCTAGCTGTAAATCTGAATCTCCATGGTAGGTTCCTGTGGGGTCAATACCGTGTTCATCTGAGATAACTTCCCAAAACTGGAAGTAATAAAGCTTACTGTAGAATGATATCATTGATGGTATAGTAATACATGTAGATGAAGATCCAAATTCATGGATCTTTTCCAGAAAGCATGTATATAAATATACATTGAGAAGGAGTAGTATTTTTGGCGAGAAAATTTTGCGTCCCCAGCTGTAGGCCACAAGGTCAACAGCTAGCATGCAATTAGCTGTTGTCTGGAGCAGCATGCAATAGAATACATGTACTATTATGGCTAAAAAGCAGATCCCCAAAGCATTTTAAGTAAAATAAATATTTATTTTCAACAAAGATCTATAAAATAAAACACAAGTCCCAGTGTAATTTTCCCTCTTTAGAAGGCAAGTTAAACAGGAAATTGAGAGACATGCCTTTCCATTAAAAAAATGCTGAAATTAAATATAAAGACCCGCTTTTGAAGAGTTTTTTTTTTTTTTACTAAAAATTGACATTTACTACATGTTCAAAATCTATATACTGGAATGCAATCAATAATAATAGAAATGAGACAAATCCTCAATTAAATTCAATATCCTTAGCCACATGTACATTCTTGCATCAATTTTGTGACAAAAGATTAAATATGCATAATAAAAACAAAATACACAATGAATACACATTCAACTACTCCAGACAATGTGCTATTTAATAATTAAATTACAAAGTTCTATAAATACATGTAGTTCTATAAATCAATATACTGCAAGTCTGTGTTAAGTCTCCCTTGATTAACTTGAGTCATGACACGGAGGTTTGCTTCTAATTCAAGATTTTTGTCTCATTTAAATTATTCAAATTTCAGCAGTCCCTATACATACATGTACAAAAATGTATGTATGACTTTCATTTATCCTTTAAATAGTTTTCTCAATTTACAAAAGGAAATTTAATTAGAAACTGGTTAAGTGTTAAAATTGATATGTATTGCATAGCAACATCGATACACATTGATAATACAGTACAGCTATTAAATCAAGTTCATCATTTATTATCAATGAAAGTCTTTTCAAGCAAGAAAAGCATTTAAATTTCACTTTAACCGACAAGGTCATGTATTTAACAACTGTATTTTATGGTTGTCATAACGAACTTGAGAACCTTGGGCCATTTAATTTATCAACATTAATAAATGTTTGTTTTAATATATAAGACATGTACAATGTTACTCACAATTTACAAGTATTCTTTACCTAAAAGCTTTTGTTATATACATGTACATGAATTTCAGAAACATTTTTTTTCAAATATTACTTCTTATGTCATTTTAACTGGATTTTAATCAACTTTGTACAATATTCTAAAAGAAATAGAAGTGCTAAAGGCTTTATTTTTATTTGGGGTTACATAATTATTACATGCATTTATATTATTATCATTTTCATCAGTCCAAATAACATCTCAGAATGGCTGGAAGGCATCACAGCAAAAATTAAATTAAACTTTTTAGGACAACCTTTTCTTATTAAATCAATCAGATCAATAAATTTTATATTTTCGTCTAGAATGATGCTGTGTATTTCCACATTTCAGTTCACATCAGTGAAAACAAAATGGTTTGAAACTAGCAAAAATACTTCATGTTTGCACCCATCCAAACTTTGAAACCCAGGTCAGCCTTTGACTTTGTTAACTTGTAAGTCTTGATTTTTTTTTCAATTTTGGTTCATTTATATGTTCCCGAGTTTGTCAAATGATATGAATTCTATTTTCACTTAACCAGTATACATTTTTGTTTATGGGCTAGGGGAAGTCTGTCTCAGTTGCAGGATGTTTTTGCTGTTAAGACCATTTTCATTCAAACAATCATCCAATGAAAACAAAAAATCTAGATCTACCTTCAAAGTTGACAGGTCATGTCAACAGTGAATAGGTTTGAACCGTCACAAAAATTGTTTATATAAAAAAAAGTTGCCAGGTGAACACCAGAAAAACAACAAAACTTAAAAGTGTCTCCAAGGGATTCAAAAGATTTGGCTACTGTACAGCAGTCAGCACTGCTTGCACACTTTCCTCTGTACTAAGATTCTAATTGTCCTGATAAAATTTCAACAATTATTTAGGGGATTACCCGGTTACTAAAAAGGTTGGGAGTGGCCACGTTCTTTTTGGTGAATTTTTTGTACATGATAATAGTAAGATATGCTATAAATATAACGATGTTGACCTTATTCCCAACTTGAAGGAATTCTAATAAGACTGTAATGTAGTCCCGCCAAAATTATGTAATAAATTTGTTTCTGGCAAATTAAAGTAGATCTGGAATGTCGATAGGCTTGAGTTGTCCCCCCGTTGCACTTATTCAAGCCACGTGGTTTCGCCCATTGTTTTTTTTCAAATTCAATACAAACTGAAACTGAAATATTTGTTTATTTTCAGAATCGACATATATCATTCATGATTATCATATCTAATTTCTATTAAATGTGGTTAAGCATAAATTAATTCAGATTATTGCTTGCGTTCTCAAATTTTGATTGTCATGATTTGACCGCCTTTTTTCACAAAATTTGTACCGCTTCAATTTGAACATGTATGAATTTTCTGTAATCGAAGACCTTTTAAATCATAATTAAAGACAAACTGTCGTTCGATTAACTGTTTAAATAATCAAATTTACTTCTAGTTTGATATTTTTATTCAGAAACCAATCCCGCCGCAATCGGCCATTGAATGAATGAATCATAAGCCGATAAGGAAACAAATAAATTAAATCAACCTATTCAATTTACTTTAAACCGATATAATATCGAAATGTATACTGACCTTAGCTCCAATTTGGTTTCCACACTGACCAGCTTGCATATGTACTATTTCCCTCATTTTCAAATTTTTCTCAGACCGTTAGTGAAACTTGTATCAGACTTCGTTCAAACAGCGTTGCTATGGATTTGATTGTGTCAACGTATTTATATCAGTAAATCGGTGCCGCGTCACCCGTTTACTTCATACGCAGATACATGACACACTTCTATTTTAAAATCTATAATTTAGATATTCTTTAGTGTGTTCTGCTTCATTTCGTTTGCACAATCGGGGTTATTGATTATCAATGATCATTTTGTCCTATGTATTTTAATAAGAGACATGAGATGAATGCATAAGTAATGAATTAATGAGAGATGTGTTGAGATAGCTAGGGATTAGACGGATTAGATTATAAACGTGATTCGACTGCATTTCATATAACATTAGGGGAAAGGGCCTCTTCATATCGTATCTGAAGGTATACACAGACGTGCCGCTGCTATGTATAATGGGATACCTTCTTCACATGAGAAATATGTTAAAGGGGTGCAATTTCACGGATGTTTTATTATTCTAATTATCAAATAACAACGGGTCATAAATTTTCATCTGTCTGATAAGGCGGCCCGTGTATTTACACGGTATAATGCTCCTTTTATTTAATAATTTATTTAATTAACATAAATTGACCTTGTCAAATTCATATTAATATGTAGATTTGCTGGAACTTTTTTTAACAACGGGTGTCCCCATAGCGAAGATAGGATGTTCGAATTGGACGGTATTCAGGCCCATAATGGAGCTATTTTTATAGTTAATCCCTCGTGAATCCAGACATTTTACCAAAACAACTCAAAATTGTATCTAGTTTGGGGACGTGCACACCCCTTTTGTGATCGCAATCCTGGATCCGCATCTGCAACTTCCCCCGCAAGTGTACATATTGCAGTCTAATTGTATTCCTTATACGTGCCTTATACATGTACTTGTATTCTCTATGTGCCCATTGTATAAGAACCAAAATACAGTTTTTAATAAAAGAATTTTGCAATGAAGTTATATTTAATTGTAAGATTTATAAACGGACATTTTAGAAAGGATTGTTATGAATCATGTTACTAGAACCGAAGAACTGACCATACTGAGCTGATGCTAACCTCGGGGGTTAATGGTCCACAGGGGCGGATCCAGCCATTTTAAAAAAGGGGGTCCCAAACCCAGAGTAAAAAGGGGGGTTCCAACTGTATGCTGGTCCCATTCAAATGCATTGATCGGCCCAAAAAAGTGGGATCGGACCCCCCTGGATCCGCCAATGGTCAATCAGCGACCACATATACATAGTATTCCTTAAAATCTTTAAACAATTCCATGAAAATTTTGTTGTTTGGTTTCAGAGAAGTTTTGAGGCAGTTTCTTAAGCCAAATAAGTTCAAAGAGTCGTTACTCTAGAAAAAAAATGAATCTTTATTTCCTGTCGATATGAGGACTGACGGACGGACAGACGGACGGGTGAAAAACATGATACTCTCCGCAACTTCGTTGTGTGGGGTATAATAACTCTTTGCATCTGCGGGGCATCAATTATGTCTCCCAGATAATATGTAAAAGAAAGTCCTACACTGACTTTGTTATAATACAGTAATTTCAGAGTTGAGTGCTGGGGCATTTCGCGCTTTTGATAGTTATCCAGTGTGTTTTTCTCTGGGTATTTTTTGTTGAGGAAAAAGGAAGTCATCCCGAAGTCCCAAAAATATAAACGCTATATATATAAATCTTGAATTCATGGCGTTTTATTTCCCCCCTCGTATTCCAATGAATTAATTAATAGACCTACTGGCAAATTTCCGAGTCCCGATTAGTAAAAAGGACGAATTACGACCTCAAAACAAAGGTCCGACTCCGACGTACCGAAAAAGGTTTATTCAACATTTTCATTGTTTCCCCCTCGAAATCGTACATGTAGCTCAATACGGATATATTCAGACCACTATTTCTACCTACATCTGCCTCTATAATTATGATTTCAATGCTTAGAAGAAAATCCTCTGACGCAAACTTCTGCTTTTGAAAGCTTAAATAAAGATTTTGTTTAATAATTACCATATTTTTTCATCACTCCCTATATTTGAGCTACCGGATATTTTTGTTTATTGTGGAATCAAAGTACCATAAAGTTATATGTTATACATCGACTAGCCTATAGAAAATCGTAAAAAAAACATTGGATTATTCCCCTTTGCCCAGCTATGCATATACATTTAAAAAACATGACAATGAAAAACAACACGTTTTATAATTTATTGCGTCCGAAGCGCTTTTCTGGATTTACCTTCATCAGGAACGCTTAAAGCCAAACATTTAAAATCCGAAGATGTATAAGTACCGAAAATCGTTGAAGAGCTATATATGTCAAAAATACCAAAAATAAATAGCCAAAATTCGTCTAAAGCCAACTTATCGTCATGATTTTCTGATGTGAATCTTTTTTTTCTGTTTTGTGTCACTGTGAGTGTGTATTTTGGAAGGTGGTAAGAAATGGATTCTCGGTCAACACACATTTTCAACTTTAATATAAAAAAATATTTCGAACAAACGGCAAATGTTTACGAATAATAGTTAAGTCAAACTAAGTTTTAACCTCAAACTAATAGCAACAGAGAATGTTTTAGTTCTAATCTTTAGTATTAGGTCCTAAATATACACAGAAAAAAGTCCCATAAAATCATATTGAGGAAAACAGCATTTGGAAATAAACATTGGATGGGGAGATAACTCCACAAAATTTAGGGTTTTTTTTGATAAGTTTTTTGTTGATTTTCTTAAAATTTATGTAAAGTATGATACTTTGATGGGGCTATATAAAGTTCTTTTTTTTACTATATTATATAATCTTTAGCTCATGAAATGTACAAAAGAGAAACGTTATGGGTATTTAAATTATATTTGAGCATTCTTCATTAAAGAAATTGCAAATTTGTGGCTTTGTGACTGTTTTGAAAAATAATGTGAAAATTGGGTTATATAAAAAAAGAAGATGTGGTATGATTGCCAATGAGACAACTATCCAAAAAAGACCAAAATAACACAAACATTAACAATTATAGGTCACCGTACGGCCTTCAACAATGAGCAAAGCCCATACCGCATATAGTTAGCTATAAAAGGCCCGGATAAGACAATGAAAAACAATTCAAGCGAGAAAACTTACGGCCTTATTTTTGTAAAAAATGAATTATGTTTATATCTGTATATTATATTTTTTCAGCATCTACCTGGTTTAAGTAAACTTTAAAGCACTAAAAGAAGAAGATACGCTTAATTATTTTTATTCGAATTGAGATTCTTTACATTGACATGTTGAAAAGTTTAGTAAATGGTCATATAATGAATTACGAAATTTAGAGTGTAGCTTGATAAAAAAACATATAAATGAACTATTAAAAAAAACCATTCAAAACTAACATAAGGCAGACGCTCTTGACTTGGGACAGCTTAACTTGGGACAGGGTCGCAAAAATGCGACCGGGTTAAACATTTTTAACATGAGATCTAACCCCTCTATATATATCTCTAGCCAATGTAGAATAAAAGAGGGGCGAAAATTACAAGAGGGAGTCGGATATTCAAACTCATAGATCGAAAATAAATTGACAACGGCATGGTTTTTTAAGAAAAGGACAAAAAGACAACTATGAGTACACAAGACACAACACAGAAAACTACAGACAAACAACAGGAACCCCGCCAAAAAGAAACACACAGCAATATACGCATAAGTAAATTAACACAGTCTAAGAGAAGAACGAGTCCGATATCAGTTGAATAGGTATCAAAAGAAACTAAGTATAAGCAAAATTACAATGATACATAAATAAACAAAGGACGATACTTATAGTAACTGACATGCCAGTGATCAAAGTAAAAGCGAAATCATCATGCAATTCATATATATCAAATTATTTTAGGGCCTTTTGTAGGTAATACCGTATACGATATGAGTTTTGTTATTGTCGAAAGCCGCACGGGAACTATATATAGTATAGCTGTTTGCATCCTTCTTTTTAGTCTCCAATGGATACGTGTCTTATTAGCAATTATCATACTACATCTCCTTATTTCTATATTCATTTACCAATAAAATTTTATAAATTTGAGTTATTGTACTCACAGACAGCGTGTAGGACGGACAGAAGAACTCCCCAATCCGACAACTTATGAGATTCTGCTTAAATATACTACATAGACTGCATGATGTAGGTCTCTAGACATCTTTTAGTTACTTGTGACTGACACTTCAACGTACATATATCTCACATCTTTTTCCCAAAATATTAAAGTATGAGAGATAAAACAATTAAATAAAACCAGAGGACCTGCACAATCTTGCATTATATTTTAACCATAAATAGAAATAATCTGTACGATAAAATATTTATATTTTACCATTACCTCGCGTGCTGAATGGGGACATACCGTCTCCCCGGATGCCACCTATTCATCTCTGGACTAAAGATTATATCGGTATTTATATACTTAACAGCATTAATATTCATGGAAGTAAATTTCTGTCCATGCTTATATACTTATATATGAAACATACTCAATTTATGTCTTTTATGTGACATAGTTTTAAAACAGTTTTCGTTAACTACCGACTGTAAGACAATAGGGCAAGCTTTGTTGCTACACACCGGAATCTTCATATAAAACAACGCGCGTTGTTAGGTTTCTCACTTTTGCAATCTTCTGTTGAAATATGAGGGAAATTGTACATCTTCAGGCTGGTCAGTGTGGAAATCAGATCGGTGCAAAGGTAGGGTTTATTTCTATGATCTAGAGACATATATGATACAAAATGTAATTACAACACACACTCTTTTTTTTCTCTCCGGTTTTTACATATTTTTTTATTATTGTAAATGCATTTTCCCCATGAATTTAACATAATATTTTTTGACAGAATAAATTTAGTCATTCGTAAGTTTAAATTGATAACCCCTTCACCAAACCGGGCCCAACCTCAAAAATAAGAAAAATTACCAACAAAACAGCAGTTAAAATAGGTATCTTTAGATTTCCGATTATTGGTGAAATTCAAAACTTTTCTTTTGTAAACATACATTGGCTGTAAATATGCAGACTCGTACATGATATATTACTTTAAACATATTTTATTTCAAAAAAATCATGTACATGGCATACACATATAAATACAGTGATAACATATTACTAAAGGATTCGGAAACAAGGTTTCCCTTATATTAATCCGTCTCCCATGATATATTGCTTTAACTGATTTCGTATGAATGGTACACTGCAAAAGTAAAACTTGCATGAATATTAAAAAGACCACCACATTGCTATGTGTTCAGTATATTGTTACATGTTCTCCTTCATTTGGAAGGAAACAGGGGGGGGGGGGGGGGGGGGCTACAAATTAAAATTTTAACCGAAGTAGCTGATATACTTGAATAGAAGTTTAAAATTATACGAAAAGCGAAAAAGAAACACACAGAAAAGAATTTAATATGTGTGTGTTCAAATAAAGATATTATTATTTAATAAATGTTATTGATGTTTCTGACTGTTGCTTGTAAAACATATTATAATTTTTTGAAATATATATTGTAGTTCTGGGAAGTTATCTCAGATGAGCACGGTATTGACCCCACCGGAACCTACCATGGAGATTCTGATTTACAATTAGAAAGGATCAACGTCTACTTCAATGAAGCTACAGGTTAGTAAAACGGGAGTAAAAGGATATAACTACATAGAGTATACCAATCAGTGTGGATTTAAGTTTTAGGCTTATAGGTTTTGCTCATGATTGAAGGCCGTTTTATGACCTTTAGTTGCTAACTTCTATACGTCATTTGATCTTCGGAAGACAGTTGTCTCTCATTGCAATCATGCCACATCTTCTTATTTTACAAGCCATGGACTAATGTGTCCTTGTTAAAGAAATGATTTAGGATAAAAAATAAATCTACATATTTTGATTATTTGACTATACCCGAGGTGCAGAAATTAACTTAGTTTTATATATCGTTAATTAATTGAAATATATCTCTTTATGAGGGTCTGGACCAACGGGCTTAAAGTAAACATATATTTAATAGCAGTAATGAATAAATACAAAAATAATATAAGCCAAAAAGTTATCAGTGCGAAAAATAGATTTAAAAGTTAAAGCAATACACAAAAAAGACAACTTTCCCATTTTATAAGAACCTCGTCTATAATGAATATTCATGGTTTTTTTTAAATAAGTCCTGGCTTCTCTTTTTTTTAAAAGTATACCTTTAATAGACATGACACTAATTTCAAAATACAACAAGCTTATATTTCCGTCTTTGTTATATTTGTTCTAGAATACGTTTTGTATGAATTTACATCACCTTTAAAAATACCCTTGAAATTTTATCATCTGGATAAAATGCTGTATTCCGGTTTTTTAACATGTTCATGCTCTTATATAGATAAAGGAAGATGTAGTGTAAGTGCCAATGAGACAACTCTCCATCCAAATAACAATTTAAAAAGTAAACCATTATAGGTTAAAGTACGGCCTTCAACACGGAGCCTTGGCTCACACCGAACAACAAGCTATAAAGGGCCCCAAAATTACTAGTGTAAAACCATTCAAACGGGAAAACCAACGGTCTAATCTATATAAACAAAACGAGAAACGAGAAACACGTATATATTACATAAACAAACGACAACTATTGTACATCAGATTCCTGACTTAGGACAGGTGCAAACTTATTACTGGTTGTCTTTATCAGGAGGAAAATATGTTCCACGTGCTATCCTTTTTAGTCTTATATTTCCGTCTTTGTCATATTGGTTCTAGAATAGTTTGTATGAATTTACAACTCCTTTGAAAATACCCTTGAAATTTTATCATCTGGATAAAATGCTGTATTCCGGTTGTTTAACATGTTCATGCAATTACGACTGTTTGTTTTTATCAGGAGGAAAATATGTACCACGTGCTATCCTGGTCGATTTGGAGCCTGGTACAATGGATTCAGTTAGGTCTGGACCATTTGGCCAGATCTTCAGACCGGACAACTTTGTTTTCGGACAGAGTGGAGCCGGAAACAATTGGGCTAAGGGACATTACACTGAAGGCGCTGAGCTGGTTGATTCCGTTCTTGATGTTGTCCGAAAGGAAGCAGAAGGTTGCGACTGTCTTCAAGGATTTCAACTAACACACTCACTTGGTGGTGGAACCGGATCAGGCATGGGAACTCTCCTTATCTCCAAAATCCGTGAGGAATACCCTGATAGAATAATGAACACATTTTCAGTTGTACCATCACCAAAGGTAACCATGTACACGCGCCTTCCTATAAAATAACTGATTTATTTAACAGTACACATATATTAAAAGATAAGACGATACCACGGTTCTTCCATGTGACTTGCCAGTCGGCAAAGATGTTATGTAAAAATGTATTTGTATTATTTAAGTAAACAATGCACGCAAGAAGATGAAAAAGAATCTGTTAAATTATTAGTACACATACATTGTTTTATTTCATAAATGCATAATTTAATGTATTGAAAGTGAAAAATCCTATTTAAAACACACAATGTTACTTTTCATATTTTTGTTTGAAAACGTTTGCATAAAGACATTTTTAAACTATAAACTTTTGATATCAAGTTGAGAAGCTGTACACATCATTTTTGGTATTGATTTATTTCAGGTATCAGATGTAGTTGTGGAACCATACAATGCCACCTTATCCGTTCATCAACTGGTTGAAAATGCCGACGAAACTTTCTGTATCGACAACGAAGCTCTGTATGATATTTGCTTCAGAACTTTAAAACTGACTACTCCTACCTATGGAGATCTCAATCATCTTGTCTCAGCAACAATGTCAGGTGTCACAACCTGTCTGAGATTCCCAGGTCAGTTGAATGCAGATTTACGAAAACTTGCTGTAAACATGGTTCCATTTCCACGTCTCCATTTCTTCATGCCAGGATTCGCTCCCCTGACATCACGTGGTAGCCAACAATATAGGGCATTGACTGTACCGGAACTGACGCAACAAATGTTTGATGCAAAGAACATGATGGCTGCAAGTGATCCCAGACATGGTCGATATCTGACATGTGCCTGCATGTTCCGTGGTCGTATGTCCATGAAGGAGGTTGACGAACAAATGTTGAACGTCCAAAATAAAAACAGCAGCTACTTTGTTGAATGGATCCCCAACAATGTGAAAACAGCGGTCTGTGATATTCCACCACGTGGTTTGAAGATGTCTGCAACTTTTGTTGGCAACAGCACTGCTATCCAGGAACTCTTTAAGAGAATATCAGAACAATTTACCGCTATGTTCCGTCGTAAGGCTTTCTTGCATTGGTACACTGGTGAGGGTATGGATGAAATGGAGTTTACTGAAGCCGAATCGAATATGAATGATCTAATTTCGGAATACCAGCAATACCAGGATGCAACAGCAGAAGAGGAAGGAGAATTCGAAGATGAAGAAGAGGAGGCTGAGGAAATGTGAACATAAATTATGACCTCTGCAGAAAAGACAGATTTTAAATAGCTTATAGCCATAGAGGAAGATAACACTTGGATTTTTTGAACTAGAATTAAAGAAGGACTTGTTTATTTAGCATGTTACTTCTTATTTTTTAGAGAAATTATAAAGTTCTGTCTTTATTGGTTTTTCATATATAATGCAATACTCATAAGGGTTGGTAAAAAAAGAGAGCAAACAAAATCTCAACCAAACATAAAAAGACGAACCAATACACATGCAAATATCCCTAATACACTACCATTTAGCAACACAAATCCAATTGTCCGGGGTTGTGGGGAATGTCGATGAACTCAGATGTTCAGAAGGGATAACAATTTCAATAATTGGTCAACGATTTAATTGCGACAATTTAAACCATTCAATTTGTACCGGAATCTCGGCGGAAAGAGTGCTGGGGGAAGGGGGATGCACGTAGAGGGATAAAGATGAGCCATTGAAGATCATTGAAATACATGCCACTTTTTCAAGCTTGCATTCGATAATATATGGTAAGGTCGAGTTTCTGACACTTGGAGTTGGATAATTTCACACAGTTGTAAGTGCATCACGAAGACCATGTATATTTCTATTAAATTTGCTAACAAGGAGCAAAGTACAATATAAAACATAATAAAACAATTTTAAAATTAACAAAAAGAAAAATCAATAGTGTAGAATAAATACAGTTTGAACAGCATGGATGAGATAGAGTTTACCGAGTCGGAGTCGAATATGAACGATCTCATTTCTGAGTACCAACAATATCAGGAAGTAACAGTTGAGCAAGATGATGACTTTAAAGACTGAGATGGTGATGAAAAGGAAAATGAAAAAAACAACTGATATGGCACTATAAGCTGAATTTTTAAAATTGAATACAAGAATAAGATATGGCGTTCTGATCAATGGAATTAAATGTATGTGCACATAGAAAAATAAATAGAAGTCTTCTGTAGCTAGAATGTCTGAAATAAACTTAATGATGCTTTTATGAATTGAACAAATTAAGAAATTAGTTTACATACCATTCGAAAGTTTGAGAATATATTCCGATTAACTAGAAGTTTTGTTCAGATGTCTGGCGCAGAAGTATAGTTTTTGGGGTAATCTCATAAATAAATTTTAGCAAATTTACCATTGAAAACAAAAGACAATTTCTGCCCCTGATTAAACACTCTTTCTACATGCATCTTTTTTTTTTATTACCCTCTGATATGGATGATATATACGCACCTACGTTTTATATTGTATTTATATTGTGTCATAAGTGAGGCTTATTCGTTAAGGGTATGTGTACTTGATTTTTTTTTAAATGTTCAAAAGGGGTACCTCCTTCATCCCAAATTGGATGCAAGGATCCAGTGTTAATACAATCATATGAGTACCGAATATCGATTTCTTCACATTTTAATTCGTAAAATATCAGCTTCGAACCTCAATGTAAACCTTCTAATTCAAACGGGGGTAACTGATGTTAGTTTATAGGGATACACCATTATAAGACCCTTTTTCGAAATATTAAAAAGTAAACTTTACAACTCAGTGGAAAAAAGACTATAAATGTGTATATCTTCATATACTAGAAGCAAAAATACCTCAATCAAAGTCGTTTTATGCATGTTTATTTGTTAAAAAAAAAAGGGAAGAAAGATACCAGGGGGCAGTCAAACTCATAAGTCGAAAATAAACTGACAACGCCATGGCTAAAATGAAATAGACAAACAGACAAATAACAGTACACATGACACAACATAGGAAACTAAAGAATAAGTAATACGAACCCCACCAAAAACTAGGGGTGATCCCAGGTGCTCCGTAAGGGTAAGCAAATCCTGCTCCACATGTGGCATCGTCGTGTTGCTCATCATAACAAAGCCGGTAAATAGTATAATTCGGTAGTTCACATTCATGCAAGGGAAGGGGATTGTAGTTACGATGTAAGGCACATATCCGATATCATTTGTGAAACGGTTATCCCATAACGGTCAACAAACTCGTGATGGCGTCCGTAAAATTTACGAAGGGATGATTTCAACTTCACCATTTGAAACTCTTGGTTTAATAGCTTCCTTGTTAGCCATGTTAGCAGCAAACCTCTATCAAGAAAATCATGATAGGAAATGCAAGCACGGGAATATCGTATCACATGGGAGATATATAACCCGTATGTAGGTGCTGCTGGAATGTTGCTACTTAGAAATGGAAAGTTCACAATTGGAAAGCTGAAATTATCTCTTTTGTCCGAAAGTTTTGTTTCCAACCGATCCTTATTGTCAATTTCCAGATGTAAGTCAAGATATGAGACCGAATTAACTGTATCTGTTGTATCCTTTATCTCTAGTTCGATGGGATATAGATGCGTTCAACATAGTCACCAAATTGTGAATTATTTAGTGAAAGAACATCATCTATATAGCGGAAAGTAGAGATGGAGAGTTGTCTCATTGGCACTCACACAACATCTTCCTATATCTATTAAAGGATATTGCTAACTTCTTACCAAGCTTTCTACCTAATAAGTTCCTGTATGAAGTCAGCCTCATAATAATAAAGAAACAAGTCGGCAAGAAGATGGACACAATTGGTTCCCATTGAAATGCCGACAGTATGTTGAAAAACACATTCTCCGAACGTAAAAAATATGTATTCAACCAAGAAATTAAGCAACTTGATAATGTCAGTTTTAGAGATTTTTTTTGATTGAATCAGAGTGATCCTTTACAAAGAAGGATTTATCCCTCCCTAAGATAAGATACTTATATCTACGTTGGCCATTCTTTTTTAACGAAACAAAGCAATACCAACTCTTTTAATTTGTTTTTTAGTTTGGAATGTGAAATACTTGTGTAAAGTGTAGAAAGGTCAAATGCTTTAATAGTTTAATACTATTGCAAGATGAAAGAGAGTAAGATTGTATGTACTCTAAAAGATATTTGGAATTTTAAAGTATCCATGCATATCTGATTCACGCCACCTCTAGAAAAGGCAGTTTTGCAATAAATTTGAAGCCCGTCTTTGATTGCTGATAAAATAGATGTTATCCATAAAAAAAGAGGTTTCGTGGAGCACTTGGAAGACCCAGCAATATACCGTAAGTATTAAAGATAAAAATGTATTAATGAATAAATATATATCTTAAAAGTTTCATTTGAGAGGAAATACTAACAAATTAATGCTAAACATTATTTGTTTACTTTCAGCGAGTACTAAATTTGATTCGGAGTAACCTCCCCTTAAACGACTACAGAATATCAGCTCCGATGGTCGATGTTATTGGATTAATAATACATGTATACAATTCATGCAACGGCAAAATTTCGTGTTTTGGCACAAATGTTTGTACCAGCTGTTAAAAAAAAACATTGTTCCCTTTTCCTGCTTTGATTTGTTGTCGGGTTCTTTTAGTGTTTTTTTTACAAAAGATGTTTTTCTTCTGCAAAACCCGTCGAGAAAGTTACAACCATATTGACCAATATATCTATAATACTAAAATTACGAGGTCCAATTTGTCAGCCGTCATCACGTAAAAACGACGAATCAAAGAATTCGACTTTATATATAACTAATATAGTACAAAGGTGTAGATTAAAAATTACACAACTCCAGGCCCTTTTATTTTCCAAGTAATTAATATTGCCAATAATTAAGAACTTCCGGATCGAGTCCGATACCGATACCAATAGTATATTCACCAGTTACCGATTACCTTATTTGTACGTTCCGCATCTGACAGGCGCACCTCCAAACGGTGTATTCAGGATTAATATGCTATATACACGGGTCGTATACTAAATTGTCATATTTTAATCAGTTTAGACTTTCTAAGATAACAATACGAATACTAAAATCTGGACTAAAAATAAGGCGTATAGGTACAGTTTTCAATTTGTTAGCCGTCATGACGTAAAACAGCGTATCAAAGAATTCAAATTTATTTAGAACTAATATATGACAATGCTGTTGATTAAAAAAATACTCCATTCCAGGACCTTTTGTTTTTCAAATAATTAATATAACCAATAAATGATAAGTTCCAGTTCGCATAGTTATATACTTTAATTCAGTCACGGATCCGCGATACCACGGGTGTGTTCTAGTCTTCAATAATATTATACGTCAAATTTGAAAATAAACCATGTGTTCAATGAACCTGCATAAATAAAGCCGTTAGTTTTCTCGTTTGAGTTGTTTTACATGCACTGTCATTTCGGGGCCTTTTATATAGCTGACTATACGGTATGGGCTCTGCTCATTATTGAAGGCAGTACGTTGACCTATAGTTGGTAATTTATGTGTCATTTTGGTCTCTAATGGAGAGTTGTCTCATTGTCAATCATACCACATCTTCTTTTTTTATAATCATTGACAACATGTATGTGCAAAATTAAACATCAGTTGAATTTAGCACCTTATGAGTCACCTTTAATGTACTGAACATAAAAGATAAATAACATCATATTCCCTTTCCATTCCATACGCATTTGTATCTTATACTTACAATTGTATCAATATGATACCCATTGTAAGCATTCTTAACAAATAAGAAATAATTTATGTATACTCATAATGGAATCACAGACGTCTTTTTTAACAGAGATGAAAGATTCTATTACGTCAACATTTCCTGTGCTATATTGATTTTACGGTGTGTCGACCACTTGCATGCAATTATTAGACGATGCATCCAGACTTTGATTCCAACTGCAGCAGGATTTATCTGGATTTTGAATATTAATACGATATAGTTACAATATTGAATAAACATTTGAAGTTTGAGTGCAAGACTAGCTTAAAATCAGGCAGTGAGGAAAACATGACTAACAAAACCATATTCAAATTTACATTATGTTCAGTTCACAATATTTAGTAATGCACTAAAATTACGTTCATTTCCTTTTCCTGTTCTGGTCAATTAATAGAAGATATAGTTTGGTTCAAATGCACTAGAAATAAGCATTTTAGGGGGTTAGGAATATGACTCCTTATTTTGCTATCATTCAAACCAAAACTTATCATGCGCGGAAATACAGAAACGAAAGATGCACCATTTCTAACTCAGAATTGAGGGCAACTACAAAATAGCATGGTTAGGTTGGCGGGTTTTTTTCTGGCCATGTTTTGATGTTTACCTTCAATTCAAAGACTAGCACTTTTGTTTCAAAGGTATATATCAATCGAGGAAATATATGAATTTCAATGAGAAAATTATTCACAAGTGACGACTTTAATAACCAATAATCGAACTTTAGGTCTAGACCACCCTTTGTTGGGAGATAAGAATAAAGGGACACACATAAAACGAAGTCTTTAAAGGTTTATAAAGTTTTTGCACGGAATATCATGATCTTCCATGCATGATGGTGAGGTTAAACACTTCTGCCGACTACAAGAATGTCGGGAAAATGCATACATTTAGAGGAGAAAACATGGAAGTGTTTTTGTCCCAAGTTGTGATAAATCTAATATGTATTCGCTGTGACTCATTTATGTAAATGTATAAGTGGCATTAACATTTACTCCGAGCCTGAAAAAGTTCATGGATATAGCTAAATTCTATTAACCTGGAACATCTAATGTCTATTCATCTTAAATCATCGGTTTTATATACATAGCCTCACAATATACCAAACTATGAACAGGACTTATAACAGTTTATACTTGAACATGCATGTAATATTTGCCACTGGATAACAATCAAACATGTAAATGGATATGGTATGTGTATTTCAGTTTCAATACATTCATATCTTGGATTATGGCAGCTAAAACCAGCCACCCCTTAATTGCACGAGAACTGAAAGTACCTTGTATTTCCTTGCAGCAATATTTTAGATGTAATAAAATCGATGCCTTTGTTGCATTGGCATTACTGAGTAATTTATAATATTGTCTCGTTTGCATGAATCCAATATTCCTCTTATGTTATTGATCTCGTCTGATGCATACATTGAATTACGTGGTGTGTGCATAGAAATCAATATCGTATGGTTTAATTCTCAGTAAAATGCCAAGGAACATTTACATTTCTAACACGAGGACTTAATACTTGCAATGCTGCAACAGTTCCGTTCATTATTGTAGTTCGTTTGGAGTCAATATTCCTCTTATGTTATTGATCTCGTCTGATTCATACATTGAATTACGTGGTGTGTGCATAGAAATCAATATCGTATGGTTTAATTCTTAGTAAAATGCCACGAACATTTACATTTCTAACACGAGGACTTAATACTTGCAATGCTGCAACAGTTCCGTTCATTATTGTAGTTCGTTTGGAGTCAATATTCCTCTTATGTTATTGATCTCGTCTGATGCATACATTGAATTACGTGATGTGTGCATAGAAATCAATATCGTATGGTTTAATTCTTAGTAAAATGCCAAGGAACATTTACATTTCTAACACGAGGACTTAATACTTGCAATGCTGCAATAGTTCCGTTCATTATTGTAGTTCGTTTGGAGTCAATATTCCTCTTATGTTATTGATCTCGTCTGATGCATACATTGAATTACGTGGTGTGTGCATAGAAATCAATATCGTATGGTTTAATTCTTAGTAAAATGCCAAGGAACATTTACATTTCTAACACGAGGACTTAATACTTGCAATGCTGCAATAGTTCCGTTCATTATTGTAGTTCGTTAGTCGGTCACATATTTGTGTTGAAGTACCATTCCCGTTTGAATAGAAGAACATAGAACATGTACCAAGAACTTAATTGGCCATATTGTTTTGAGTTCTCACATTAATTCGAATACTACAAAACAAATGCTTATTTCAAATCAGCAGTACGTTATATTAACAACTATTCTATGGGAAATGCCTGTTTTAAGTCAGAAATATGGCAGTTGTTTTTCACTTGTTTAGTTGATTCATTGCATTTGTTTTTGTCAGTTCATATGGAGATTATCCCTCTTTGCATTTGCCTTGGGAAAATTTATACCTTTTTTTCATATTTTAGAAATTGCTCCAACATGTTATATTATGCCTTAAATTTTGCATGTGTGCTATATTGAATTTGTGCTTAATTTTGGTTGTGCGTCAGCTTTGATTTATTTAGAAATGTATTTTAGTATATTTTAATATGCACGTGCTGTTAAATATGTTGTCTGCATGTTGTTTTTATTATTTATTTTATATTCGGTTAAAAGCTCTTAAGAGCTTATGTTTCTATTGTTATGTGTGAAACGAATCAAAATTAAACTTTAGTTTTTTTGTAGACTGTCCTCTGGTATCTTTCGCCCCTCTTTTAATAAATGTTACAAGTCTCGGAGGAAAAAAAGCTTTTTCCTGTTTGCTTTATGATATATTGTGAAACATTCTGTTTTTTTTTGTTTTGTTTATTAACTGAGTTGGTCTCGAGCAAATCAACCTTGGAAGGCCAAGTTTTAGTATTTTATTTCGCCCTTGTTGGTTCTATGCTTATAAACGTTTTTTCTTCGGCGTTCTGAAATTTTGGTTCCGAGTAAATATAATGGAGGTTTGTTTAAGTTTTGTGCAAATGGTGACTGGTATTATGTTTATCTGTTATCAATTATAAAATAAAAATAATAAACACTCAGATTAGTAGTTTTTTGTTTTATATTGGATTGTAGACGTAGCTACACTTAATTGCAAAAGCAATATAGTAACATATTGGAATAAATATTATTTCAATAAGTCATAACAACAGATAGAGTTCAAAGATCATGACTGAATGTAGGATTTCAAGATTTGTCAAGATAAGAGATTGAAAGTAACAGTTTAAAAGTTCATTGAGCTTTAGGAAATTTTTAAGCTTCCTCTTCTCCTTCTTCCTCTTCGAATTCTCCTTCCTCTTCGGCTGTTGCATCCTGGTATTGTTGGTATTCTGAGACCAAATCGTTCATGTTGGATTCGGCTTCTGTGAATTCCATCTCGTCCATACCCTCACCAGTGTACCAATGCAAGAAAGCCTTACGCCTGAACATGGCGGTGAATTGTTCTGAGATTCTCTTGAAGAGTTCCTGGATGGCAGTGCTGTTTCCAATAAATGTGGCGGACATCTTAAGACCACGTGGTGGAATGTCACAGACGGCTGTCTTGACGTTGTTTGGGATCCATTCAACGAAGTAGCTGCTGTTCTTGTTTTGTACGTTCAACATTTGTTCGTCGACCTCCTTCATGGACATACGTCCTCTGAACATGGCAGCAACTGTGAGGTATCTGCCGTGTCGGGGATCGCAAGCTGCCATCATGTTCTTGGCATCGAACATCTGTTGGGTAAGTTCTGGTACAGTTAAAGCTCTGTACTGTTGGCTTCCACGTGATGTCAGGGGAGCGAATCCTGGCATGAAGAAATGGAGACGTGGGAAGGGGACCATGTTTACAGCCAATTTACGGAGATCAGCGTTCAACTGACCTGGAAATCGGAGACATGTGGTGACACCGGACATTGTTGCTGAGACAAGATGGTTAAGGTCACCGTATGTTGGTGTTGTAAGTTTGAGGGTTCTGAAGCAGATATCGTAAAGAGCCTCGTTGTCGATACAGTATGTTTCATCTGTGTTTTCTACCAATTGATGTACGGAGAGTGTGGCATTGTATGGTTCAACGACTGTGTCTGATACCTGAAAAAAGATAAAGTATACATATAGTTTCATTCATGAGTTTCATTTTCGGCAATGAATACAGATAGAGAAAGTTGCAAACAAAATCAGAAATTAAGTTGACCTAATATTTAAATGCATACTTCCTGACAATGGAAAATATATTTATCCTAGAATTGCACTACACATTGTCTTATTTGATTAATATAGGAAAATATATTTGATTTAGTGTCTCAGTTAAATGTTCCTTAAAAATGAATAGATAAACCCTTTAAACTTCATACCCCTCTGTTTCAATATGGGAGGTGTTTTGAAATAAGTATTTTTATAATCATTTAAGACCATAGAAATGATGACGAATTCAAAATCCCATTAAAATTTACAACAGCTTTTTCTTTATCATACATCAAAGTTATCTCCCTCTTGAACTCGAAGCCATTCTTACTTTTGGTGATGGTACTACTGAGAATGTGTTCATGATTCGGTCTGGGTATTCTTCACGGATTTTGGAGATAAGGAGTGTTCCCATTCCAGATCCGGTTCCACCTCCAAGTGAGTGTGTAAGTTGGAATCCCTGAAGACAATCACAGCTTTCAGCCTCTTTCCTGACTACATCAAGAACAGAGTCTACAAGTTCAGCACCCTCGGTATAATGTCCTTTGGCCCAGTTGTTTCCAGCTCCACTCTGTCCGAAAACAAAGTTGTCTGGTCTGAAGATTTGACCGAAAGGTCCTGATCGGACGGAGTCCATGGTTCCGGGCTCCAAATCGACCAAGATTGCTCTGGGTACATATTTACCACCTGAAATGAACAAGATTGTAAAACGTAAATATATGGACCTTGTAAAATATTGAATTTAAATGATTTTATTCATACATTGAAGTCAAATATTTAAAAATATTTTTTTTGGGGAAAAACAGTACTTTTTGTAAAATCACATGTGTGTTGATTATTTCTTAAAAGAGAAAATGAAAGGAGAAAATGTTTCACTTGAAATGTCTCATTAATTGCTCTGCTGAAGTGTTTGCTGTGGCGAGTCTTTTTTTGGAACTCGGGTAATAGTTACGAAAAATTTTCAACATTGACAAAAAGAATTATTTAGACGAGTATTACCTGTAGCCTCATTGTAGTATACGTTGATTCTTTCTAATTGTAAATCTGAATCTCCATGGTAGGTTCCGGTGGGGTCGATACCGTGCTCGTCTGAAATGACTTCCCAAAACTGAAAGAAAGAAAATACATATAAGTTATGAAATCAATATGATCAAGGAAGTTTCAGACTCATGTACAGAATTCCAGATTATATTAACAACTGAACATTTTACGATGTAACATTTAGTAAATGATGTTTTCAGGAATGACCAAAAAAATCTAACGCACACGTGCAGAAAACTATGCAGTAAGTTTATCGTCTGCTATCATTTAGCTTTTCTTTTTACAACTGTTTTATTGTTTTTGGAAGTAAGATTAATTTGAAGCAAGCTATTGATTTTGTTTATCGATATCATCCGTTACTTATTTATTATTATAAATCGATCTGGGATAGTGTCATATAATCATATAATTAAAGTACCCTGGGAACCTTGACTCAGCAATGAATATCCTATTCATGCTTTTGTCAGCATACATAATTTATCAACTTATAAATTATTTTTTTGTAGGTAAAGTAATCGATTTTCCGTGCATTTATCTAGAACAATATCTTATACATTCTTAAATTGTGGAATTCAAATATCTAAACCTGGATATTGGAAGCCTAAATGTGTATTGATTTTCAACTCATAAAAGTCAAATTGGTAATCCTATAGATTTAATTTTATCTTCATGTACTGAGGTTAGGCCGGATTGTCAAAATTGTCAGCATGCATGTACTTGAAAGAGGGATCAGTAACTTCTTGTTTACTTTCGCCATGGCAACAAATGACCAAGCATTGACTTTCTGATTTTCATGTCCAAACAAGGGAAGCAATCAACCGGTTTATTGATCATAATTCATAACAATGATTTTTTTTATATACATTTAAAAAAAGATTAAATTGCATACTATTTAATTTTAAATAATGAACTTTAAAATTATGATATATTTAAAGATGAAATAATCAGTTTAACAGAACCGAAAGTCTTTTATGCTTAAAAAAGAGTACCCTTTAAAACCAAATGACCCAATCAAGTTATTGTTTAAATCAATTGTTTATGCGAGGTTGTTAGGGGCTATTTAAAACAGAAAATGTTTGAATTGTTGCTAGACATATCTTTTTAGATGTTCTTAGATTAGATACAAAATTCTCTCACTATGACGGGCAGCGACCTTTCACGATCCCAAATATTTCAACAAATGTATTAAATGACAAGATATACATAACCCGAGGAGAAATATTATTAATATGTCAAAACATTTTCCACAAGAATGAACTTAAAGATTGATTAAAAGCCGGTTGTGAGATCTTAGGTTTTCCAAAGAGTAAATTATTTTTACTTTTGAAGTTTAGTCATTCCGAACTCTGCGACACAAGTCTATAATAGATCAAATATTTTGATTGGGCGGTGAGGGACGGGCATGCTCAGTAATGAGTTATTGCTTGTTTTTGATAAAAATCAGACGCTTTCTTTCCCGCATCATGAAATGCATGACTGCTTACCCTGAATTGACCGGCACAATCCCAATAGACTTAATTTTAGTTTTTGTTTATGAGTAATCAAAGAACAGATCCATTATCAAGAAAATAAATATGTGATTTGTAAAGAAGTAGATAAAGATGTTTTATTACCAACCAGATGTGAATACACTAAAGGAACATCGTATTCAGCAGATTTTTAAAGTTTATCTTTACAGGTTTAAATCGACAACAGCCATGAATTTTGACCTAAATATTTTTGAGCGAAAAAGATTTTCGCGGATAACATAGTGATTGTAAAAAGAAAAAGATACATTTTTTTAGAAAAATATCCCACAGAAACCCTATTCTATTTTAAGACTATGATACAATGTCTAGTGATGACTCATTAATTTTAGATCACCCTAAAACCAGTTCAATATTCAGGCGTACCGGTATTGATCCGTGTAGGTAATTAATGAAAGTCAACATTTAGATTAAAATCAGCAGAAATTAATAAAAGTCATTCTAATTATATAATGAATCATACATTTCATTGGTACACGTGTACCTATTTTCAACCATGACAAAAAGGCGGCCAAGCCAATACAGAAAATATCGATTAACTATAATATAAACTTTGAAGGTAAAAAAAAAAAATACAAAAAAAATATTTTTTATAAAATTTGTTTTTGGGGCTTACCTTGGCACCAATTTGGTTACCGCACTGTCCGGCTTGTAAATGTACTATTTCCCTCATTTTGTCTTTGCGTCTTTATCTTTTGCTGACCCCGTGTGTTACTAATTCAAATGAGAAAGTTGTGCAGTTTTATACTACGGTTAGTCGCTAACGAATCAAAACCTTTGTTATGTTCATAGTAACACAAAACGAATACTTTCATTGGTTAGTTTATCTGATTGCACTATTGACCCTAGGGATTATACCATAATTCAAATGTGTATATATCCATTTAAATTTTCTAAATATACTTATGACAACATAACAAAAAAATAATTTTAGTAAATTTGATAATATTCGCGCTGGAGGTTTAATTAAGAAAAAAGTGTAATGTGCATAAAAACTTCAAAAGAGGAGGCGGAAAAATATCCTAGTTTCTTTGATAAGCCACAAAAAGGGGGAAGGGATACTCCCTTACATTGGCAGACTGCTCCTTTTTCCAATGGAACACAAGTTTCCGAAAAATTCTTAAGTGCTCGTGTTTTAAAAAGAAATACGAAATTTGAAATGCGTTTCTAAATAGAGAAAACAACAAATATAAAGTTTTGATAAACTAGTCTCAAACCAAGCATACAAAAACTATCAATTTGACTTCGAATTAAAATTGAGAATCACGTTCCAAATCTTTTGAAATTTCGTTATATGACCTTTGAATTTACGCTTCTTTTTTTTAAAGGACAAAGGTTCATCAGATGGTCTTGACAATAAAGGTAATGCATGTATCGCATTTTTTTTCAACACATTTCTATTGATATTAAAAGACAACCTTGACTAAATTTTGAAAATGTTTGCATATGCACTAGATGAATAAAATGAGAGTCTGGTCGGGCCTTCAATTCGTATTCTTCAATTTGATTACAGCTTTTTTTCTCTATTCTCTTTAACTTTTGTCCCTTTCCACTTTTTATAGGCCCTGTATTCTACCCGTTTTTGTCTTCATAGTAAACCACATTCATACCCTGTTTTTTGTTTTCATAGTGAACCACATTCATACCCTGTTTTTGTCTTCATAGTAAACCACATTCAGATCCTGTTTTTTTTTCCATAGTAAAACACATTCATACCCCGATTTTGTCTTCATAGTAAACCACATTCATACCCTGTTTTTGTCTTCATAATAAAACATATTCATACCCTGTTTTTGTCTTCATAGTAAACCACATTCATACCCTGTTTTTTGTCTTCATAGTAAAACATATTCATACCCTGTTTTTGTCTTCATAGTAAAACACATTCATACCCTGTTTTTTTTCTTCATAGTAAAACATATTCATACCCTGTTTTTGTCTTCATAGTAAAACACATTCATACCCTGTTTTTTGTCTTCATAGTAAAACATATTCATACCCTGTTTTTGTCTTCATAGTGAACCACATTCATACCCTGTTTTTGTCTTCATAGTAAACCCCATTAATACCCTGTTTTTTGTCTTCATAGTAAAACATATTCATACCCTGTTTTTGTCTTCATAGTAAACCACATTCATACCCAGTTTTTGTCTTCATAGTAAAACATATTCATACCCTGTTTTTGTCTTCATAGTAAACCACATTCATACCCTGTTTTTTGTCTTCATAGTAAAACATATTCATACCCTGTTTTTGTCTTCATAGTTAACCACATTCATACCCTGTTTTTTGTCTTCATAGTAAAACATATTCATACCCTGTTTTTGTCTTCATAGTAAACCACATTCATATCCTGTTTTTTTTTTTTCATAGTAAAACACATTCATACCCTGTTTTTGTCTTCATAGTGAACCACATTCATACCCTGTTTTTGTCTTCATAGTGAACCACATTCATACCCTGTTTTTGTCTTCATAGTAAACCACATTCAGATCCTGTTTTTGTCTTCATAGTGAACCACATTCATACCCTGTTTTTGTCTTCATAGTGAACCACATTCATACCCTGTTTTTGTCTTCATAGTAAACCACATTCATACCCTGTTTTTTGTCTTCAATCTAATTAAAATATTGATCTCTGATTACGTTATACTGCATATGAGATCTAACAACTATCAATAGAGGTTTCGCTTTTGTGACCTTTTTTTGACCCGAGAAAGTATTTATATTGACCAACCAAAATCGTCCTAATGAAAAGTGCTTCAAAAGAAATTGAAAAAAGGATATTTGATACATAGAAAAAATGCACTTTTTATACTTTGAGGACTGAGCGAATCAGGTGAATGTGTGAGTTCGTATGTTTTATTTTGTTATATTTTATGTTTAGGGATGGTTAACTTTCTGGTAATAAGACCCGTCACGGCCTGGCTGGGGAATTGGGTAGGCAAATGCTCACATTAATCTGTACCAATACAGGCTCCAAATGCTTCCTTTATACGCCATAATATATGGTGGTGATCCTTATAAGGATGCTTATACGGAGACAAGAAGAAGATGGCGACGAAGGATGAAAGACGATTTGGAAAACGAATTAATAACAGATATTTTGCCTCAGCACAAAGTTTAAGGGCTAAATTGTGAGCAAAGTCAAAGTTTGCAGGTATTTTGAGGCACAGAGATTGTATACGCCTTATCGCTATTTGTCCGCCATTACTGGACATCACACAGGGTCCCCTAAAATTTTGACGTCATAATTAAAAATGTCTGCATGACGCCACAATGATCCACAATGGAAAAGTGATTGTTGTATGACGCCAATAGTTCAAGCGGAACAGATTCTCAGGTCAAGCGGAAATAGCGATAAGGTGTTAAATAATAGAAACACACAAATTGACTTAATCATAATGAACTCAGTCTTCAATGTAAGCCAAGGCCTGTTAGCACGAATTATTCCAATGCCAATGTGCCGGTTTTCTCTTTGTTGAGTTTTCTTCACATATCTCCTTCTCTGTGCTTTAAATTAGTATATACTGGCATGACTGGTTAAGATTTGGATTGAGGAACAGCAGTTTCAAATATGCCTGTTCTGTCAATGCATGTTGTAGTTTGACTATTGTCTCTTTTTGTTTTCACCGTCTAGTCACAATAGCTTAGTAACTAAATTCAGGTTTGTCTGCAGGTCTAGTTGACTAACCTATGGGGGAGGGGGCTCCAGACATGCTTCAGTGATTCGCTATAAAAATATGATTGCCAATGAGACAACTCTCCACAAGAGCTAAAATTACATAGAAGTTAAAATCTCTCTCTATATATATGTGTACATTGTCAGATTGTTACTATATATATACTCCATTCTGAAAACTCTAGTCAAGACTAAGGTTGGTAAATTTAACAAAGGTGGATGCAGAGAAGATATTAAAGCAAAGGGAATGATAAACACTGTTGTGTCAGTGTGCCATTAATGGCTTGTTATTGCACATATACTTGTACATCATCCATGCATGTACATGTAAACTTACAAATTTTATTTATTTTGTAAAAGGTTGAGTTGTCATGTTCCCATTAATATACTGTAGTTTTATCTTATGAAGAGGGACGAAAGATACAAGATGCATCATGGACCTTCAAACTCCTATATGGAAAAAAAACAGCATAATGGCTAAAAAAGAAAAACACCAATATAAAAATCAGCAATACACAATCACAACATGGAAAAACTAAATACCGAGCAATAAAAACCCCATCAAAAGCAGGGTTGTAGTTAGGATAGAACAAACATTTCGGTCATCATCTATGAAAAGGATATTGCAAAACCGTCAAACTACTGATGATGTCAGATAGCATCAGTAAAACTCATGACTTTTAACTTCGCCATTTGTAGAACTTTGTTTAAAAGCTTACACAATTCATTCCAAAGCCTAGGAAATTATAAACCGCTTTTTAATCTATATAAATGCAAAGGATACATATATATTCCATGATTCCTCATGACATTTTGTCAGACATTTATATTTATTTGAGAAAACAATATCATAGGTAAAAACCATAAACAGCTTATTGTACAACTTGTTTATGGCCAGAAATTGTTGTTCTGTCATACAAAGTCAACAATATAAATTACAAATTTTGGGATGATTATCAGCTTTTCAACAAATTATTTTTGGAAATTTACATATATAAATGTAACACAGTTATAAGGGATTAATGAAGATCAATTATAAAACTCTTTAATTTCAGGTTAGTGTCTGATCAAACAGTAGTTTGGACTCCAGTCTGAAAAACCCTAGATTCTGACAATGTTTCTTACAATTTGTGACTGGGCCAAACAAATAACATGGTGGTGGGAACTCTTAAAACACACAGACAGTGACACAGAAAAAGCCACTACAAGCATCTGAAGATGAATCAGAGAATGGCACTACAGATCTAGGTTGTGAACCAGCTCCAGAGTTTCAACATACAGATCTTAGCCTATGGTACATGTAAATATAGCTCAACATGCAGACTTTTTATACGTTCAGGTATTTCACATCCAATTTTTTATGGAAATATTCTTTATAAAGCACAAAGGTGTCAGTATTCACCTCATAAACTTACAAAACCTTTGAATAGACTTATTAAGAAGGGATATAATTACGATACTGTTGTCAAGTCATTAAAGATTGCATATTTTGGCGTTAATATTGAGTCACTGATAAGGTCTTTGCGTCGGAACTAAACACATTTATTCTAAAAACAGTTGTTGGCATGACACGGGTTATGTTCTTCTCATATATGTTATGATGGTATGATACTAAACCCCTTACGGGAAGGATTGTGCCTGATGTTCATATGATGAAATCATAATCTTTCAGTCAGTTTAATTGAAGTCTGGAGCTGGCATGTCAGTTAACTGCTAGTAGTCTGTTGTTATTTATGTATTATTGTCATTTTGTTTATTTTCTTTGGTTACATCTTCTGACATCAGACTCGGACTTCTCTTGAACTGAATTTTAATGTGCGTATTGTTATGCTTTTACTTTTCTACACTGGTTAGAGGTATAGGGGGAGGGTTGAGATCTCACAAACATGTTTAACCCCGCCGCATTTTTGCGCCTGTCCCAAGTCAGGAGCCTCTGGCCTTTGTTAGTCTTGTATTATTTAAATTTTAGTTTCTTGTGTACAATTTGGAAATTAGTATGGCGTTCATTATCACTGAACTAGTATATATTTGTTTAGGGGCCAGCTGAAGGACGCCTCCGGGTGCGGGAATTTCTCGCTACATTGAAGACCTGTTGGTGACCTTCTGCTGTTGTGTTTTTTATTTTGGTCGGGTTGTTGTCTCTTTGACACATTCCCCATTTCCATTCTCAATTTTATTGTATGTATAATGTATGATATATAACACTTTAAATTTATGATCATGATGATAAAGACAAAAAAAGTATCTGGATAGACTTTTAGTTTATTGTCTATTTATTTCATTTATATCTTAAGTTTGTTTTCAAATACATTTTTGATATATATACCAAAAATTATGTATCACAATATCAACTGTCAATTTCATTAATGATTGAATGAATTAAATTTTCTGTCTTTTTTTGTTTTACAGAATTCTGTCATAAATTATTATTAGTTTGATGTGCTGAAAACATGGAAAATTAATGGACCATAAATCATTCTCAAGATGGTTATTCAGTTGTCAAACTGCTTCTAAATAAATAAAATAAATTTGCAATTGTAATTAATTATTTTGAATGAGTTAATTTACATCATGTACTGCTGCTGAAAGTTGCTGTATTGTCATAGTCCTGAAGTATGGAAATGGAATAAAAATGTTATATTGCTGCTGGTCTGTTTTAGTCTTCAATAGGATCAAGGTATGTTATATAAAAAAGAAGATGTGGTATGATTGCCAATGAGACACCTCTCCACAAGAGACCAAAATGAAACAGAAATTAACAACTTATGACTATAGGACAAAGGTCACAGTACCACCTTCAACAATGAGCAAAGCCCCATGTATACATGGTATATATATATATATATATATGTAACGTGTAACCGGGCGGGGACGTTTAGATGTTTTTATCCTCGGGTTCGTACCAGTTTCCTGGGATTTGAAAAGCAATTCAAAAGTACTAAAGTCAATAAAAATGTTTACACTATCTCTATCAAATATGAAACAAATACTATACTACATAAAACGAATTTCAACACCTATCAACATAATCCGAACTTGTTGAATTAAAACTGTTTAAAACCCTTTCTGTCCTATACTGTTTAAACCAACTGTTTTAAACTATAGTCTGGAACATAAATGTATAGAACTGGTTTGAAACCTAAATGTATAAAACTTGTCTGGAACCTAAATGTATGAAACTTGTCTGGAACCTAAATGTTTGGAACCTGTCTGGAACCAAAATGTTTGGAACCTATTCAAATTGTTGTAAACTTTCGACGTATGAAACTTTATTTAATAAACATGTCTATAACTGTCTGATCAACAGGGCAGCACTAAGGCATGGTATGTCAACAAACACTCACTGCAATAGTAAGAGATGTGAGACGCAAAACCTTAGCACCAGCCCTGTTTGGACAATCTGTACCGAACCAACAGTCTCAGCCCTTTCCGCAGGTTCCAAGCACTTCACTTTACTTATACTAAACCGTCTGCCTGCTATTTCACTACTTCCTTTCCAACCTTTACGATGTTAACTGTCTGCTGTCTTCGGTACAAATGACGATTTGAACTGAATAGCTACCCACTATTTATACTTCTAACGCGGACCTCGAAGAGAGCACCCTAGCAACAATTATACAGGTAAAGCGTCTGATAGCAACCTAGGATAAAGGGATGATTTTAGATACAGTTTAAACGATAAACGGATGATATGGGAAACTAATAGAGATATCGGAAAATATATAACTGTAGAACTATTATAACCTTCTGCAAATTCGTAACATATATAATACTTTCCAATATTATGATATCTAAAGAATGTTCCTAAACATGTAATTAACTTTTTTTTTTAAGTCATTTGTAATTACACAATGTTACATGGCCATACATAACAAAATTTCCAATCATACATGAGTATTTAATACATTGAAGAATAGGTCCATCCAATGAAATGATCTGAAAAATAATTACTCTTATACTTTCATACATTTGACGTATAACTGTACTTATGTATCCCGTCATACTTTGAACTAGTCCAAATAATTATGACGTCTAGGACGGCTATTTCATTTTTTTTCTGGGACGCCTTCCTACGACGTTGAAGGAAGGCGTCCCAGAAAAAAATTAAAATAGCCTTGCCAGACGTCATAATTATTTGGACTAACTTTGAACCACAGAATTATTTTATCTATTATTATTACTTCTACTGTTAAGTATGTTTTTTGTTATATCTACTTTACGTGACTGCATTTATGTATGCCGTCAATCGAACGACAAAATTATTTTTATGTCTACCTGTGTGAATTTCAAAAGCGCAATTTTACACCAGAACTGAAATCCTTCTATCCTTCACGGGTAGACTTTACATAGATAAATTAAGTTGTATAAGAAAAGCAATATGAGTATGTTATATTTGAAGTATGCCTTTTTGTGCTTCTTCGTTACATTTGTTGTTTTTATAGTGATATTAAGATGATAACACAATATTGACTGCTGTACCCCTATTTTTGACCTTTTTACTCTTTGAGTATGTTTGTTTTGTTCATGCATCGCTGACAATGTAATGGAATTTAATGCGACTTTTCATACAAGTGAGAGGTTTAGCTAGCAATAGGTTCAATCCACCATTTTCTACATTAGAAAATGCCTGTACCGAGTCAGGAATATGACAGTTGTTATCCATTCGTTTGATGTGTTTGGACTTTTGATTTTGGCTTTTCCTTTTGAATTTTCCTCGGAGTTCAGTATTTTTGTGTTTTTACTTTTTTTCATACATCATTTCAAGGAAAAAGTACCTATGCTTATATATTGCAGACCATATAAGTATTTGGATTGTACGTGTACGGTCCAGTACGAGTATACTCATATGATCTAGTACGAGCTTGACCGTACATGTATTTGGAACATATGGGTTTATTTTAGACACATATTTATCAAAATACTTTTATTGAGTATTACTTATTAATATTAGACAGTTAAGGGAATAAAGTGGAAAACATTACATCAATTGAAATTGAATAATTCTGTATTAAATTGTCTGTTTCAATCTTATTTTAGCATTCTCGTCCCTGGTGACACTTGCTGACGGAAGGAACATCATATTTCTTACATTTACATGTCTTACATTTCCATGTTTTGTTCATGTCTGTTCCTTTGCATTTGCATCCCATGCTTGTTTTGCAGCAGCATGCAATGAAATTCCTTTTGTTTTACAAATTGCATTTTCAATTTTGTATGTCAAAAGTTCTATTGCACTCATAACCTAACAATATGCCAAATAATAGTTTGTATAAAATTACATCCTTACCAATAATATCAGCAACCCTACATCCAGAGTTACTCTTCTCACAGTAACACATATAAAAAAGAAGATGTGGTATGATTGCCAATGAGACAACTATCCATAAAAGACCAAAATGAAAACTTTTTCATTCTTTGCTTACTTTTTAACACTATTTTATTATAGTTTTTATTTTTTTTGGGACTGATTTTTATATAATATATGTCCATTTTCTTCCGTGATATACTGTACAGGAGATTAACTATTAAATAGTTAAAGGTTAAAACATTAATTTCTTATTTCAATTACAATTGAACTTTTTATATTAATTTAAGATTTAGGTTATGTTGAACTGTGATGTTTAGACTTTTAATGATATACATGTATATGTATCGAATAAACTTGACCAACGTCTTATAATCTGGCAGACCGTAAGTGTACATTCAGACCATATGCATATTTTGAAAAAAGTTTTATTTTTATTTGTTTGAATCCTATTAAGTGTCCAGAATTTTTGTCATTGCTATATATATGGTATAGAGGCGTTTACCGCATGCACATCTAGGTTGCCCAAATTTCAAAAGTGTCATAGGTTTGATATATTGGTTTCGAGACGGAACTTTTTGCAGGTAGGGTGTGTGTCACCGGATATATGTATCAATTTTGTTTCATTAATGAACATATTGTGTTATTTTGTGTTATCAGTGTTATATGTTTCACATTCATATCATATTCATGTTTCTTGACGATTGATGACAAATAGTTTTGCGCTGCATATTTTGAAACAATTTATTGCTTTGTACATTATGTTTGGTTTTACGTACTGAATATTTAAATTAGTACAATAGATAATTAAAGCAATTCTTTATCATTAATTTAAATTTTATTTATATATATATTCAAATGGCACGAGTTGTGCATGAACTCAAAGCGCGTCAAAATTAACCATCTATACATGTACACTATTATAAGCACTTTTCGAGATAGTCACTGGTCCATATTACACTCAGGAAGGTGGAAGACGAAAGTCACTGCTTCAGGTACAAAATGTACTTGTAACTTTATATATTCTTTTAGCCTTTTTTAAAATGTTTCAATTAAAGTAAAGTTACTTTAGGTTTTTCAAATATATAGAATTCAGTATGGCTTGAAAGCCGCATTTTGGTATACAAGTTAATGACAGAATAGAGCTCTGTTGCATGCAAATATTTTAGTCAAATATATTGTTCATATTTATTGGAACACAATCAGAGGCCGATAGGTACTGTCTAGTGAATATCTAATTGTACATAATTAAATAAAGTTTATCAAGAGAAAAACAAATAGATCAATTCATGTAGACGATGAAACACTTTTAAAGAAAGTAAGCCTCACAACTTAAACTCGAAAGAATCAAACTATTTTAATTTGGCAGAATTATAACCAATGAATATCTGTAGACAGAATATATCTTAAAAAAAATTTTGTACGTGTTGCTATTGTTTCTAATAATTCTCGTAATGTGTAAAGGAATTAAATTCAAATAGTTGTACATTTTGTTCACCGTCTTCTTTGAATATATTAAATCCATCGTTTCTCGTTCTTTTTTGCAATTTGATATTATTTTTGTAAGATATTGGTTTATTTTATTGTTTATTATTATGGTCATTGTCAAATATAGCAATATCAGATATTTTCAGGGAGGCAACTTCACCCATTAAAACGCCAACGATCTGTTGTATTATAAGAGCATTAGGGAGCTACCATTTGATTTTTATGGGGGGGGGGGCTAGGATGAAAAATTTTGTCCTGCATTTTTTTTAGTTGTAATCTCTGTCCTGCCTTTTTATTTTTCACTCTATCCAGTCCTGCTTTTTTATTTTTAGTTTATCCTGGCTTTTTTTACAATAATTGTCATCCTGACTTTTTTTTTTTGCAAGTGTCTCATCCTGCCTTTTTTTTTACTCAAAACTCCTGTCCTGCCTATTTTTTTTCAAATTTCATCCTAGCCCCCCCCCCCCCCCCCCCCCCCCATAATAATCAAATGGTAGCTCCCTTACTTCCATAGGTAGCTCATTGACAATCATATTATTTGTAATCGGGTTGCATGTTACCTTCTAAGGTTTGATGCGATTGGCGAAGAATTAAATATTGTTGGTTGCTTAAATCCCAGTGGCAAGTATCTCATGTATGTGTAGGATGATGATATAGTGATGATCTAAGGTTGTTTGCTATTATAGTAGTATAACTTCTATAGTTTACTGACAATCATATTAGTTTCCATGTTACCTTCAATGGTTTGAAATAGTGATGAAATATTGATTGTTGGTTGCTTAACGTTCAGTGGAACATAATTCATGTATGTTTAGGACGATGATATAGCTATATATATAGTAATGACCTAAGGTTATTTGCTAGTATAATATAGTATAACATCTATATTTCATCGACAATCATATTAGTTTGTATTTATTTTCCATGTTTCCAACTAAGGTTTGACTTGAAATAACGATGAGTTATTGATTGTGATTGAAAAAATAACAAATTAACTAATTATAGCTTCAGACTTTGCAGCTCTTATGATGCGCTCAGCAGTCCTTTTGCGCCAATTACTGTTTTTTTAGGGATATCATTTGCGCCAAATTTTGTTTTCCAAAATGTTTCAATTGCGCCATTATTCGGAACTCATTTACTCCAATTTACCCGTACAGATATCTACGATTAATATTAATTTTTATTTTTGGCTTAAAAGTGTCATATGTTGGGAGATATGAAGATGAGCATCTGGAGAGAAATGAAATGACTTGAAATGAATTAGACAGTCCATGTACAGACAGCTAAAAAAACTTCTGGTTCCAAGTCCGAATAAAGGAGGAGGGAAGTTATTTTTCTTCTAATTGGCGCAATCGTATGTAATATTGTTGGCGCAAATGATACCATGCAATTTTGAAAACAGGTGGCGCAAAGGTAGCATTGGAGAAAATATATTATGGCGCAAAAGGACGTATTTTTGGCGCAAACGGATTTCTCCCCATGATGTGTACATGCAATTTATCTTTGTAAATCATCCAATGCCCACAACTACCAATCTACCCCCTTTTTTTTAAATTTCCAATTTCTATTTTATTAAAAGAAATGCTAATCTTTTTTTTATTTTATGAATAAATTTCTTTCTGAAATACAAATCTATTCCTGCAAAATAAAATCTGCTCCAAATCATGTACATGTAAGCACATTCAAATAAGAGAATTGATGAATATCATATAGTCAAGGCAGGTACTTGATGAATATCCTATAGTCAAAGCAGGTACTTGATGAATATCCTATAGTCAAAGCAGGTACTTGATGAATATCATATAGTCAAAGCAGGTACTTGATGAATATCCTATAGTCAAAGCAGGTACTTGATGATTATCCTATTGTCAAAGCAGGTACTTGGTGAATATCATATAGTCAAAGCAGGTACTTGGTGAATATCCTATAGTCAAAGCAGGTACTTGGTGAATATCCTGTAGTCAAAGCAGGTACTTGATAAATATTCTATAGTCAAAGCAGGTACTTGATGAATATCCTATAGTCAAAGCAGGTACTTGGTGAATATCCTGTAGTCAAAGCCGGTACTTGATAAATATCCTATAGTCAAAGCAGGTACTTGATGAATATCCTATAGTCAAAGCAGGTACTTGATGGAAATCATATAATCAAAGCAGATACTTGATGGATATCCTATAGTCAAAGCAGGTACTTGATGAATATTCTATAGTCAAAGCAGGTACTTGATGAATATCCTATAGTCAAAGCAGGTACTTGATAAATATCCTATAGTCAAAGCAGTAACTTGATGAATATCCTATAGTCAAAGCAGGTACTTGATGAATATCATATAGTCAAAGCAGGTACTTGATGAATATCCTGTAGTCAAAGCAGGTACTTGATGAATATCCTGTAGTCAAAGCAGGTACTTGATGAATATCCTGTAGTCAAAGCAGGTACTTGATGAATATCCTATAGTCAAAGCAGGTACTTGATGGAAATCATATAATAAAAGCAGTAACTTGATGAATATCCTATAGTCAAAGCAGGTACTTGATAAATATCCTATAGTCAAAGCAGTAACTTAATGAATATCCTATAGTCAAAGCAGGTACTTGATAAATATCCTATAGTCAAAGCAGTAACTTGATGAATATCCTATAGTCAAAGCAGGTACTGGATGAATATCATATAGTCAAAGCAGGAACTTGATGAATATCAAATAGTCAAGGCAGGTACTTGATGAATATCCTATGTCAAAGCAGATACTTGATGAATATCCTATAGTCAAAGCAGGTACTTGATGACTATCCTGTAATCAAAGCAGAAACTTGATATATATCCTATAGTCAAAGCAGGTACTTGATGAATATTCTATAGTCAAAGCAGGTACTTGATGAATATCCTATAGTCAAAGCAGGTACTTGGTGAATATTCTATAGTAAAAGCAGGTACTTGATGGAAATCATATAATCAAAGCAGATACTTGATGAATATCCTATAGTCAAAGCAGGTACTTGATGAATATTCTATAGTGAAAGCAGGTACTTGATGAATATTCTATAGTCAAAGCAGGTACTTGGTGAATATCCTATAGTCAAAGCAGTAACTTGATGAATATCCTATAGTCAAAGCAGTAACTTGATGAATATCCTATAGTCAAAGCAGGCACTTGATGAATATCCTATAGTCAAAGCAGGTACTTGATGAATATCCTGTAGTCAGGTACTTGATGAATATCCTGTAGTCAAAGCAGGTACTTGATGAACATCCTATAGTCAAAGCAGTGACTTGATGAATATCCCATAGTCAAAGCAAGAACTTGATGAATATTCTGTAGTCAAAGCAGGTACTTGATGAATATCCTATAGTCAAAGCAGGTACTTAATGAATATCCTATAGTCAAAGCAGGTACTTGGTAAATATCCTATAGTCAAAGCAGGTACTTGATGAATATCCTATAGTCAAAGCAGGTACTTGATGAATATTCTATAGTGAAAGCAGGTACTTGATGAATATTCTATAGTCAAAGCAGGTACTTGGTGAATATCCTATAGTCAAAGCAGTAACTTGATGAATATCCTATAGTCAAAGCAGGCACTTGATGAATATCCTATAGTCAAAGCAGGTACTTGATGAATATCCTGTAGTCAGGTACTTGATGAATATCCTGTAGTCAAAGCAGGTACTTGATGAATATCCTGTAGTCAAAGCAGGTACTTGATGAACATCCTATAGTCAAAGCAGTGACTTGATGAATATCCCATAGTCAAAGCAAGAACTTGATGAATATTGTGTAGTCAAAGCAGGTACTTGATGAATATCCTATAGTCAAAGCAGGTACTTAATGAATATCCTATAGTCAAAGCAGGTACTTGGTAAATATCCTATAGTCAAAGCAGGTACTTGATGAATATCCTATAGTCAAAGCAGGTACTTGATGGAAATCATATAGTCAAAGCAGATACTTGATAAATATCCTATAGTCAAAGCAGGTACTTGATGAATATCCTATAGTCAAAGCAGGTTTTAGATGAATATCCTATAGTCAAAGCAGGTACTTGATAAATATTCTATAGTCAAAGCAGTGACTTGATGAATATCCCATAGTCAAAGCAAGAACTTGATGAATATTCTGTAGTCAAAGCAGGTACTTGATGAATATCCTATAGTCAAAGCAGGTACTTAATGAATATCCTATAGTCAAAGCAGGTACTTGGTAAATATCCTATAGTCAAAGCAGGTACTTGATGAATATCCTATAGTCAAAGCAGGTACTTGATGGAAATCATATAGTCAAAGCAGATACTTGATAATATCCTATAGTCAAAGCAGGTACTTGATGAATATCCTATAGTCAAAGCAGGTTTTAGATGAATATCCTATAGTCAAAGCAGGTACTTGATAAATATTCTATAGTCAAAGCAGGTACTTGATGGAAATCATATAGTCAAAGCAGATACTTGATAAATATCCTATAGTCAAAGCAGATACTTGATAAATATCCTATAGTCAAAGCAGGTACTTGATGAATATCCTATAGTCAAAGCAGGTATTTGGTGAATATCCTATAGTCAAAGCAGTAACTTGATGAATATCCTATAGTCAAAGCAGGTACTTGATGAATATCCTATAGTCAAAGCAGGTATTTTGAGTTTATGCATTAAATATTAATCTCTAACATAACACGAGATTTTTTACATGTAATAGTACTCCTTCTTGTCAAGAGTGTCATAGTATAAGTCCTTAGTGCACTTAGGAATCCTAATCAGTGTTAAGACACACTAACTTCATAAAATATTATTTGAAAATATATATATAGATTTCTATAAATAAGAAAAACCCAAATAATTACACACACAAAAAAGAACCATAGAGCATAAATCTTTAAAGATTTCTTGTTTGTGAATGTTGAAAATTTGTTTCTTACTGTTGAACAGTCACGAATTAATTATTGATTATAACATTCTTAAAAAAAACACTTTTATTTCTTTTTCCCTGTTATGTCAACGTTTATTGGGGCGGGCGTATGACATTTGCGCCGATTTTGAAAATTTTCATTCTTTCATTTGCGCCGATTTCATTTTTTCATTTGCGCCGATTTTTTATTTGCTCCTAATTAGATTTACAGGTAAATTAATACTTGAACATGTACTATACCATTGGTAAAATTTGGTTCTAAATGTTTTTCATTTATGTTTAAGATAATTTTGATTCATATTTTTCTGCAACTTCATTGTAACATGATAGACATATTGCACACTGAAACGAGCCGAGGAGACAATTCTTTAATCATCAAGGGCCATACATATCGGAAGATAAGTGTCCTGAAATATAACAACATATCTTACTAATCTACCTTTTTTTATATAGATAAGACCGTTGGTTTTCCCGTTTTAATGGTTTTACACTAGTAATTTTGGGGCCCTTTATAGCTTGTTGTTCGGTGTGAGCCAAGGCTCCGTGTTGAATGCCGTACTTTAACCTATAATGGTTTACTTTTTAAATTGTTATTTGGATGGAGAGATGTCTCATTGGCACTCACACCACATCTTCCTATATCTATAAAACTGTGTAAAGCAAGAGTCACCACGGATTTTATTGTCAAAACACAGATCGAGCATAAATATGTGGCAGATGTCCGAAAGACAGAGGCTAAAGAACTACGGTCAGGGAAAATGTCTGCAGATGTATCTTGTAGGCCTTCTTCCACCTCCCCACTGTGAGCAGGGGACAACAGTTATATACATGTTATGATTGACAATTCATAAATTTGTACAAGTGGCTAATGAAAGAGGTCTATAATGTTAAATGAAAAATAACATGACTTGGATGGAGAGTTCTCTCACTGGCACTCATATCACATCTTCTTATATCTATTCACCGGTAATTTACCTGTAAAAAAATCGGCGCAAATGAAAGAAAAAATCGGCGCAAATGAAGTGCAGATCGGCGCAAATGCAAAACGCCGATTGGGGGGCGTAAAATATCGGCGCAAATGAAAGAAAAAATCGGCGCAAATGAAGTGCAGATCGGCGCAAATGCAAAACGCCGATTGGGGCCAGTTGTTATAGAAATTTAACTTCTGACACCTTTTAGCAATATAACAGGTAAACCTGTGATAATCTAGACACCTGTAATATGCATTTACCTGTAAAAATCAAACCTTTTAGAGAAAAAATACAAATATACATGTATATGATAATAAAAGGTATTTTACTTTGTGAACGATAGAGAAAACAAAACTTATTTATGTGTGGAACTTTTAAATTTTACAATTTATTCTTCAAGAAGCTTCAATATTCGTGGATTGAAAATTGGAAAATATGTTTCTCTTGTGTCCATTCTGTTGCACGAATAGTCCGATGCACTTTACCATAATAGTTAATACAAGGATGTCTCAATTTGTCCGAAATTTATTTTTTTAAACACCTGTTGAACATGTTTTAGAAAGGGTAACTTTTGCTTTAAGGAATTAACTTCGAGGAATTAACTTCAAAAGAAAAAAGTTGACCGCCAATCAAAATCGATTTTACAATTGGCTAGCATTTCCGGTTTTATCTAAAATTATCAAATTTACGACTTGTGTTTTAATTCAATTGGTCGAGGTTAACTATCATTGTCGAAACAATTCACCTTATCGACTGTTAATGCATTATCAAAGAAGTAACTATCATTGTCTTCGCGCGAGTCACATTAATCAGACCATCTATGATGGTCGACCGTAAAGTATACTTTACGCCGTACATCTATAATGGTCGACCGATAATCTATCATTGTCGCCGATAAACTGTAATTATCTATTAATGTGCTTCCCGCTTTCCATACACAATTGTAAACTTAGTTTTTCAATTTACAATTTCCATACTTTCAGATTAATCATATAATAGGATATCTTAAAATTGGACAACTCGGTTAATGCAGAAAATGGCCCACATTTATCACCACGCCTAAAGTCTTTGTGCTTTATGGTGTCTTAATCTTCACCCTAGTATGCGATATTGGTGTCCGATTTTTCCTGCGACAATAATTTGCCCTCAAGAAACTCCAATCTCCACCACAAAACATATGCATCAATTGAACTGCCCATCTTAATTCTATACTATAATAAAATGCCGCACTGAGCAAACCCTGAACAGTTGATTCTGTCTGACTTTGGATTCAAACAAATGTTGTCATAGTTCTTGAGAAAAAAACAAATATAAACCCCTTAGAAAGATTGGAAAGAAAAAAACGCCACCGGGCCCTTGGAATAATTTCCTCCAAACTCAATGCCTGCCTTTCATTTGTAGTATGGAACCATGTTGTTTTTTTCGGGGTTCGTAAACTCGGTAAATTGTAACAAAACCCTGCGATTGAAAGTTGGCCACGGTTCGTTTTATCGAAAAAGGGGGTGGGGACTGAGCGGAACATTATTCATGTCTGTTTAGCTTCCTACTTAGAGAAACATTTCAATTGAATGTTAATTTGTAATGTTAATTCGATGTCAATGTCTACAAAACTGCTTTATATATCGACTTTGTTTTTGAAGCGAGTAACAAACTGTCGGGCTTTATCTTTCGATGACTTCAATTGTTACAACGGAAAGACATATTATCCATAGCAACACCATTTAAAAAACTGCATAAATAGAAATTTATGTAAAAAAAAATATATATAAAGGGTTCAAATTGGAATATGACTTCATTCTTTGCTTCATTCACAGTCTTGTCTGGGATTTTTTCTTCAGATTTTTCAATAAATGTTATATGTCATGAAACATTAGGGTTTGGGGGGGGGGGGCCTTGGAAAAAGGGGGGAGGGGTAAGTTGATTTATTTAAATGTTGCATACAAGTAGATACTTGTAAGATAATTGCGTTTTGTCGTCCGAAGAAACATTGGTTTCGCACTTTAACTTTAGTGTAAGTTAATAGAAATATATGAAATATATGAAATTTAAATACACGGTTATTTACCACAAAAAGAAGGTTGGGATTGATTTTGAGAGTTTTGGTCCTATAGTTTAGGAATTAGGGACCAAAAAAGGGCCCATTTAGACATTTTTCTTGGTTTTCACACAATAACTTCAGTATAAGTAAATAGAAATCTGTAAAATTCAAACACAATGCTTAAGACACAATGAAAGGTTGGAATTGATTTCGGGAGTTTTGGTCCCAAAAGATTAGGAGTTAGGGACCAAAAAGGGGCCCAATTAAGCATTTTTCTTGGTTTTTGCACCTTAACTTTAGTATAAGTAAATAGAAATCTATGAAATTTTAACACAACGTTTAAGACCATAAAGGAAGGTTAGGATTAATTTTGGAAGTTTTGTTCCCAACAGTTTAGTAATTAGGGACCAAAAGGGTCAATTTGAAAATTAAACTTTGTTCGATTTCATAAAAAATTGAATAATTGGGGTTCTTTAATATGCCGAATCTTAACTGTGAATGTAGATTCTTAATTTTTGGTACCGTTTTCATATTGGTCTACATTAAGGTCCAAAAGGTCCAAAAATTAAACTTAGTTTGATTTTAACAAAAAATGAATTCTTGGGGGTTCTTTGATATGCTGAATCTTACCATATATTTAGATTTTGGATATTGGACCATAATAGGTAAATGTCCAATTTTTAAGTTTTGAAGTTCAAGTTCTTAGACCACATTCATTCTATGTCAGAAAACTATGTTGTGTCAACTATTTAATCGCAATCCAAATTCAGAGCTGTACCAAGCATGAATGTTGTGTCCATACTTGCCCCAACTGTTCAGGGTTCGAACTCTGCGGTCGTATAAAGCTGTATCCCGTGGAGCATCTGGTATAAGGTTGACAGATGATGAACTTCATGGGATTGCAATAGCCGGGTCAACCTGGCTTATAGAAAGGCAAGATATATATGGCCCTAACAAATGTAAGAAAATGCTTAATTTCTTATGGCACACATCCGTCTGAGATGTTATTCCACCAGCATAAATCTTAAAATTGATCCATAACATAATATTAGCAAACCAATAATAGAATCATTTGGTCCAAGCATTTCTAAACTCAAACTGAAGTGTGATGGACGGGTAATATAGACGGACAGGCAAATTAAGCACATCTTAAGTTGGTAGTGATTTTAAAAATAATAATAGGCAATGGATGAAAGCTAATATCGGAAGTCCAGTATAATGGAATCCTCTTAATATATACTTGTTTTAAATGGTTTTACACTAGTAATTTTGGGGCCCTTTATATCTTGTTGTTCGGTGTTAGCCAAGGCTCCGTGTTGAAGGCCTTACATTGACCTATTATGGTTTACTTAATTTTGAATTGTTATATTTGGATGGAGAGTTGTCTCTTTGGCACTCACACCACATCTTCCTATATCTAGCTATTGACATAACATTAATAACTGCTTTGTTGTACTACTATTCCGCAATTGAAATTCAGGATCTCCGAGATAGACAAATAGAATACATCTGCTAAGTTGGAACTGTGCTAATCCCGGTAAAATAATTATGCTATTACCCGGCAAAACTATCAAATCAGAATTATCAAGCAATATAATTGTATCAATATGGAATCATTCCTTACTATGCGTCGTTCTACATATATCTCACAAGTTCTAGATTCCGATAACATAATATCTTGTTGTGTGTGTGTGTTTTGGGGAGGGGGATTCAGCTGAAGCACACTTCTTATCCTTCTGAAATCCCCCTCCTCTCCTTTAAGATAGTAAACCGGTAAATAGAGATATAATCTTTTTAGAATGAATCTTCAAAAAAATTGTTTTGCTTTTCTCAACGTTTTTTTTTTACCTTTACATGAATTACGCCCTTATTTTCTGTATATGTCTCTGTAACCTTTACAAAAGACTGCATTAATCCCGAGATTTGGAATGGAACTGTCTACATACAAGATTAATAACAGTAATAATTTGAATACAAATTCCACACATTCAATTAACTGCAACGCTAGAAACAGCGCAGTACATACCAATCTTATTTTTCTTTGTAATTATCAATGTTTTCTAGTCTAAACAAGTTGTAAACATTCATGAATACAAGACTTCAGTGTCCCATGTGGAATAAAAAAAAAAGTAAATTTCCAAGGTCCCACTCTTTGTGCACACATTTGATCGATTCAAGGTACAAGGACAAAAACTAAAATAAACACTTTCGTGCCGCAATTTTTATTTTTTTGTGGGCCGGGGGAGGAGTTGTAGTAGGTTTAACCCATGTTCGTCAGTACATTAGTTGTCACAAAGTTGGTTTCTATTTTATAATTTTTGTTTGCCTCAATCAAATCTTATGAAACATGTATACAGAGAGATCAAGTTTGAATTTTATTTGTGTCACTGTTAACTGTATAATTTGCCTTATATGGCCTGGTTAACTTAAGAAATTTCTAAAAGTCACCATTTGATCTTAGGAGAACCTAATAAATACACTACTATATTTTTCGTCTTTCATGTAGATTTTTTTTATTTATCTTTTCGGAATTATGGCATGTAACCGTCTCATTAACAATTATACAACATCTTCTTTTTTAAATTAACAGAAAAGATAAAAAAAAATCTACATGAAAGTCAAAAAATAAAGTAGTGTATGTATGACGAAAAGAAGGCTCCAGAAAGGTTCTCCTAAAATCAAATGGTAACTTTTAGAAATTTCTTTAGTTTACCAGGCCATATAGGTTGCATGCTATTATTCCGACAGCACATTGGTCCAACAGCCCATTGGTCCGACAGTCCATTAGTCCGACAGCCCATTAGTCCGACAGCCCTTTGGTCGGACAACCCATTAGTTCGAAAACCTATTGGCCCGACAGCCAATTAGTCTGACAACCCAATACTCCGAAAATCCATAAGTTCAACACTCATCAAGTCAAGCATAAATGTAACAGGATAAAATAATTGTCTGTCTGTATTATTACGTTTAGATATAAAAACATGTTTAAATAATTCCGTATATATAACATCAGGCTTAGGTAGTTCGAATACTTTCTATATACTAGATTCGAAATCTGTATATAGAATAAAACAGAACAGAATATTTCATTTTTCCAAATTAAAGGGTCTATAAAGAGCATAAAACAACCAGTGATGGTGCAACCTTTTTTGAAGCGGCGGTATAATGATTGGAATAAAATAAAGACTTTATAACAATAATAATATGATATAATTATCTTTATAGCACCATAAGCCTCAGTCACACTCGGAGCCAAAACAAAATAGAAAAAATCAACTATATTTATCAAATAACAGTCAGTATCAAGACATGTACTACATAATTCAAAAGAACTTTTTATTAACAATACAATCGTCAGTATCATCCATAATAGTCAAGTTTTCTTGTGTTAGCATCGAGATGTGCTAGAAATGTGCTGAAAGAGTTAAAAATTGTTATGAAGTGAGCATTCGATTGAAAAATGATACTCATCCTCAACTCTACCAGCTAAACATTACGATTTTTCAATTCTTATTATATATCTTAATGTAATGGGTGAGCACTGATTCTTAACTAACATATGCACTACCTTTCTTAAAATCTACGGAAGTGTATTAGCGCCACATATTTTTTTTTAATTTTCTTCCAATGTTTGCGTTACAACGCAAACCTTTGCGAAATAATGCAAACCTTTATTTTATCTTATTTCTTATTTAAGATTCAAAGGAAACAGTTGTTATTAATAGAGGAGGCTGTATAAATATTAAAATGTATCACTATTGTAGTCATTGCAAAGTAAAATCCTTGAATAAACCGATCATATCATTGACTTCAATAATGAGCAGAATAATATAAGAAAATGTTGTATGAATGCCAATAAGAAAACTCTAGATCTAAGTCACTATTCCTAAAAGTAAACCATCATAGGTCAAAGTACGGGTTTCAACACGGAGCATTAGGTACACTGCATGAACAACAAACTATAAAGCCCTCCCCCCCCCCCCATTTTACTTTGTCCAGTTTCACAATTGTATGACATTATTTTAGATATTTCAATTTAAATATAAGTGGATATCCATAGGGGATTAATAAAGGAATCAAAAGAGTCCAAAAATATACAGATCAATGTGTTTGATTTCGAGATATTAGCCATTGAAATTTTGGCGGGAAAATAGTCTCTCTTGACTCTTCATAGCTACTTCATTGACAAGTTTACATTCTCAAAACTATCAAAAAATAATTTGAATTTTATAAAACTCTTACAGATTGCTTATCATTATACATGTAAAAGATTTCTAAAAAGTTAAATGGGGGTCAATGCCATTTTTTTAAGGCATTCAAATGCATAAAACCTGAGGTTTCCGAAAATCTGATAAAAAATCAAAAACATGGCAAGAGAACTGCAATGTACCTTAACTAACCTCTGAAGCCACACCCAAGTTTAGATTATCGATCTTATATATATAAAATTTCTGGAAAAAAAATTGTTCTATTTATAATCAGGCTCTCGGACCAAACATAATCTTTTCAAGAATCTACATGTATGATATCTTTAAAAAAATAAACCTAACACCCCCCCCCCCCCCCCCCTTTTCCCCTCCTTTTTTCTAACCTTCCAACCATAATATTACATTGTATATTACATTTGTTGAACCTTATGAAATAAACCGAATAGACTGTAAGTGAAGCAAAGCAGTCATATTCCATTTTGAAAATAAACACCCTCTATTTATGTATTTTTTTACATAAGTTTCTATTTATGCAATTTCGTGGATGTTGCTAAGGATAATATGTGTTTCCGTGGTAACAATTGAAGACAACAACACTTGATGATTGTAATTTAAAGTTTGCGTTAGCTTTTATGTATTTTTCTTATCGGTTATGAAAAATTCAGGACATTTAAGCTCTTAAACTGCAATATTCTGCAAATGAAAACTCCGTTTCCAAGGAAAAAATCGGTTGCTATGGTGATAAAACTAAAAAAAATCCCACACATTTTTCTATTTAATTTGGTAAAGTAGTATCCAAACTTCATAACTACAGTGCTAACTATTCTGTACACATTTGCACTTTTCTGAAAAACATCAGAGAAAATGTGGTAATTCAGCAAAAATCCCAATTTCAGAAAAGTTGAAAATATGCATTTTTTCACAAAATTTTACAAAAAATTCACAAGTTTGTTTGACATGCAATCTTCACTAAAATGACGCTTAAAGCAAGTTCTATCAATGTTACATATGAAAATTAATGAAAAATGCATTATTCTATTCATAATCAGGCTCTGAAATGTGGTGATAAAGCTGATTTTTGAAAGATTTTACCATGCTTAACAGCCAAAAAATAGAGTGTCCGTTACCATGGCAACCACTCATATTTTCCCACTCAAAATTATTTTTTGAGCATTTTTTATTTATTGCTTCTACTAGACCAATTATAGAAAAAATCTGAAACCTTCATGTATCGCACTCTGCCTGGTTCTTACAAAGAGCTGTACTTAATACTTGCAATGCTGCAACAGTTCCGTTCATTATTGTAGTTCGTTTGGAGTCAATATTCCTCTTATGTTATTGATCTCGTCTGATCCATATCACGTGGTCTGTGCATAGAAATCATATCGTATGGTTTAATTCTTAGTAAAATGCCGCGAACATTTACATTTCTAACACGAGGACTTAATACTTGCAATGCTGCAATAGTTCCGTTCATTATTGTAGTTCGTTAGTCGGTCACATATTTGTGTTTAAGTACCATTCCCGTTTGAATAGAAGAACATGCACCAAGAACTTAATTGGCCATATTGTTTTGAGTTCTCACATTAATTCGAATACTACAAAACAAATGCTTATTTTAAATCAGCAGTACGTAATAGTAACAACTATTTTCTATGGGAAATGCCTGTTTTAAGTCAGAAATATGGCAGTTGTTTTTCACTTGTTTAGTTGATTCATTGCATTTGTTTTTGTCAGTTCATATGGAGATTATCCCTCTTTGCATTTGCCTTGGGAAAATTTATATCTTTTTTTCATATTTTAGAAATTGCTCCAACATGTTATATTATGCCTTAAATTTTGCATGTGTGCTATATTGAATTTGTGCTTAATTTTGGTTGTGCGTCAGCTTTGATTTATTTAGAAATGTATTTTAGTATATTTTAATATGCACGTGCTGTTAAATATGTTGTCTGCATGTTGTTTTTATTATTTATTTTATATTCGGTTAAAAGCTCTTAAGAGCTTATGTTTCTATTGTTATGTGTGAAACGAATCAAAATTAAACTTTAGTATTCTTGTAGACTGTCCTCTGGTATCTTTCGCCCCTCTTTTAATAAATGTTACAAGTCTCGGAGGAAAAAAGCTTTTTCCTGTTTGCTTTATGATATATTGTAAAACATTCTGTGTTTTTTTTATTTACTGAGTTGGTCTCGAGCATATCAACCTTGGAAGGCCAAGTTTTTGTATTTTATCTCGCCCTTGTTGGTTGTATGCTTATAAACGTTTTTTCTTCGGTGTTCTGAAATTTTGGTTCCGAGTAAATATAATGGAGGTTTGTTTAAGTTTTGTGCAAATGGCGACTGGTATTATGTTTATCTGTTATCAATTATAAAATAAAAATAATAAACACGCAGATTAGTAGTTTTTTGTTTTATATTGGATTGTAGACGTAGCTACACTTAATTGCAAAAGCAATATAGTAACATATTGGAATAAATATTATTTCAATAAGTCATAACAACAGATAGAGTTCAAAGATCATGACTGAATGTAGGATTTCAAGATTTGTCAAGATAAGAGATTAAAAGTAACAGTTTAAAAGTTCATTGAGCTTTAGGAAATTTTTAAGCTTCCTCTTCTCCTTCTTCCTCTTCGAATTCTCCTTCCTCTTCGGCTGTTGCATCCTGGTATTGTTGGTATTCTGAGACCAAATCGTTCATGTTGGATTCGGCTTCTGTGAATTCCATCTCGTCCATACCCTCACCAGTGTACCAATGCAAGAAAGCCTTACGCCTGAACATAGCGGTGAATTGTTCTGAGATTCTCTTGAAGAGTTCTTGGATGGCTGTGCTGTTTCCAATAAATGTTGCGGACATCTTAAGGCCACGTGGTGGAATGTCACAGACGGCTGTCTTGACGTTGTTGGGGATCCATTCAACGAAGTAGCTGCTGTTCTTGTTCTGTACGTTCAACATTTGTTCATCAACCTCCTTCATTGACATACGTCCACGGAACATACAAGCAACTGTGAGGTATCTTCCGTGTCGGGGATCGCAAGCTGCCATCATGTTCTTGGCATCGAACATCTGTTGGGTAAGTTCTGGTACAGTTAAAGCTCTGTACTGTTGGCTTCCACGTGATGTCAGGGGAGCGAATCCTGGCATGAAGAAATGGAGACGTGGGAAGGGGACCATGTTAACAGCCAATTTACGGAGATCAGCGTTCAACTGACCTGGAAATCGGAGACATGTGGTGACACCGGACATTGTTGCAGAGACAAGATGGTTAAGGTCACCGTATGTTGGTGTTGTAAGTTTGAGGGTTCTGAAGCAGATATCATAAAGAGCCTCATTGTCGATGCAGTATGTTTCATCTGTGTTTTCTACCAACTGATGTACGGAGAGTGTGGCATTGTATGGTTCAACGACTGTGTCTGATACCTGAAAAAAAGATAAAGTATACATATACTAGTTTCATTCATGAGAATCATTTTCGGCAATGAACACAGACAGAGGAAGTTGCAAACAAAATCAGAAATTAAGTTGACCTAATATTTAAATTCATACTTCCTGACAATTGAAAATATATTTATCCTAAAATTGCGCTATATATTGTTTTTTTTTATTCATATTTGAAAATATATTTGATTTAGCGTCTCATAGTTAAATGTTTCTTAAAAAATGAAGATAAACCCTTTCAACTTTATACCCCTCTGTTTCAATATGGGTGGTGTTTGAAATAAGTAATTTTATTATAATCATTTAAGATCATAGAAATGATGCCGAATTCGAAATCCCATTGAAATTTACAACAGCTTTTTCTTTATAATACATCAAAGTTATCTCTCTCTTGAACTCGAAGCCATACTTACTTTTGGTGATGGTACTACTGAGAATGTGTTCATGATTCGGTCTGGGTATTCTTCGCGGATTTTGGAGATGAGGAGTGTTCCCATTCCTGATCCGGTTCCACCTCCAAGTGAGTGTGTAAGTTGGAATCCTTGAAGACAATCACAGCTTTCAGCCTCTTTCCTGACTACATCAAGAACAGAGTCTACAAGTTCAGCACCCTCGGTATAATGTCCTTTGGCCCAGTTGTTTCCAGCTCCACTCTGTCCGAAAACAAAGTTGTCTGGTCTGAAGATTTGACCGAAAGGTCCTGATCGGACGGAGTCCATAGTTCCGGGCTCCAAATCGACCAAGACTGCTCTGGGTACATATTTACCACCTAAAATGAACAAGATTGTAAAACGTAAATATATGGACCTTGTAAAATATTGAATTTAAATGATTTAATTCATTCATTGAAGTCAAAAATTTAAAAATATTTTTTTGAGGAAAAACAGTTCTTTTATTAAGATCACATAAGTGTTGATTATTTCTTAAAAGATATTTAAAATGGAAGGAGAAAATGTTTCACTTGAAATGACTCATTATTTGCGCTGATGTTGGCGAGTCTTTTTTCGGAAACTCGGGTAATAGTTACGAAAAATTTTCAACACTGACAAAAAGAATTATTTGGACGAGTATTACCTGTAGCCTCATTGTAGTATACGTTGATTCTTTCTAATTGTAAATCTGAATCTCCATGGTAGGTTCCGGTGGGGTCGATACCGTGCTCGTCTGAAATGACTTCCCAAAACTGAAAGAAAAAAAATATATATATAATTTACGAACTCAGAGTTTACGAAATCAATATGATAAAGGAAGTTTCAGAATTATGTACAGAATTCCAGATTATATTAACAACTGACATTTTACGATGTAATATTTAGTAAATGATGTTTTCAGGAATGACAAAAAAAAATTCTAACGCACACGTGCAGAAAACTATGCAGTAAATGTATCGTCTGCTTTTCTTTTTTACAGCTCTTTTATTGTTTTTGGAAGAAATATTAATTTTGAAGCAAGCTATTCATTTTGTTTATCGATATCATCCGTTACTTATTTATTAGTATAAATCGATCTGGGATAGTGTCAGACATATTTATCAATCATATAATTAAGTACCCTGGGAACCTTGACTCAGCAATGAATATCCTATTCATGCTTTTGTCAGCATAAATAATTTATCAACTTATAAATTACTTATTTTTTGTAGGTAAAGTAATCGATTTTCCGTGCATTTATCTAGAACAATATCTTATACATTCTTAAATTGTGGTATTTAAATATCTAAACCTGGATATTGGAAGCCTAAATGTGTATTGATTTTCAACTCATAAAAGTCAAATTGGTAATCCTATAGATATAATTTAATCTGCATGTACTGTGGTTAGGCCGGATTGTCAAAATTGTCAGCATGCATGTACTTGTAATAGGGATCAGTAACTTTTTGTTTACTTTCGCCATGGATACAAATGACCAGGCATTGCCTTTCTGATTTTCATGTCGAAACGAGAGAAGCAATCAACCGGTTTATTGATCAAAATTCATAACAATGATATACATTTAAAACCAGATTAAATTGCATACGATTTAATTTTAAATAATGAACTTTAAAATTATGATATATTTAAAGGTGAAATAATCAGTTCAACAGAACCGAAAGTCCTTTGTGCTTAAAAAAATAATACCCTTTTAAAGCCAAATGAACCAATAAAGTTATTGTTTAAATAAATTGTTTATGCGAGGTTGTTAGGGGCGATTTAAAACAGAAAATGTTTGAATTGTTGCTAGACATATCTTTTTAGATGTTCTTAGATTAGATACAAAATTCTCTCACTATGACGGGCAGCGACCTTTCACGATCCCAAATATTTCAACAAATGTATTAAATGACAAGATATACATAACCCGAGGAGAAATATTATTAATATGTCAAAACATTTTCCACAAGAATGAACTTAAAGATTGATTAAAAGCCGGTTGTGAGATCTTAGGTTTTCCAAAGAGTAAATTATTTTTACTTTTGAAGTTTAGTCATTCCGAACTCTGCGACACAAGTCTATAATAGATCAAATATTTTGATTGGGCGGTGAGGGACGGGCATGCTCAGTAATTGCTTGTTTTTGATAAAAATCAGACGCTTTCTTTCCCGCATCATGCAATGCATGGCTTCTTACACTGAATTGACCGGCACAATCCCAATAGACTTAATTTTAGTTTTTGTTTGACTTTCTGAGTAATCAAAGAACAGATCCATTATCAAGAAAACAAATATGTGATTTGTAAAGAAGTAGTTACCAACCAGATGTGAATCAGTACACTAAAGGAACATCGTATTCAGCGGATTTTTTTAATTTATCATTACAGGTTTAAATCGACAACAGCCTTGAATTTAGACCTAAATATTTTTGAGCGAAAATGTTTTTCTAGTATAACATAGTATTTGTAAAAAGAAAAAGATACAATTTGTAGAAAAATATCCCACAGAAGCCCTATTCTATTTTAAGACTATGATACAATGTCTAGTGATGACTCACTAATTTTAGATCACCCTAAAACCAGTTCAATATTCAGGCGTACCGTTATTGATCCGTGTAGGTAATTAATGAAAGTCAACATTTAGATTAAAATCAGCAGAAATTAATAAAAGTCATTCTAATTATATAATGAATCATACATTTCATTGGTACACGTGTACCTATTTTCAACCATGACAAAAAGGCGGCCAAGCCAATACAGAAAATATCGATTAACTATAATATAAACTTTGAAGGTAAAAAAAAAATAATACAAAAAAAAATATTTTTTATAAAATTTGTTTTTAGGGCTTACCTTGGCACCAATTTGGTTACCGCACTGTCCGGCTTGTAAATGTACTATTTCCCTCATTTTGTCTTTGCGTCTTTATCTTTTGCTGACCCCGTGTGTTACTAATTCAAATGAGAAAGTTGTGCAGTTTTATACTACGGTTAGTCGCTAACGAATCAAAACCTTTGTTATATTCATAGTAACACAAAACGAATACTTTCATTGGTTAGTTTATCTGATTGCACTATTGACCCTAGGGATTATACCATAATTCAAATGTGTATATATCCATTTAAATTTTCTAAATATACTTATGACAACATAACAAAAAAATAATTTTAGTAAATTTGATAATATTCGTGCTGGAGGTTAAATTAAGAAAAAAGTGTAATGTGCATAAAAACTTCAAAAGAGGAGGCGGAAAAATATCCTAGTTTCTTTGATAAGCCACAAAAAGGGGGAGGGGATACTCCCTTGCATTGGCAGACTGCTCCTTTTTCCAATGAAACACAAGTTTCCGAAAAATTCTTAAGTGCTCGTGTTTTAAAAAGAAATACGAAATTTGAAATGCGTTTCTAAATAGAGAAAACAACAAATATAAAGTTTTGATAAACTAGTCTCAAACCAAGCATACAAAAACTATCAATTTGACTTCGAATCAAAATTGAGAATTACGTTCCAAATCTTTTGAAATTTCGTTATATGACCTTTGAATTTACGCTTCTTTTTTTTAAAGGACAAAGGTTCATCAGATGGTCTTGACAATAAAGGAAATGCATGTATCGCATTTTTTTCAACACATTTCTATTGATAAAGACAACCTTGACTAAATTTTGAAAATGTTTGCATATGCACTAGATGAATAAAATGAGAGTCTGGGTCGGGCCTTCAATTCGTATTCTTCAATTTGATTACAGCTTTTTTTCTCTATTCTCTTTAACTTTTGTCCTTTTTCCACTTTTTATAGGCCCTGTATTCAACCCGTTTTTGTCTTCATAGTAAAGCACATTCATACCCTGTTTTTTGTCTTCATAGTGAACCATATTCATACCCTGTTTTTGTCTTCATAATAAAACACATTCATACCCTGTTTTTGTCTTCATAATAAAACACATTCATACCCTGTTTTTTGTCTTCATAGTGAACCACATTAATACCCTGTTTTTTGTCCTCATAGTAAAACACATTCATACCTTGTTTTTGTCTTCATAGTAAACCACATTCATACCCTGTTTTTGTCTTCATAGTAAACCACATTCATACCCTGATTTTGTCTTCATAGTAAAACACATTCATACCCTGTTTTTGTGTTCATAGTAAAACACATTCATACCCAGTGTTTTGTCTTCATAGTAAAACATATTCATACCCTGTTTTTGTCTTCATAGTAAAACACATGCATACCCTGTTTTTGTCTTCATAGTGAACCACATTCATACCCTGTTTTTTTTTTCATAGTAAAACACATTCATACCCTGTTTTTGTCTTCATAGTGAACTACATTCATACCCTGTTTTTGTCTTCATAGTGAACCACATTCATACCCTGTTTTTTTGTCTTCATAGTAAACCACATTCATACCCTGTTTTTTTGTCTTCATAGTAAAACACATTCATACCCTGTTTTTTTGTCTTCATAGTAAACCACATTCATACCCTGTTTTTTTTGTCTTCATAGTAAACCACATTCATACCCTGTTTTATGTATCAGAAAGACAAAAGAAACATTTCCTGGATTTAGATTTTCATTTTATTTCGTTGTTTTATGGAAGACCGTGCACGGGGAATATGGTTGAGTTGTTTTACATGGACAATGGAAGTACAATAGATCTCTGCATTGGCGGATCCGGGGGTTGGAACCCCCCTTTTTTTGGACGATCAATGCATTTGAATGGGATCATATAGCTGAACCCCCTTTTTACTCTGGGTTGGGACCCCCCTTTTTTAAATGGCTGGATCCGCCCCTGCTCTGCAAAACAATAATAGATGATTCAAAGTGTGTGTACAAAAAAATGTATAAATGAGGGGATCGTATCAATGGAAACTTAGGTGTTTTATTTATTTTACCATGCATGATCTTCTTTTCACTTGACTTGAAAAACGGAATTTTAATATAAACAAATTTTTTTTCTCTGAAGATAGATGCGTATCACTTTTATATATATTTAGGTACTGCCATGACTTAAGACTCTTCGAGTGCATAGGACGCGACTTTTGAGTATAAAGGGTAGCTGGCCCCTTTTTGGAGCTACATATATATAAAGTGAATGCAAATAGTTTTTTTTTACATACAATACTACTGTACCATTTACTAGTTTGGGGTCCCTCTTTTTCAAAATCCTGAACCTGCATCTTAGGAGTGCGTATGTACCCATATCAAGTGCATACGTCGTGCTTAGATGGCACTAGTTTTCAATTCCTTAAGGAATTTTTAATATGGAATTGATGGAACTTGTACGATCCTATTTCTTGTATTTTACAGATATATAATATCCATGCACTGAAACTGATGTTGCCACGGTACTTTTTTTTTTAAACAAATTGTAATAACATTAAAGTTTTGCAAAATTTGTACGAATATATCAGCCTTTTTAACAAACCCAGGAGGATAGCCAAATCAAATTATGCCGTCCATTTAAAGATTAACCGATATAAGGAGAAAAAACGTGAAAGAATAATTGAAAATATTCAGAGGGAGACAGGATAGAAAACAAGGATTACGATTTTTTTTATTCTAGCTAAAATATATGAAATGATATAGAATGAATTAAAAAGCAACATCGAATCTACAGTGACCATATATAATATTAAATCAATATTATGAATCTAAGTCTACATTCTTTGGTAGTTTTAATTTTCCATTCATGAATATTACATATTTGACTTCTCATGGGAATTAAGAAAATCAATGAATTAATATTTAAATACCTTTTTGTTTACCTCTAACCATAGCATATATACATACACAAACATATAGACTTCGTCAAAACATGATTTTAAAAGTGAGTCCCACCTAGCGGTCGTTATAAACAAATTAAAGTTATGGCAATTTTGGATTATCTTTGGATAATTGAAAACAAATTAAATTTAAGATTATCGTAATTAGCTATAATAGTACATTGACTTGCATGAACTCGCCTACTCAAGTATACTTATACATACATTTATATTCATATTTATGAAAAGTTAGAAATCGTTAAGCTAGGTGTTAAATTTTTGTTTACGTTTGCAAAATGTGAAATTCTGCTTCTTCAGGCACTGTTGAATAGAGGGGGAAGGCGGGTGTGTTTATATTTTTTTAAATGGAATGTACCATATATGAAAACAGCATCGAAAAAAAAACCAATCGCAACTTGTATACAATACTCAGAAAAAGAGGGGATAGCCTGCCTTAAGTTTCACAAATATCAAAATACTTTATGTGTGATCAATTAACTAAATTGTATGTTTGACACATGCACTCCCCTTTTTATTGTGTAATTTTTGTTTGGTGTTTACATTTTTTCAACTATTTGTTATATGTCAACTTATTTTCACTTATTTAGTATGTGTTTTTGTCCTTATCTAGATGGTAAATTACAATAAAAGTGGTCAGTGGTTACCCTTTTTAACGACCATATAGGGACATATATCATGGCTGCAAACCCTCCTTTATATATCCTGGATTGGAACCTCCTTTTAAAATCGCTGGATCCGCCTCTTGTATTAGATATAAATTGCCTCTTATTTTCGTATAATAGAGGGGCTACATATATAAAATGTACTGATTTTGTTCTATCGAGCAAAACCAAAAACGTTCAACCATTAAAGAATACAAAAACACCAACAAAAAGGGGGGTCGCATGCCCCTGACTCCTTTAAATTGGTCTCGCTTTACAGAAATGTTAGTTTGATTTGTCATAAGAGCTTTCCATTGGCGGATCCAGGGGGTCCGGGGATTGGAACCCCTTTTTTGGACGATCAATGCATTTGAATGGGAGCATTTAATTGGATCCCCCTTTTTACTCTGGGTTGGGACCCCCCTGTTTAAAATGGCTGGATCCACCCCTGCTTCATAAATAATATACTGCCACGCCTTACATAGAAGAAACTGGTATTGTATTAAATATTCAGTAAATTGTATTTTGAAAACGACCATGCATGTAAGCTAAAATCAAATACAGAGTGATATGGTTCTTTTCCAGTTTATAAATAAAAAAAAGCATTTTACAGAGCGGGGCGTATATATACATGTAATATGCCGAATTGCACTCTTCCCTGATATAATCGATTCATGAAAAATACCATGGTTATATATGGTCAGAACTTGTACATGATATATGCGGAAGCTAATATCTGAAAATGTCTTTCAGGCTACATGAATGCAGGTCATATATATTTTTCGATCTAAATATTCAGGTGGTCATAAACCATATACAATTATAAGTATTTATAAAAGTCAATATTTACTGTAATGGTTGATACCGTCCATAAAACCCTCACTATACCCCGATTAGAATGTGTGTATATAGGACTTGTAGTGTAAATATGATATATCTGATATATGCTAATTTATGCACAATTTGTTATAAATAAAGTAATATGAGTTCAAGCTCTATACCAATAACGGCCATGTTCATATACGTGAATGCGGTAGTGTCTCTTATATTCAAATAGCGCATGTGCAGGTATCACGTATATTTTTATACCAACCAACAGAAGTTCCCCAGAAAACTGTAAAAAAACATGCAAAACAATGCCATACAATCTGTTCATAAAGAAACAAATATTCTTTACTCCATAATCCGTAAGGGTCGATTACTGCAATAGTTATTACAGTGACAATAATGTTACTGAACATTTTTCCTTTCTTTCTCTTTTATTATGAAAGAACTTTTATTTCTCGACACCAAATCTGCACATCTCAAGTTTAGACTGACATTTTGGTGTATCTCTTTTTTGCATACTACGAAACTGATTATGGAACCATATAGACGAATCTATGGGCCCTCTTTTGTTGGGAAACATGTACAATGGTGGATTATATAGGAAATCACCGGTCGAAGTTTGCCTGGAGCGGACCCCCTTTTAGGGCAGTCAGTCGCCCCCCCCCCCCCCCTTATAAAAATCTCTGTATCCGTCACTATAAATCATGGGTAGAATATTATCTTTCTACAGCAAAGTGTGAAGTTTTCTAATCAGTGTAATCATGCAGTACTATATTGAATATATCACTCCCCTTGTTTGCTTATAGTCTTTCAGAGTTTGTAGTTTGATAATAGATATATAATGTATGTCTTTTAGAGTTGATCAGAGATTAACCTTTTCAACATAAGAGTGGTATCTCTCTTTATTTACACATAATTGATAATCTTCATTCGCCCCTAGATCATATCGCCTTGCTATTTAAATCATGGGGTAACATTCATAAGATTTCCTTACACAGAAATGGGACTACATAAAACACATGAAGGAACTTGAAACTTCTGTTATAGTAGTATTAGAAGATAATTTGATTTTCAGTGTCCCAGAGCTTTTAGCTATATAGTTTGCTTGCTGCGTTCGATGTACTCTACATCAAACTATTCTGTATACTTTGTCTCGAGGAATTGATTCAGATTAATTACATGTATATGGTTTAAAAAAAAGAATCTGTAGAAATAAATTAATACAGGTTTGGTCAATTTTTCATTTTCAGGTACACGTAGGTTCTAAACACTTGGTAAGAGATAAGAGGGTCGGATCATAAACATTAGTGTGCGAAGATACTTGACTCAATACTCAAGCTTGAAATGGGATGTATAAATTGTTATTTTCTATTTATTTATAAAGAACATTTTGTAAATGATATAGGGTATCTCGAAGGTTTAAATCTTTAAAATATCGAAAACAGCTACTTAAATTGAAGCATTTATGGTTGTCTCATATAAATGATGTCACCATATTTATGCAAGAATAAAAACACGCCAAATCATATGATTCAGGCAAGAAAATTGCTGTTAAAATCCTATAAAACAAGCTGACAATATATAGTCAGGAGAATAAAATCCTTTTCATATGAAATAAATTCAATTCTCATGCATTAAATCGATACATGGTCGTCTTAGTTTTTGTTTTATAATACCTTCCCTTACATACAAAAGCATGCATAATCTAAATTTTTCTTTTATAGGGTTATTGGCCCACTCTGAAACAGATCTATTTCATTTTTAATACAACTTTTTTTTAAGATACAGCCATTACGATACAAGGTAAAATCAGGCAGCTAGCATGATAGGAATTTCATCTGTTTCTTTCTTTATGTATATTTTCCCCCAGCCATTTAAAAAGGGGGTTCCCAACCCAGAGTATATGCTCCCATTCAAATGCAATGATTGTCCCAAAAAAGGGGGTCCAACCCCCGGATCCGCCACTGTAAGCGAGTATAATTATGAACTATTGCCTATACAATTTTATTTTGCAATTTGATTATAATTACTATGTACAAATATCTAATTTCGTTTCAATTCGTCGAAACTAAGCTAGGTACGACAGGTTTGAATTTTAATCCGATTGTTTTTCTATTCCTTTAATAACTTATTATAAATTCCTTAGTGTAGAAATATAATGGCATGCATTTACAATATCATTGTTAACTTAAATTTGTAGCTATTGGTTTAAAAAAGAGGGTAGAAAGGTACATATATAGGTACTGGTTTAAAAGAGGGACGAATGATACCAGAGGGACAGCCAAACTCATAGATCGAAAAATAAACTGACAACGCAATGGCTAACAAAAAAAAAGACAAAGAGACAAATAATAGTACACAAGACAACATAGAAAACCAAAGACTAATCAACACCAGTGGAGGAACCAGAGGTGGGACCGGGGGTTGGAACCCTTTTTTCTCGACGATCAATACATTTGAATGGGACATATAGTTGGAACCCCCCCACCGGGGGTTGGAACCCTTTTTTCTCGACGATCAATACATTTGAATGGGACATATAGTTGGAACCCCCCCTTTTATCCTGGGTTCGACCCCCCTTTTTTAAATGGCTGGATCCACCCTTAAACACGAAAAACATTGTTGATGAAAAATGAACATGCAATACTACAATTGTCTGCTAGGTTATTGACATCTGCTGTGGGATGATCCGTAATAAACAGTTATCGATCATCGCCGATGAATCACTTTCAGCATCAGTACACACGTACTAGGTTCACGTAATATTAATTTTACATGCGATAATGAAGTTCAATTATCTAGTGTATCTTCAGCAACAAAGCTACAAAACCGAAAAAGAATATGTGTGTTTGATTGCTTTTGCTAAAAACATATGTAAACAAACACACTTATAAAAAATGTCTCCAGATGCTAAAAGATACTCTATACAAATGAGTATACTGCATGCCACAATCTTAGTTTGTAGTATATATGTGCTGAACCAAATGATGAGTCATCAACCCTAGCTTCCATTCAATATTCTCATCTTTGTATAAATAAAGTCTGGGATCGATTACGATTTTTTACCCTGTCCAATTTCCTTTGAAATTATTCCATACTAGGGCCATTTTGAAACGGGCTTCCGATCTTTACTTAATTAAATAAATAGCATCACATCGTAATGTATACAGTATAGTTTTAAGGTTGAACTTTTAACTATACTATGGTTTATTTCTTAACAGATCACTTAATCATACACAAACGCCTGAAATATAATTAACCCCGAATCGCTAACATGATAGATTTAAGCATATTTTAAGCTGGTATATCTGCTCTTTGGTCGGGTTGTCATCTCTTTGACATATTCCTCATTTTTTCCATTTTCAATTTTATTTGAGTATTGATTCCGAAATATTAAAACCAAAGATATCGTAACCAAGATTTTGTTAGATTTTAAGATACATGTGTGGTCCGTACATACACTTTAATCCCCGGCTTGATATTCACACAACACATTAACTACACATTTTTCATTAGTTTGACCTAAAATATAATAGTTTTTGCAACTCTAATTTTTTTCTATATTTCATTCATCGGTTTGAATGTTGTTTTACATATAGAATATCTTTGATATCTCCTTTCTTTCGCCTTTATTTGTGTTTTTAGGTTGGTGCAATTCCGTGCTAGAATCTATGGAATCCAGGATTTTTTATATACTGTCTGGGACTATTATTAGTATACATGTAATAGTCCCAGATTTTGAAGAACAAAAATTTGGTCCGAGACCACCATTGACACAAATATAGTCCCTAGTGTTGACAGTGGGTTACTTGCCATTAATTTGTATACCCCTTCCAAATTTATTTCTCCATGTTCAATGCCTCAAATTGCAATTAGGGGGATAAAATTACAGTGTAAACAAATTTGGGTCCAGAATTTTAAAGGAAAGTAGTGATTTGGTCCAGCTGAAAAAGGTTGAAAATGAGCACTTCGGAAGCTGTCAAAAGATTTCAAGACGCCCTAAACATAAAATTGTCCATATTTTGAGTTAGAGGCGATGAAGTTTTCTATAAATTTGATATAATTTGTCCCAAAAGTAGTACAACACACTGTAAAAGTTTCTTTGAGAAAGCGCAGGTGGGATTTTTTTAATTTTCATTTATGTTCTAAAAGAAATGCACTACGAATTAATTGTGTTCTCGGAACAAAGCACCAATTGTCGACATTTCAACGATATACCAACTAACTTTAAAGAATAAAATGAGTTCAAGGATGAAAAATTAATTGAACCAACAAAATTACAACGACTGAGTTATAACATCATTTTACATGCAAGCAATTGTGCAGAGAATGTTACAAAGATGAAACTTTATATGTTACCAATTAATCAATAAATGAGTGAGTAATATTACATTTTTTATGTAACATAAAAAGAATCAAGTTCGATATGGAAAATACATATAGACCTAAGAGGGATAACTCTGACTTTTTGTTACAGTATAGGCCAAACATCTATCTTGAGGTTTTAGTGAGAATGACGTTTAGAGTATTATTCTCCAAACAGTAATCGTTTAACTGTTTTGATCGTGTGTTACCGTGACCTAAATATGATAAAAACACCTCATCGAGTTCATATACAATATTGTATATATTTGAAACATGTAACCAACTTTTCACATCGAGCAACAACCTTAAAATGACCAGAAAATACATTAAATCTGTCTTTATCTTTGAATGTTAAACATACTGAAATTACCAGAAACTTAAAGTGTTATTCAGTTGCAATGTCATGGCCATAGATAATACCACTAATTAATTGCAATAGTTCTATAGCATATCTCCGCGCAAATGTAATGCGTGTCATTTTAGGTTGCCCCAATAGAGTTCATTCAGATTCTAAAAATAATTAACTATTTAACGTTTAACAGGTGTCATTGTCAAAGTTTTTGTAATTTGTATTACACAAATCATATGAAAATTAACCTTTTAACATCGTGTTTATTGTAATTGTCACTATCATAATACACAAACTGTTCCAAAGAATGTTTGCACTTGTCCTAAGTCAGGAACTTGATGTTCAGTATAGTTGTCGTTAGTTGAGGCGGTTCATAAGTGTTCATATTGACACTCATACCACATCTTCTGATATCTATGAATTTTGAAACTGTATATCTTACAAACTAAACCAATACATTATTTTTAAATGAGTAATGCTAGTAATGCTAATAACTTGTATCGATTGACCAAAGAGAGATAACTCTGACTTTTTGTTACTTTTTTTGCGATCTTTCTTGTCTAGGTTTTAAGTAACTCGTTCTGATCGTGTTGATTGTATTGTCGCAATAAGGATGAAAGCTATCATTTGTGAAGTTTTCATTATGTAACTGATGATTTTCCTGGTTCATATTTCAATAAGTATATATATGAACATGCACATTGAATTTCATAGTGTACTTTTCCCACAAATATGTCACTTTTTTAAGAAGGTTTCAAGCTACATGTATCTGATCAGTGGTGATCAGCTTTTTACAGATTGTCATGTTACATCGATGTTTGCATGTTTATTTCTTCTTTCGCAACTGCCTTGTCATATCCTGGCCCTGCATAGTGATCAGTGACATTTGGATAATCTCTGGTCATTTTTATTTGTTTTTGTTATATTGGGGAGGAAGAGGATTATGGATTTACAACATTACAACAATGTAAATATTCTTGGATAACATTTATTTCTTGCTACTTTTTGTTTGAATGTCTGATTTTGTGTATTATCTATGTATGCAGTTTCCAAAGAGATATGTTGTGAGGTATAGAATAACATCTATAAATTAACATTTGGTCAGATGGTAACGTTACTTTTATACAAAACTGTTTTTCTATTGTGGACTTTCCATTTCTATTTGGTATGATTGCCAATAACATGCAATAAGACAACTCGGCTTAACAAGAGACAAACTGACTCAGAAATTAACAACATTAGGTCACCACACGGCCTTCAATAATGAACAAAGCCCATATTTCTTGTTGATTACGCGTGAGCTTAATTCCCGGTTCTCTGTTGAGTTATTTTTTATTTCGTTATTCTGGACCGTAAGATGGTCACTCGTGTAACCCCACCGCAAGCTGTTTTATATGATTTATAAAAAACGAAAACCTATTATAAAAAAAATGTTGATATTGTTTTGCTTTTTAAGTCTGACATATTATGTATATTTCGAAAAAGAACAGGCTAATGCCGCTACAAGGCAACACTCGCACCCGCAAAGATGACAGGGATTGATATACATTGCAAAACTTGTTTCTCAATCCATTTTAAAAAAAAAATGTTTAAACAAGCTATCAGTATAATTGTCAGATCTGTACTTTGTGTATATATGTTTATGGGATTTCTAAGTACCCGTCTAAGTCTTCTTTTGTTTGATGTATTTCCATTTGTGTCCTTCTGATGAGTTAAATCCTTTTCAAATGGCTATACTAATTTTGTTCTTATGTTTTATTGGTACACCACTGTCCAAGGTAAACCGAAGGTCGAGAGTTGAGCGTTAACAAACATGCTTAACCTCGCCACGTTCTAATAAGTTCAGAGTATGTTTCTCAGTGGTTGTGGTTTGGTATATCATGTACTATATGCCATATTTACTAGTGCTGTAATTAAGCAAAATGAAAGAAGAATACAAAGCAGTCTGTCATTTTATTTATTAGCCTTTTTTTTCACATTATAAAAAGGTTTGAACCTGTAAAAGAGAACTACTACACAACACACAGATGATCGATTATCAATTTACATAGAATCATATTCAAAACAGTGTGGTCCTGGCCATTGATTGACGACCTAAATTATCCCATTGACTGGAACAGATTAGGTTAACGTTTGTCGGTAACAATCACTGCTCACTATGTACTTGTTAAAGACACTGAATCTGTGGGGTCACCAAAGGTTCTCAACACCTAAATAAAGCAATTCGAAAAACGAATCCGGAATAATACGATGCGTTGATTTATATCAATAATATAAATCAAAACATAAAGGTTATCCCTAAATAATTTTTCGAATAATTTTATTATTAAAGGCGTTAAGAACCTTTGGTATATATATATATCCATACTTTTATTTTAATATGTGGCATTAGAATGGAGAATGTATTTTAAGCTAGGCCTTTCTTAAAACTTGATTTTATTGTCGCAAATATCCGTTTACCTATATCCGCTCCGCGTCGCTAGGTAAACTCAATTTGCGACAGTAAAATCTACGTTTTAAGAAAGGCCTAGCTTAAAATACAATACAGTTATCTCCTAAATGGTATCGTGACCATCGTCTTATAATTTAATTTTGGATGTAACGCGTCTTCTGATTGGCTGACGTAATTTTGTTATGAGCTCATAGACATAATTTAGTCATGTGACCGTGACGTCATCAAAGTTTTTTCATGGTTTTCTACGGTTTAGAATGGAATTCAGAATTAAATTATAAGAAATGACTGTAATATTTTTTCTGTCTATTCGAAATAACATAAAAAATATTACAGTCATTCCTCAATTGTTCGTTCATGGAATCTTGAACGTCATAGATCGATATTATCGCGGTGAACCAATTAATGCAATAGCTTTGGGTAGTATTTGACTTTGCTGGATCATGATAGCGTTTTTGTTCCATCATGGAATCTTGAACGTCATAGATTGATAAGGAGTATCGATATTATCGCGGTGTACCAATGAAATAGCTTTGGGTAGTATTTGACCTTGCTGAATCTTGAGTGTTATTGTGCCATCATGGTATATTATAAGTCATAGATTGATCATAACGAGAATAGATAAATATCGTAGCGAACCGATGAAGTAGAAGCTTTCGATAATATTTGATCAAGCTATACGAAGGCAGCGTTAATGTTCCATAATTGAATCTTGATTAGGAGTATCGATAATTATCGAAGTTTACCAATGAATGCAAGCTTTGGGTATTATTTGGTCTTGCTATATGTTGGTAGCGTTTAATGTTGCATAATTGAATTTTAAACGTTTAATGTTGCATAATTGAATTTTAAACGTTGAAAATTGATAACTAGTATCAATATATATATATCGGAGTTCCAATTAAGTAAAAACTTTGGTAGTTCTTTGCGTATAATGGTAGCAATTAATGTACCATCATTGAATCTTGAAACGCCATAGATTGATAATGATTATCGATATATATCGAGGTGAACCAATGAAATAACAACATTGAGTAGTATTTCTTCTTGCTTTATGATGATAGCGTTTACTTTTACATCATTAAATCTTGAACGTCATATATTAATAACGAGTATCGATAATATTGAAATATACCAATGTTGGAAACGCTTTAAGTAGTATTCAGATTTTCGTGTATGATGGAAGCGTTTAATATTCAATCATTGTATCTTGAATGTGATGCATATCGAGGACGATATATATCGAAGTGTACCGACGAAGTGAACACTATGGGTAGTATTTGATCCTGGTGCATGGTGGTATCGTTTTTAATGTAATCAGTCATCGAATCGTGAACGTTATAGATTGATAACGATTTATACTTGTATCTACATTATCGAAGTGTTGCAATTGAGTAAAAGCTTTTGATACTATTTAATCTTGCTGAATTATGAAAGCATTAATGTTCCATCATGGAATCTTGAATGTCATGAATATATACCTAGTAATGATATTATCGAAGTGAACCAACACATAACAAGGTTTTGGTAGTATTTCATCTTGAAGTATGCGGACCAGTGCTTTTAATGTTCCATCATTGAATCTTGAACTCCATAGATTGATACCTAGTATTGATATTATCAAAGTGAATCAACAATAAACAAGGTTTTGGGAGTATTTCATCTTAAATAATACTGGTTCGTTTAATGTTCCATTATTGAATCTTAAACGTCATAGATTGATAACGAGCATCGATAGATATCAAAGTGAACCAATGAAGTAAAATCTTTGGATATTATTTGATCTGTAGTACCATGAAAGCTGAATGATAAGAGCGTTTAATACGATTGATAACGGGTATCGATATAGAATCATATTCAAAACAGTGTGGTCCTGGCCATTGATTGACGATCTAAATTATCCCATTGACTGGGACAGATTAGGTGAACATTTGTCTGTAACGACCATTGCTCACTTCTTACTTATTATAGAATTTGAACTGTGGGGTCACCAAAGGTTCTTTACGCCTCTAATAATAAATGAATTCGAAAAATTATTCAGGAATGACCTTTATGTTTTGATTTATATTATTGATATAAATCAACACATTGTATTATTCTGGGTTCGTTTTTCGAATTGCTTTATTTAGGTGTTGAGAACCTTTGGTGACCTCACAGATTCAGTGTCTTTAACAAGTACATAGTGAGCAGGGGTTGTTACCGACAAACGTTCACCTAATCTGTCCCAGTCAATGGGATAATTTAGGTCGTCAATCAATGGCCAGGACCACACTGTTTTGAATATGATTCTATATGGAAGTGTACCAATAAAGTAGTTGATGTTGTAGCGTTTAGTGCTCCATCATTGAACCTTAAACGTCATAGATTGATAGCGAGCATCGATATATATCGAAGTGTACCGATGAAGTAAATGCTTTGGTAGATGATCTTGGTAGCGTAACCGTTTATTGTCTGTTCAGCTTGTCTAGATCTAGGCTTCACATGGAAACCAATTAGGCATTGTAATTATTTGCACAGGCCTGTGTTATTTTCAGAATGTTTATGACGTCATTGTATTTAATCGATCGGTTGAATGTGTAATGCTTTTTGGGCAAACTCCTTTTGTTGGGGTTGAACTAAAGATGAAAAGTACGAGTATTCTTAGATCGGTACTTTTTTTTTAGTTTCATGTCATTTTGTGGATCCGATGAGTCAAGCCCTTTCAAACTGATTCTTCATGGTTTGTTCTTCTGTTGTGCTGTTACATCACTGCGACAGATTAGGGTGAAGCTTGGGCAATTACACACATATGTAGTTCGACTGTTCCCACTCAGGAGCTTTTAATTCAGAGGTTGTCCTTGGTGACTGTCAGTCATATTAGTAATTGATTTTTTTATATTGTTTTTAGCATAATCATGCAATTTTAAAATCGAGCATCGATACACATCGAAATATCCCATATAAAGTCAAATGTGCAGATAGTTTTTGTTATTGCATTGTGTCTTTTAATCATTGAAGAATTTTTAGCAACTGCCAAGCTCGATTCTAAATTGTGGAATCGTATAAGTTTGAATTTAAATCATACGTTATCGATTGGTATCGAAGTGTACTGTTGAAGTAAAAGCTTTCTGAAATATTTCATATTGATGTATGCTGGTAGCCTTCTTATATGGTCTTTGAAGAATTTTCAGCAGCTGACAAGATGAAGAACAGCCATTCAGACGTCATTGCACTTAATCGATTGGTTGAATGTGTAATGACTGATATTTTTATCTTAGAAAACATTGCTAGTTTGGGTAAAACTAGAGATGAGAAAGTACGAATACTATAAGATCGGTACTTTATTTTTGTTACGTGTGGATCCGATAAGTCAAGCCCTTTCCAAATAATTTTTCAGAGTTTATCCTTCTGTTGTGCTGTCACATCACTACGACAGATTAGGGTGAAGCTTGGGCGCTTTCACACATATGTAGTCCAACTGTTCCAAGTCAAGAGCTTTCAATTCAGAGGTTGTGATTGGTGACTGAATGATATATTTGTTTTTTTTTGTTTTTTTTTACTGTTTTTTCCATAATCAGGCCATTTGTTTTCTCGTGAATAATGTAAAATTGTGTTATCCCTTTGCCTTTTATAGTTAAGTATGATATTGACTCATTGTTGAAGGTAGTAAAGTGACCATTCAAAATTAGTTGTTTATAACTTCGTTCCTTTTTCTCACGTGGATAATCATCTCATTGGAAATAAACCACACATCTTATCTCTGAATCAGCCCTTATTAGTTTACCGTAGTAACTATATATATAATTTAAGTCTCTATCAAATACTGCATTTTGCAAAGTAAAGAAAGATGGCACTATATGAAAAACACAATTTTGGGGGTACCAAATCTAAAGACAAAGAAGACAATGGCTTTATTTGAAAACAAGTGTGAACAAAATACCAAACTCCAAGTTAAATCAAAAGGAGTCGAGTCCATAAAAACTGCCAACATCAAAGATAATGTTAACCAATGGAACGATTGAAACCCAACTGTCATATTCCTGACACGGTAAAAACATTGTCCGAAGCGGATGGTGGATCAAACCTGGTTTGTTCAATCAATGCGAAGAGTTTTTATCTTTTTTAAAGGTTTTGCTCTGTGTTTTTTTTTAAATACAACAATAACAAGTTTTCATACTTCCATCATTTTTATTAAAAACAATAAAGCAAGAAGTTTAAGCAACAGTGACGGAATTTATTTTTCAGCATTGGTAGACGTACATTACAATTCATGTTCGTCGGATAAAGAGCTATCGTTCACTAGCTGGACCTCTGAACTAGATCTAAATCATCTAAATGTTTTACAGGAAATGCATTATTACCTTCTCTTGTTTTTTCATTAACATCAACAAAATATCAACATTATAATAGTAAGAATTAAATATTCAAACGACATATATATCTTTCTTATGCAAACAGTCCTTATTACTCTGTACACAACTTCTTCTTCAATATTACATGTATAAAAACAATAAAAATATCTTCTCTCTGTATATCACAATGGAAAATAAATAAAAATGAAATATTGCACTTTAGAAAATAAAATATAGATAAAATTGTGCTATTTCAACAAAGCATTTCCCTGCACGTCACTAAGCTCTTTACTGCCATAAAAAGGCCACTGTAGACACTTCTTTGACATCAGTACAAGAAAATGAAAACTGTGTGCATGCTTCGCTGTGCCGAGCATTGGTTCCGACCAATTTACTTCAATTTATGACAAAACAGAAAAAATAATCCTTTTGAAATCATGCAGCAAACACGCGCAGTGATACGCACCAGATATGAATGTTCAACAAAAATAAATATAAATCTGTACAATATAAATTAAGGGAAACAATTGGAATTATGTCTCTTATTACTGTCACGTATCAACATTTACACAGCTCTTTTTTTAAAAATGATGATTCAATGAAGTCTTTTTCCTTGAAATCTGAAAAGATAGAAAATAAATGAATTATTCAATTGTTCACAAATTGTACATCTAAAGGACTTTATCTTATGACATAAAAGTATACAATCAAAATCACAAAAAATTTAAATGTTTCAAACTACGATTATAGATTGCAAAGGAATTTCAAATGTAGATTTATACTCTATAGTTCTATTTGAATACATCTCGCATTTAAGATTGTCAAGTTATGAATAACGGTGTCGAAAATGCTTTTAAATGCACATCACGTGGACGCTTTTCCATTTTGTCTGACGTCTAAGTATAAAATATTCTTGGTAAATGTCTATTTTCATCTCATTGTTAATATCCCTTGTGGTGTCGCTGTCTTATTGACCTTTACATTTTTTATTCCCAAACAAGGGACCAGTATTAAACTTACATGAATTTAGACCCTGACTACTCTGGTTACTTCCCGTGAGACAGACATAGATCGTGATCTGCGGACGGTTTGCAAGTTCTTTTCCGCCATATCTGCCCTCTGTTCGGCTTCATCAATCAATGATTGGGCTTTGCGGTATTTATTCATAGTGATTCCTGCAACGTCTTCCTGCAATGCATTATGGGAAAAGGTAAATACATGATATGTCTATTGATACTGAATTGCAATCAATATCAATAAATTTATTCGGTTTGCTTCAATACATTTATATCAAATTATTCCATATTTTTGACAGAAGTTAATGTATTATCATTTCCATTCCAGAATTTCATCTTTTCTTTTGGATATATAATAATTTCTTTATTTTTCAAAACGAAATAAATAAACGATTGAAAGGAGAAAGCACACTTACGGCCTCTTCGATCATTCTCTTGTATGTCTTGCATTTCATTGTGAGTTGATCGGTGATGCTAGTGAGCTCGGCAACCTGGCGACGGTCTTCATCAGATGCTTGAACGGTTTCTTTCCATTGACGTTCGAATTTACGGGCTGATGCGGCAGTTTCTCTAAGACGTCTCTGGTCGGCTTCCAATTCATTTTCCAAGTCACGGATCTAGAAGAGAAAATTATAAATAGTATACAGTGTCATATATATTTTTCGGTTTATTTCTATCTTGTGGAAGATGATAGTTAATTAAAGATCTACATCAAACATGTGTTTAAGAGATAAGAGTACATACTTATCTGTTTGAACAAACAAATGAAGCAACCGGAAGTAACGAAATAATAGTCATACTATAAAAAGATATCATTAGCTTAACTGAAATTTCTTAAAATTCTTAATAAGAATATACTTACTCTAGCCTGGAGTTTGGCAATCTGTCTCTTTCCTTCTCTCTGAGCGAATGCCTCAGCCTCTTCAAGTCTGACAGTGATTTCTCTAATCTCGATTTCAAGTTGTTTACGGAGTGATTCGGCATTTTTGTAGTTGTCTTGTTCCTGTCTGAGCTCATCAGCAAGTCTGTTGACCTCGGCTTGGAGACGGTCAGCACGTTCCTCGGCAGCTCTTTGTCCGTTGAGGGCATCATCCAAATCGCTCTGCATGGCGGCAATGTCGACTTCCATACGGCGTTTGTCGTTTGTAAGGGCTGTGACTTGAAGTTGTATTTCGGTAAGACGGATTGTTACTTCTCCAAGTTCGTTTTCGGCATTCTTGCGGGCTCTCTCGGCCTGTAAAATTATAAATATCCAATGTATATTCCAAAGCAGACATTCTAATTCAAGCAATTTTAATTTACCGAATATGTGCAGAGACCAATAACTAAGTTTAAAGTATGGTACTAAAAAAAGCAATAAGGTGGTCTTGTTTTAAACATTCCAAAAAAAGTCCATTTAACTATTTATTTCAATTATAATAGTGATAATAAAGGAATAACTCAAATTTTCTTATAAAGATTGAATTCATTTTGAAAATAGATCTAGTCACGCTATAGTCGTTTGTGCTTATGTGGCGAAAAACAATCACCAATTATTAAAAAAATATTTTTCAATTATACATCGAAATTAATAATATTTAAAACTTATTTTCAATTATAAATCGGAATCGATAATAAGTAAAACTAAAACTTACATGCTCCAATAGAGACCTGGCATCTTCCAATTCTTGTTGGATGGTGATACGCTTCCTTTCGGAAACTGACAGTTGGTTTCTAGTGTCATCCAATTGACGTGTGGCTTCCTCCAATTGCAATTCCAATTCCTTTGAGCATAAAATAAAACAAACAATTTGTTATTATATTTCTACATCAAGTTCCGCTTCGGAATCTTTTTACTCCCAGAAAAGATTATTACTAAATTTTAGACCAACACAAGAGAAATGAGTTTAATACAATTAGCCAGGGATGTCACTATGTTCCTTTAATTATTTAATTAAGTTATTTTTAGATTATTAAAAAGTAAAGTTATAAAAATAGCAAATGTGATTACCCTGTTTCTGTTTTGAAGACTCTTGATCTGTTTCAAGTACTCGGCGTTGGCGCGGTTGGCGTTGTCTAATGCACCTTCAAGTTCCCGGATGTCAGTTTCGTACTTCTTCTTGATTCTTGAAATTTCAGTCTTGTATCTGGTTTCTACCTCAACAAGTGTTCTCTGGAGCTCATCAATTGCACGTGCGCTGCTCTTCCTGTAAATGTAAATTAAATGTTATCCGAATTCCCTGAATTCGAAACCAAGAACCAAACAAATATAGAATCTAATCTACAAAACTAGATAATTTCTCTTCATATGGCAACTAAAATCCGAAAGCAGTATCTTTTCTCAAGATGTTATTAGGACACAAACGTTGTAATTGGAACTGCAGCAAATGAACGTTGGTGCGGATAACTTCTGCCGGCCATGATGAAAAACTGCTGAATGATTTTTATTTGGCTTCAAGAAGTTGAGAATCAGATAAAATTTGATGTATTTTTGGAATCTTGATTAAAGACTGCTGTGAATTGACCTTGCAGATATAAAATTTTATAATGAATCTGGGTGCGAGGCTTATCTATATTATCATATGTATCTATAGAGTTCAGAAAAATCACCCTTTATCATTTAAGCTGCATCTGAGTGCGTCATTTATCTTACTTTTTGTTGTTTTTATTGCATGCAATTTAATTATCTATTATCTAATATTTTGCTACACCCACACCTACTTGGTTGCTAAGGTAAATAGATTGGTTGATAAGGTAAATGGAAAAATAATACCTATGTTTCGGTTTCTGATGGCTAATAACAGATGTTTCTTTTAAGCATATGTTGGTCCTTTGATATTAATCAATATAAAATTTTGTTCTACAATTTAAATTAAAGATTCTTGCTTTTATTCTACAATTCTAATTTTAAATAATGGTAAAAGATTTGATAAACTATTATTAATGTCCCCTTTCTGAAAAGCTTAAATAGTTACTCCCTTATTCACTATACTACTTCCGTTTGTTCGTTAATCAATTTCATACCTAATGCTGTCAATTTCTTCGTCCTTCTCGCGAAGTCTTTGTTCCATCTCGGATCTAAGTTGGTTGAGGGCAGCTTGGGCGGCGGCAAGTTTGGCTTCAGCATCACGGAGAGCCTCTTCAGTGTCACGAAGAGCACTTGCAAGGTTGTCACGCTCAGCCTCCAACTGTGCTTTAAGTGCTGTCAGTTCGTTGATCATTCTGTTGGCAGATTTCAACTCATTGTTGGCCTCTCTGAGGGCATTCTGGAGTCCAGCATTCTCTCTCTCCAAGTTGGCGTTCTTTTCTGCGAGTTCAGCGTTGGCAACCCTGAGTCTTGAACATTCGGTTTCAAGGTTGGCTTTATCGTTTCTAAGTTGACCGTTCTCGGCTGAGAGATCATCACATCTCTTTTGTAGGGCAGCATTCTCGTTCTCAAGTTGTCTGTTCCTCTTTGTGAGGTCTTGGACAATGATTTGGGTCTGCAAGGGTAAGAAAACGAATATATAGAGGGTAACTAGTAAGTATCAATGGAAGCAGAATTGCTTCTCCTTTCGCTGATCTGTGACTACTTTCATTTATTATGGATGAGAATGTAAACAATTATCACAGAAAGCGAATTTTAATTTCTAAAATGCGTTACAGTACTATAAATTCTTTGCACGTTAGAAATCGGTAATCCGAAGCAAACTTTTATCCAATATATGCAACATAAAATGGTCATTTGATAATTAATTAAAATAAAGATAAAGATGCCATGACAATTCGTGATGTTATCCAATCAAAATGAACGTTACAAACGATAATGCAATAGAATGAATGATAACGTACGTTCTCGAGTTCAATGGTGATTTCTCTAATCTCAATAGTGAGCTTGTTCTTGGTTTTTTCAAGAGTGTTGCATCTGGTTCTGAGCTGTTCACATGTATCCTCGAGTTCCTGGATCTTGATACTGAGTCTGCGTCTGTAAGATAAAAGAAGTCACGTGATATTCTATGTGTGAAAGACCGAAAAATCAGACTTTCGAGATGCACATGATAATAAAGATAGTAGTGAAAATACATTTCTTTTACTTTTTGCCTTTTCAGTAAGAGACAAAGTTATGAGAAGGTAAACAATTTTCAAATAGATTATTCTTTAATTTTTTTGGTAAATTTTACATCCAAGGAGGATGTGTTATTCATCCTCCAGCAAAGATAATTATTATAGACAATTTGTACCTAATCTCCTCGAGCTCTTCTTGTTTGGCCATGAGTTCTTTGTCGTATTTGGTCTTCAGAGCTGCGTATGTGGCACTGAGTGAACTGAGCTGGGCACGGAGGCTGGAGGCGTTTTCGGATTCTTCTTCATAACGGGCGTTCAAATTATCGTAATCTGACTGAATGGCTGCCAATTGTACTTGAAGGTTTTGTCTTTGCTGGAAAAATGTTTTGAAAAAGATTTAACATTTTGCACTTTTAATATTAATTAAATTTATGTAAACATACAATGATAATTTTAGTGTATAGTTTGAAATTATTTAATTATTTAATTGAATAGTTTGTTAAACAAAGAGTCCAAAATCAAGTATTTTACTGTAAAAAAATTAGGAGATATGTGGTAAGAATGTCAATGAGACAACTATCCACCAAAGTTCAAATGAAGTGGATGTAAGCATTTATATAATCATGCTTTCGAGAATGAGACTACCATACAAAAAGACCCATCGTAAAACATTTTACTGACCCTGCTCTCGTCATCAAGGTTCCTCTTCAAATCGTCACACAAAATTTGAAGTTGGGCCTTGGCTTTGGCGAGACCGGCATTGGCACCGTCCAGTTCCTGAACCTGGTGTTGGAGATCGAAATTCTCTTGCGTGAGACGAGCCTTTGAGAGGTTGGAGTCGTTCAACTGGCGAGTAAGGTCATCAACAGCAACTTTGAGACGGTTGTTTGATCCCTCAAGGGCATCGATTTTGGAATCAGCTGACATCTATCAAGTTGAATAAAGGATATTATATTTATAGAAAAAGTAATTTAATAAATAACAGGAAGCATACTATAGACTGAACAGTTAAAGAAACAAAGATCCTGAACATACTCAGTTTGAATATAGTATAAAGTAGAGAACAAATTTAGATGGATGTTTCGGCTTTCAGACAAGTTTCGACTAGCTTTTAACTATAATTTATCTCTATGTTTCATATTTACATATTAAGGCGAAAAGAAGAGAGAAACTGATGAAATAGAAAGATTTTTTTTTAATAAACAAAACAGTGAGTAAAGTTATACCTTGGCTTTTTGAAGACCATCATTCATAGCTTGGATAGAGTCAATCTCGATGATGAGTTGATTCTTTTCCTTCTCAGCTCTGAAATGATAAAAAAGACAATGTTTATTTGATAGAAATTTTTATAACTGTTTTATCTTTTTAATTCGAACATACAACGAAAACGCTTAATATTATATGATGAAATTCGTTTATATTTTAAAATATAATGATTTCAAATAAGAATCATCAGTGGAAAGAATATATCTTTTACGTCTTAAATGCATGATTTTTTATTACTTTACTGTTATTGGCTTTGAACTAGCTGTCAGCAACTGCAAGTACTCTCAGATCTGTACTTAGTCACTTGTGGAGAGTTCATTGTTTCATTGTCAATCATACCACATCTTCTTATTTTTATTAATTAACACAAAAAATATGTTCTTACCTGGATTTAGATTTACCCATATGTTCCAACTGGTCGGTCAGATCATTGAGGGCTTCCTGGTGTCTCCTCCTCATGTTTTGTTCTGTAGCCTCGAACTGAGCACAGCTCAATTCCAAATCTTTGCGAACTTTGTTGACCTCTGCTTCACGCTTCCTGCTTACTTCACTCTAAAAATCGAAAAACATATTTAACTTCCAGAATGTCTTTGTTTTTTTGTTATTCAGGTGAAGTAATTCTCTATTTTTTTCAGATTAGATATGATAATTTTTGGCAAATAAAAAATCACGAAATTATAAATCCTTGTCAATCATTTTGTTGTTTAACTTGAATTAAAGAAACGAATATGATCTTCACAAAAGCTTGTGTTTTTACTTTAAATTTTGCATTGATGGTGACATATTAATATAAAATGACATTCATCTTCAATACATACTACAGTTGTTGATGTTCCCATGGCATCCTCGAGTCTGTCAGCCATTTGATCTAACTGGAAGGTCAGCTCCGCGCTTTGTTTTTCATACTGGAAAACAAGAGAGACAAGAAGTCAAAACACTTAGCAGTGGTTCTGTGGGTATAAACTATAATCTGTATATGTATTCAGTTTTGTCTTTAACGCCTAACGGAAAGTTAAATAGTATTTTTTTTTTATGAAGAACCTCAATACAAGTGCTCGTTATTTGAGTTTGGTTTTGTTAAGTGCATGTATGAACGAGTTTGGTTTTGTTAAGTGCATGCATGAACTTTTTTTGTCAGGATTCACAAAGTATCTTTTCTTTTCCAAATGTTTTCCATTCACATTATTTACAAATATTTTGATAAAGCTTTGAACTTAATGTGCAAAGATGTGCTAGAGTTTTATCATGTGTATGTATATTATTATTATTAAATTGTTGTTATTTCATTATCATCATCATTATCATTTATATTTTCTCATTCTTAACTAGTGCACGATATATTAATGGTTTCACCCATTATTTACATTTATTTATTCATTTCATTTCGAAGGTGAGAAAGAACCCAGCCGAAATATTTTTGGAATGTACACACGAGTGTATTGAGTTTCAGTGAAGTACTAATATAGGAACTTTACACGTGTTTGATGACTTGGCAACCGTTTCCACTCCTACACTACGAAAAGTAATTATAGATTTTCTATTACAAATAACAAATTACTGTTAGATGTTATCGGAAGTTCCCAGTATCATCACCATTTTATGAGTTATTCACTATAATTAAGATACATTTCATTTTGAAAAGTTCAATGATATATTAAATAGATAATTTTTAATTAATATTTTATATATGAAGATTTAATCATTTTATTCAGGACATAAAATCAACACTTTAACAGATAATTTCTCTTGAATTGTTATGCCAGGAATGTTATAGGAAATTATCTGCTATATTGATTTTTTATGATTAAGAACAGCTGCATTTAGATAGAATATATGATAACTAATAGCATATGGCTTACTGCACGATTCACGCGCGGCACGTGCCAATTGTTTACATTAAATGAGGATATACCTTCAGGTTATGTGTGCAAACGAAGGATTGAGGAAAATACATTTCTTATTAATTAATGACCAGACAATTGGTGATTATTTTTATAACTAGATCTAATAACAGATGTACACTTCCTGTTATCATAGTATTCTCTTGTTCTTTTGTATGTTTTAATACACTGACTATAAGCAGTTACATCTAAAACTTTTCAACGTGCTTGATGAAGAGACAAGGGTTTATGACTGAAATGTCTTTCCGTATACCAGTGTTAGAAAATGTTATTTTGTCTTGATAAAATAAGACAAGTCTTACTGTATATTAACAACCCAGTTATGTTGAAATTTGTCAGACGAATTTGAATGGTATTTCTGAACTCGGTGTATTACTATACATACCCTTAATCTCATTTCCCTCTCGGAATCTAAGGAATCTTCGAGTTCCCGGATTCTGGACTGTAAAAAATAAAATACAACTTATTAACAAATGAAAATATAACAATTACTAAAAGATTAAGCCACACATTTTATTCAAACGAAAGCGTTAATGGAAGTATTAGTTTTGCAAACAAAAACTCACAAATAACATTTAAAAACATTTTCGATATGAAACTATTCTAAATAAAACTTTTATTTTTTAGTAATTGTACAAATATCATGTCATTTATAGATTAATTTAGTGACCTTACAATTACCATTCATTAGATTATGTATTTACGAGCAATATCAAAGTTGTTGTATAACTACTTTTATATGGACACACCACAAATAAAATAAATTTTCATTCTGTATTATCAGTGTTAAGAAGACGTGAAGAAAAATTGGATCTAATTTTGTTGAAATAATTGATTGAAAAGGGTAAACATGCATTCAAAAACAATAAAAAGGTCATGGATGTGCAAAATCACGAAAACTAGTAATTCATTGGCAATTTTTATGATAAAATCATAGAAATAGTTTTGGTATTTGTATTTTGGATTTACAATTCAAAACATATGTTGTTTATATGGACATTTGGATATTTTAGGTACTTTGTGCAGTAGGATTTCAGTTGACCATGGTAAAGGTGTGATGACAGGACAAAATCTCTGGAAAAGTGACAAATTTTTTGGTGCCGTGGACAGGAGTTTTCACCCTATACCTGTAATCTAAGTTCCTCATCTTTGAAAAACCTTTGTTGCACAGTCTCTACAGATGAGACGTTTATTGAAGAAGGAGCTGGGAGTTTTTCTGCTCGCTTTATAACTTTTGTTACTATAGTTTTTCTAATCTTGACATCATCCTCGTCGCCATCAGTTTCCGTGACTGTCTAACAAATTATAAGTGGTATCAAATATAAACTAAGGCCAGCTTACCCAATTTAATGGACCCTCAAAATCATTGATAAAAATACATTAGTACACCCCTTGCAAATATTTTGTAAGCAGAAGCATTTCTTTCCTACGTGCATGCGACTATGAAAGCTTATAAGAAAAGTATCCAAGTTTTAAATGCATGCTTTTATGAAGTTATTGTATATGTAACTATAAAAATGTCATTGAAATGTATTTTGTTCGGCAAAACTGTCAAGAAAGTTTATTATATCTCTTTGCACAAACAGTCTGTAATATTTAAAACATTTTGGAAACACAAATTGTTTACAAAGTAAACGAAATTTCTAAACAGTCTCTCTTGTATAAAATCATTGTTAATTTAAAGATCGCCTTGAAATATATACGAATTTCGGATAAAATAGCTAAACGCCTTGGATCGAAAGGAGAATAAGCCGAATGGACATAATATATTATCATTATATTATCAATTTTCTGATATAGAGAAATGTTCTTTTTCATTTGTATTCCTTGAGGACAAATCATGCTGAGTTATATGTCTGGATGATAAATGATGAAGCATTCCTTCTTAACCACTAACAGAGAACCAAATATGATAAATAGTTGGCAATGTTTCCGGAATTTCTTACTGATACAAGAATAGAGAAATTGATATTAAGATACATTGGTATAAGCTATAGATGTAAAGCTGTCAAAGAGATCATGTCTAATTAATCGAGCAGATCCCTCTTCTGTTTTCCTTATCTGTCAGAAAAAAATATTACTGTCATTTTATTACTGTCTTTTAATTAAACAATATGATTGATTCGTACGGTCTGTGTGCCAAAATATGTCATTCTGAAAGGTAGATGTTTTTCATTCAATTAATTTAAGGGATGACGTTTGAACTATTGATATAGCCATTTGATTAGGGACTTTTCTTTTTCAATTTTCCTCGGAGTTCAGTATTTTTGTTATGATACTTTTTATAATATAATGCAGAAAGCTATTAACATGCAGTAAAGCGTCTAAAGCGTGGTACACTGTACTGACAAACTAAGTATTGCGACTTTTAACTCGATGTTTACTAATAAATAAATAATAAGCTAGACCAGCTAAACAAGCAATTAAATAAAATTGGACTAATCAGTTATGTCATTCTTGTTTCGAAATATTTGTATGACATGTAAGCTAACGTCAGTATGCATTGAATGATTGTCCAGGCTATCGTCAAGTCGCCATCTATTTTGATCATTTCTAGTAACTTCTCTTTAATATAATGTTTCAAGTTATAATAAGAATATGTTTTTGTTTTGTCTGGGGATAATTAATATAAATAAAGCAAGTATAATGGCTTCCTTATCATAATTCCTATGTATTGTATATTGTTATTGATGTAATGTAACTCTCTATTAACAACAGCAACGGTTGCTGAGCGCATCTTTGTAATGACCAAAATAGGCGTGGATGCCAATTGGCGGAAAGTACCGATCAATCACGAAGATGATAGCTTAGATCAGCAATATTGTATGACCTTGTTTGACCTTGCCAATTCGCAATCAGTTAATTAACTTGATATGATACAGGTATAATTAAGAATTTTTATATATTGATATTGAATTGCGGAAAAAAACTAAATTACAGAACCACTTAAGAAACATTTCGCTAAGATTTGAATTGTTCAAATTCCAAACTTAAGATAGCAATTTCGAATCCCTTCACGCCATTTTAGTAGATTACATGATAAGAAGGCAAATGTTTTTGATATACATCGTAATGTACTTAGATTCCAAGTGAGCTTTGTCTGTGCATGCTGTGTAATCAACCACGTTGGGCTATGTTTACAGTAAGTTGTAAACAGTTAATATCTTAAATCGATACATAAAACTTTATGCAAGAGATAAGATAGTATACTTATACTATCATTCAAAGAATTTCTATTGCGTCAGAAGCCAACTTGACGTTAATTATTCCTTGTTTTCCATATTGTAAAGCATATGTTGGTTAACAAGCAGTCAGTGATGGGGTTTTTCCAAGCTCACAATGTAAAGCAGTAAGATCCAAAGTATTCTTTGCTGATTGAAAACAAGTCCATTTGAAAACATTCATGGCAACAATAACAATAGCATCACATGTAAAAGCAATTTCCTGGAGTATTATTCCATATGTTTCAATTCTTTTTTAAATCCAATATTTCAGCTTTGAAGCAATAGCCATAGCAAGCACAAATAGTCGTATTACTGCACAATTACATTGGACATTTCGTATGTTCTTCTTGTATATAGGATCCTAAAGCGTTAAAACCTTAAAACTTCTAGGTTTGAAAACATGTTTAGAGCTTTTTCACATATTGCAGATTTTTCTGCAAAACAAAGCAAGCGAAAGACATCACAAAAAAAGCATATTTCAACATTTTTTTCACACATTTACTCACCTCCAGTCTATTTTGGCTGCTTGGGGAGCTGCCTCTGTAAACATTGTATGAGTGTCTGACGATCCTTGTGCTGCTGGAAACGTCTGAGTCGAGATCACGATATAAAGACGACATTTTGAATATCTGTCCTAAGGTACACTATATCCACAAAAATAAAGGTATTAAAAAACGAATGCGAAATGGAGCTATCCTTCCTTTACCACTGCTCGACACAGGCTTTTGTGAAGCTTTCTACTTTGAACGCCCGAATGAATGCTTAAATACTGCTTTACAATTTACATATATATCGCCTACCCACCGCTAGAGGGCGCTAATCAGAAAGTATGTGGAAGATGGCTTGAAACACGATACAGACAGTTAGATCAAAGGATAAAACCACGCGCGTTCCCCGTTGCTAAGGAGGTCATGTGCTTGCACGTCAGAGTAAATGCACCGTTAATTTCTCTCTTAATCAAAATCAATTCATAAACATTTACCTTGAAGCAAGGTAAAACACCGATGAAAACAAACATTAAAGACTTCCCCCTTTGCTTCAGGTATATACACCTACCCCCTTATACGGAAGGCACACGTTCTACACGTTTTTGACTAATGTAATTGTAATAGAATGACGATCTAGTGAGTTTTTCGCGTAACAATCATAACATGTGCATTTTGTGTAATGTGCAGTGTGTCAAATTATAAGTAATTCAGGTACCATATATGTATCCTGATACTCAGCATGTTCGTTTCACTTTCTATGAAATTAACATTGCTGACTTCCGCATTGTGATATTGCTTCTGTCACAACAATTTACTAATTATCTTTTGTTATTTTTTAAAGAAATTTTACTTATCTTGCATGTTGATGCGTATCGCGATGGAAGCACACATTTCTGTTACGTAACATTGCATTGATACAGTATGCTAGTTCAAAGTTTATAATCACTGTTGATGAACTTAATATTGTACGCAGTACTTTCTCTTTATTCAAAAAGATACGTTTGACAATTCTGAATACGTTATATAAAACAATTGAAAATATGTTTAACAGTTTCATCATTGTTTTATATTTATTATTCATTTTTATATACTTTATTTTTTGGTATCTATATATAATGAGTAAAAATTTAGTTGTAATTAGTTTAATTTCATTTTCATTTTAGATTATGTAAAAAACGGGAAGCAATGTTTCGGCTTAAAACTTTACTTATTTTATTGGATTGTAATGAAAATGAATGAAATAGTTGCCACTGAACGTTACGCTAACTACAGTTAATCATCCTCATTTCATTGGAATTTCTGATATATGAGGGTCTGAGTGAGTGTCTCTCATTTCCGTATTCTTTATTCCTTTATTTCATTTTTCTCTCTTCTTTATATTTTTAATCTATTATTTTCTAATATTTATAATTGAGCACCCGACTTTTTTTCTATTCTTTATTTTTTTGTCATTTTTTCTCTTTTCTTTATTTTTCTGTCCCTTTTATTCTGTTTCAATAGGCCTATTATTCTCGTTTGTAATTTCTGTAAACCCCATCGATATCCTCAGATATGATGAGGCTGTGATAAAACCTATATATACATACATTATATGTACTGTCATAGAAATATAGTATATACATCATTTCGACGCCAGATGATGGTCGTTGTATGTACTAATCGCAAACTGAAATTATGCATTGAATCTCGACTGGTATATTTACATCAAATACCATCATTTTAATTTCAATCAAGTACTTAACGACATCTTGAACTTGTTGCAAGGTTTGGTCAGTGAAGGCCTGACTGTGTTTGAGAAATAAGACACAAAGGCGCTAGCGGATTTGTATGCTTTTGAATTTGTGATTTACCTTGAGGAATTTTGTGCCACGAAGTGCGTTTCCTTTATTTCACGTTTATTTGAGGAAACACGGTTTCTTATGTCTTGTTTCCTAATAAACACCACGATATACTTGATCATTAAGTTTTTTTTTTAATTCAAAAAGGAAAGAAAAAGGGGGAGTGTCTTTGCATGGTCAGTTGTACTTCCTTATTTTTCTGGTTTCCTCTGAAGCAGACATTCCTAATGACTCCCACGTGTGTTACCCGCAGGTGTAATCAGAAAGACAAACAGTTATTTATTAGCAGACTAATCCTATTACTCATGATTCTATACAATTAATTAATCCAATTAACTAATGACAATAAAGTCAGAAAGTGAGGTGAACGTTCGATTGATCTCTGCTGTTTTGCATGCATTTTGGCTTGAACCTGTACAAGGTCGTGTAATATGTAACTGGCCATAAGAACACACAATATGGAACACGACAAATATTTTCTGCCTATTAGGCTTAAAACATCTTTCTGTTGAAATTAAAATGACAAAAAATGATAGTAAAAAGTAGTGAGGATAAAAGAGAAAATAAGGGCAGTGTTAATGTACCTTTAGAGCTACAAAAAAATCTAAAAATAAAAGTAGTAAAGCGACGAACTACAACTTTATCCTTTTTAAATAATGAGTTTCGTAACTTCAGACGAACATGGTCTTTTTAAAATAAACATACTAAATATAAATTGTATGCGTCCAATTTCTGTGCGTATAATACACATCATACGCGTTGCTTGAAAAATTATTCATTAGGTTCTTTCCTGACTAAATAAAACAAAAACACTCAAAATATTTTCAAAACATCGTAATTTTGATGAATTATTTAACTTGTGTCAATAAACGTTCCAGCAGATAAAGCTGCTAACCACATCCGATATTCATATTAGTAAGAACGTCCTGAACATGCATCAAATAATACTAAGAGTATACTAGTCAACAAAAGAAACGATACAAGACTTTTTTTTTCAAATTAAAGATAAAGTTTTCCGTTCATTGGACCAATATTGAAGGTAGTAATACTTAATCATTATGAAATTATAAATCCGTTTAAAAAAAATGTGTTTGCTTTCGTGACGTTTTTTTGCGATTTTTTTTTTTTTTTACAAAATTTACATAAAACGACAATTTTAAAAACAGAAGTTCTAATTAATTATGCCAACCTCTCATTTAAAGGCAAAGACAATGTTTGCCATCAATTTGTTTTTAAAAATCATACAGTTTCTTAGTTTATTTGTTAAGCAAAGTTCGGCCCCACGAGAAATCGTTAAAATGTATACATTATCAACTGATTTACCATAGACAGTATGTGTAAAGTGATATTCAAAAAGCGGTTACACTCTTAAAACTAATCCGAAAGGTTCCAAATTTACTGTGTGGTGTTTTCATATCTAAAGCGTTGATTTGAGACGAAAATAAAAAAAATGTTTTTGGATTTTTTGAGATTTCAAAAAACACTTTTTTCTCAAAAATTAGAAAAAAACAATATATCAACCCATTAGTTACAACATGAACATAACTTGATTAGCATATTGAATATTTTTAAACAAATTTGAAATTTTATTTAGTACTTAGACAATTATGTGTCGATTTTTTTATTCAACTTTCCGCAAACCAAATTTGCACCCTATTATCGTTTACATGGAATTTAGATACTTTCCGACAAGTTTTGATTTCATTATCACATGTGCATTCATTGCAAATGAAAGCTTTTTAAAATAGTATGTCTCATTTTGTTTTATATTTAATGCTTTTTGATAAATTTTATTTCAAAGTCGTGTATCGTTTCTTTTGTTGACTAGTATATAAGGAGTTGTGGAAAGAATTTACATTGCTTTTATACATACATGTCTTTTGGTTGAGTTAAGCTATATCGATTGATATTTTATAGTGACTTTTTATGTTGCGATATTATACCATTGTTTCAGGTTGGGCGAAGATTCAACTTGGCCCCTTTCGAACCGTTGACACCCGCTGCATTTGGTTACACCTGTACTAAGTCAGGAATCTGATGTTCAGGGTTTGTTGATATGGTTTATAAGTGATTCTGTTTTTTTTTATACAGATTAGACCTTTGGTTTTCCTGTTTGAATGATGGAATACTATAGTCATTTTGGGGCCCTTATAGTTTGCTGTTCGGATTGAGCCAAGTCTCCGTGAAGTTTCGCTCAACCCTATTCACTTATCAATATATCAATTATACTGCCCTCAGTGGAATGTCACTCTACCCCATTCACCCATCGACATATCAATTAATATACTACCCCATTCCCCCATTATTGTATCAACTATACTGCCCTCAGTGAAATTTCACTCTACTCCGTTTACCAATTGACCTATCAATTTTACGAATACTTTCAGTAGAATATCAATTATACTACCCTCAGGGAAATTTCGCTCAACTCAATTCACCTATTCACATATCAATTAAATATACTTCCCTCAGTGACATTTCACTCTATCCCAATCCCTCATTACCATATATTACTTTTTTAATTTTACTGCTCTCAGTAAAATTTTACTCTTCCCCGTTTACCCATTGATATATCAATTATACAAGTACCATCAGTGAAATTTCACTCTATCCCGTTTACCCATTGACATGTATCATCAGTAAAAGAAGTATAGTTCCGATAAGGGCGAATTTCGGCCTAAAATTCAAATTACATGTACATCTAATGAAAGATATTTGAAATTTTTTCAACACTAAAGTGTCTACTTCATTCTATTCAATTAGTTGTTGTGAAAGATTTGACTAATTTGGTCATTTTTAAAGGTGAAATTTAAGCTGAAATATGAAAAATCTATCAAATATGCTATTAAACGTCACTTTTCAAATGTTTTTGTGTGTGTCGAAAATGGAAGTGGCCGCATTCGTGTTCACTCTCAACATTTATATATGGTATGTTTTATCAATAAGTAACACATATCTTTAGATATTTAAAAGATTGAACACAAGAGCGACTACTTACATTTAAGACAAAAATCATCTTAAATTTGGCACAAATGTTTTAATTTTGAAGATATTAGTATTTGTGCATGACATATATAATGATGCATGTCTTTTGTTTGATCAAAAACAGCCCATATTTATGTAACAATGGTATTCTACTTTCAATAAATAGCTTGAAGTTATAACAATAAAGTTCCATACACCGAAGGAAAAGCTGGAATTGAGTTTTGGGGTACTACTCCAAAGGTGGTGGTGGTGGGATAAATGGATTTGGGGGGGGGGGGGGGCAAACACATTTGTGGATTCTTTTCCATTCTATTTAGGGTTTCATATTTGTTTCTTTAAAATTTTTGGTTGGTTCAAATTGTTTGCTTAGTTTCAAGACGAAATCTTCTATTGCACAGTTTGTGATTCTATTTTTAAATTTTTGTGTCCAAACTTGCCCTAACTATGCGGGTTTGACTTCTGCGGTCGTATCAGGCTGCGCTCAGAGATGCATTTTATTTAAATTCTTTTTATTTTGTTTTGCTTGTGTCAAAGTCAGTTTTGAGTATATAAGTCTTCTCTAGATCTTTAACCAATTTAGTTTATATCTGATTTTGATTTAGAATGGTGTCTTGGTAATGTTTGCAAGCATGCAGAGCTAGTTGTTTCGAAAAAGGAAAATGACCATTCCATACATTGATCACTCATTCACCTCAGGAGGACACTGACCGTAAGGGGGCGCTGTATTATTTGAGTTAACTACATCTTGGATTGTATGCCAAATATTTAAACAGAAACATCCTTTACCATACATTAAAGGGAAACTTCGCAAAAAAATCAAAAATTGATATTATGTCCATTCTGTATAAAAATGCTCAAATTTATAAACATTAAAGTTTTATTCCGCTAGATAAGAGATCACCATCGATTTTAAATTTTGAGTATCACTTCTCGCCTTCCGCCATTTTGTTATCTTGTCCAAATAAAAATCACGATATGTCTATAAACCACAAAGAAACAAAACTACAGTAACCGATGTAGTCTTAATTATGTGTCGATATCTTGTCAATCGTACGGTTGTTTTATCTGACTAACTAACTTGATACGGAAAATGTTCTTATTTTTTTAATAACCATGTAGTCTGTTATTTTTAAACTGTTAATATTGGAATTAGTTAAGAAGTCAAAGTTCAAATCATAAATAAGTTTTCCGTGAAAATTGTTTTCGAAAATCTAATTCGTTCATAATTCTTTAAAGTAATATACTTTATTCAAATAAATTAGGATCTTCGCTCCACTGATCACCCGCATGGCTTAAGGTATTACTCCCAAAGGTATTGTGAGGGTGTAAGGTGACACGTCCAGGTATTCAAGCGATTTCCTGTCGGGCTTGCAAGTTCATGCATCGTTTCACTTCTGTAGGTATTGATCAGTGTACACGGCCTATAACTTATAACTTTCCATTTTGAACTATCGAGAGCAGGTATAATATACATCTCTGTCTTGCGTGTCCGAAAGTGATATAATATACTAGTCATTACTTAACTCATACGCTTGTTTATAAATAAAATTTCTGGTGTAAAGAATATTATTTAAAAAAAAAAAAATGATACAAAAAAAAGATATACAAATATACGTATTTTTTCCAAGGGTTAATTTGGGAAAATCAGAGACATATAATTGTATTATATGTCTCTGGGAAAATGTAATATTTACTCGTTGTCAATAGTAAAGGACATAGTTGGATCATTCCAGAAATGTTGATTAAAAAAATGTGTGCACTTGTCGACGATTCGTTTATACGCCCGGATAGAAAGTTACGGAACTACAGCGCAATTTAAAATATATACATGTATACATTGTACATAAGAAAGAAACATATATTTTGTGCAAATTGGGGTAAAAGTTTTGTAAATAGACAAGTCCACGTATACCAACAGTATGTATAATCATCCAATTCGATAGACTATTGTATACCAAAAGAAGAAGAAGAAGAGGAACAATTTGATTTAAATACAGGTCGATCTATAACTTGCTTTGGTTCATCGAAGTTATGAACAAAGTAAAATCACAGATTTATATATCAATTAGATTGTTCTCGAATAAAGAAAGAAATTCGTCATCACCACAATTGTTCCGACATATGCAACTGGACGTACACTAATAATCCCCGAGGGATGTGAATATTTTCTAGGAAAGCTATTGAGTATTAAAGTTTCAAATCATTTTCGGGATTTATTTTCTTTCTTGATATTCAATGACAGCAAATTTAAAGAATTAACTGCTTGTCAGATATTTGTCCGCTTTAAGGGTATTCTTGCCAGTTGAACAGACTTATAATTACATTCAAAAATAGGGAAAGATGACATTAAATTCGTTGTCTTTTGTTTTTAAATATCTTTGGTCAAATAGTAAAAGTATTATACGTTGTGAGACGAAGACTATTTTAATAAGGACGTCCCCGATTATGATTTGGTTGACGTTTTTCACACTTGATAAAGAATATCTATTCGTCGTAATTTTTCGATTCCATTCCAAGAAGGCCTTAAATTTGCTGTCAATTTTTCAAAACTTCTCAAGTAGAAAAATATTTTTTTCTTTATTCGTTCATATTATATTCCGCTTCGGTAGAGTTATCTTCAGTGAGTTCCAGTTATTAATTTATACGTGGCTTTTAAAAAGTCTAAATCTAAGTGTTCTCATTCATTTATTTGCCTAATAAAGGCAAATAAAAATACTTTGGTAAAGCTATTTATAATTTCTAAGTTCTCCTTTTTATTAGACATCAATCAAGGACAAAAGGTGTAAATCATTTCAATCGGACATATGATTTAAGTTTCCCGTCTTTAACCGAAAATTGTGTATTTCTTAGTAAATTAACTTATTTAAATTCAAATAAATAATGGCACCAAACATAATTAAATAATTCCACGGCGATCAATTTTTATTTGTCACCAACTTGAATATATATTTTAAATATTTGTATTGAATGCTCCCTTGTCTTATAATTCACTGATCCGAATAGACAGTCACACCTGGCAAGGTGTGCCCGAGAGGCGTGGTTAAATACCGAAGTGCAAATAACAATTTACCTTTCAACAAGCCATCTACGAGTATTGCCATAGAACCGTGAATACACACATCGTATCAACCAAGTCATAGCAGAGATAGTCAAAGGTCAATAAGAGTACACCAACATATTGTCTTTACAGATTATTGTACTTTACTTTGTTCACCTTATCAGTCCGAAAATATATTAATTAAAAATAAATTTATAACTTTTTGTGTTGTCTACAAAAACAATTCGAATATATTCGTTTAACATAGAAAATTTATCTCATGAATATGTACAATTGAACGTCTGTGCGTTTTATCTTCTTATTATCGGATGGTTATTTAGATAAAGCATAAGTCATCAGCGCGCTTACGATTACGTTAAAATATGATTAAAAACCAAGACTTTTAATGATTGTATATTAAATCCCGGCATGCAAAAACCAGGAGAAAACGTCACGACCTACAGGAAGTAGTTAATATTTTTTCATTAAATATTGAATTTCTCCTTTATTACTGCACATATAGCGATAAAACTTTGTGAATATATATATTATGTCATAATGAACATATTTAAACCATAAGTAAAAAATCGTGAATTTTCCCTTTAAGTAGATAATTAACACAATTGATCATTATTCGTGCTTCGTTTCTGAAGAATAAAACAGAAAAAGATTGGTACACTCTTGAGTAAATGCAGCTTTAAGGGCCACTTTATTATTCTGTCAGCGTTTGCTTCCTCTCAACAAATCAATAAATCTTCACTTATTTTTATCTTTATTTATTTTCATCTTTACTCATTTTTATTTATTTTTTATCTTTATCTTTTATCATTTTTATCTTTTGTTACATATTTTTGTTTTTCATTATTTTTAACTTGTATTATATTTTACCATTTCTTTTTTTATTACTTGTTTTTTCATAGATTATTTATAATTGCTGTTACCTGTACGTTTGTTATTCTCTCTATGCTGATCCGAAATCCAAGATGGTCAGTACGCAAAAAAAAAAAAAAAATGTTTTACGACATCCCATAATTCAGTCATAAAATTATTTTATATTTTATCGTCGACGGTGTATGTTTCGATGATTGCATTTAAGTTGGTTTATAACAGTAAATATTTATTTGTTTATAAAAAATGTTTTATAAAACAGAAGTCACGAAAAGCGGATTTTAATACATGTTCTGAAACTCGAGTGTATATACAAATAAAACTGTCGCATTCATTAAGACCCGATTCGTGTACTATGTATATGTGGGATATAGTTAATAAGAAACCTTATTTTGAAATGCCTGTACCAAGTCAGGAACATGACAGTTCCTGTCCATTCGTTTTTGATGTGTTTTGTTATTTGATTTTGCCATGTGATTATGGATGGACTTTCCGAATTGATTTTCCTCTAAGTTTAGTATTTTTGTGATTTTACTTTTTTCTTATAAGTACAAAAAGAAAGACAGAAAGAAGAAAAGAATATGAAGAACATCGATGATCTTTACCAGTATGATAGTGTCTATATTGAAGGCTAGTTTTAAACTCTGGTTATCTTGGCCAGCACTCAATCTAGACGTGTTAATTCCCCCATATAGGTATTCTTTAATTAATTCTATTAATTTTGTGATCAGAAAATCAAAATGGCCCGATATATATGAAAACAGATGGCGATCATGCCAACATGGATGACGTTTTTCTCTCCAGATTATGAACAAGGAAAAAAAATTGAAATGAGACAACAAACTTATATTTTTGGCTGATTCAAATTTCATGCACAGGAGAGAAAAAACAGACGCAAAGACAAACAAGAGCTATTTTGTGTTTTTATTAGTTAACAGTTCTTGGTGTTGTGTTTCTATTAGTACACAGTACTCGATAATTTGTTTCTTTTTGTAAACAATGATTGGTGTTATGTTTCTGTTAGTACACAGAACCCAAAGTTTTGTTTCTTTTTGTAAACACAACTTCAAGTTGTGTTTCTATTTGTACACAGTATACTGGGTGTTGTGTTTCTATTTGTACACAGTATACTGGGTGTTGTGTTTCTATTTGTACACAGTACTCGGTGTTTTGTTACTTTTTGTAAAAAATACTTGATGTGTTTTTATTAGTGCACAGTACTTTATGTTTTGTATATGTTCCATTTGTAAACAATTATACTTGATGTTGTGCTTATATTAGTACACAGAACTTAATGTTTTGATTTTATTTGTACACACTACTTGATGTTGTGTTTCTTTTTATAGATTGTACTTGAAGTCTTGTTTGGTTTATTGATATTGTTTCTATTTGTGTATAGTACTTGATGTTGTGTCACTCAATTCACACAGTACTACATATTTTGTTTCTATTTCATTTTGAACACAATACTTGATTTTCTGATTATATTCGTGCATATATTACATGGTGTTGTGTTTCTATTTGTGCATGGCACTTGATGTTGTTTTTCTTGGTGTACATGATAGTTGATGTTGCGTTTCTTCATGTAAACATAATACGTGATGTTCCTGTTCCATTTCGTCTTAAAACAGTACTTGATGTTGTGTTTGTAGTTGTAAACAGTACCTGATGTTGTTTATTTTGTACACTGTACCTGATGTTTGATGGTTTGTTTTGCATTTACACAAGCCACTAGTACTTACTGTTGTGTGTGTATAATCAGTACTTGATGTTGAGTTTGACGCGTTTGTATACACAGTACTAATTGTTCTGTTTGTATTTGTATAAACAGTATTAGATGTTGTATTTAAATAACAGTATTTAATGTTGCATTTGTGTTTGTATAAACAGTACCTGGTGTTGTGCTTGTAAAAACAGTACTTGACTTTGTGTTTGTGTTTTTATAAACAGTACTTAATGTTGTATTTGGATAAGAGTATTACATGTTGTGTTTGTGTTTGTATAAACAGTACCTGGTGTTGTGTTTGTATAAACAGTATTTGATGTTGTGTTTGTATAAACAGGACTTGATGTTATATTTGGAAAAAAGTGTGTGATGTTGTGTTTGTGTTTGTATAAAATACTTGATTTCTTTTTATTATAGTACACAGTACTTTATGTATTGTATATGTTCTATTTGTAAACAATACTTGATGTTGTGTTTATATTAGTACAAATTACTTGATGTTGTGCTTATATTAGTACAAATTACTTGATATTTTGTTTTAATTTGTACACAATACTTTATGTTGTGCTTATATTAGTACACATTACTTGATGTTGTTTTTGTAAAAGCTATTTATGTTGTGTTTGTATAAACAATACTTGATGTTGTGTTTCTTTAAACAGTATTTGATGTTGTGTTTGTGTTTTATTAACATTATCTGGTGTTGTGTGTGTATAAACAGTACCTGGTGTTGTGGTTGTGTTTAAATAAACGGTACTTATGTTTAATTTTGTTTGTATATATATATATATATATATATTTGTAGGATCCTTTACTATAGATAATTTAGCTGATCTGTAACAATAACATCTTCATGCCTTATATATCATGTACTGTAGTACGCCGCTAGATTAAAACTGACGTGGAAAGGTAACATATGGCCACCGAAAGCTCTTTTTATGAGAGCCCAGGTGGTCGTGTGGTCTAGCGGGACGGCTGCAGTGCAGGCGATTTGGTGTCACGATATCACAGTAGCATGGGTTCGAATCCCGGCGAGGGAAGAACCAAAAATTTGCGAAAGCAAATTTACAGATCTAACATTGTTGGGTTGATGTTTAGACGAGTTGTATATATATATATATATATATAAGTACGTCTGAGTCAGTGACAACCCTACAACAGATGTATCCATCGGATCGCCATCAATGATGGTGATACATGGCTGTGTATATAATGTATATACAACTCGTCTAAACATCAACCCAACAATGTTAGATCTTGTTGTGTTTGTGTTTGTATGAACAGTACCTGGTTTTGTGTTTGTATAAACAGTACTTGATGTTGTGTATAAACAGTGCTTGATGATATATTTGAAAAAAAAGTGTTTGATGTTGTGTTTGAGCCCAGGTGGTCGTGTGGTCTAGCGGGACGGCTGCAGTGCAGGCGATTTGGTGTCACGATATCACAGTAGCATGGGTTCGAATCCCGGCGAGGGAAGAACCGAAAATTTGCGAAAGCAAATTTACAGATCTAACATTGTTGGGTTGATGTTTAGACGAGTTATATACAATTTTTGATATTGTGTTTGTGTTTGCATAAACAGTACCCGGTGTTGTATTTGTATGAACATTATTTGATCGTGACATATGTTCTTTTTTTCTTTTTTTGTATAAACAATACCTTTTTGTTGTTGTGTTTGTATTATTAGTTAAATAGTGTGCTAGGGACCTAATACGGTATATATGGGGTCAGTAAATTCCATACGGGGTGAGAGCGAAGCTCGTTCACGGCTTTTAACCAATCACATTCCTAGAAATGTATAGCAAGTAAGATAAATAACAATACTTGATACTGTGTTTGTGTTTGAATACACATTATTTGATGATGTGTATCCATTTTCCCCGAGTTTTGATTTATTCTCACAATATACTTGATGATGGTTTCTAATGGCACTCATTATATTATGCTGCGTTTATATATGCAATCAGTATAAAATACAGGCATTGAGTGTCAGTTGAATAGACATCATTCAAAAACTAACATTTTGATTTCATACGCCAAACGATGTGGACTAAAATGTAACATCAAATACTTTCAATTACATAGCCATTCGAAAGAAAGTGTTTTGATACGATTCATTAATTTTGGGAGATCAATTTCTCCTAAACCGCTCTAAAAGCAGCTTTGTGGCTTTCATCAAATCTACAGTGCAAATTTCAAGTAATATATTTTGTACAATCCCATGCTGTTACTAATTGCCTATGAAATGAAAATTAAACCTTACAGCTTTCTATAGAAATTACAAAATTTATCGAAGGAGGATGGCATAAATAGTACATGTTTAAAGATGTCTGCTTGTCATGTTTTTTGGAATTTTTGTCAGATTTTCGGAATCCTCTGGTTTTATCCATTTGAATGCTTTAAAAAAATCCCCATGAACCCCCATTTTTCTTTTAATGAATCTTTTACTTGTATGATTATAAGTCATTTGTAAAAGTCTTATAAAATTTTATTCATTTTTTAATAGTATTTGAGAACTTTAACTGGTCAATGATAAAGCTGTGAAAAATCAAGAGAGAACATTTCCAACCCCAATATTCTAAATAGTTTGGCTTTTTTTTTTTTATCCTTAATGTATTCCCTATCAATACATACCAGTTTTATGAAAAGTTGTTTATTTTGAAACTGAGCAGCAATCATCCTTAATGCCAAAATTCGACGATGCTCTTCAGATATTAATTCATAAGGATGCTTTTTGGTGTTCCTTTTTTTTGAAATTAAAAACTGAGCAACACGAACCCCACAAAAATCTTGGGGTTACTCATGTGCCACGGAAGGGTAAGCAAATCCTGACCACATGTGGCACCAGTCGTGTTGCTCATGTCTTTACAAACCCAGGACAAATTCTAATTCGGTAAATTACTTTTGATGGAAAGAGGACGGGACTGTAGTAATGATAATTTGATCATATAAATAAAGGCAACAGTAGTATACCGCTGTTCAAAACTCATAAATCCATGGACAAAAAACAAAATCGGGGTATCAAACTAAAACCGAGGGAAACGCATTAAATATAAGAGGAGAACAACGACATAACACCGAAACGTCACACACACAGAAACGGACCAAGCATCAGACAAAACACCACGAGAATAACAAATATAACATGAAAACCAAATACATGAATTTGGGATAGACAAGTACCGTGCCACGTCTTATCTCAATATCTCAAAAATAAGAAAAGACACAAACGACTCAACGTTAAAATGCAACACACACGTAAAAGAACAATAATATAACAATGGCCATCTTCCTGACTTGGTACAGGACACTTTTAAAGATAATATAAGTGGTCATTTGCGAAACGGATATTCAATAACGGTACAAGAGTATATATAAAACTAACGTTATCCTTTCCATGTATAATAGAACGTTTCTTCGTTGTTGAAAGAATTTTCCGACATAGAATGTCCAGTACAGATTAAAAAATGGCAGTGGCTATTCGTCCGGCTAGCCAGACAAATAGTCAAAAATGTCTATTCATACGGCAAGCCGGACAAATAGCATTTTTACGGTTTTTCGCTGTTTGTCCGGCCAAAAAACTAATAATGAAGATATAGCTTTGTGTTTTGAAGTTTTTAAATAAAGCACGAGTTGTTTTAATTTTTTTTGTCTAACACCGTTTTATGAAAAAAAACTCATTCTAATTAAAAAAAAAAAAAACTATACATTTGTTTCAGATTTTTTTATTCTAATATTCCGAAGGAATTTGGGTAAGAAAGGGGGATGATTCTCTCTTTTGTAGTTCTGCCTCTGAATTTCATGTAAGGTAAATAGTCGGGCCAATCATTATTGGCTTTATCTATGATTCCAAAAGATCCTGAATTTATTGTTTCTGTGAAGTTTGGTTAAAGGAAGGTCCCCAAATGATTATGCACGATTCTTCATTTAAATTGTTCGGCGATTTTTAATGCATAGGAAATTAGAGAAAAGGACAGGCACGTGTAACCTGTCCCCAAAATTAGGATTTTGTTTTCGATAAGATTGTTTTAGAAAAAAATGTGTATTATACAATGTATACAACAGAAAAGGGGGGATACCCCAACCCTGGTGTCTTATTCACAGTCAATGCATATCAGTATTTTCATATTTCTCCGTTGTAGTAGAACTTGAAAATAATGCATCCATGCAAGTTTGTTATAGTATTTTTCATTCAAGCAAGTTTGATATAGTATTTTTCCGAATGCGTTTTGCCTCCATAAGGTAAATGGGGGTAAATCATCAATTTCACTTCGATTTCAGGCTTATTCCTCAAAGTTAACATGTACACGCTATTGTTCTGGAATCACTTCTACATACATTTGTTTAAAGCAATCACATTCTCTCAGGTTTTCTCTATGAGTGACATCTTTAAATATAAGTAACGATCTCCAATTCTCAAAACGTCCATTGTATACGCGCGTGTGTTATCCGACACCTCATCCGGGACACTGTCCGCGTCACATGACACTTTTGTTGATATTAAAGATTTGCGCATCCGCAGACGGATGGCCGGACGAATAGAGATTTTTAACTATTCCTAGCCGGACAAACACTAAGTCTCCGTTAAAAAATCTTGTTAATATATGAATTAATTTTTACACTTTAATTTTAACATCATTTAGATTTTGGTTATTTGTTTTGTTTATATATCGCATTAATCACGTTTGACAGACATATGCATGTTTTTTAACAAAAAATGTCATTCATATCGAAACCAAATGCACTCCTTTTCTCATCGGTCGCCAAATCGTTTAAATTTTTGAGACAGAGCGAATGCAGACATGAGCTTCTAGAAAGAAATGAAAAGAATTTATCATTCATGTAGACGAAACGAGTGTCTGGTATATGAAATTATAAGCCTAGTACCTTTGATAATTATTAACTTCGTAAAGACTGATTCAAAGTTTGGTAATTTTTGGTTTTATAAATATATTTGGGGATACCATGTACGTTTGATGAATGATGGGTGCCATACTGGCACACATTTTTCTTTATAAGAAATGAGAATTAGGACTTGCTATTATTCATTGTGTATATATAATTGTAGATTTACATCTTGGCACTGATGAACAGCATACAGATGTGTATAGATCAATCGAGGAAACGTTATGAAGTATGCTGTTCGGTGTGAGCCAAGGCTCCGTGTTGAAGACCGTGCTTTGACCTTATCCTATAATGGTTTACTTTTACATGTTGTGACTTGGATGGAAAGTTGTCTCATTGGCATTCATATCTTCATATATGATTTTATCTATTTAGAATATATGAAGTATAAATTTAATATCTTTGAGTTGAAATGATTTTCTAGACCTTTATATTTTATTCTGTTGATTTTATTGTTCGAAACAAACCAAAAAGAATAGAAACGAAACGAAAAAAGAAAAAGAAATAAACGAAACAAAACTAAATATCGATCTTCAAAATGAAAAGACAAAAAAAAAAAAAATCAAATATATATATTTTTGAATAAGCGTGACTATATACTTGCAAAAAAGTGACAAAAGGAAATTACAGGAGAAGGACAACTAATTATAAAAACAAAAGGTAAAAAAACTAATTCGTCATTATCATCCAGTTGATTCTTTTGTTCTTTTACTTAATCAAATACTGTTTACAAATCATACTATCCGTTTAGTTAATTTTTACATAAGTGCAGGGGAGAACTATATGTGTGCGCTTGTAAACTTCTATCAATTCTCACCAAGTTGAGTAAATCGCAATCCGGTAATGGTTTAAAATTCTATTCTAAAAAATTTGTGTTGAATACAATAGTCACAAAGTTATCGGATGTTGCTGTTGACAGACAGCCAATGGGTTATCGGACTGTAGTTTCAGCATTCCAGCGATACAATTCTACTGTATGAAGATCGCAGGTGTCTATATGAATATACAGTGATAAAATTGCGAAGAATCTATATAGATATCGTTGTCTATACTATTAATCTAAAAATAAGGAGATGTGGAATAAATGCCAAAACTGTTTTAACAATCATCTACGAGGTTCTAGATGGTGAAAATGGATGTTAACTCCATGTCTGCTCTGTAGCTTCTAGATGGTAAAAAAAGATGTTAGCTCCATGTCTGCTCTGTAGCAATTAGTCTTTTTTTCTCTATTTTTCAGCCTTTTGTCTTTATCTATCATTTTGTGTTCCGCTCATATTCTTAATCTATTCTTTATATTTTAGCATCCCATTATTTTTTTTTATCCTTTGGAGTATTCTCTGTTTTTGGGTCCATTTTTTTTGTGGTATTGGTTCATCTGTAAACCCCGTCCAGACCCTTGTACTATTGAGCGTGTTACACACATGTATATTTCTTCTGAAGCATAAAGTACTAACGAATCAATAACGCCGAAAGTTTGAAAGAAAATACACTCTAACGAAGAAATTCCACAGAGCAATTTCATCTCGATTGATCTATACAATTGAATGGTTTTCATCAATGTCAAAATTAAGGAATCCATTTTGTATTAGTTCATGATGTAATTACAAATTATATCTTACATATTATCTGATTGACTCAAAGGGAGGTAATATGCTCAATGTCAATCATAGCTCTGATAGATATTTTTAGGGCGGTATGGGGAGTTTAGTCTTCTCAGAAATTGCATTTATATTTTAGCATCAATGATAATTTATTAGTTGGTGATTACGTAATACACTCTCGATAACCTAATTTCAACAATGATTTTGTTAACCGGATTTTCGAAGTTGATTTGGGGATGTAGCCTACAACGGACAGCTGGCTGGCTGGCTGACGGGGCGGGCCATTAATTTTTACCACAATGTGTTTTCGAAATCGGCAGTAAGTACGCGAAACCAGTAGGTGTTCAAAATCGCTAAACTATTCACATATATAAAAAAAAAAGAGAAGGATATCCCATTTTTAAACCTCAGTGCTGTTGAAAGCCAGTCACAATGAGTACACTATAGCTTCATACTAGTACGAAGTACGATAATTTTTTCCTGAATCTATCCCTCATAAGGGCCTTTTAAAAGCAGTCATTCAATCTATTGAATTTTAAATTGTGACATAAAGCACTTCTCTATGTTTGTAAATTGAGGTTTTAACAATATTATGAACATATGAATATAAAACTGTACACGTTTTTGAATTACTGAAAAGTAAAATTACAAAAATACTGAACTTAGAGGAAAATCAATGCGGAAAGTCCATAATCACATGGCAAAATCAAATAAAAAAACGCATCAAAAACGAATGGACAAGAACTGTCATATTCCTGACTTGGTACAGTCATTTTCAAATGTAGTAAATGGTGGATTAAACCTGGTTCTATAGCGCTTACCCTCACTTTAATGACAGTGTCATCAATTTCCGATATAGTTACATTGACAAGACTGTGGTAAGTGTGAAAAGTGTAAAAATACAATACATTTTGTTTTTATCATTTAAACGTAAGGATACTTTCATTAATGTCAGATTTACTTATAAACGCTCTTGCAAATCGTATACAGTGTGAAATTTCACGTAATATGGTGTACTAAGGAGATCATCGCTATATCAAAAAGTGACGTTTGTGATGGCAAGATGTTTTTTTTTCTCTGTCAGATGTTTCTTTTCTCTACGCGTGTGTATAAATAGACTCAGAATTACAGTAAATCTAAAAATATGAGAATGAATTCACAGAAGACAATCAAATACAAATGCAGAAATTACCCTTTGCTATAATACATTATTGCACTTGTACTAACGAACACACAAAATGTATGGTTTTATTCATTCAAAATGCAAGTAATTATAATAGAAAAAAACCTGTCGCTAAAAAAACATCAGGTGTAATGAAATAATGCAAATTCCACACAGCAATTTTATATTTCTTCTATATACTAGTAATGCAGTATTTGACATAAAGGATTTAAAATGTACCACCAATTTTATCCTCTTGTAAAAAAAAAGGAGATACCTAGGTATGTAAATTTAAGTCCCATTAAAACAAAACCGATGGGGCCCCGGAAGGACAAGCATTGTCTGCTCCACGCGATGCACAAATATTCCCGTATTGTAACAATCAAGAAAAAGAGAACGAGATTGCGGTTACGAGAAATGGAACATATTCGTAGAAGCTGTTATAATATGTGGTATAGATATTCCGCAACAGCCAACCAAACATCAGTGGTTGACCGTCTGCAACCATATTTCTACATGCTGACCTTGACCAATCTCTGGCGCAAGGTGTATATCCGTCCGTTCCATACTACGTATCCTTAGACTGATAAATATGTCTCAAATCTGGTCGATATAGACCGTAGATATCAAACCAGGGGACAGCACTCGTCAGTCTATACGTACCCTACACTGAACATATATCAAATATATGTAATGTGGCATATTCTCTGAGGGAATATTACGCAGTTAAGGACTTATCCGAGTCCTGCGCTGCAGATTGGAACTTTATACCCATGTTTAAAGTAAAACAAATTAGTCCCTTGATGAACAATTTCATGTATGTATTTTACGGCAGCTTTAATAACCATTGAAGTAGTTTGAATGTTCTTGTACAAAGCAAGAAAAAACCTGCTTGAATTCTTTGCCGTAGATAACAAGAATGTCTGGCACGTTACAGCCAATCCACTATGCTGTATATCATGACGTAATCTGTATTGATATACATTGACGGAAACTCCTCAACAAATTAATGGTTACATAGGTATGGAAAAAACTGCTTCGCTTGATGACTAAGATAAGAAAGATGTATTAATTAGCAAGAAAAATGTATTTGGAGGTTAATTTCTAAGAGTGTCTACTGGTACAAACGATTCAGTTACTATGTCTAATCAAAATATGTTGACGAATCAAAATAGTTTGCAATGAGTCTGAATTATGACTGAGCATTTTTTATCTGCAGTTCTGTCGTCTGCTAAAGAAAGCACTGACAATTTCCACTTGGATTAATAATTCTTCTATGGGTAAACGTGTGCTGGTATATACTTCAATGATGTTTTAGTTGTCGTGTGATAATTTTGCACCGTTGCTTTCATTAATTTCTGATTTTTTCCGATTTATAATATTTTTTGTTCATTGATGTTTTTTTCTTAACAATTTTACTTGTTTTTTTTCAGCAATTGATTGAGGGTAATATAGCAAAAAAAAACGTCGTTCTACCATGGGTCAAGCACTCAAGCGAAGACAAGAATTAAGACGGTATCTATTGTCAGATAAGTAAACGATCATAGTAAAGTTGGATTAAAGTCTTATTTCTTATGGTACTTTCTTTTACCATTGTTTTATCTAGAAAAGTAAATATGCTTGACATTAGTTTTGACGAAATTATCGCAAGTTACCATGTCACGGCAATTTGGTAATTTTTAACGAAATTTTTGCATGTTGCCATGTCACGGCAATTTGGTAATTTTTAACGAAAATATCGCATGTTGCCATGTCACGAAGTGGTAATTTAGCTATTTTGACGAAATTGTCGCGTGTTATCTGACACGGATTGACAATTTGACCGTCTTGACGAAATTTTCGCATGCCAGTAACCATTACACAGATGGTCAATTTGGCCATTTCAGAATCTAAAACAATGTATGGGTTATTTTATTGTTTTTACAACAAAATGATAATAAAATTGTGCCATTAGCTAAATTTCGATTATTTCGGACCTTATTTAACCAATCACGACGTGTTGGTGTTCGCGTTTAAAAATATTACCCAGAATGCATTGTATTTAGAAACGGCGAAATATAGTATTTTTTGTGTTGTGTGCATGTACATTTAGTGTTCTTTTTAATCGAGTGCTCAGATAATTGAGGTATGCGTTTAAATGCAGCAGTATGCGCTTTCTGCTGTCTTCGTTGTTCTGTGTGCTTTAAAATGGCAGAAATACATTGCATTGTGTATAACGTTTGACAGAATTTATTATGGTTTTATTTAAAAAAAAAAAGGCTGCAGGTTATGTAAATAGCATTAAAACAGTTGTTTTGTAATCTTCAACCCTGATATCGATGTTCATGCATGCTATAGTAAAACCTTTGTCTTCGTTAGATTAAAATAACATTATATTCACGTGGTGTCTTTTGCATGCAAGTCAGCAAGGAATGCTTATACTAAATCTACAGTTATTTCGTCTTGACCATCAGTCACAAATTTCGTTAATCTGCCAAGTTATTAAACTATATTTTGTTTTATAGTCCTTAAAATGGGTTTACTTATTTCCGCAATTTTTAAAAATTAAAGCTTTTGAAATTAACGTATTTTTCTTAGAGTCCTTAAAACTGTTTAGAAATTCAGTCAGTTTAAAGGGATACCCAACACTTTGAAATGAATAAATTTGGATCATTTACTTGTCATACATTTTCATGACAAAATCAGGAAAAAAATCCAATAGATATATATCTATATATCAATATAACAAATACTTATTCTGATTACTGAGAAGCTTCATTTCTCTTAAATAATTATAGTAAGTGATTTAAAAAAATACGTTCAATTGATTTTTAAAGAGTTAACACCCCATACATTGTGCCCCCTTAATCTACTTCCAGAAGTCATACGAATATTTGTATTAGAAATCAAAGGATAATGAATGTATTCATATTAATGTGTATTAGATAACTGTTCGAACTTGTATAACTTGTAAAAGGAAGACAGAACATTAGACATGTGCTTCTCACACAACTCGTTTGAGTTGGTTTTAGCATCATAAGCAACTTTATTAGAAACGCTGTCACGATTTTGCGGAATCATTAATGTCAATTAGTCTATTATTAGTAACAGAGCCCTAGTTGCAATAGGTAAAAGAGCACGAAGTCCTTCTTATGTTCGTCATATATATGCGTCTCATATCTATTCGTAATCAGATACACAATTTTGAGGGAAATCATATGCAACAACTTCCGTCAACACGATAATTCGCAAGTGTGAATGTTGTAACTAAGAACTAGTTAACGATTTTGGATTCGCTAATTTATATACATTTTTTTTCATGATTTTTTCTTTTTATTGATTTTCAAATTTTTTTGTAGGACATTTTCTCATATTTTTTTCCGATCCAGGATAAGGGATTTTTAACCTACATGTATTAACCTAAAAAAAGCTACTGCTTCCATTTGCGTCCACAGCTTATATATGTATATTTTCTCAGTTAGAAATTAGAAATTACAACTGTAATTCTGACGACATCATTGCTCGAAAAGACGACTTGCAGTACATCTACTATGAATTAGCACAGTTTGGACATTTTAAAGGCTAAAATTAAGTTAAACTGAGTTGCAAACTTCTTAAATGGTTTGATATATCTGATGGAGAATTGTGGAGCAGGATTTGCTTACCATTCCGTAGCACCTGAGATCACCCCTAGTTTTTGGTGGGGTTCGTGTTGCTTATTCTTTAGTTTTCTATGTTGTGTCATGTGTACTATTGTTTGTTTGTTTGTCTTTTTCATTTTTAGCCATGGCGTCCCTCTTTTGTCTCATTTGTTATACCCATATGCTACCACAGTTGACAGAATTTCCCAAAACATTCATTTAAAATGAGGTGCTAGCATTTTTCACTTATTTTGATATTCCTAAACACCTCACAGCAAAACAACAGTTTCATTTAACTGATCAGATGTGAATACAATTTTAGCTGTTACAAAGCTACTTTTGCATATTAGGTACTATTTCTGTACTTATAATCTGTAGAACTGGAAATGTACTTTTAATATTTTGTACTATTTCTTTATTTTAAAATTATTGTAATATTTAGGTACCTGTATTTTACAGTACTTGATTTGTACTTGAATTGTTGGTACAGAAATAAAACAAACAGTGATCACTATATTCCATGCATGTTTGGAAATCATAAACGTAAGAGATTTGAAATACAATGTAGACCTAAACTTTCAAAAAGCTGAAAATGTAACGGTGTAACCAAAAATCTGTAATACAAACTAGTACTAAATATTAAAGGTAGATTTCCAGTACTGCAGACTTTTGGTACAGAAATAGTACCTAGTATGCTTAAGTAGGCTAGCACCTTAAAATCTGATTTTAAAATTGTGTTTTCGGATTTGTAGGTACATTTAGTGCATTGACAGGTCAGTACATCTATAATACTAAAATTACGAGGTCCAATTTGTCAGCCGTCATCACGTAAAAACGACGAATCAAAGAATTCAACTTTATATATAACTAATATAGTACAAAAGTGTAGATTAAAATTTACACCACTCCAGTCTCTTTTGTTTTCCGCGTTATTGATATTGCGAATAATTAGAAAGTTCCGGGTCGAGTCCGATACCGATACCAATAGTATATTCACCGGTTACCTATTACCTTATCTGCACGTTCCGCATCTGACAGGCGCACCACCAAACGGTGTATTTAGAATTTTGCTGTATACTATTGAATAAATAATATTCCATTCCAGGCCCTTTTGTTTTCCAAATTATTAATATTACCAATAATTGATAGGTTCCAGGTCGACGGGTTCAAACAGAAAGATTTTGAAAGCAGAGAAAACTGTGCATTTTATAATCGGCATGACTTTATCATATGACAATACCAATAATAAATTAAAAATAAAAATAAAATAAGGCATACGCATAGTTATATACTGTAATTCCGTCACGGACCCGCGATATCACGGGTGTGTTCTAGTATTATAAAATTATAGACAAGATTATTTGTGTGTAGACGGGCAAACTAACTCACTGATTGAATACTCGTCCAGAGGGAAGGTTGAAATTGCGAGTCAATTTTCTAATGAACACACAAACCACTAGACACAAAATTGTTCTACAATTCTCAAACAAAACATTTGTTAATTTTTATTGAAGTTTCTCTTTTTCAAGACCCCTTGGGATTCTATGCATCGCGCATGAATTATCATAATTTAAACGAGACATTGTTTACATTGGTAACAAAAGTAGTTCCTTAAAATTGTATTTCGAAGTGTATACCAAGGAAGGTAACTCATATTAATAAGAATAAAATCTTGTAGAATTATGAATGAAATAACTTGAGTTAATTGTGATAGCGATAAAATAGCTTTCATTATCTAATTTTGGAAAGGGGATTTGACAGAAGTTTTATGTTGACACTATGTCATGTTAATTAACAAACTTGAGCAAGAAATGAAGAAATTGAACATCCCCTCCCCTACCCCCTCTCCCCAAAAAAAAGATATTATAAAAAAAGCCTGGTTAGTAATGGCTGCAAATTGCAAATACATTTTCGCGCGTGATTTCGCTAAACCTCAATTCCATGTCACAATTTTGTCAAGAAATACTAACCCACCTTCCCTGTGATGAGCAAGTGTTTGCTTTTCTCATTTGTTTTTCAGATAGTATGGTTAAACAGATACAAATGTATTAACATTAGTGTTACGATTGTCTGGTAACATCAACAACGACAGAATTGTTTTATCGACAGAGACAATACACGTGATCGCTATTTGTCCGTTACTGGATTTCACACAGGTTCCATTAAAATGTTGACGTCATAATACAAAATATCTGACACCACAATGGAAAACTGTTTGTCGTTTGACGTCAATAGTTCAAGCGGTACAGGATCTCGGGTCAGCCTGGAATAACGATAAGGTCACGGTGCCAGATTTAGGGAACCAAAGTTCCTCTTATGGAGCAACACATAGACTATTCGAACGTTTACTAGTCTGAGAACACGGGGATTTCCCTTTGTTCAAAATCCTCGGTCTCCATCTGATCAATGCAGAAAACACAAAAGGAGTTTTTCGAATTTTGTGCGTAAAAAATTGTCTTCTGCATTTCAAGACTGGATACAAAACCAACATAATAAATTTAGCAGTGACTTATTTACGTGTTTTTTTCTCCATATGATGTGGATCTGCCTATATGTAAGCTATGATTTGTTTCACATTCACTGAATCAGTGTCAGGTATATATCAGTGTCAATTTTTCATCAAGTTTTTACATGGTGATAATTTTTGTTTTCGTTTTTGTTTTTGTTTTTTAATGTTTGATATATATTTTTTGAATAAATTTAATGCCAAATATTCTATCAGCAACATTTTAAACTGTTTTTGTTTATGAAGCATAAATATGCTGTCTTCCGAAATAAACATTTTTTGGGGCCTTTTATGGCTACTATGTGGTATGGGCTAGTTTATTGTCAAAAGCTTTACGGTGACCTACCACAATTGTTAATTTCTGTGTCATTTGGTCTCTGGTTGAGAGATGTCTTGTTGGAAATCATACCTCATTTTCTTTTTTTATGTGTAGATATACATATTTTACTTATACATTTATTAATTGAAAGCAAAATCTAGAAGTTTTGTTATATTATGGCATGAAGCAAATAAGAGTAAAAAGGGTAATACTATATAACTGGCACATGTAGTAGATAGAACAAAAACGACAGCAAAATTGGCGAACAATTTTGCTGTTTTGACATTCATATTAACTTTGTATCAACGAACATGGTTCTTGGTCAATAAATTCAAGCGTGGTGCAACGGTATTTTATATGAAGGTCTGTACTACTGGGGGGGGGGGGGGGGGGGGGGGGGCTTCAATTCTGTATTCTTAAAATTGTTTAGGCTATTTTTAACTATTCTTACATTTAATATAAGTTAACATTATTCTCCATTCTTTATTTTTTTGGGTTCATTTATAAATATATATATTTATATATATTTTTTGTCCGTGCATCTCTTTTCAGTATAAACCCATCAGCACTCTTTTATATAACTCCCTGTGAAAAACTTACAATTAAGTCAACGGAAACATATAAAACAACGTTTATTTTCAGAAACGCTTAGAAAATTTAAAATATGTTCGCATTTTTGTTATTCGATTAAACTGCTACGAATACAAACAAGAAGATGTGGTATGACAAGATACAAAACACAAAAAAAAAAACGGCACAGAAATTAACAACTATAGATCACCGTACGGTCTTCAACAATGAAGCTTTTATATTTTTGTGAATAGGTCAAGGTAAGGAAAGTACATGTATCAAGGAAAACGCAATGTACATGTTACAATGTTATTGTTTTTACATTTTCGCAAGGAGTTATAAAGAAAAATAGAATTCACCTCTCTATGGTGCCTACAGAGAGGGTTTAAAAGAATCTGTAAGAAAAAAAGGCAATAAAGAAATTTTCTATGGTGCCGCAAATGAGGGGTCATTTCAGCAGGTGAAGTAGTGATCGGTAAAGACACTTTCTATAGTGTCTATTTCTGTATGATATCAGAAAGAACATGGGTTTTATGGCCCATTTATAGGCATTATGTTTTCTGATCTGTGCATCCGTCCGTCCGTCCGTTCGTCCATGTCCCGCTTCAGGTTAAAGTTTTGGTTAATGTTTTTGGTCGAAGTAGTTTTCGAGGAAGAAGACGTCCAATCAACTTGAAACTTAGTACAAATGTTCCCTATGATATCATCTTTCTTATTGTAATGCCAAATTAGAGATTTACCCCATTTTCACAATCCATTGAACATAGAAAATAATAGTGCGGATGGGGCATCCGTTTCCTAGTGACACATTCTTGTTTTTTACAGCTATACATGATACCGGTTTATAGCATAGTATAGCATTAATGTGAACTTGTATCACATTGAGTCCAGCAACGAGTTTATTTAAATATACTTCCACACAAATGTTTGTAAACTTGAGATTCCCGTACTATACCATTATATTGATATACATTCATACATTAACAAGCAAAACAAGTAATAGATTTCTTACACTTTGAAAAGACCAAGAGATGACATGATATATACATGTCCAATACTATTTTTGTACTTATTAACTCAGTTTACCAAATGTTATATTCTTGTTAAGTACTAATTATCTATGATGAATGACGTCACTATTTCATATAGTATATTGAGGAAACATTCATATCAATGAAGTTCTATTCAAACAACTCACGGAAAAAAACAAGATTCCCTTATCTAAATACCCATGCGCGTACGTATACGGTTCTTCCACTTACCACTTTCATAAAAAAATAAGCTCGTATATCGAATGTTTAGTGAAATATTTTTTGGTATTCCAATGCATATCAATGCGATCTTATAATAAACACGGTTGTTCCTTCATAATTCAAGAAAATCATATATTTCAATAATATGGCTCGACCTACAAAACTGACACGGAGTACTATTGGTTTTAATTGACTTAATTATAGACTCGAACCAACGACATTTAGCATTAGTATCTGGATGGGGGTCATTCATTTCTGTTTTAATTTTTATGCAATTTTTCTCTCTTCTTAATACTTTTTAACCTTTTGCTCTAATTTATATTTTGTTGGTTAATTGTTCTCTATTCTTTATATATTTCCCCCGTTATTCAGTCTTTTCTGTAAACCCCGTCTACAACCTCCTACAATACAGTTATATAAATCACTGGGTGTCTTCTTATATGATGGTATACTAATATACTTAATTTATGAGAATAATTCGAACGGTCCCTATTTGAATGCAGCATTCACTGTCTTAGTCGATACTTTGAACTACTGACAGTGTGCAAAATGACGAAACATGGTTACATAGTATTGTCTCCGCTAACCTAATGTGTGCACGTTTCAGCCCTGGGGTTCCAAAAGACGACATTTTCTCAGTTAAAAGATTTGAGATACACAGTCTACAAAATGAAAGTTAAGTTAAGATGAAGATGTCCGTCTTGGCGTTTAATCAAGAATTAACTTATTCGGAACTGATTAAACATAAAATGAAGTCACAAGACACATGCGAATTGTCTTAACATGATTGAATAGTCAGAGTTGCCCCTCATACAATTTGACACATAGTCCCGCAATGCCCAAATGATCTAAAGCATAATAAAAAAAAAGTTCACTATTAAAGAAATAACAGTACTAATACTTTTAACAATAGATGTATATATGTAAACACACACGCAGGAAAAAAGTTTACATACATAAAAAAAAGAAGACAGAAACTATATATATAGACATCCGATTACGAGCTACCAAACAGGTCACTTTTGAAAATCAGATCATTTTGTCTTTTTTTATTTAGTTCTTTGAGTCTCTCTTTTGCTTTTTTCAGCACTCAATTGTGTATGACATACCAACTTAACTTTATGTTTTAACATGTTTACTTATGTATTGTGCATCAATGTAACAATATAAAGTAAATGACAATTAGACAGCAACCTAGCTACATTAATAACTAAGGATATATTCTTGGTTTGAGTGTAACTGTCAGCCAGATATACACAAGTTTCCCTCCACGAGACAGCATATCAACGACAAAAACATAATTTAAAGAACTATCCCTTCAGCTACCGTTTTTTCTTCTTCAATACTTACTATATTTATCAAACGAAAACTGTATAAAGTGAGAAAAAAGCTTCTGTTATTAGTACAAATTATTGTTTCGTTGCTTATTTCAGAGTTCGAACCCCGCACGTTGTAGCTTCGTTCGACTCTATGTACGATAGTTTCCCAGCCCAAGGTCAGTGGTTGTCTCCGGGTGCTCCAGTTTTCTTCACCATAAGAAGATGGCCACCATGGAATACCAACAATTTTTACTCAAGTGGCGTTAGAGACCAACAATTAATAAATCAATCATTGTTTACTTCAGACGTTTAACCGAAATAAATATCTGTGAAATATGTTTGACAGTCTATTAGAAGTTGTTAATCTGAATGCAAAAATATCACAACGAGTTCATTAGTATAAGTCTCGTTATAGAAGTGTTATTTTTGTGATCCGGATATATTTCAACTGACCGCATAAATGCATGTCGGGCGGAGTCACTTTCTCCTAATAAATGTGAAACTATTCCAAGAATATTATATGCTTTAGATTGAAAATCACTTACATTTTCAATAAAATAGTTTTCTGCAATAATAATTTGTAAAGTGTGAAGGCAATCCTGACATTGTCTGGCATTAGTGAGATGATAATGACATAAAATATTTAAAAAATATGCATAAACTATAGAACAGATTGTATGTGGTCCATTTTCCACTTCCATTTGTAGTTCATTTGGTATTAGCCATGAGTTCTTTTCAAATCTCATTAAATCAACAAGTCTTATTTTCCATAATTGAACTACGCTTTTCTTCTGGAAAAATTTCAGTTCGAACAACTTGTGACAAATATGTATGTCCGACATGTCCGACAAATTTATGAAGTAGTTTAGCTTTTCGGGAGTACATTTCGATAAAGAATATGTGATTATTTTTAACGCTTTACTGTATTGTTTTGCTTTATAGAAAAAAGAAGCTAGCATAAGCCACCCAGATACAGCATCATGATAAATACTTTGTAGCAAGATACATAGACAGGATTTGTAATGTTTGTATTGGTGTTTATTACTTTTTAGAGTACTGTTCAGCTGAACAGTCTGCGCGTACTTTGCACACCACAATGACATGTAGTATATATAAAAATATCTTATTGAGGGTTGGTTACAAGAAAGTATCTGATGTAGTTTATTTTTGTATACAATAGTTTCGCATTTCAAAATATTTGTAAAATCTTTTGACAAATATGTTAATTTAGAATTCGTTATTTTTGCAAAATCGAAAGTATGCATTATATTTGGTTCCAAGTTATCCATAAACATTGATACCTCAAAGTCAGATAATTGATCTGAAAAAAAGATGCATCGCCATCCGTAACTATGCAAAATATATAGTTTCTCTAAAAGGTTTTCACGAGCACGTCCATCTATTTTGTTCTCAAACATGTTATTCTCTGGAATGAAGTAATGCAAGCAAACTGAATATTCAACACAATAAATCAGTCTGTTAAAACAACGCATAAAACAAAATATAAGATTTTCAGGTTTCCATATTGAAAGTGGTAATTCTTCAGATATCCAGAAGATAATTGTTTTCAGAAAATATGAACAGAGTAAATCTTTACATTCAGAGAAAGTAGCTATGACATCTTTCAAAAGAATCTTCATAAGCGCATAGCACAATAATTGTGTGTGTGTAAAAGTGCTTACAAGCATTTTTTCACCAACAGAAAAAGATATTCGCCATTCTATATCCGTTTTCGGCGATCCCTTAACTCCTATTGGTACAAACAGGACCCCGTGTTTTATAATACTTTGCTTCACATTATAACTCGGCCATGAATAACTTGATCTTGTTATCCAAGGAATTGCTGATGATATCCATGTTTTACAATGTAAGGAATTTGCAAGGTCATAAATTCCGTCGTTGGTAGATATACACGGTCCATGAATAGTAGTATATGTTTTAGTTTCGTCATTAAAGAAAGATCGGTTCCATTTGGCACTCGAGAGGTAAACGTTCCCATTAAGTTCTTCTGAGTATGGTAACAAAGGAAAACTATGTATGTCTAGATCTTTTATTTGCAACATAGTGTAACCAGGCTTTACACCGTCAGTTTCCATTTTTAAAGATTCTTTATATGGATGAAGTTGGAATTTTTCATCTTCATAAACCTCTGGTTTCTTCGTAACTAACATAATATCTAAATCACTACCTCTCATTTCAAGGCCTTCACCAAAACTTCCACTTGTGATAAAGGTACACATGTTGTTAATTGCTACATTGTTCTTTATCATATTTATTATTCTGCTTGTTTTAACATAGTGTTCCGTTCCAACTATAAGCTGGGACAAATAACGATACAGTGCTTCAGATATGCTTTTGGTAACTGAATCTGCTATTAATAAAAAAGAAATGGAAAAAACGTTAGTTCGAAAACAACAAAACAAAATAAAACTTCCAGCGTATAGACCATTATTTTTATCAAATGATAGGAAGATATATCATCTCATTTTGATTTTAATAGTCACTCTATGTTATATTCCATAAAACAATAAAAGTCAAGAACAGTTATTAAAAAACAGAGAATTTCTCAATAAATCAATGCGGAGTTGAAGAAGGTTTTAACAAAAATATTGAGTTACTGCTACTTATATTTAAAGTTGTTATAACACATTTTCCTTCCGGAAATCATTGAAAAGGTCCCGTTTCAATCCTTAATAAATTACCACAATAGTTGTGTTGACTCATGTTTGTATTAATTCATGTTTAAATGAAATCACGTCAACGAAGAAAGAGCAGTATTCTAGCGAAATAATTGAAATATTTATGTAACCAAATGAAATTAAGATTGTTCTTATGAACGCGTCCGGTTTTAAAATTGTATTAATAGTTTTTGTCTTCCAAAGAGGTTCTTCGTCCATAACCCTGTGACTCTTTTTACAAAAAAATATTACGATTACAAATAAACTCATCATAGATATCAGGATACAAATTTTATATATACACCAGACGCACGTTTCGTCTACAAAAGACTAATCAGTGACGCTCGAATCAAAAAAAATATTTAAAGGCCAAATGAAGTACAAAGTTGAAGAGTAATAAGGACCAATAATTCTTAAAAGTTTTGCCAAATACAGCTAAGGTAAAATATCCCCGAGGTAGATATGCCTTAGTATTTCAAAAATTAAAAGTTTTGTTTAAAGTTAATTTATCATTATGAACATATCAATGATAACTGAAGTCAACACAAAAATGCTGATCATTAGATTTACATCTTTAATGGTTGACTTTTACAATCGATCGTAAGTGATACTGACGAATATTTTAACTCTAAATATTGTTTGTGAAAAGAGACGCAAGTACCTATGGACAACTCTCTGCTGTTTAAAACTTGATATTAGAGTAAAATAGAAGCCTCGACTTCGAACATATACTAGTTAACAAAAGAAACGACACACGACACTAGAATAAAATGTATCAAAACGTATTAAAACTAAAACAAAATGAGATACAATATTTGTAAAAGCTTTCATTTGCAATGTATGCACATATGATAATGAAAAATCAAAACCTGTCGGAAAGTAACTAAATTCCATGTAAACGATCATAGGGTGGACATTATTTTTGCAGAAATTTGGACACAAAATCGACACATAATTTTCTAAGTACTAAATAAATTTTCAAATTTGTGTAAAAATATTCCATATGCTAATCAAGTGTTGTTCATATTGGCACAATTGGGTTGACATATTTTCTTCCTTTTTATTTTTGGCAATTAAAGTGTTTTTGAAATCTCCAAAAATACAAAAAAAAAGAAAAAAATGTTTTCGTCTCAAATCAATGTTTTAGATATGAAAACGACACACTGTAAATTTGAAACCTTTCGAATAAGTTTATTAACGTTTTTTTTTTAAATTCACTTTACACACACTGTCAATGGTAAATCAATGGATAATGTTTACATTTTAACGATTTAATGTGGGGCCGAACTTTGCGTTACCTATAAAGAAAGAAACTGTACGATTTTTAAAAAAGAATTGATGGCAAACATTGTTTTTATCTTTAAGTGAGAGGTTGCTGGCATCATTAGATGGAACTTCGGTTTTTAAAATTGTCGTTTTATGTACATTTTGTCAAAACAAAAAAAATTACGCCAAATGACGTCATGAGAGCAAAAAAAAAACAACTAACTTTAAAACGGATGAATATTTCCATGGTCATTAAACATTACTATCTTCAATATTAGTCGTGTATCGTTTCTTTTGTTTACTAGTATATATATTACATTGGCTAGAAGCTGAAATAACACGGCTAAATTCGTTTTACCACCTTCTTCATTTTTTGACGACATTGTCGATTATATAAGAAAGGTTTCAAATTTTTAAATACCGATTATTATCGAAAATGCGACTTAGGTTTTAATTTAAAAAAATATCTGGATTATTAAAAGCATTTTTATATTGAAGTAATTATTGTATTTAATCGTAAAAAAAATCCAGAAGATAATTTATGAAATTTTAATGTATGTCTTAACTTTCTCACCTTCCATTCTCTATGGTCTGTTGATGTGAAATATGATTCAGTCAGGACGGAATATTTATTACATTTTCTTTTTCCGTGATGATGCAGGATTCAAGGTTTCATTGTCCTGTTTGAAATTTTCCAATTTAGAAATAAATATCAAATTTTAATTATCTCTATTTTCAATGACAAAGTTTGAATGACACTGCTTTTAAGAAAAGGGATCCGCGTGTTAATTGATTCTTGTTTAGTGCAATTAGAAAACTTATTTGAATTCAAATCATATAATATTTCAAAACAAAAAGATGGGAAATGAAAATTAAATTCGAATTGTTCAATAATAAATTGTAATTGCTTTGCATATCAGTGTTACCTTTTTTCCCTTCCTGTCAACCTTCTGTTACCAATGCTTACTTCCTAAAGCGGAAAGATGGGAGACTTTGGTCTTCAAAGGTTTACTTTTACAAATTGTGACTTGGATAGAGAATTGTCTCATTGGCACTCATATATTCTCGTTTTTCATCATCAAAATAAATGAAATATATATTTTTTCCAATCGAAATATATTATCAGTAATATAATATATTATTTACATCAGCAAAAGATAGTCAAACGGTCTTAGATTAATGATCTTTTTATTAGTTGTTAGTGGCTGTCAGTTAACTTTGAGTACTCTCAGATATGTACCTAGTGTCTTTTTGTTGTTGGGATATACAAGTAACCGACCACGTCACTTGTATTTTTGTCCATCTGATGAGTTAAGCCTTTTCCAACTGATGTTTTATGGTTCGTTCTTATGTTCTAATGTTATACCACTGCCCCAGGTTAGGGGGAGGGTAGTGATTCCGCAAACATGTTTAACCCCGCCACATTATGTATGTATGTGCCTGTCCCAAGTCAGGATCATGTAATTCAGTGGTTGCCGTTTGTTTATGTGTTACATATTTGTTTTTCGTTATTTTTTTTGCACATAAATAAGGCCAAATAAAATCTCGTTTGAATTGTTTTACATTGTCCTTTCGGGGCCTTTAATAGCTGACTATGCGTTATTGGCTTTGCTCATTGTCGTCAGCCGTACGATGACCTATAGTTGTTAATTTCTGTGTTATGTTAGTCTCTTGCGGAGAGTTGTCACATTGTTAATCATTCCACATCGTCAGATGGAAAAAAGTGCTATGGTTAATGCATGTGAGTTTGATTCAAGTACATTTCTAAAGAACTATTCCATTTATGATTTTCATATACTTTGTCCTGTGTTAATTGATCATGTCCGTCAATTGTTCATTGAGGAAAATGAAAATTGGATTTTTAATTATAGATGTAAGATTGACGGAAACACGTCAATTTTTTTTCTAAATAAATTATTAAATGGGCATATGTATTGGAAAAATCTATATTCTTCAACTTATTTAACATGATAAAGTTCTTAACTTCCTTGTTTCCTGTAGAACGAACTTATTAATGAGTAACCTCGGAGGAAGGCCTAGGATATGTTATTTTTAACAGCTTGAAAATATGGGAAAACTATCAGAAAAAAAATATATGATAAAGTCGATAAATTTCCAATTAATTGTATATGAAAAGCCCTGTTATTTTGTAACAGCCGAAAGTAATGAACGTCTCGCCGAAAGTAAACATTACACACATAACCTAAGTATAATAAATATTCCACTCCCCCCAACAATACCCATGCAAAAGGGGAAAAGGTTACAATTTGACCTCTGCAATATATGAAAAAGGTAGGCCTTTTTAAGATCTAAATCAAACGAAAAGGGTGAGGTTAAAGAATTCCAGCGACACTCATTATCGACTTAAATATTAAAGTGCATGGTCCATCAACTGCATATTTTGTATTATGCAGGATCTCTGTAAATATAAAGCTCGAAATTGCGCTCGAAATGGTGACCATTAAGTTCTTTAAAGTATTTACATGGACATTGATATATCGTTTGTTTTGCATGTTCTACTAGCAACTGAGTGAAACAAGGTTTGACATCAACTTTTTCCATAAACAAATATGTAAAATTTGAATTGTGAGCTGTTTTAATTTCTTCATAAACCTCCATGTTTTTAGCTACGCACATTACATCCAAATCACTTCCTTTCACCTCAAGGCCTTCTCCAAAACGTCCGCTTGTGATATTGGTAATATATGTGTTGCTTGTTATTTAATCCCTGAATTTATTTATTTATCAAATATTTTTCACATGATTCTCTGACCCAACTGTGTTCGGATGATATGCATATGGCTTTTATTTCTATGTCTCTAATAAACTTGCAATACATGGATTTGCCATATGGGATGTATATAAATGTTTACCATGTTGAACATTGAACTTGCAATGTCAATTGATCTTAAAATAATAATGATTCTTTGCTTTGGTTCCGTTGATTGTAATAAACATTGATTTCAACCATTTAAAAAAGAGTGGCAGAAAAATCAAAAGGAATATTCAACTCAAGTCTAAGATAAACTGACAATTCGATGTCAAAAATATTTCAAAATCGAACAAGCAACAATCTAAACACCACATCATAGACATGTTGGTCTCTTGCTGATAGTTGTCTCATTGTTAATCATACCACATCGTCAGGTGGAAAAAAAGTGCTATGGTTAATGCATGTGAGTTTGATTTAAGTACATTTCTAAAGAACTATTTCATTTGGGATTTTCATATATTTTGTCCTGTGATAATTGATCATGTCCGTCAATTGTTCATTGAGGAAAATGATGATTGGATTTTCAATTATAGATGTATTTCTATTTATAAATGGTATTAATATAAGATTGACGGAAACAAAGCAAGTTTTATTCTAAATAAATTATTAAATGGACATATGTTTTGGAAAAATCTAAATTCTTCCACTAATTTAACATGATAAAGTTGTATAAACAATGGTTAACTTCGAGGAGGGGGCATTTTTAACAGCTTGAACATATGGGAATAGATTGTAAAAACTATGAAATATATATGATAAAGTCGATAAATTTCCAATTAATTGTATATGAAAAGCCCTGTCATTTTGTAACTGCCGATAGTAATAAAATTTTCGCCAAAAGTATACATTACACACATAATCCAAGTATAATGAATATTCCACTTTTCCAACACTCCACACAAAACACAAGCAAAAGGGGAAAAGGTTACAATTTGACCTCTGCAATATATGAAAAGGTATGCCTTTTTAAGATCTTAATCATACGAAAAGGGTGAGGTAAAATAATCCCAGCGACACACATTATCGATTCAATATTAAAGTGCATGGTCCATCAACTACTTTTTCTGTATTACGCAGGGGCTCTTTAAATATTGCGCTCGAAATGGTCTCCATTAAGGTCTTCAAAGTATTTACCTGGACATTAATTACTCGTTTGTTTTGCATGTTCTACTAGCAACTAAGTAAAACCAGGTTTGACATCATCTGTTTCCATAAAAAAATATGTAAAGTTTGAATTGTTAGCTGATTTAATGTCTTTATGAACCTCCATGTTTTTAGCTACGCAAATTAAATCCAAACCACTTCCTTTCATCTAAAAGCCTTCTCTAAAACGTCCGATTGTGCGAATGGTAATATATGTGTTGCTTGTTATTTAATCCTCGACATTATTTATTTATCTAATATTGTTCACATGATTCTCTGACCCAACTATGTTCTGACATATGTAACAATACAGTGCTGATGAAATGCATATGGCTTTTATTTCTGTGTCTGAAATAAACTTGCAATACATATAAGGATTTTCCACATTGCATGAATATCAATGTCTACCATGTTGACCGTTAACATTGAATTTGCAATGTCGATTGATCTTAGACCAGATGCAGGGCGCAGCTTTATACGACCGCAGAGGTCGAACCCTGAACAGTTGGGGCAAGTATGACCACAACATGTAAGCTTGATACAGCTCTGAATTTGGATTGTGATTAAATAGTTGACACACCATAGGTTTCTGACAAAGAATGAATGTGGTCTAAGAACTTTAACTTAAAAACTTAAAAAATTTAAATTGGACATTTGCCTATTATGGTCCAATATCCAAAATCTAAATGCATGGTTAGATTCAGCATATCATAGAACCCCAAGAATTAAATTTTTGATGAAATCAAATAATGCTCAATTTTAGACCCTTTAGACCTCAATGTGGAGCAATGTGATAACCGGGCCCATATATTGAAAAAACTAAATACATGGTTAGATTCAGCATATTGACGAACCCCGTATATTCATTTTTTGTTGAAATCAAACATAGTTTAATTTTGGACCCCGATTTGGACCAACTTGAAAACTGTGCCCATAATAAAAAATCTGAGTGCATGTTGAGATTCAGCATATCAGAGAACACCAAGAATCATTTCTTTTAAAAATCAAACTAAGTTTAATTTTGGACCCTTTGGACCTTAATGTAGACAAATTTGAAAACAGGACCAAAAATTAAGAATCTAAATACACGGTGAGATTTTGCATATCGAAGAACTCCAATAATTCATTTTTTGATGAAATCAAACAAAGTTTAATTTTGGACCCTTTTGGCCCCTAATTCCTCGACTGCAGGGACCAAAACTCCCAAAATCAATGCCAACCTTCCTTTTGTTGTCATAAACTTGATTTAAAATTTCATAGATTTCTATTTTTTTATACTAAAGTTATAGTGCAAAAACCAAATGTCTTCGGATACGACGACGACGCCAAAGTCATACCAATATACGACCAAATATGTTTCAATTTTTGCGGTCGTAAAAAAATGAATGATTCTTTGCTTTGGTTCTAATGATTGAAATAAACATTGATTTCAACCATTTAAAAAGAGTGGCAGAAAACTCAATAAGGAATTTTCAACTCAAGTCTAAGTCAAAAATATTTCCAAAGCGAAAAAAAGACAAGCAACAACCTAAAAACCCCATATTAGAAACGATCTTATGCGCTCCAAAAGTGTAGGTAGATAATGCTCCATAATGCAACATAAAGAATGGAAACGACCAAATGTAAGAAATCAAAGATTGAATCATACTGGTAAAATAAGATACAACCCGACTGTCTAAACTGTCCTTTCAAAGAGTAACAGTTGTTTTCCTGTGAAACAAGTCGAACGCCTTTTTTTTCAGAAAAGGAAACTATTAATGAAATCACTATAGAATGGCATTTTTCTGCTCAGGTCCAAGTATTAGCATTTTTGATGTGGTGAAAATTTTATTCTGTGCAAGTTAGGATGTAGTTTTTACTAAACTAAACCTTTGAATGCTTGTTATGGTCCTTATGAGGGAATATATTGTGGAGTACAGAGTATCAAACACGAGGAGTTTGTGTAAACTATGAAACATGTTTACTCAGCTAAAAATATAAATCAAAATAAGAGGTATAGTACGATTGTCTATAAAACAACAATCAACGAGAAAAAAGAACATAGATGTTAAGACAAAAAGAATACTTACACTAAACCGAAATCGTATAGTTAGCAATAATAAATGTCCTGGTTTGTCATCATAAGGAGCAAATAAAAAACAACGAAAAAACGAACATGACAAACAGTGGTCAACGACAACCAATGAACTATATATTTCTGGCTTATTATGAAAAATCATGACGAACGTGGTGTTAAACATGTATTTAAGCCTGCTCGGCTTATCTGTGAAATGTACCATTTTTTGGTAATAGATAACACATGTACTAGCCCAGTTCCGGGACAGTGGTGTTACTACATAACACAAAAACAACTTGTAAAATCAGGTGAAAAGCACTTGACTTAAATTGAAGAATACTTAACACAAATATGAGAATAAAATAACAAGTAACAAAAACATTATATACTGAAATTACCGACGTCATTAGATACTAGTATACTTAAACATCAAAGTACGTATTGAGGCATATCATCCTTAATTAGGTCTTACAAATAAACCTTTATTAAAAACTGCCATTACATTTGACTTCATGTTCGTGTTTGGGTTATCTTCGACAAGGGAATTTCATTGACATGTTTCTGTCTTTGTAATGTTTGTTACATTGAGCAAACCTTAATTTGTTTGGAAGTAAAGATTAACGTGTAAATATTTATAAAAATTGATTTATGTTTCCTTTCTATTTACGTGGTATAGAAACTCGGCAACAATTGATGATGGAGTTATATATATACGTTTGACCTTTCAGATAATATACCAATTTAGAACTCCTAAACAAAATACGTATCTGCCATTTTATTTGAGTTGTTAAATGTGTGTATTTCCGTTACGTGTTTAATCTACTTTCGTTTCTAATATAGACCAGTAACTATATAAAAATGTTTTCCCTAATCAATAGGTCATAAAGGGAATGTTATTTTTTAAAAGGACAAACAAATACAAATTAATGAACGTTACAGGTGTAACAGATATCAAACTTTAAATGTTAGAGAGTAGCCAGTTGGTTAAAGAGAGACAACTCCACAGTAATATGTGTAAAAAGTGTTGGAAAATTGCATCATTTCGGTTTGCTAATTATCTGTGTTAAAATTTACTTTTACTTGTGCCTTCCTGCATTTTTTCTTTTTTGCTTAATATTCGTTATCAAGAGTTTAAGTCTTGTTTTGGCGAAGTTATTAATTTTAGTTCTTGTTTTGTTTTCGATTTAAACTTCAGATATTGTAAAGTATTATCCCCTCCTCGTTTCTCTCATGTCTTAATCTTCTCATTTCTTCCGGACCAGTTATCTTCTCTTCCATTCGAACAAAAACACATTTTTTTCTTTAAATATTATGAATAAAGTTTTGTTTATTTTTCCTAAAAAAATATATTTTAATTGGTATTTTCCTCTTGAACATAATTCCTAGTTTTAAGATTTGTACTGAACAAAATATTAAGTTCCAGAAAACCAAAAATCGATTGAATCGAAATACATATATCTGTGAAATATGTTTGACAGTCTTTTACGAGTTGTTCAACAAAATGCACACATATCACATCGGGCCCATCAGTGTAAGTCTCTGTACAGAAGTGTTATATTTTTTATCAGGATCTATTTCAACTGACCGCATAAATGCATGTCGGGCGGATTCACTTTTTCCTAATAATTGTAAAGCTATACCGAGAACTTTGTAGGATTCAGATTGAAACAATTCATCATTTTCAATCAAAAAGCTTTCATCTATAATAAGTTGTAAAGTTCGTAGGCAATCCTGACATTGTCTGACATTATTGAGATGATAATGACATAACAATTATAGAAAATAAGCATACACTATAGAAGAAATGAAATAATCGTAGTTTTTCACTTCTATTTGTAGTTCATATGGTATAAGCCAAGAATCTTGTCTAAAATTCACCAAGTCTACCAATAATACTTTCAACATTTGTACATTACTTTTTCTTTTGAACACTTGCAAATTTAATAATTGGACGTTCATATCCGACATATCCATGAAGCGGTGTATTTTTTCAGAAGTACATTTCGATATAGAATACATGAGTATGTGTAAGGCTATTCTGTTTTCTTTTTTCCTATAGAAAAACGAGGCTAACATCAGCCACCCAGAAACACTGTCATGATAAATATTTTGCAGGAGAGTACAAAGACAGGATTTGTATTGTTTATATTGGTGTTTATTATTATTTCTAGAACTATTCAGTTGAACAAACTGCGCATATTGTCCACACAACACTGACAAACAGTATGTATGTAAGTATTTAAGTGAAGATGTGTGACAGGAACTGATCTGATGTATTCCTCTTTTGTATACATTGGTGTCCTGCTCAATAAAATTATACATATGTCTAGCCAGGCAAACCAATTTTGAATTAACAATTTTTGCTAACTCGATGGTATGCAATGTATGTGGTTCGACAGGATTCATCCGCATTGATACCTGAAAATCAGATAATTGATCTGAAAATAACAAGCATAGCCATCCGTAACTATGCAGTTTATAGAGTTTATCTAACAGTATTCTACGAGCGCGTCCCTCTATTTTGTTCTCAAACATGTTGTTCTCTGGAATGAAGTAATGTAAACAAATTGAATAGTCAACAGAATAAATCAGTCTGCTAAAACATTGCATAAAGCAATGAATAAGATTTTCAGGTTTCCATATTGATTGTGGCAATTCTTCTGATATCCAGAAAATAATTGTTTTCAAGAAGTATGAACAGAGTAAATCTTTACATTCGGCGTATTTTGCTATTAAATCTTTCAAAAGAAGTTTCAGGAGGGCATAACATATCAATTGAGTATGTGTAAAAGTATTGATTAGAAATTTTTCACCAACAGAAAAAGAAATTCGCCATTCGATATCCTCTTTTGGTGATCCCTTATATCCAATTGGAACAAAAAGTACACCGTGTTTTAAAATATTTTGTTTGACTTTATAACTTGGCCATGAGTTATTTGATCTTGTTATCCAATGTGATGCTTGTGATATCCATGATTTACAATGTAAACACATTGCATAGTCAAACGTTCCTTCTTTGTCAGATAAACATGGTCCATGAATTACAATGCTATCTGTATTACACATGAGCTTTTGTTTATATCTTGTGCTCGATAAATAATGTTTGCCATTATGTTCCTCGAAGTGTTCATATGAAAATTGAGAATACATTTGTTCTAGTACTATCAGTAACTGAGTGAAACCAGGTTTTACATCATCTGTTTCCATTAACATATACACAACATTTGACTTGTTAGCGGCTTTAATGTCTTCAACAACCTCTACGTTAATAGCTACAAACATTACATCTAAATCACTTCCTCTCAACTCAAGTCCTTCACCAAAACTCCCACTTGTGATAACGGTAAAACTGGTATCGCTGTCTAAATTATCCCTGACGGCATTCATAAGTCTGAGATTTTTAACATGATTCTCAGATCCCACTATGTTCTGACACATATAACGATACAGTGCTAATGATATAGGCTTTGTTTCTATGTCTGAAATAACATAAAATAGATGAAATATGAAGTAATAGGGATACATAGATCTACTATAAAAAAAAATGCAATTTAGCTTCAATGAGTTGTTACTAAGACGATTTTTCGGAGCAACAGACGACGACATTTTGAAATGACTTTGTTGATTGTACATGTTGTAAACAAATAGTTGATTTCTACCATTTTAAAAGTGAAAGTCATACTCAACAGCTCCGTTTGCTCCCATGTCGAAGATATTTCTTAGTTGATTGTATGTCTTAATTTTCTTACCTTCCATTTTCTCTTGTCTTGTTAATCTTTGATATGATTTTGCCAGAATAAAGTATTTATGCTATTTCTTTCAGGAATTAAAAAAGCACAACATTTCATTGTCCTGGTTGTAATTCCTAATTTAGAAAATACCGATTAGTATTAATAAAATTTAGTTTCAGTATCATAGTTTGATATGTATGGCTTTTTTGTTTTTTTTTAATCCAAGATCTAGATTCTATCTTCTACAATTTGAAACCTAATTATGCCAATATACGTTAAAGTAATAAAAAACTAACAGATGAAAATTAAATTTGTGGAAAAATGAAAAAAAAGTGCTTGTCAGTTGTTGTTTTTTTGCGCTGTCCATTCATTATGAGTAAGGCATGCCTATTTGCTTTAATGTAGATTGGTTTATATATTAATTTCCATTATGTATGTATTATATATCAATCTTTTAATCGATGAATATACCAATAACTCGTTATATATTTTATTAAATGAATACAGAATAATAATACGGAATAAATCATAATCTTATATAAATGTCATTGACCTGGCTTCATTTAATAGACTTATCATTTACTTCGAATTTCATATGATGCTTTTACATAAGCTTGAGATAGTCAAACATACTCCAGAGCTGAAGACAAAACAAGAGAGAAAGAAAGAGGATAACAAAAGTTTTATTGACTGTACATATGCATGTTTGGTAAAAAAAAAATTACAAGTGAAAAATGCTATGTAAAATTGATGCGAGTTGATTCAAGTACATTTAAAAAAATATATTCCCTGTGGGATTTTTTTTGTAATGTTTATTGTGATCATTGATCACGTCCGATCATTGTTAATAAAAGACAAGTAAAGTGGGATTTCCAACGATGATATATTTCCATTAATTGATGTTCAAAATAAAATACTAGTCATATTGAATTATTTCAATTCAAAAATAATTTGCGGAAACACAGAGTATTTTTTCAATAATAATTGTGTCGACTGCAGTTGCATTTGGTCATGTATGTTATAGCAAAGTATCCGTGCTGTAAAATTGTCAACGTCTCGTTTCAGTTCTTAATGATTCGAATAATTTGGATCAATTTTGTTCACACATGCATGTGTGTAGTTCGTAATCTAGGAATGGAATATGTACAGGAACAATCCCCATTCTACCCCGAAATAAAGATTGAACTTCCGCTTTTTTGTCTAGTTTTCACTTTTACGTTAACTTTGTACAGAAAATTGAGTTACGAATATCTCAAACATTCAAGCTTATACCAAATCACCTTTTAATTTCATATTAAAGTCTTTTAAATACTAAACATCGTTTGAAAATTTAAAGACATGATAAGAGTTCTTTCTGTAAAATCTTTTATATTCCTCATTGAATAAATCATTTCACAAAATCTGAGACATTTCAGGTCATTAAACAGTGTAGTTAAAATGGCTATCTGGTATACATATTGGTTTGATATAAGATGATATGGTATGAGTACCAATGAGACAATTCTGCATCTAAGTCAAAGTTTGTTAAAGTATACCATAATAGGTCAGAGAACGGTCCTCAACACGGGCATTGAATGTCAACAAACAGCAAGCTATGAAGGGCCCCATAAAATGACTAGTGTATAACCATTCACACAAGAAAACCGCCGGGGTAATCTTTAAAAAAAAAGGAAACGAGAAAAATTTATGAATTAATTACATCAAATAACAACAATCACTGAACATCACGTGCCTGACTTATTGGTCTGTTTTATTGACTTTTTCCTTAAATTTGTGGATGTTGATATATTTTATTAAACGTTTTTTTCTAACCTTTCCAATATTCATTGTCATCGTTTATTCATTATTCTTTTTCATTCTTTTGTTCATATTTGTTCCATCAGAACACGGCAGAATGCACGTTTTTATTAAAATTATATTCTTATTTTCCATTAGACTGCAACTATTTTCAAAAGTAAAATTACCAAAATAATGAACTCCGAGGAAAATACAAAACGGAAAGTCCCTTATCAAATGACAAAATCAAAAAGCTCATATACATAAAACGAGTTGATAACTGTTATATTTCTGATTTGTAACATGCATTTCTTCATGGTTGATTAAACCAAGTTTTTTAAGCTAGCTTAACCTCTTACTTGTATGACAGTCGCATCAAGTTTCATTATTATAATATAATATTGATTACAATTGTAAACAAAACAACCAGACATAATAGGTACAAATGTCTCAAATATGGATACTGCAGTCAACATTGTGTTAGTATCTGAATCACTATAACAACCAGCATATATGTAACACATAAGTATAAATAGACATATAAACAAGGCACATTGACGATTGAATAGAATACACAATTTACAATATTACTATAACACAATGATGGAATGATAAAGTACAGAGCCACGTCATATGTTTCAAAGACTAGGTATATATGTTACAGGCATTTTGTAAAATTTCTCTATAATGCCTGCAAGATCATTATACATATGTAATATACTAGTCATATTGAATTATTGCAATTCAAAAATAATTTGCGAAAAACAGAAAATGTGTTTTCAATATTGATTTTGTCGATTGCAGTTGCATTTGGTCATGTTGTTATATGGAATATGTTTAGAAAAAATCCCAATTCTACCTCTAGATAAAGATTTGGACTTTCGTTTTTTGTCTAGTTTACATTTTTCGTTTGTACAGAAAACTAAGTTACGGTCACCTCAAACGATGAAGCTTATACCTAATCACACTTTAGTTTCATTTTTAACTGCTTTAAAAGCTAAACAGTTTGACAGTTTTGAAAATTGAGAGACATGCATAAGATGTGTCTCTGTAAACCCATTTAAATACCTCATTGAATAACTAATTTTTAGAAAATCGGACACATTTCATTTTACCAGCGTAATTAAAATGGCTTGTCAGTATACATATTGGTAATAGATATGAATTATGCGGTAAGAGTGTCATTGGGACAACACTCAAAGCAAGCTACTAAGACTCCCCTCCCAAATAAATAAACATGAAAACTAACAATCTAATCTATATAGAAAAACGAGATTTTCTACTAGACTGACACTATTATCAAAATAACATGTTGTTTGATAATGTGCTGTGTCTATATGGCTTATTTTGTTTATGTGTTACAAATGACGTGGTTCTGTACTTATACCTCACTTTATTGTGTTATTGTTCTATGATAATTCTGGTATTTTTGTCTTTCATTGTTCTTATATTCTCTGTTTATATGCCTTTTTGTGTTTCTTTGTGACATATGAGGTAGGTAGCTCTGAATTTATACACCCCGTCCTTGTGCAATTGTGCCATGTTAAAAGTGTGTTGATATATTTTTTTGTTTATATATTGATCAAGTTTATAACACAATGTTGACTGCTGTACCCCTTTTTGACATTTTTCCCTATCATGTCTGTCATTTTTTTTATTCACACATCATTGTCAATATAATCACTAGTAACCGGAATTTAACTTGAACGGACAAAAACGTGTTAACGCTATTTAAATGAGATTGATCGTTATTTGATAAAGATTGACAAAAATTAAAATTTTTATTTAATTCGTATCAATTCATATCAATTCATTTTAACGCCAGTCAAATAGATTTCTCTGCGGTGAATCAATTGAAATCAAGTTGCTGGTTAGTTACGTTAAACTAATAGGCCACGCCCCCGTTAAACTTTTTCAAACATGCATTAATTCGTTTTAAACATGGATGAGACCCGGGCTTTTTACAGGTAAATCACCCAAGCAAAACGACCTCGATGTAATCTATCGTTTTTTGTTTCAAACTTTAAATGCGTATAGTCTTATTGAATTCACATGCTTCACAATTTAAAACGTTGAAACGAATGAATAATACACGTATCCTGTTCATATATAATTAAGGAATTAAAATAAAAACATTAAAATATATATGCACACGCGGTCTAAAAATGCAAAACTTGTGAATCTGTTGAAAATAAAATAGTTAAATATATAACATGATGGTTTTCTATATGATACTCGTATCTAAATGTAGATACGGAAAACTATGTACACAAAAATTATTTATTGTGTACATAATTTAAATCGATGTATTTAATATTTTCGGCATTGACTGTAAAAAGTCCATTATGAGTAACCTTTTTTTTTATATTTCTTTATTTTAGAGGTAAGCTTCTGGCCAAGTGTCACTGATTCTGTCGCAAATCATTTACTTCAATAACCAATCAATTGTATTCTGAAAGAAGTTGATTTTCTGTACGAATACATGAAATATTTCTCACTGAATGTTATGTTTGCAATCGATGTTCAAATACAAATCTACAGTATCAATATGAAAGAGACTTAATAGTATATTTTTTTTATTATTATTCTACACATGCATATTTGAAGGATCGAAATAATCAGTTCTACAAATGGGTGTTATTTAAAGACTTGAAACTGTACAATTATCAAGTGAATCCATGAAATTTTTATCGACGCACCAAACTTTTCCCTTTCATCGTGCATAGCTCATTTTCCGATTTAACGATCTTCTTACTTGTTCATTACATTCTAAAATTAAAATCCTTCACAAATTGCAAAAACTTGTATTCTCCGGCTAGACTGCGTAAAAGATAAATCTTGCTTTGTTTGTGTATACACAATGTTTTGAAGGCCGATATCTAGTTTGGCTAAAAAAGAATTCATTTGCACCACAAGTTAATTACGCGATTTTTTTTTTGCATAACTTTATCATAAAAACTGCAACATTCATTAGCGCCAATAAAACTATCATTTAATTGTGCAAATATTATAGACTTGTTTTCAAATGTTTCTTCTTAGTGCACTGAGGAGGTCCTTTTAGGTATTTACATGTAGGTACAGAAATCTCAAACTGAAAGGGCCTCCTTAGAGCACTTAGACTGACAAAAAAAGTGCACTCTGGACCTGATGGAAAGATAGAATTGACACAAAAAACATAGCATACGGAAGGAGAAGTACATAATTTTGAATTTTAGTAATTATAAAGTTATTCAACAGTTGAAGTAAGTATTCTAATGTTACATGTACGTGTAAATAGGATAATAGTTTCGAGATAAATATGACACAATTAATAAAATTGAGAATGGAAATGGGGAATGTGTCAAGTTTCATTTATTGGTGCAATTCATATAATAAAAAAAAAGAGATGAGCGCGATTCAAACCTTAACAAAATGACAAATTACATCTAACCGTTTTGACAAATCAGTAAATTCTTCGCCCGGGGATATACACCTGCCAGTAATCTACCTTCAGTAACTTTACAATACCCAGCCGTGTCATTTCCGTATATTGTACATGTAGATAGCAAGTGTGATACATGTATATACACCAGAAATACCCATTCAAGTGTTTTTTAATTTTAGAAGAACTCCATATCGGGTACATAAACATGAAATTACAATAATATGAAAAAATGTATTAATAAGTTCAAATATTGTTTTGGTAAATGCATCTAGGTATGTATTTGTAAACTTATGTTAATTCGTTATTTCATGTCTCTTTCTTTTTTTTGCTTCAATTATTTTTTTGTATCTTATTCGTAAATCGAAAAAACGCACAAATCTGAATAGAATCATATGGCAATGAACTTGTGAATGATTTCTCTAAATCAAAACTACTTATAGATGTACATGTAGATGCCTCTGAAATTATATTTTTCTCGTTGGGTTGCTTGTTCATTAATTGACGTTTACGATATATTCTTATGTTCGGTATTTGTGAAAACCGCTCATCTATCAATTTTACAAGAAATATAATACTTGTAAGTCATGAACATTGAAGTTTAACTTTCTATCATTTTTTCGTAAACGCACAAACATAAAATAAAATGAAACACTTTAAATCGGTTTAAATCATGCAATGCATTTTGAAAATATAGTTTTGAAAAACCGGATATTTTTGTTTCATACTTTTTCTATCCCTTTTCTTAAAAATTAGGACACGTGTCACTGGTTAATATAGAATACAATTAACGGTACCAATTGTCTTGTACCAGATGCGCATTTCGAAAATACATGTCTCTTCAGTGATGCTCGAGGCCAAAATATATGAAATCAAAAGCAAATTTAATATAGAAGACGAAGAGCTATAATCCAAAAGGTCCAAAAGTATAGCCAAATCCGTGAAAGGAATATAAGTGAACCATGAACAATCCCAAACAATAAATTTGTGATTCAATTTGGTTTGTCACACTTGCTTATATTATCAATATAATGTATTGTTTTCGACTGAGATTACTTCATGTATAAAAGTTATAGTAGCCTCAGTTTTCGGCAATATTGAAACAAATTGAATATCCTTTGAATTGCTTCTTCAGTTATTTAATATATATATATATACGGAAAAACAAGGTGGATATTTAATCATCGGCTCTCGTGAAGTTTTCTTGTAGGTTAAAAGAAGGGGGACAGTATACCTCTAAGTTATAAAACTTTAAGATTGGAATTCTTTAAATTGTATAACGTCTTAGTCTGCCTTTCTCTTCAAGCATATCACATCTTCTTCTATTCATTCGTTCTTTGATGAAGATCTTCATCAAGCCATAAAGGGATAATTCGCGATTTTTCACTTTAAACTTATTGATAACTATACTCTTTTTAATTCTAAATAATTATGTTTATCCAGAGACATATAATTGTATTATATGTCTCTGGTACAAGCATGATATGTGCATACAATAATGAATGTATGTATACGCATGAGTTTCTCGCTACATTGAAGACCCGTAATTTAGGCCTTCCTCTTTTGTCTGCTCTATAGTCGGGATTTTGTCTCTTTTACACATTCCTCATTTTCATTCGATGATAGTCCGTCGGAAGGGGACGATAAATGGCTGACTCGTGTTAAGAGAGAGCCATATCTCTTGCACGTTAAAGACACCCTTGTAGATTTCGAAAAAGAGTAGGCTAATGCCGCTACAAGGCAGCACTCGCACCCGCAAAGTGGAAAGGGATTAATATAAGTTGCAAAACTTGTTTCCCAATCCACTCTAAATAAATATGTTTAAACTAATTAAACTAAACTCATTTTCATTCTCAATTTTTGTAATATACGACGGTATATTGTTCCTGTTTCAAATACCATGTACATGTACAAATATGAAGCTATGAAAGTAAATAAATAGAGTTTACAGAAATAAAGATGATAATGGGATAAGCACTTTAAATTACAGAATAAAGAGATGAAAATATAATAGATCAAATGATTCATGATTGCTTAACGCCCAGTTACAAATATTACACACCATCCCCTCCATCTTTTTGTCCATCTAATGAGTTAAGCCTATTTAAAATGGTTCTTATAGGAGGGTCTGAATCGGGGGGGGGGGGGGGGGGGGTCTGTTATTCTGTAAACATTTAATTTTCATCCCTTTTTTCTCTAATCTTCAAAAAATAAGTCTATTCTTTAAAAGTAATTTTTTACGCATTATTCTCTAATTTTTTCCCCAGTTTTCTTTAATCTTTGAAAAAATCATTCTTTTAAATGAATGAGAACGGTGATTTCCAAACAACAGCAAGGCTTTCATTTGTTTCTCAACAATGACGTGTTGGTGTGTATTGTTCTGCATGATTTAAGTGCTAGTTCCATAAAGTAACAAGTCCAAATTCTCATCAGTTCTTTCCAGTGATTTTGACTACACATAATTAAGAAGATGCCAATGAGACAACTCTTCGAAGAGACCAAATGACACAGAAATTAACAACTATAGGTCACTGTATTTAATATCTTAATAAAACTATTCTTATTTTAGATACTATATATTGTTCTCTGATATTGGACGAAAGATGTTGCCCTTTTATGTAATTATGTTATACAAGTTACGATCATTTGAAAACACATATTAAACAGCCAAATGGATGCACAAGAGCTAAAAGAGGAGTCATAGATCCTATTGACAACACTTATCTGCCCAATTTTATTGATTTTGTAACATTTGTTTCAAATATGACCAACCTCTTATCCAAAATCACCAGCACCGTATCAGGACCCACCACCACAATGACAGGACCCACCAGCACAGTATCAGGACATGAGTAAATTGAGAAAATGCTAGATTTTAATAAATTGCAATGTTTTTTAACTAAATACTTTTGTCGTGTGGATTGCGGTATAGAAAGCGGACTCTATGAGCATTTTTGTTTTATTTTTTCAGTTCGAGATTTTCTGAAAATGAGCATTTTTGTGTTACGCTTACTGAAACAGTTTAGAGCGTCAACTTTTCAATGGTTTATATATGAACCCATAAGAAGCAAAATTGAAAAATCTCAACTGTTTTCTTCCATTTTTTATGAGTGAAAACCTCAAAAATCATCATTTTCGTCTTTGTTTACATTTTTTCATTGATCACCAGCACCCGTCAGGACCGAATCACCAGCACAGTACGTTCTCTCGCAGGACAACCATACCCACCGTGAATATTCAGAAACTATTAACTTTTCTTAAATTTATACTTGAGTCAGAAAATTAAAACCAGCAGTGTCATACATGTTTAACACTCAGCGGGCATTCGATATCATTGACATACTATAGAGCACTTAATCGCAATATGTATACATGTACATATATTTTGGACATCTTATCAGTAATCTCTCTATTGAAGATGTTGAAATATATGTATTATAATTATTCGCTTATTAGGCAAATTCATATTCTCCAAAGATATTTTCAATCATTTTAGTTTTGATAAATACCATTACAAATAACTTATTTTGTCTCAGTCTCTTGTGTGAGGATATTCGATTGATAAAATACAAGAAACAATTTAAGGTTGTCGGGTAAATGTGGATTACGGATTATGATGTTAGATGTCAAACTTGAATTAACAAACTAAGGTGAATTTAACCCGAATATGTAGTTTCTCTTCAACAGTGTTTTAATTTCAATTTCCTTATTTTCATTTAAACTAAATTAATTAGAATGAAAGAAAGATTCGAAACTAAAGATAGTCACAATTAAAAATATGTATTTTGAAAAAAGAAAAAAAACGCCAGATCATATCTGATTTAAATCCAGGGTCCGTATATGCATCTCCTCATTTTCCGTTCTCAATTTTACAATGGTAAGTAAATTAAGATTTTATCCGAAAAGACGGATTTTTCTACATGTTCTACAAAAAAATGTACAACTATTGAATATTGTAAATGTTTAATGCATACATGTCCAGATCTAGATCGAACTGCTTTGCTTCGTCGAAAGTACGAATATAGAAAAACCACAGATTTATATTACAACAAGAAAGTCCTAGAACAGTTGAAGAAATCATCAGAATTTGTTTATTGTTAGTTATTTTGTACATGTATAACTATAATGCGAACCCGAAGTTGTGAAATCGCAACTTAGCGTGAATTCTTTGGAAAAGCGACGGTTCTATGAAAACCTATTGTCGATTTCAAGTTCTGTTTCGACATCATTGTAATATATGTCACTGGACGTTAGAATTCAATCTTTTATTTCGTCTTCGTCTTCGTCAAATAGTGCTGTTGTTTTTTTTTATTATTATTACATACTAGTAACCATGAATACACCACAAGTTATTCCTATGTAATCTCATTTAGATATTTTGTAGTTTAAACATATTTTATTGTTCTAAACAAATGGATTAGAAATTTGGTGCATGCAAAGTAAATTTTAAAGATGACAATGATTGCAGTATCTGTGTGAATCTACTTCTCAATCACGCTTCATAAAGATATTACAGAATATTCAAGATTTACAACTTTTCTTGAATATGATTGCTAATGGAATAAACCATGCAGCAGATTTCAAAATAACCATATTAATTTGTGTCTGAATTATAACAACTGAAACTGTAATTCTGCTGTAGTGCACCTTTAGAACTTGTATTTCAGATAATTTGACCACGTGACAAGAAATTATACAATAAACATTGGTCACGCACGATAGGTTCTGATGTAAGACACGTACCGTTACAATACCCAGTTTACACGCATCAGCGCACACAGGTTTGTCGAATTGGCCAGTTGATTGGAGGAAAGTTACCAAAAACCACGCCTAACTTTAACTTTTATCCAATCAAACGCCTTTGACATAAACATAAATAATACATCAGTAATATTAAAGAGATTTTGAAAAAAAGTTGAGACTCTAAATTCTAACTTAAAATTATAGATTTATGCTCGTAATGCATTTTCGCAATTTACAATAAATTTTTAACATACTTTCACCTAACTAGTGAGGAAAAAATAGAAATTCAAAAAAATTGCAATTTACAACTATTTCGAATTATAGTGCACAGCAAGGACGTATATTAGTTTTCCGTAATTGTGCACAGTTTGTGATAATGGGTGTCAAAATGTATTAAACAAAACCCCAAGGACCAGTTTCAAGAAGAATTCTTTGCTTTCATGCAGAATCGCATAAAACATAATGCTGTCATATTTTCAAAAAGAATTATCAATTAGAAAACTCCCTTTTACATTTCTAAATTCATATATTACGCAGATATAGATGTGGTAGTTGCCGATTGAGTCCAGAAGGTGTCAGGATTTACACAGAGAAGACAGAATATGTCGTCTCTATGACACAAACAACATTGATGACGAGTACCATTACATTATGAATTGTAGAACATATAAACTATATAAAAAGAAGGAAATGTTTAAGGAACTACTGTTAGTCAAACCCTTATATCTTTAAAGCTGATCAACAGTTAAACTCATCAAATATTGTAATATAAGAAAAACTATGTAAAAGTTATAAATGGGAAAGTCAGTCCTCCAAGTTAATTTAATTGTATCGTTTACACATGCATGTATTAATTTTACCTTATAGTTATGTTTATGTATGTTCTTGATAACTAGTAATTGAAGTTTTATGAGAAATAAAGTAATCGTATTCCTTTAAACCATAAATTGCAGTACACGAAGACAGCCTACGGGTAAAGTACAAGTGAATATATCACAAAGATTATATTTTTAATCCTCATCCGTACGCGTCCTTGTAAATGCCGAAAACTCTGGATTTTCTTTGAAAATTGCCTGAGAGGTTATAAAAGATCTAGAAAAAGTACGTGCACATCTTTGTAGTGGCGAAAAACACGCATATCGAGTTACACTAAAAAGAATAATTACATTCATAATAATTATGATGTAAATTCACGAAATTAAAAGGTTAAAATTAGAAAACAATCTAAAACACGATTCGACATTCCCCATGTTTAATTATAGAATAAAACAAAATTATAATTTTAATTCTGAAATTCAAAAGACATGTTTCTGATACTTGACAGTTCAGCAAACACTATTACATGAAATGCACGATGATATTGACCGAAAACAAAGGTGAAAGATTCAAATTGTAAAATCATCTGCTGGACGGTAGAATTTCTATCAATCATTCAACGATATAAAAAGACTTTTGAGTGTATGATTGAAATACTTTTAATTTATTGAAATGCCTGTTAAATTGTTCCAGTCATTGGTTACTAGTGCATGATTGTCAGTCCATTTCGATATTTCAGAGCACTTTTACAAATTCTGAAGGAAAAAAAAAGAAAAAACTAATATTCCCATGGGAAAAATATATCTTCCCATGAGAAGCCTTTGTACTGTGACTTTGTTTTAAAATTTCAAACATGAGGCTGTTACGGCTCTGATCAATGTGTTTAAGCAATACATAGTTTCCTTTCATTTTGTTGTTAGCTTTCTGAAATAAATGTTTACAAATTATAGACTATTATGATCCTTTTTTTTTCAATTTTAGTTAAACACTATGTCTGATTTGCCTTTTCATAAATTTTAGCATGTTTAAATGTCTTTTTCTTTTTCTTCCTCTTTTTGAAACCCTGGCTTTGTATTACCACTGACCAGTTCAGTAAAGAAACAGCTGCTTTAGGGGCCAGCTGAAGGACGCCTCCGGGTGCGGGAATTTCTCGCTACATTGAAGACCTGTTGGTGACCTTCTGCTGTTGTGTTTTTTTATTTTGGTCGGGTTGTTGTCTCTTTGACACATTCCCCATTTCCATTCTCAATTTTATGCTTCATGTTTGCATACATGTGTTTGTAACCATTCTAACATGCAGTTATTTTCCGTTATTTTTTATTCCGTGTCTATAGATAGTCTTGATCGGAGAGGCAAGATTTATTTTGTCTGTTGGTTGCTTGGCTAGCGTAAGCTTATCGATTTACCTCACATTTTGAAGTTGGATGGAGATTGTTTTCAAATAAATGCCGTACCTTTGTACTTTGGTTTCCTGTCGGATTTTTCTCAATTTTAAATTGGGAAGTTTTATCATTTGTTTTGCATAATTATTAATTTTGACCTGCACATGAACAATTAATAAATCTAGTCCCATGTGTGCTAGCGAAATGTCTTTAGTGTAATCTCGGAGTGTAACTTTGATTTCAACTGTTACGTTTGCTTCAGCACAACCTAAAACACGAAAACTTTCATTTTCTTGTAAGAATGAGATTCGTTACTTCAAACAAAAATCGCTTTTATCTTTTATTTTTTTTTTGCATTAAAAGACCGGTTTCTTAAAAAAAACTTTCACACAATCGACTGAACGAAGTATAAGCTTTGAGAAGGTCAAGGATTATAACATATTTTTCGTAATTTTGAAAAAATCTAAAATTTACGGTAGTTAATGGTCGAATTGAAGCTTAATACCTACCAAAAAATCTCAATGAGCGAAAAGACTTCCATTTTAGTCATCTCTGGTGTATTTATGATGGCTTGGTTTGAAGCGAGAACAGACGAACTATGCTTACTAGTGCTGCATAAAAAAACATGAGGATATGGTTTGTCCTTCATGAATCTATATTACAAATTCGACTCATATAAGGATAATGTTTGTCTCATAGAAAAATCGGTAGTTTTTACCGATAATTTATTTTTTCGATTTTTATCGGATATAGTAGTTATTTGGAAAAATACAAACCGTATAATTATTTATTAAAGTTTCGTATGCATCATAAATCAAGCTCCGGCAATTTTTGACTTGTTCTCATATAAATAGTAATGATTTTCAGCGGAGAAAAAGATAGATATTTTGGTCGTGGTTGGAAGAATCGTAAAAGTGTTATTTTTCTAAATTCTGTTTGTTTAATCGGACATCGTAGAGTCTTAATTTGATTTCTTTTTCCGATTTGGACTCCATATTGTGTATTGAATTGAAAGTTTGCAAACGGTCCGACCAATGAAATTCATTTTAATATGTAACGCGAACTTCACCGAGAGCACCTAGATGAAATATTTTATCTATACTACAATCAGTTTTAACTTAGAAATTTCCACTCAAATATATAGGAAATAAAATTATATGAAAGCAACAATGCAGAATGTTTCTTTTCCATTTTTTTTAACAATGTTTATGTTCATTTCAATTTGGTAAGTAGACTTATATTTAATGCCCAAAACGTAAATATATGTTTTCTTTTAAAACATTAAAAAACGTGAGAGTATGCCGATATATAGCCAGTCTAGGTCTTTAAACTTAAATCAACTTGCCCATCGTTATAAATTTATGTTATCCATCTAACTATATTTATTTTCAACAGATTCCCTAGTTTGACATTTTTAAACCACGCGTGCAAATGTAATGGTAATGCGCGCAAACGTAATGCACCGACGCATTTAAAGTTTGAAACAAAAGACGATAGATACATCGAGGTCGTTTTGCTTGGGTGATTTACCTGTAAAAATCCCGGGTCTCATCCATGTTTAAAACGAATTAATGCATGTTTGAAATAGTTTAACGGGGGCGTGGCCTATTAGTTTAACGCAACTAACCAGCAACTTGATTTCAATTGATTCACCGCAGAGAAATCTCTTTGACTGGCGTTAAAATGAATTGATATGAATTGAAATGAATTAAATATAATTTTTAATTTTTGTCAATCTTTATCAAATAATGATCAATCTCATTTAAATAGCGTTAACACGTTTTTGTCCGTTCAAGTTAAATTCGGGTTACTAGTGAATGTTATTTTAAACGAGGTTAAACTGGCTTCAAAACCAGGTTTTATCTACCATTTGTATACTTAGTCAGGAATATGACGGTTGTTGTCAATATGATTTTTTTTTAGTCATTGCGTTGTCAGTTTAGTTTCGATTTATGAGCAAACGAATGTTGCTCTGGTATGACAGTTCCTTATAAAATGACTCAATCAAAATTTCAAACCCATCAAACGAATAGGAAACAACTGTCATATTCCTGACTTGGTACATGCATTTCATTATGTAGAAAATGGTAGATTAACCCTGTTTTTTTAGCTAGATAAACCTCTCACATGTATGACAGTCGCATACAATTTCGTTATATTGACACTAATGTGGATACAAGGCAATAATGTCAAAAATAAGGGTACACCAATCTTAGGAGGAGCGTTCGTGTTGCTGTCACTCAGATGTATTTAAGGGGCCTCGCTTTTTTTATATAGGATTTTGCTAATTTTTTTGTTCTATGAATAAACTTTATCCTACAGGTATATTTAGTAAAGAAATGAAATAAAAATATTAGGTCGCCTTTCATTTTAGCTCACAATCTGCCTTCGAAAAAAGAATGTTTTTTTGTTAAGTAACTTTTTCTGTTGAACAAATAGGAGAAAAACACGGTAAATAAAGGTAACAGTAGTATACCGGTGTTCAAAACTCTTAAATCCATGGACAAAACACAAAATCGGGGTAACAAACTAAAACCGAGGGAAACGCATTAAATATAAGAGGAGAACAACGACACAACACCGAAACGCAACACACACATAAACGGATCAAGCATCAGACAAAACACCACGAGAATAACAAATATAACATGAAAACCAAATACATGAATTCGGGATAGACAAGTACCGTGCCACGTCTTATCTCAATATCTCAAAAATAAGAGAAAACAAAAACGACTCAACGTTAAAATCCAACATTGAAATAAAAAAAGAACTTTTAAAATTATATAAATCGTTTAAATTTTACAGTAGTTTAGTGAAAAGGGTCACTAGCTGTCAAGTTCATGTTTACCGATTAACAACGAAAAACTTTTATCCAAACTATAAAATGTCTGAAATAAACAATAAATAGGAGACGGGCATGTACATTCTTAGCTTCGTTTGACCTTCGTGTGTTTTTTAGTCTATACGCCATCTAATTAATTATCGAGTTGACCTCTTAAGTCATCCGGTGACCATTTTTAAGCGATGTTAACATAAATTATAGATATTGATAGATTAAGGAAACTCGTGCTATTGGATTATTCCGGGTTTATTTAATTTCATATCATAGATGAAAATAAAATGTTTACCATCTTTTTTACTTGTATAAGAATGATTTTTTTGTAGATCGAATCAGTCAATCAAATGATTAACCGTTGTTTCACTTTCAATGATGACATTCTTTTCCTTAAAATAACTTTAGAAATACAATTCAGTGACACGTGTTATCCATCTTTAGTCAAGGGGTAAACTTGAAGTTCAAATGTATATGGATTCAATGAGGTCGAATTATTCACTCGTAAGTGAATAATTCATAATCAATGTTTTAAGCTAATTTTGACAATATTGAACCATACTGGCTTCTAAAAGCTTATCTTTATTTCACTATTTGCAATTGAATAATGATTGAGCAAAAAATAAATTATATCATATTTATTATATCTCTCGAAGCTAGTGCCGAGTATAGCTTATTTGAAAATGATAATAAAAAATGTAGGTCATTGATGAATTAAAAAAGATTTTTCGGCATTTTTGCACCAAAGGGAGATAATTTTGAGCTTTTTCAAAAATATCAACATTGTAAGATTTTTTCTTTGTTAAGTTTTGTACCATATCATAACGTAACAACTAGTAGTGTGATAAATAAAGTTTGTAATGACAAAAAAATGTTCAAATTTTTGCTGATGTTTTTGAACCCTCGAGTTTCCTTAAATACCGAATTTATGTTCATGCAATGCTTAATTTTGAAGATAACCTCTTAAATACGGTAAGCATTTTGTGGTCCATATAGGTTTACTAAGCATTAGAGAGTTAAAACAAAATGTGTCAAATACAATGTCTTCCAATGTAGAAATTAACATAAAACATTGCTAGAGATTATACCTTTGATTCTCACTAGAAAAATACGAATGGTTGTACTTAGAAGTTGACATTTAAAGGACATTTAAAGGGCAATTATTTCATTTGAAAATGCTTTCTCGAAACCAACTTTTTTTTTCTTCAGTCATACAGTTAACAGACTATGTATACATGTTTTTTTAGTACGATCTTCTTTTGTTTTAAAATTCAAAAAGAAAGTTTTCGAAATTTAAAAGTGTCGTCAAAATATATTTACTCTGAATATTAACGTGTACACATAAAATTAATGATCATATATAAATAATTCTTATATGATTTGCATATCTATAAATACCTGAATTGGATTGGTCAATTAGAATTTTCTCTTTGTTTACACTTCGATAAACCATATTTCCGAAACTACTTTCGTAATCTATTCATGCGCGATTCACATTCTTGCAGGAATATTGGGATTTTCAGCAAGTTGAGATTATAAAACAATAAAATGCATAACAGTTGTTTTTATTCTAATGCAAATATAACAAACAAAAAAAAAAGAAATCATATTAATGCAATAAAGCTTCGGAAATGTATAAATATGAAATTTAAATAAAATTCCGAGAAATTTCACGTATGATTTGGCGAATTTACATCATGGCAAAACGCGACGTCATACGATTGAACACTTTTAGACGGAAGATTATTTCGTTACTTGTACGCTTCAAATTCAAATAGTGTCTAATTAAAATGAAGTTTTTGAGGTAGGTGCAATTTCATTTTAAATTCTGTTGCATTTATCGGACATTAAAGTTTTAAAGAAAGTCAAGATGGCGGCGTACTCCTTAGTTACGAAATGCCATTGTGTTTCTGATAGTTCATATAGTAACCATCAAAGTAATAATATAAATTATTAATCGCGTATGTTTGGCTGAAGAATAAAAAGGATTTAACACATTTTTCTAGAGGTTATTGATGTGCAAACCGGGTCTCTGACTTACAAACTTGACATAAAAGTCCTTCGGACTTTTATTCAGTTTGTGAGTTACTCGCCCCGGTTTACACATCATATAAGGATCATACAGAATCAACAACATCAGTATATAACATACCTGTCATCGTAGTTGATCTGTTACGGTTAACGTGGCAATCTGTTTCTAACTGTAATTGTTTGCTATTCTATTTAAATATCAAAATACATGTACCACCTACACATTACTTATGGCTGTATGTCAATCATATTTTTTCATTGGATAAGTTTATCATGTATGCATATTGTTATAAGTAGCAGTCAATGGTTAAACCATAATTCAACAATAAACGGAAATAGAAAGAAGGTTGAGATACAATAGACGGAAAAGGTGTCTTGAACATTTAATTTTAGAAAATGATTAAAAGAATGGATCAAACTACCAACAATTTACACATTTTCCGTTAAGTAGATATACATGTAAGAGACATCCATAATGCAATTCACAACAATCGATAATCTTATTACCCACTGATGCTCATTTACATCAACAACCGTTTCAAAAAGTATACCCACAACCAAACAAAACAAACACTTTTTTAAAGGTAAACAATTCTTTGTTTGAAGTATAATTATATTAAGTCAACGTTAAGTTAAAAAGATACACACACTTAAGTTGTTTAAGGTATCAAAATACATAGCTCATTGTGCATTGATAAAAGGCCACAATTTGGTAGTCAGTTATGCAATTGATACGATATTCTCGTGCTTGCATTTCCTATCATGATTTTCTTGATAGAGGGCTGCTGCTCACAAGGAAGCTATTAAAATAAGAGTCCAAATGGTGAAGTTGAAATCATCCCTTCGTAAATTTTATGGACGCCATCACGAGTTGGTTGTCCCTTTGGTATATTTCGTCCCTCATGTATATAGTATAACTGCTTAATAGAATCTTTAAATTTATAAATTGATTTGAATCTGTATACGTAATGACAAAAGGTCAATTGTGGTGTTTCAAGGATGTCATAAAATGTTGGCCATGGAATATTTGACCAAGCTCACAAATAATTAATATGAGTCAGGGATTTACTCATGAAATATTTTACACATTTTTATGAATACATTTTATAGTAAAGTATTTTGATTAGGAAATACTGTGTCTCACATCTAAAAGCAAATCCAAGACACTAAAATACAATATAAGAAATTTAAAGTAGAAGGAAAAACACAGACAACATCATGACCAGAAAAAGGCGGACAGAAAATGTACAGAGCACAAACATTGTGTTTCAATTTCAATTATCGAGAAAAAGCAATTTCGTAGTATTTTGTGTTTAATTCATAAAGAAAATTTTAGAAAAGTTAAAGTGTCATAAAGTTTATATTTAACCTCTACATTAACTTAAACACAGACAATAAATGATCATATACAAATAGATACATTCTCAGAAAACGTAAATTATATAAACGTTATGTTGTATACTAGTTTATCATGTAAAGATCATCCAGAATTAACAACTTTAGTTTCTGATTGCAGTTGAGATTAAAGAACAAATAAGAATGGTACTAAGCAAAAAAGCAGATATTTGTATAAGGTTGGCACATATAAAGAAAATAGTAAATTGTAGAGCTTATAATACATAAACAGGTACACAAGAATTACCAAAAAAATATACTGAAAGGTAGCAAAAACCACGAAAGCCAATAACACCCAATTGATATTGAAATCCTAACATAGATATATAAACCACGCTCAACGTATATTTAAACAGAAGATGTGATATGATTGCCAATGAGACACCTGTCAAAAATTGACCAAATGACGCAGAATATAATATTATAGGTCACCATACGGCCTTTTCTTTACTAGACTTCACGTCGTAAAACTATAACTCACAACAGAATAGACGCACAATGCAATCTTAAAACAGGATAACCACAAACTAGAACGAAGAAATTAATAAAGGCAAGTATTTGGTACATGGATTATAATCAGGTCTGTTGAGCATTGCTAACTTCTTGTACACTTTTTTATCGGCAACTTTCAATATGTTATATTATAATTATATTATGAACACAAGGAAAAAGATATATTTAAACAATACATCTAGTTTTCAATTTCCTTTCAACAGGAAATTTTCGCTTTCACTTAAACTAATAATAGATATACTTGTATTCATACTCGCCCAAGACGAATAACAAAGAAAGCATTTTTGCTTTTGTAAAGTACATTTAAAAAAAAAAATTAAAAAAATCTCCAGTAGATTTTAACACGCTTTATCGATTGTTTTTTGTTTGCTGTAGATATAAAGTGGCAAATACTTTGTTTTTGCTTACGTTTTCGTTTTTTTTTACATAAACGAAACAAGAAGATATTATTTCGTAACACACAAAACTAACTTTACTTTACACCCACATCAGATAATTATTTATATTTTCCTTTCACATGATTCTGAATCATTCTCGTAAGTGGTTAGTACTTTTGATCTGATATTCATTTATGACAATACTGACAATTGATTAATATTTCCCTTTAATATGTAAACATACCATTTATATTCGTATATGGACATTTTAGTAAGTACAGGTATAAGTATATTGTACTCATAGTTTTTGTCAAAATTAACTTTAGTTGTTGATCTTCACAAGAAAACAATTCAAATGTGTATGTCTTTTTTTTTAAATTTATTTTAGGTTTCTTTGCTATTTTATTCCCTCCTAAATTTTGCCGCCCTATTAATTGTCCTATTTTTGACATTTTCTCCTGTTTTAGACAGTTAACGCTTTGTTGTCATATGAGATATAGTTTGCCTAAATCTGCTGACGTATTATGACATCGTTACTAATTTCTCCCCATATATTGTGCAAATCACATTTCTAAGCTGCATAATTCACAATGAATATAGAGGAATTGATCAATAAGCACAGGAGGGTAAAATGATTACATATGATTATACAGAAGACCATCCATTTTTACAGAAGTTAGTGTAGTGTTTACACACATTTTTCTCTACACGAAGTTTTTGACGCAATTTTACAAAAAATATGAGACGAAAGACACACGATTTGAATTGATTTTATTTTTATTTTTTATTTTGATAGACATATGTAAACAGTTTCAGAACTGGTACAACTTCAAGCCATTTAAATTCTACTTCTGGCTATTTTTTTATTCATAAAAATTATCCCCCCCTCCTCCTTTTTTTGCAATATGTTATAACAAAAAAATGCAGGTTTTTGCCATGGATACATACAAAAGAAATTTTTATTTTACTGTTTTAACTTTTAGATATAAAACATGTAGGATGTATTTTACATACGCACATATATGACACAAAGATTAAGCTTGACTTGCAAGAAATAAAAGGAAAAGGAGATGATAAAATTTATAAGGTTAACTTTTAATATTTTTTCCAAACTGTTCATTGATACCCTTAATTAACACTTTTACGTTTGACATAAGTTATATTGATTATTTTTGTTAGACGTTATGACAAAAAAATGTATGACGTCACTTATATGTTCTATACACATTAAACAATTATAATACGATAACTGTGGAGACTAAGTAGAATAACATTGGTACAATGGAGTACTCTTATGACCATCTTAGTTGCTAGATTTTCTTTTTTTTCAATTATTTTAATTATTTGTTTATAGTTTGGCATAGCATAAAACAGTTGATGAACATTGTCTGCATACTTATAAATGGTTATTTACTAAGGTTCATTATCCCCAACAAAGCAACACAACACAACAGAACACAATACAATGTATGAATGTGCCTATTCTAAGTCCGAAATATTTATTTAAATAACTAGCACGCATTCGCTAAAACTGGTGCCTGTTACACGCAAAGGCTATAATAAAAAGTTTGTGAATCGGTACTGACATAAGTAAAATATCTGTTCATTAACTCTCCTTTTAAAAACGTAAAAACTCAAAGTTTTCTACTACCTGAGGCAAAGTTACTTGTAGATGAATTTAGAAATTCTTTCTTTATGCCTTCTGGTCATATTTCAGTCAATATTGAATCCTTGGCCTTCAAATGTATAAGTAATACAATTACAAAAGTACTGACAATGTGTTCAATATCTACGTATAAAATATTAATTCAAATACTGCTAACAAATTTGATGATGTTTCTTTTTCTGATTTTATTCTTTTTACCATGTATGACTATTTTGAAAGCAGCTTCATTGGAAACGCCAATCTATTTCACTTACAGCGTACTTGAATTGCTAGAAAAAAACCCAATATCGTATTATACAGAAATCCTGTCATGAAATAAGTATGGCATCTTAAAACAAGGAGTACAACTGAATAGCAATATATTATTAAAAGGCGGGTAATGGAAGTCATTTTACAGAAAAAACATATCTATCTTCAAGTTTTTGTTAACTGATTAAATGATTGACAGGAGTACTCAATGTCGTCTTATTGATGTAAAACATTGGTAAGAAGATTTTACGTGCTTACCATTGCATATGGATCTTCTATAAATTATTGTCTTTCAAGAATTGAAGGGCAACTAAATACTGACACAAATGGGCTGATAATAACAATAATCGTTTAGAAATTCATTAAATCTATAAGCATAAATGTCAATGGTTGAACAAAGCATTTCTTGCGGATTATTTCAATTTCAGAAATTGGTAATATATATCAGACAAGTCCGTGAATCGACACATTGTTTCTGGAGAATATTTCGATAAAGAATATTCGATGATGTGGGACACTTTTCTGTATCGTTTTGTCTCATAGAAAAACGAAGCTACCAGAAAGAACGTCCAGTATAAAGTATATGTTATTCAGGTCTCAGGAATATACTGTGACATTCCTGGCTGAGAGCTTATATCTTTTTAATAAATGTTCCGACCTGAATTACACTTATATTACGGACTACCCCTGTCTTAATGTTTTTTTCAGCGGAGGTATTTGTTAAACATTCACAAAGCAGCATATATATTTATTACATGTTTAATGTTTCTTTATATTTGAGTAATCCATTTAAATGCCCATTAAATATCCGAACATTTTTTTTTCGTTTAGAAAAAGTTTTCAATCAAGTTTCAGATATCATGTTTTGTGTTTTTATGTGTGTGTGGCTTTGTTTTAAATCGAACAACTCACACCAACACACCAGAAATAATCATAGTTTTCAGATTTTTTTACTTTTAAGTTAACCATATATGAAATAGCGGTAAATGTTATAACTATTTTTCTTATCTAAATTTTCGATCGGAAGGTATAAAGTAAAAACACAAAAATACTGAACTCCGAGGAAAATTCAAAAAGGAAAATCAAAAATCAAAAGGCAAAATCAAAAGTCCCAACACATCAAACGAATGGATAACAACTTTCATATACGAATGTTTGATAAAATGTCCTGTTATAATGCTTCAGTTTTAGTGATTTTCGAAATCGTTGTTAACTAACCTGGCGACAATTATCCCCTATATAAAAAAGAGCTATGGTTAGATTACCTATGATACAACTTTCTACACGAAGTGCATGTGAGCAATATGGGCTAACGTACGGACTTCAACAATGAAAAATCTATACTGTACAGTCTGTTATAAAATGTTCCAACGTAAAAAATGTGAAACGATTCAGTGGAAAAAAACTAACAGCCTAATTTATAACAAATCAGTTTACGAAAAAAAAATATGACTGACATTAACCAACAACAACCACAGAACTACAGGTTTTAGAATTGTGACATGTACAGACACAAGGAAAACAGCGAATGAAACAGGTTAATGAGTGCGCAACCCTCTCTAGAAGCTGGGACAGTGGTGTAACAGCACAACAAAAGAACCAACTATAAAAAATCAGTTGAAAAGGGCTTTACTCATCAGATCGATACACAAAAAAAAAAATAAAAATAAAAACACAGACAGGACGTGGCAGGGAAAATATATATGTATATATGTTTCATCCATCGCAACAAAAGACACTGAATACAGAACGGAGAGTATTCGCAGTTACTGGCAGCTAGTTGAAAGTCAATAACAACTAATAAAAAAATCCTGGATTTAAAAATTATATAAATCAGAAGCATCCAACATCCAATCGATTTTAGTGTGAACACGCTATTAACATTTAGAGAAAAATGACATTGTGCATTGTCAAAGTAAGGATATCGCCAGATTGTATTACTGTGGAAGTACATCTCTATAAAACATGTAAGACCTAGTATGTTCTAATCTACATATAACAAAATCAATATCAGTTTAAATATAAACAATATTCAAAGATTGCTTACAGTGTTGATAAAGTAACATTTAAGAGTAGGTGCATTTTAAGGATCATATCTCAAATAATGGCCTATGTAAGCTACTTCCCCGTCAATTTTAGGATGAGGTATTCCTTTTGAAAGAATGTACAGTTAAATTTTCAAACCAAATCTTTGTATCTATGGAAGACTTAGTAAATGTTTTAATTATATTTTGGTAATGAATTCCTTGATTTAATAATTTAATAGTAACACATAGATTACGCTCATTGAAATCCAATTAAAAAAAACACGAGCATAGCGAATGAGTTGTGATATATAAAAACCGTAAGACGTTGCTACAGGAATATCCCCGTTCAAAAACGGAAAACTAGCAAAAGAGAAAGATAATTCATCCCTTTTGTCGTTAATTTTTGTGCAGAAAAGACATATCTTAATCTATGATTAGACAGATATTGCTGTTGATATCTGAAAAATTAATTATTCTGTTGCACAATTTTCACTTACAATATCCTCTGAACAGTCAGCAAAAATTTTCTTTTTTATTCATTTAGAAATGTTTGATTTTCATTGTATCAAACAATTATTGATATACATATATCTTTGTTCGGGTTTTGAAAATAGCCTTTTATTTAAAATATGATCCGTGCTAAGGATTTAAGTTAATTGATTTCGGAAGAAAACATATCAGGGACGTTACTTATGTTTTAATAACGCAATTGTACGTAAAATATAGGTATTTAAATAAAAATTGACTTATTTTGAGTTTCAATAGAAGTTTTGAATACATAAAGGGTTTTTATACATTTTTACATTAAATTGTTACACGAAGTTAATATTTAATCACATTTAAGCATAAATGAAAGATAAACAAGTGACTGTCATAAAAATGATAAAAAAACATATGTTCAATAACTCATTATATACATCTTAGCACACTTATGTAAATAATAGATACAAATGTTTGGCTTACATATAAAAATAAGTTAAGGTTCATCATAACAAATGAGCTAATATGGTTGTACTTACACCTCAAAACTTACTCTGATTACGGACAAATTTATGCAGTTGGCGAAGTTTAAAGGTCTGACAATACCTGTATAAATTACGTGCATTTTGTGTTTCAGAACGTTGATATCTTATCTTTTTTTGGGGCATTTTTATTTTCGTTTCTGCTGTTGATCTTTTCTTTTTTTGGGGCATTTTTATTTTCGTTTCGACTGTTGGTGTATACTAAACAAACATCAGAATGACATTTGATACTTTCACTGAGTTGCATTTTTTTATTCACATTTTTTTTTTTATATTGAATCTCTTTTTATTTGCACATGATCATAGTAATAAAAGAGGGACGAAAGATACCAGACGGACAGTCAAACTCATAAAACGAAAATAAACTGACCACGCCTGGCAAAAAAAGAAAGAAAACAAACAATCAAATTATAGAACACATGAAACAACATAGAAAACTAAAGAATAGACAACACGAACCCCACCAAAAACAAGGAGTGATATTGGGTGCTCCGGAAGGGTAAGCAGATCCTGCCCCACATGTGACACCCGTCGTGTTGCTTATGTTATAAAAAATATGGTAAATAGTCTAATTTGGTAGGTCACATTCATGAAAGGGAAGGGGATTGTAGTTACGACGTAAGGAACATATCCGATATCATTTCTGAAACGATTATTCCATAACGGCCAACCAACTCGTGATGGCGTCCGTACAATTCACGAAGGAATAAGTTATACACAATATGTATGCACAATAGTTATATACAACAAACAGAAGACATAAATAATATTTGATAGACACAGCTGTAACCATTTCTTTATATATATCAGAAAGGGACATGGCTTTTACATTTTCATAGATTTACATCGTTATTTAGCTCGAAAGTTTTAATCACATGTCATGTTTATGTAGGGAATATATAGCTTTTCTCAAAGATTTTGTTATTTATTGAGACTTAAGATGTAGTGAGTAAAATTTTATAATGATGTGCAATTATATTTGTTATGAGTGTGTTCTTATTAAGACGACATATTCAAAAGTGTTTAATGTTTAATGTCCATTGGTTTAAATAAAACTTGTTGTCTCGGCTGCAATAAACTTTGAAGAATGTGAATTATACTGATTACATTCAGTAGTCTACGACAATGCAAACTATAAGTATAAAGCTTTGTATTTTAAAGCTAACTTAAATAGTTAAATGGATGCATGTAAAGAACTTATCAACGACAGCAAGTAATTTAATCTGACTATAAATCTATAATTTCAATTTCTGACATATATTGACAATGTTCTGTTACTTAAAAATGTAGATTCCAATGAGTGCTTACATACAATTGAACTGCGGTCTAGCTGTTTCATATGTTTATACTCTTCATGGTATTGAATCAGAGGGACGACTTCAAGAAAAAGTTATAATGCGGCGAATATTGAGATCAGTCAGCGATACGACAGGAAAAGTGATTAGTATCCTCAACTATCTGGAATGTCCTATCATTGTCTGAACTCAGTCGTTTAAGTTCGTAATGCGGGGTTCACACATTGCCGATTATTGCTCCCGTTTGAGATTAGACAGCGATACGACAAGAAAAGTGAAAAAGTCGGATAAGTATCCCCTATTATCTGGAATGTCCTATTATTGTCTGAACGCAGTCGTTTTAGTTCGTAGCAGATTCCTACTGGTCGGGAAGGGTCCGAATAGTTCGGCAGAGCACCCCGACAGTTAGATGCATCCCGTAACATTCGGGGAAACTCAGCCGATTTTGTCTAGTCGGTTTACAATCGTGCCTATGTCGTGACAGATTCTGCTGTATCGGATCGAATTCCTAACAATGTTCTGTGTATTCGGGACGGTGTCCTGTGGAACGGGAATGATCTGGAGAATTTTTTTATCGCTGTTTTTCTTCCAATTGAGTCCAGATTGCATCCAGATCTTCTCAATTGCGAACCGTTTTTGCCGAAACGGTTCCGAAACAGTCCCGTTATAATTCTAAATTCGTCAATGATACCCACGTTAGAGTCCCGACAATTACAGAATACAATACCACTGAGACCAGACAAAGCCGTTTGCAATGCGATAGAGCGGACAAAAGGATTACGTTCCAACAGTACCTGATCATCCCGAGTATGCCGACAGTTTTCGAACGGATAACTTCCGTCAGCGTCGGTTCACTGTCTTGTCACTATCTGATCTCTGTCGGATAACATTCGGTAGAATCGAGACGCAGTCGTGACAGAAACGGTCGAATTTTACCTGGCGAAAGAAACAAATCGGATTAGAAGCGGATTTAGAACGGGATTATCGGGATAAATTCACTTGGAAAGGTTGAATATCGACGCTTCCTGAACAATATCTGATTGTTGTCGTGATTATTTTTTTTGTTTTACACATTTTAATTAAAGTTTGAATTTTCATCCACGATTCATAGGATCTTGATCAGACTTTAAATAAATTTTAATCGTGAATGGTCCTGTCAAGGACGTCAGTAAAAATCGTGAATGTGAGCTTAACAAATAAATGAGTTCAGCTTTAATAGTCAGCCGTAACATTCCATATGCTCATTCGTTGACCTATCTATATATATACTGTACTGGATTTAATAAGCTTGATTGAAACAAAAAAAATCGTGGAAGGAGGATATATATTTCCATAGTTACAATAGACAGTAGTATTTGAAATCCTTGGTTTATATTAAATTATTTCAAAAAAAGCAGTTTACAAATTTGATATTGTATCGAAATCCCACCCTGAAAATGTTTTCCATTCTACTGCCATGATAACTAGTACTCTAAATGAACTATACTAGTATATCACAACGAACTCATTTACATCAGTCGGCTTACAGAATTGTTACGTATTCGATCTGGACATATATGCATTTCAAGTGACAGAATGTATCCTTGTCGGGCGTTATACCAAAACTATTGTAGGTTGTTTTTTTATTGATTGAGTGGTTATGAACTACCTGTCTGTTAACTGCGAGTACTTTTAGATATATACCTAGTGTCTTTGTGTTGTTCAGATGTACAAGTACCCGGCAACATCCACTCTGTGTTTGTCCATCTGATGAGTTTAGCTTTTTTCAACTGATTTTTATCAGTCAGGGGCTTTACTTAAACAAGTTAATTTTTTTTAATTACTTATATAAGTAATTTTTTTGTTTTAAAAATAATAAAATTACTTAATAGAGTTATTTGATTTTCAATAGAAACATAGACTTAATGATAATTCAATAGTTCCAAGAGACCAATCTTTTACCCAGAAGCGTCGGTATGAAAGATAAGTGCGTCGGAAAGTTAATTAGTGTTTCTGAAGAATCAGTTTTTATATATCAAGGGAAAAATAACCAGATAACTGTGAAAATTATTTAAAGCTAGTAAAATCTGTATTCTTGGACACCTATAAAAATAATATTCAGAAAAATAACTTATATAAATTAAATTAGCCTCGTTTTCAACATTACTTGTATAGGTAATTTTAATTGTTACTTGTTTAAGTAATGCCCCTGACTGTTTATAGTTCGTGCTTATGTTGTGCTGTTATACCATTGTTCCAGGTAAGGGGAGGGTTGGATCCGGCTTACATGTTTAACCCCGCCACATTATGTATGAATGTGCCTGTCCCAAGTCAGGAGCCTGTAATTCAGTGGTTGGCGTTTGTTTATATATGTTACATTTTTTGTTTTTCGTTCTTTTTATTTATATTTGTTAGTTTCTGTCTCATTTTGGTCTCTTGTGGAGACCTGTCTTATTGACAATCATAACACCTCTTTTTAATATTTGAAAGCTACCGCTGAATCTCTAATAAATTGATAGTCGGCAATTTTGGAAGCAATCTTGACATTGACAGTCACATTGTCCATCATCACTTAAATGAGAATAACAAAGAAAGTTAAGACAATAAACATACGCTAAACGCTCAAAATTATGATTTACAATACTCATATCTATTTCCACTTGCAGTTCATATGGTATTAACTTAGAGTTACTGTGAAATATGATATCATCTGTAAGCATTATTTTCCATAATCAAACAATACTTTTCTTCTAGAAAGATTTTAATTTAAGCAATTGGTGTTGAAGCACGAAACATCCATAACATAGAGAAGTTTCGGGAGAACATTTTGATATAAAATACTCGATGGTGGTTGATGCACGAACTACATCATTTGTCAAACACGATAATAATAACAGTGTGTTTGCAAGGAAGCAATGTATGTGCTTCAATGTCAACCATCCATGTTGATGCGTAAAAGCTAGAAAATTGATTAGAAAATCAGATGCATCGCTTTTCATTACAATGAAGGTTATAAAGTTTCTCTCACAGTATTTCACGAGCGCGTCCCTCTATTTTGTTCTCAAACATGTTTTTTTTTCTGGTATGAAGTAATGTTATCAACCTGAATAGTCAACAGAATAAATCAGTCTGCTTAAACATTACATGAAACAATGTAAAAGGTTTTCAGGTATCCGTATTGATTGTGGTAGTTCTTCTGGGGAGGGCATACCGTATTAGTTGAGGGTGTGTAAAAGTATTTATGAGATATTTGTTTATTTTAAATGTCTGAACGTACATAGCAGCTACTTTTGCCTATTCCCCAGGACCAAAATATCGTGTTTCTGCATTACAGAATAGGACAAACTCTATAATATTCCGTGGCTGGTATGAAGGTTGTGTGCTTCATTAGGGGTCCTGATCATATCCTACATGTACATGTTGTACTTAGCTTTGAATACCGAGATATAATATAGTCAGTATTCATTTTAAACGCAGATATCTACTATATGCAACCATTAGTGTTTTTTTTAAATAAGAAGTTATTTATAATGTTTTCGCAGGGCTTTATTTGTATTAATCCTAACGAAAAGTGATATATAGTTACAAGTACTAGTGATATCTGATTGTCAGATTCTTTTTTAAAGCAGAGTAACTCTGACGGTTCGATATTGAGAGCCGATTCACAGGTTCGATGTATTTCATGCGTCTTATATCCCAGTTGCTTAAGATGGCCTTCGAATTTACTAATTGTATCTTTGAAATTCCGTGTGCTGCTGTTGTTTCGGTGGTAGTAAATAGCGTACCCTTTTATAAATTCTGTGAAGTCTGTTTGGTTATGCATAGATGTCCTATATAAGTATTCAAACGCATTAGTAGGTTTGATGTAGCTCTTTCTATCAAGGATACCAGTGTTCCTGAACCTCATCCCTTCATGTACGACTGTATCGAAAAAAATATTTCTTCGTTTGAAATTTCATAAGTTAACTTCAATTAAGAGTGATGATCATTTGCTTTTTTAAAACAAAAAACAAACTCCCCAACTTCTTTTCGTGTTGAATGAGCTATTATAAACGCAACATCTATATTCCTTCCGTAAAATAATATTTAATTTTTATACTTAAATTTTTCAATAATTTCATTGATAACTTCGAATATTCTAATATCAGAAATCTCTGAGCTGTATTTACTTCCCATACTAGCGCATATTTTCGGTATAAAGTATCGGTCATTAAATTCAAAATGATTGTTTTTCAACACTGTGGCTACTAACGATTTAATTGTTTCACAGGTCGGTAATTTTATCGGAAAATCTTCTTTCACTGCACTAGTATAAGCCCGTCTAACAGATTGAATAATTAATAGAACTCCATGTTGGTTTACATGCTGGTGCAGTCAAAAGAGATAAAAATGCAATCCCGATCAGGCGTTAAATATATTACTTGAATAGCTAGTTCACTTTCTTTGTGAAGTTTAGGCAGGAGACAAAAACGACTCAATCGGGGTCTCTCTTTCAATGAGCCTCGAAAACAATCATGAGTTATTCCATCAATCTCACCATTGTCAAACGTCCTGCTGATTTGTGTTGGCATATTAAATCTAATCAGCAATAGATGAGGTTCTAATGGACCTAGGCCTTGAAATGAGGAACACAGATTTATGACTCTCATCAAAAGATTGGTCCGCCATACAATTGTTGAAGCTTGTTTTAAAAAAATGACAAAATTGAAATAGGACTGGTGTTTTATAGAGCTGATGTGATGGGAAAAAAAGTATACAAAAATAAACCTGAACAAATAATTACGAAGGACATATTTTTAATGATTTTAATAGTCAGAAATGTAGGGTTATCTCCTGATGAGTGTGACATTTACCACTATCTTTCGGGGTTGGGTACTTGACGGGAAAACGTATCACACTTGCCACCCCGAAAATTACACCACACATGTGCAATTGTCTCAGCTCCAAATTTATGATATGGCCTGAGCAACGGAAGAAAACGTTAACATACCGCCTATGGAGAATCTAGTACCCATCTTCATGTAATGGATAGACTTTGTTAGATCTAGATAGTTTTCAAGTTCAAATCAAGAAGGTGTTGGTTCATAAGATGATTTCTGTCGAAACGGATGCAATCCTTGACTTTCTGTATTGCCAAAATGAAAACCACATCTCAGTTTTCTGGCAAGTTCATTAAAATCTGTCACTATATGTATGCCTATATTACACTTCTTAGGCATAAGTATAAGTTCTATGTATTGTTCGTCTGTCAATTGACAGTTGGCTAAGTTATATACATATTGTTTAGCTTTATATACATATGCTATTTTTTCTCTTTTCTTTCTAGAAACTCGAAGAAGTTATCTTATTTTCGTTTAACAGTGTTTTCTTTCTTTTTAAATCAACGAGCCCTTTATATTGCCGATATAATTCTGGTAGATATAATTGGGATCATAGTTATAACCTTTACCCCTAAAACAAACCACACTGGAAAAAAAACAGCTGTCTGCATTCACAGACAAATGGAAACTTAATGCACAAATTTTATCGTACATCTACTAATGATAAATCATGATGTTGACCCTAGCTGACCTTTTATGCCACTTATATGTATTGATGAGTGTTAGAAGCGATATTGTGAAAATTAAAATCAATTTAAAATGACAGATAAACACTTGTTTTTTATAACAAGAAATAGAAAAATCCAATGACAACATGCTAACACATTTCCACAATAACTAGTAATTATATTAACTGTCTCCGTGTCCTTTCCTTTGGTAATATGGTCCATAGTGTTTTTTGGATTGTTTGTTACGGATTGCTGCTTTGAATTAGGCTACATTACTGTTATTAAGGTCTTTCAATTTTCCTATTTTTTTTTAAATTATTGATCTTGCTGTACCTGCACTTTTACTTGTAATTCCAATTTTTCCTTCGCCTCGCTTCTTATAGTTGTAATTTCTACAATATTTCTCCCAATGAACCGTTTCATGTTCGGATAAGTCTGTCCTTGAATGTATTTCTTGTTTTTTCTGTGATGATTTTTATTTGGTTCCTGAACATATGGTTCAACAATGCCCCGATCAAGGATGTTTCTCATATTCAGGTGATAAAAAGGCGGCATATTAAGTGATGTTTCGCCGTACACCACTCCTTTTCTGGCTTTCGCTATGCTGAGTCTCTGGTTCATTACTTCTTCAATTTGATTAACAGCTTCAAAAGCAATATCTATTGGTGGTGGTTTGTTCATGCCATTTAGATCTATTCGGTCCAGATTATCGACGTCACTGTCATTCATTTCACAAGCAGCGATAGCGAGAGCTTCTTGATTTAGTGGTTGATGCGCACTGTTCATCTTTCTACTCTTCTTGAATTTTTACCTTGTATCTTACTGTCTTATACATAATATGAATGAAAATAATCTAACTAGACTAACAGAGATTCTTTTAGCTCTGTTTTATTCCAATCTCGTGAATAAACACGTGTCATCCCCAAATGTTTTACAATGGCGGGATTTCAGAATGCCTTGCAAAGACCCTTATCTAGTGTGAGTCCCTGAGAACAGGTATTACTGATCGACATCTATCACAATTGAAGCGATATCTGAGAAGGTACTATAAGGACATTATTATTCGGAACTTTGTTTTTGAAGAACTGGTCAAACTAGAACTCATCTGTATGGTGACATCTTTATAATGTCTTGTATTTGGCGTCGTTGGGTTTCTGTCTCGTTGATGACTCTTCAAATCGTTTCATGGATGTAAACAGATGAAATTTTATGATAAGATGCTTCAGAATGCATTTGTAAAAAGCAGCATTCAATTATTGAAAAAAAGAATTCTCAGTGAGTCAATTTAATTTTAATCTGTTGAAAGACAAACATAATCACAATAAAAGAAACCAAAGAGTTGTCCTTAAATATTATTTCGTAATTAAGACTCATTTTCTCGAATCAAACTGCTAGATTGACTGAGTTATGATATATTGATTTGTTGCACCACTTTAAACACTGTATATTTTTTCATACATGCTGTGGCCAATTATTTTTGTTAGATCATCCAAACAGGAAAATCCTTGAGAATTGAGATGGAAGTCGCACACCGCAAGAGGTCATACTTACAACATCGGTTTATCCAGACTTGTAATGAAGAAGTCGTGTGACTTAGGCCACTTAGGTACCAATATCCCTCCAAACCGGTAGTGTGCAACGTGACTAAATTTTTTTTTAATCTGTTGGAAGACAAACATAATCACAATAAAAGAAACCAAAAAGTTGTAGCGTCAAAAGATTTTTATACATTATACGAAACATATGTTACAGCAATCATCATTCTTGTATTACCCACTTGAACTGAATTCCTAGTTTAAAGATTTGTACTAAAAGAAACTATAATTTCTAGAAAAAAAAAAATCCATAAAATCATAACACATATCTGTTTTATATATTTTATATTATTTTATTTAAATTTCAATTTATTTGTACATGTTAATGATCGAATATCTCTTTATTTTTACATTAAATCTTATGTACGTCAGCCGTTAACAAATAGTTGAACCAAATACACTAATATCACACTAAGTTCATTAGTGACATTCTCTTTACAGAAGTGTTATGTCTTTGATCCGGGTCTATTTTCACTGACTGCATAAATGCTTGTCGGGCGGATGCATTGTCTCTTAATAACTGAAAAACAATTCCAAGAATTGTGTAAGCTTTATATTGAAAATTTTTATCATTTTCAATAAAGTATCTTTCTGTTATTACAAGTTGTAAAGTATGGAGGCAATCCTGACATTGTCTGACATTATTGAGATGATAATGACATAAAAACATTAGAAAATAAGCATAAACTATAGAGGAAATGATAAAGGGTCTATTCTCTACTTCTAATTGTAACTCATATGGTATTAAACGTGAATTTTCCTTAAATATTATAGAATCTACAAGTATTATTTTCCACATTTGTACCATACATTTTCTTTGAAATACTAACAAATCGTGCAATCGAACATGAATATCCGACATAGTCATGAAGCGGTATATTTTTTCGGGAGTACACTTCGCTATAGAATACATGATTATGTGTAAAGCTTTATTGTATTGTTTTGTCTTATAGAAAAGCGAAGCCAACATCAGCCATCCAGATACAGCGTCATGATAAATATTCTGTAACATAGTACAAAGACAAGAATTATACTGTTTGTATTGGTGTTTATTACTACTTCTAGTACTGTTCAGTGGAACAGACTGCGCCCATTGTGCACACACCAATGACAAGTAATAGATATATAAGTATTTTAGTGAAGATTGGTCAGAGGAAACAATCTGATGCAGTCCTCTTTTGTAATTATAAGTGCCCACTTTCCCATCTATAGGCACAATATTTGCCAAACATAATAATTTTGAATTTAGTGTTTTTGCAACCGTGAAAGTATGCAGTGAATTTGGTTCAATGTAATCCATCAATATTGATACACGAAAGATAGATACTTGATCTGAAAATAAGATGCATCGCCATCCATAACTATACAGGATATAAAGTTTCTCTAACAGTGTTTCACGAACACCTCCCTCTATTTTGTTCTCAAACATGTTGTTCTCTGGAATGAAGTAATGTGAGCAAATTGAATACTGAACACAATAAATAAGCCTGCTAACACATCGCATAAAACAAGGTATAAGATTTTCTGGTTTCCATATTGATTGTGGTAATTCTTCCGATATCCAAAAGATAATTGTTTTCAGGAAGTATGAACAAAGTAAATCTTCACATTCGGTGTAGGTTGCTATTACATCTTTTAAAAGAATTTTCAGGAGGGCATAGCATATCAATTGAGTGTGTGTAAAGGTATTTATTAGAATTTTTTCACCAACAGAAAAAGAAATTCGCCATTCTATATTCTCTTTCGGTGATCCTTTAACTCCGATTGGTACAAAAAGCACTCCTTGGTTTATAATACGTTGTTTGACATGATAACCAGGCCATGAGTTATTTGATCGTGTTATCCATGTTGATGCTTGAAATGTCCATGTCTTACAATGTAAGCAATAGACTTGGTCCATAATTCCGTCTTTGTCAGATATACTTGGTCCATGGATTTTTGAACCATAAATATTCGTTGTAATATCAAGGAAACCTTGTTTGATTAATGTGCTCGAAAGATAAAATGTTCCACTAAGTTTTTCACAGAATTGCGGTAAATATGGTAAAAAAATACAAAACAATTGATTATCAGTAAGTTCTACCGCTAACTGAGTAAAACCCGGTTTTACGTCGTCTGTTTCCGTTCTCAAATATACAAGATTTGGATTGAGTCGAGGTTGTATTCTCTCTGTATCAACCTCAATAAATTTTACTACACTCATTATATCTAAATCACTACCTCTCATCTCAAACCCTTCACCAAAACTTCCACTTGTGATAATAGTATTATGGTTGTTGTTTGTAATAACATCCCGGACTGTATTCCTCAGTCTTAGTGTTTTAACATGATCTTCTGTTCCAACTATATTCAAACACATAAAACGATACAGTGCTAATGATATGGTTTTTGTTTCCATGTCTGAAATAAACAAACTATTACTTAATTGATTTATCATAGAAAATAGAATACAATGGTTACACTCCCGACCGTAAACATTTACCTACATTGTCTCCTTTGAAGGAATTTGTTTGGGTAATGATCTTATTATTGCATTGTCTGTTTTACACTGGTTAAATATTTGCCTTTTAGGTAAACGGTCGATTATTTGTAAAGATCAGTTTCAATGTATGTGATATTGAAACACGACAGCAAAAAATATAGATTATCTGAATCATTTTAACGAGGTTGTTTTCAAACAATTTAAGTACTAATGCTATTGAAAAACTAATCACTTTTATAGACAAATTGTCTTAATACCACTTGTTAAGATAGTCGGTAAGATAAATTCGTTACATATTGTGATAATGACCTCATACGATATATATGGGGTCATTAAATTCCATACTTTAATATGGAATTTACTGACCGAATATATAACGTATTAGGTCACTATATAGCTAGCACACTATGTAAATAATGTATCTTACCAACTATCTTACCATTTGTTATTAAGACTAGTGGTCTATAAAAGGGATTAACTCTTCAATACCATAAGTACTTAAATTGTTAGATTATTTTGTCGAATCTATCTTATTGAATGGATCTGAAATATAGGGATTTGAAAACATTGACGTAATTGAAAAAGTTCATCTACAATTTTGAAAGAGTCCTTAAAATGTTATGGTATATGGATAATTTGGAAGACTTCCACTAGAAACTAACGTAGATTAAGAAGGTTATCGTTTTAGAGTAGAATGGATAAAATTGAAAACAACCTTAGTTGTAATACGTATAAGCTTATTTTCAAACTACATAATGCTGGTATTTGTGAATTTAAATGGATGCTATTTGTATAATATGTGTTTGACAACTCATGATTAGGTTATATGTTTCTCAACCACTACTTTGATTATATTGAAATACAATAGCAAATAAATAAATATCATCGGAGATCATCTGCACGAGATTGATTTTCTCGCTTAAACTGATTGATAATCTGTTTATCGATATGTAACCAATGACGACGTTGACAATTTCATGTTATTTGCATTGCTCACTCTACTTGCCCCCTACTTTCTAGCGATAATTTGTCATATCACTCGACTCCGCTGATAAAAACAATATTATTAATCAGCAAAATCAAAGGAATCTATCGAAAATAACGATAATTACAAATAAACGTTAATGATGAAATGTCAAATAAAGCACCCGCCATTTAGTTAACTTTTTAGTCGGGTATTTGTGGTAAATTTTGTAAACTTTCTTTGATTGATCTTAATCCAATATCTTATCAACAGTATTTATTTTTTAGCGGATTGGTCCGACGGAAGTATAGATTTTGGTCAAAGAAATTAATTGACTAATTGTTGGTGTTTTTACGCCATTTTTTAGCGCCACTTTTGGGCAATTTCGTGGCCGTCAGCTGTTATGAATGGAAGAAGTCGATTTGCCAGGAAAAAACAACCGACCTAAGTGAAACTGACAATCCTAGTAAATGAAAATTGGAGTGCACCAGCATGAGCGGGGTTCGTACTCAAATCCCTGCGTTAAATGACTAGTAATTACAGCAGAAGAACTACCTACAACACTTGACCACCGATACCTCCTATACCGACATTAATCAGACAAACTTATACACGTTCATAGCCATTACATTTAAAAATTGTTAAAAATCAAAACATGAGAGGCATTCGGATGAAATAAGAACATATCCAGTCAAAAATTTTATACATCACACTTTGCCATTTTTGAAACTGACGACCATATGATTTGGCGAGGAGGGTTGCGTATAAATTAAACGCGGTTTTGTACTGGGAGTTTGTTTACATTTTTGAACAATACTTACTTCTATAAATTCAATTTTGCTTATTATTCCATTTCATCTAATTTGAACACATTATTTTTGTTGTTATAACCATACGCCGGTGTATGATTTCAAAAATGCCCTCCCTTTCTTCAGAATATATAATAATCGTTCTCTGAATACACGCTGTTGTTGTCTCCTGATATCTGTAAGACAATACCAATACTGTTATATTTAAAATATGTTAAAATATACGAATTAATAATATTACAAAATTTACAACTTTAGTATATAGCATACCTGTCATCGTAGTTGATCTGTTACGGTTAATGTAACAATCTATGTTCCCGTTTCATCTGCAAATGTTTGCTATTCTATATAAATCTTACACTACAACCTACACATTACTTATGGCTGTAGTTTATGATTAATGACACGTATTTGTCATCGGATAAGTTGATCATGTCCGTATCTATTATACATTTAAAAGTAGAAGTCAAAGGGTAAACAATAATCTGAAGATAAACGGAAATTAAATGAAGGTTGGGGTACAATGGAGGGAAAATGTGTCATGAATATTTATTTTTAGAAAATGATTTTAAGAATGGTTCTAACGTCCAACAATTTATATGTTTTCCGTTAAGGAGATAGACATGTAAAAGTCAGCAATAATGTAATTCACAGAACAGTCAATAATCTGATTGTCCACAGATGCTCATTTTTATATCTTTTTCCAAGAAATGACACAATAACCGTTGCATAAAATACCATCATTACCAAACAAAACAAAAAGGTAAACTGTTCTTTGTTTGAAGTATAATAATATAAAGTCAATGTGAAATTAAAAGGATACACACACTACAACTGTTTAAAGTATAGAACAAGGTTAGGTAACTTCTGCATTGTTAGTGATAACCGGTATTCAGTTATGTAGTATAACTGCTAAATATAATCTCTAAACTTATAATATTGATTTAAATCTCGATACCTAATGGCAAAAAGTAAAATCACAAAAATACTGAACTCAGAGGAAAATCAATTAGGAAAGTCCATAATCACATGGCAAAATCAAATAACAAAACCCATCAAAAAAGAATAGACAAGAACTGTCATATTCCTGCCTTGGTACAGGCATTTTCAAATGTAGAAAATGGTGGATTAAACCTAGTTCTATAGCGCTAACCCTCTCACTTTAATAACAGTCTCATCAAATTCCGTTATATTTACATGATGCGTTAAATAAACAGTCACAATTAATAAAATAGTCAAAATATGGGTACATCAGTCATCATCGTATAACAATTTTAAAAATGTCAATTGGGGTGTTTCAATCATGTCATAAAAATGTTGACATTGAAATAATTCACCAAGTCTTGTCACTTCACAGATAATAAGCATGAGTCAGGAAATTACACAATAAGATAATATACATATTAATATCTATACGAAATACATTTTGTAGTAAAATATCTTAATTAGGAAAATCCAAGATCCTAAAATATATCATAAAAAATTTATATAATAAGCAGAAGAAAAAACAGTCAACAACATCACCGGAAAAGGTGAACAGATAAGTTACATACCACAAAACAATGTGTTTCAATTTAAGCTGTAGAGCGAAGCATTTGCTTTTTGCTATCAGTGTTTGCAGTTAAGATTGAAGAACACATTAACATGTTGATATGAAAAAAGAAGATTTTTTCAAAAGGTCGGCATATCTTAAATAAAGGGTACATTTTAACGCTTATAACAGATATAAGCAGATACACAAGAATCGCCATACATACACTGAACAGTATCAAAAACCACGAACGCAACTAACACCCAATTGATCTTGTAAACCAAATATAAAAATACAAACAACGTACAACTAACATATAAGCAGAAAAGTGGAATTAATGCATATCAAAAAAGTCTTAACAATAGACAAAATGACACCGAAATTAGCATTTATAGATCGCCGTACGGCCTTCAACAAAGAGCAAAGCAAATACCACATAGTCAGCTTTAAAAGGCCACCGAAAGGACATATGTACAACAATTAATACGAGAAAACTAAAAAGTAGTATAATATACAAAATAGTTAACGGAAAACAAATATGTAACACAGCAACAAATGACAATCAATGAATTACAGGTTCATGATTTGGGACAGACATATACAGAATATATCGGGGTAACATTAATTTGAAGGTGCCAACCCCTCTTCTAACCTGAGACAGTACATCATTTTGAAAACAATCCATAAATCCTCAGCATGCATATTTAGCCCATATAACATGAGATGGCAACTGCTCAAAACATGATGTATTTTAACCTTTATTACATGTGCACGAACTTCATTGTTTGAATAATAAGACTACACGTCGTTAAACTATAACATACAACAGAATAGACACACAGTAAAAGCTAAAAACAAAATGACAACAATTTAGAAGGAAAAACATTTGAAAAGGCAAACTATTTGACATATGAATAAGTACCAGATGTGTTGAGCATTGCTTACTTCTTGCACATTTTTTTCTTCAACTTACAAGTTTAATTTAAATATTATTAACGCAAGGATGAAGACATATTTGAACAATGTATAGTTTTGAATCTCCTTTTGACAGGAGGTTTTCACTTCCACTTAAACTCATAATTAATATACTTGTATCAATATCCGTTCACGACAAATGATATGAAAAGCGTTTTTGCTTTTGGCAAGGTAATTTTTGTCGACAAAAAACAAATTTTCTCTTACACTTTCATACGATTTATTGATTGGTTATTGTGAATAAAGTTGCAAATATTTCATACATATTCGGAACAAGAGCATAGAATATCAGAACCAGTAGGTAGGATTGGATCAAACGGGATGAAGAACAAGAAAAAAGGAATGTCAGTCGAAAGAGGGTAATTTGGATAGGGACAGACATTTAGCATTGCACTTAGCTTCAAAGGGACCTAAAAAAGTTATCACAATGGTTCTTTAAAAAAGAGGGACGAAAGATACCAGAGAGAGAGTCAAACTCATAGATTGAAAAAAAAATGACAACGCCATGGCTAAAAATGAAAAGAAGAACAGACAAATTATAGTACAGAAGACACAGCATAGAAAACTAAACACTAAGCAACACAAACCTCACCAACATTTTAGTGATCTTAGTGATCTTAATGTGCAGAGAACGTAGCAATCCCTCATAGTTAAGCATCGAAATCCCATTCCCCTTTCCAATCGTTTTGGCTTCGAGTTGATACATCGCAAACAGCTAAACAGATGTTTCACTTTGCCAGGTGGTTTACTGTCGATTGGAAGATACACATACTAATACTGACTGTATTTCTGTACACATTTCAAATGCATTTACATCTTCACCTGACTGAAAAGACGCCCGAGATCGTTTTAAAAAAGGTGAAAACATTGGAATCAAAATCAAAATCATATTTAAGTATAACGAAGTGTAGGACATCTTCCATCATTACGTAATTCTTTAGTGTTTAATTTCGTTATATTCTCCCCCGATTAAAACATATCCCTTATGTCCATCATTGTACATGGAAAGTTTATTGACAGACGGATGAACGTAATGACGTAATGAGAAGATTGTCGAAATAAATTTCATCTTAGTAAAGAAGTGCACAATGGATTGTGTTACAATCTTGATATTTCGTGCATATAATGATAACGATAATAATATATGTGTTAGCTTGTTCTTTATTAAGAGATTAGAGTAGATGTACAAGTAAGTCAAGCGTATCAGAAAATTAGTCTCGCAAGAGCATGTGTCGCTCACCTGCATCTGCTGTGGTTATGAAATCATGTTTAACATGATTTTAATCATAATAAGTAGTTTTATATACTCTAATAACGATTGAGGCCAAGTTTGGTTCAATTTGGCACAATAGTTAAATTAAAAGCAGAAGATTTTTGAAAAACAAAAGTTAAGAAAAATTGTTAAAAAATTACTTGAACGGGAAATAACCCCGTAGAGGGTCAATTGCCAATGTTAGTTATGTTGACTAACTTCACATCAAATTTGCTCCAAATGCTTTACTTTCAAAGATAATAACCATATTACCCCAATGATCTATTTTTAGGCATATCAGGTAATTTGATTGAGATGCAGCGTCATCGGGCAGATTTTTATAACTAGATACCCTAATGATGATAATGTCTAAGTGTGGTAAAATTTGTCTCAATAGTTTCAAAAAAGACGAATTTTTGTAAACGTCTACAAAAATGTATTAAAAATTTACTTAAAAAGCCAATATTTACATGAGGGGTTCATTGAAAATTTTATCATTTCAACTGCTTTGTAGATCTTACTTTGCTGACGTTTAGCTGAATATTAATGCTATTTAATAATTGTCTTTTACTCATGTGTAACTTTAATAGTATTTAAAATAATAACCAAAAACTGACAAATGTTCTTTGAATTACCTATTCAGGGGCAGATACCCAATAACAGGTAGTCTGATTCCTATGAAAATAACAGTGCAGATAGATCTTAATCTGATAAACATGTTTGCCCTTTGTCAGATTTGCTTCAAATGCTTTAGTTTCAGAAATAAAATAAAAAAACTGCATTTTACTCCTATGTTCTTTTACCATGTCAGCCATGTTGGTTGGCAGTAGGGGTCAACAAACTCATTATTAATACAAAATACCCTAATAATGATTGTTGCCAAGTTTGGTTTAGTTTGGCCCAGTAGTTTTAGAGCAGAAATTTGTAAACAAAATTATGATGGACGACGATAACGACGACGACGCGTTGGAGGACTGACTCCAAGTGACGAGGCCAGGTGAGGCGAAAAAATTCCAAAAGTATCAAGCGTTAAGTTAAATCTAAAAAGGGGAAGTCTAACAACAATATTATTATGATACAAAGAACAGACCATACACACTGTGTTTTATTTTATTCATGATACAAAATGTTTGCCTAAGTGGTAAACGATAGTAGTTGAATTGCAATAATGACAAACATCGGAAATCCTTCTGTTCAAATTGCATGGTTAGAACAAAAATAGATTTTTTCTTCTTTCGTATGTATTAAAACAAACAAGTCGTTTGCACTTTTTATTTGAAGAGTTTATGTCGTTTTATTATATACAAAAGCAGTAATATATTATTTCTTCTTAACAAACGAAACTAACTTTACTTACACCCACATCATCTAATTATTTGTATTTCCCTTTCACATGATCTTGAACCATCGTCGTAAGTGGTTTGTACTTTTGATCTGATCTCCATTCATGGGAATACTTTAAATTGCTACATGCGTCCTTACATTTACAATGTGTAAACTTAACATACATCTACTTATATGAATATTTCATGAAGTAGAGTTATAAGTATATTGTACGTATCTTTTCCCCCTATATATTCACAATCAACAGAATAGCGTATATTACAGTACTACCTGTGGCCTTATCTTATTCATTGTGTCCACAACAACTATGACCACCATGGTGGTCCTATATGTCCATCATAATACCCCCTGTTGCTTAATTAATACTCATGGTATTAATCAAAAACAAGTCATGAGTAAAGGAAAATCTTGACTGCATTGAAGAGTTAAAATGCTATAACTTACAGGTCATATGTGAAATATACGTATATGTATTTGTTTGTCAAATTATTAACTGTGATAATGACAAGAAAACTAAAAATAAAATGAAATGATAAGATTATTCGAAAAAATAGGTTTTTTTTCAAAATTGAATCATGACTATTAGTTTTGATATTATACCTTTTAAATAAATTTTAATCAATGTAAGTTCATTTGTACATATAACTTTTTGGTAAGTAAAGAATAAATCAATACTATCTTCTAATATAATGCAAACTTTCTCAATGCCTGCCCTTTTCTTTTGAAAAGGTGTTTCTCAAATTAGTTTTATAAAATCAAAATGGTTTATAATTAGATCGTTGTACATAGACTGATCTGCATTGACAACATTGTTTAACAAATGTTTAAGATTGTCCTTAGAACTTATTCTAAATAAAATTTATGTAATACATTATCTCTTTATTGCATAAATATATTCGAAATTATTTTGTACTACAAAATTTGATATTTTTTTTTATTGTTTTATAAACAAATTGTATTTAGTTTGTGACAAAACAAAAAAAACCAATTATAATGCAAAGAAATAACAATTCTACAATGTTCTATAAGAAATTATAACACATTGATTTTGTCTAAATAATTACTATTTTATGAAGGAGCCAATATTCTAAACATGTTCATAGAGGTTTAGCATTTTTTTCACTTTTTGATCTTGGGTAAGAGACATTATTTTGAGAAGGTTAACAATTTGCAAATAGATAATCTCAAGAAGTTTTGTCAATTTTACAATTTATAATGAATGTTTCATTGTCCAGCAAGTGGCACAGATTACATTATATTTTTCTGTAAATTAATTTTTCATCAAGGGCTTTATAGAGTCACCATTTCCTTTCTCAATTTCATCTTTCTTCATTCAAGTCCCTGCAATTATTAACTCTATCTAAATTTATAGGCATGGGTTGAGTGAAATGTTCTTTGCAAATATACCAAGAATATGTATCATGCCAGTCAGAACTTTGGTCAATATAATGCACACAGAAAAAAGGATCTAATTAATAGACCATAACAATGTCACAATCTATATCAGTGTACTTTTGTAAAATTTTGGCTTTTAACTGACAGAAATTAATTAGCCAAACTGAAGATAACATATTTAAAAAGTTTACAGTTGTTTCAAAATGCAAGATAATGTTTTTCTTTGATTTCTTTACATAATATTCACTTTATTTAGAGATAGGACAATTATTATTATGATTAGCCTTTTTAATGAGCATTTATCAAAATTTTATGATAACTAGGCGGGCATTTGGAAAATAACTTTCCTCAATATGTTCAATAATTGTTCATGCACTACTCTTGTTTTCAGATTTGAAAAAAATAAAGATAACCAAAAACATTTTTTCCCGTATAATGATATTAATTTCTAGTTTTCCTGAATGATTATAGATATTATCAAAATTTATTGAAAAGGATTGATATTGATATTTTTTTGTTTGTTAAGAAACAGGCTGTTGTAAATTACTTGCGAATCATGTTTTTTTTTCAAAAATATCATTTGCTTGACTATTAGTTATTATAAATAATAGTTCATTAGCAATTGAATTCAATGAAAATCATGTACATTAATGTTTTTTTACTTAAAAAATAATTATTTAAAGTATGTCAACTTTCAAATGCTAGTCAATTACCTTATCATTAACTTTTTTGTCATGTGTACTCAAGATTCTGACCAAGAAGACGTTAAAAAGAATAAGAAACAAAAACATACATAAACCTGTACAGATATATTTTATGAATCATTCAAGCTGAAAACTTCAACCTTGTTTGATTTCAACAGGTAACATAATTAGAGTTGTAAATGGCCAACATCCCAAAAATGAATACTCTAATAAATGTTCACCATTAGATGTTGACTATGCAAGAGGGTAGACATAATTTAGAGGATGTCACAGGCTGTACTGTATCTAATAGTACAATTTTAGAAGCTGATCTTCACAAGAAAAACATTTTCATGTTTTGGTTTGAATTCTTTGATGTTTCTTTGATATTCATTTCCCTCCTAAACATGTTCGCCCTTGTCATCCCACTCTAGAAAATTCATACGTTTTACAATTTCAATTTTATGTTTCATTAAAAGTTCTGAATAATTTTCATAGTTAGAAAAATAAACTGGGTTGAAAGTTGTTAACGAAATAGAAATTAACCTCTGGCTGCTTAGTGGAACAATGATCGTTTGACTGAAAACCCTGTAAAGGCAATTCACATTCGCAATAAATTAAAACGTTGTCATAAAATGTTTTTAAACTTTAAAACACCTTGATCGTTTGACTGAAAAACCTGTAAAGGCAATTCACTATCGCAATAAATTAAAACGTTGTCATAAAATGTTTCTATAACTTTTAATCACCTTGGACACCTAACTGGCAAGCATCTTATCTATACATATAACAGCTGATAATCTGTTAATTGTACTAATGCTGACATATTCTCCTAACTTAAACAGTTTACGCTTAGTTGTCATATCTTATGCAGTTTGATTGAATATGCTGACGTATTATGTGACATCACTATTAACTTCTACCTACACATTGTGACGTTGAGTGCCAAGTCCTTATGACATCTCTGAGCTGCGTTATGCATGGTAAATATAGAGCGTCTGATTGGCTGTATTTAAGGTAGATCATAAGTATATATTTTTTTAGACAGAATTTTCTTAAAATTTGCCAAAATGAAGATTTTACTATGTTTTTTTTCAAAAATGTAAGGGGGTACCCAACACTAAACCCCAAAAAATTCCTGTACTTTATTTTTTCTTAATTTTGTTTCATTGATAAACTAGGCCAACCTAAACATCTTGTAAAAATTTTAAAAGATTTGAACCATAGGGTTAAAAGATTTGGCAATTCAAATATGGCATCTTTTACATACTAGTATCGGCCAGAATTGGAAGTTTTTGAAATATGGGTATACAGATGGGTGCGGTCCTAACCTTGACAAAAGTTAACTTAGAGTTAACTTGTTGACTGCTTTCTAAGTTAACTTGAGAACTTTTTGGCAGACATAAAAACAGTCCTAGGACCAAGTCCGCTTTTCAAGTTAACTAGATTTTGGTCCTAGGACTGGTCAGAGCAGTCCTATATTCGGTCACAGGTTAACTTTGACCAGTCCAAATGACTGGTTATCAAGTTAACTTGCTGTACAGGTTAGGAGTGCACCCATCTGTAGGGTTGAACTTGTTAAAGAAAAAAAAATTAATCCTAAATTGATTATAGCATAGCTAATATTGATAGCTGAGGAGAATATTAGTTCACTGATATCCCCTTCTTGTAAGTTTTGTATTCCGGTTTAAAAAAATTGCCAGAACTTTAATAGGGGGTATCAGAATCAGCCCCGAAAAGTGAATGCTGTGCTTCTTGTATTTGAAAAAGATTTTTTTTATTGAAAAAAATGTGTCGTTTAATTTTTTCATAAAACTAAGCATTTGGAGTGCTATACTAGTCGGTTGTTCTTGCAATTTTTTTTAAAAATTTAACCGTTAGAATTTTTGGAATTTAAGTTTAAATTAGGCCCCACCCTCAAATTGGTTCATTAAATAAGAGCAAAATCTATTCAAAAAGTACATAATGGCCATAATTTTGTTCGTCTTTTAAACTAGACCGTAGCTATTTGGCATGTGGATATATCATCACAGGGTTAAGTGTCTTGCATCATGATGACCTTTGTGTGACCTTCAAATGTGACCTCAAGGTCAATTTTATTGGTGTTTTTCCGTGAAAAACACAACCATGTAGGCCATAACTTCTTTGCCTTTTGACCTAGGCCTTACATCTTTGGCATGTGTATGTACAAATGTATCATCATGAGGTGAAGTGCCTTCTAAAAATTTTAACCTTCATATGACCTTGAACTCTTAAGGACGATAATTGTGCTTTTTTGGTAAGAAACACATGTACAGGCCCTAACTTTCATGTAGTTATAAATTCAAATTTATTTCAAAAAATCATATAACAAAAGCTTCAATCGACCATTCAGGGTTAAGTGTCTTGCATCATGATGACCTTTGTGTGACCTTCAAATGTGACCTCAAGGTCAATTTTATTGGTGTTTTTCCGTGAAAAACACAACCATGTAGGCCATAACTTCTTTGCCTTTTGACCTAGGCCTTACATCTTTGGCATGTGTATGTACAAATGTATCATCATGAGGTGAAGTGCCTTCTAAAAATTTTAACCTTCATATGACCTTGAACTCTTAAGGACGATAATTGTGCTTTTTTGGTAAGAAACACATGTACAGGCAATAACTTTCATGTAGTTATAAATTCAAATTTATTTCAAAAAATCATATAACAAAAGCTTTAATCGACCATTCAACAATATAGACATATTTTATGACATTTCAAGCCATTCAATGCACACGGAATACATATAAATGGACATGTAGTCACATACAATTGTTTGAAAAGGGAATCGTATCTATTGAAGCGCAGTGTATGTACTTAAATACTCAACTGACAGCTAAGTGAAAACTTTCTAGGAATCAAAAAATAGGAGGAGTTATGCCAAATAACTATATACCAATAATGGGACAGACGGACAGGGGTATCCCCCCCCCCCCCAAACCGACAATCAGTTGCAGGGGGAACAAAAGGATGTAATTGATTTTTGATTTGAGATACGATCGTGAGCTGTTGAAATTAAAAGCATGACACACCAAAAATACACATGATACATAGGCAAAAGCTTTAAAGTTGGCAGATGCTTTACATGATCAAGATTTCAATTTATTGGTCGTTTGGCCAGATTAAAAAAATATACGATTCAAAACATAACGTCAAAACCATTGGAGCAAAGAATAACGGCTTATGAGAGATGAAATAGAGCTGACTGTGCAAAATCCTTTTACTGTTAAATCAGGTTCGTTAAACATAGACCTTGTTTTATTATTTCTGCAGAGGTTTATATGACAAATAGATACAACTGATTTTTAGTTAAAAGCACGGCAGTAACAAGTTTCACATTATTTCTGGGCCCCTTATTATGATAGAGAATGATACATGACTCTATTCAGTAATAATCTTGAATTGAGACTTGAAAATAAACATTTTCAATTGTCTCTTGCAATAACACCACACTTTCTTTATATATTTATTTCAAAATTTCATTTGATAAAAAAAAATCGGAAAGATACACAAACATGACAATGGAGCAACAAAAGAAAATAACAAATTTTGCTATCCATTCGAAATTGAAATTTGATAAAGCGAAAATAATATGTTCTATTTATATCATACATGTTTTCATTTATGATTCTAAATATAGACTTTACTTTCCCTCAAATTGCGGACGGAATAGAAGACACCCGTTAATGTTCTACACATGTCAAGATAAAGGTTGGAAAAAGATACTAGAAAGATATAGTTTTTTTTTATTCAGATGAGTTAAGAAAGCAAAAATATGTGTTGTGTTTTTTGGACTGAATGAGATGTTTTTTCCTTCTTTTTGCCTTGTTCCGTGACATGTTAATGATGCACTGGTGGTTGAATATCCCTCTGGGTATCTCTAAACTTTTTACATGAATATAAATCATTCAATAAAATATTCAATTGCACTTTAAATAATATGACAGTAATTATAAAATCATGAATTATTCGTAATCTTTTTTACATTACTTCATGTATTACTAAGGCCATATAGTGTATTTTATCTAAAAATACTAGTTTCGTTTAACAAAAAAAAAATGAGAAGTCGATTCAGTTTTGATTTAATCAATTTGATAAGAAGATCTACGAACATAAGCATTGTGTAATTGTCCAGGGATTCTTATTTTTTGGGTTAAAATTTTATTGTCGGAGGGACCTACTATTTGAGAGAAGGGTAGGAGGGGTCCTGATCCCGAAATCCCGGCTTAAAAACACGAAATCCTGAGGTCCCGAATTTAAATAAAATCCCGACATCCCGATATTCGAAAAAAGAATTTTTGGATCTCGAAAGGATCCCTAAATTTTGACCTTAGAAACACTCGATCCCGGAGTCTTGATAAAGGCCCTATCCACCCTCATTTGAGGAGGGGGGCTTGGATGAAATTTGAAAAAGGCAAGACAGGCTTTGGAAGAAACAAAGGCAAGATCAGTAATTTAGTATAACAGGATGACAATTTATGAAAACAATTTCAGTAAACTAATGAAAAATACAGGTCCGTAAAGAATAAAAAATAAAAAAATGCAGGACAATATAATGATGAGTTCAACTATAAAACAAAATGCAGGACAAAGTTTTATAAATCCTAGCCCTCCCCCTTTTAAAATCAAATGGTAGCATCCTTAGTCTTTTTGCACTATATTTTATTTTATTTCAGACATACATGTAGGCATTGCCAAGTAAAAAACGAAAACAGTTATGGTCCCTTCTCTTTCTGTTTCCCTCCTTTTCTAACGTCCTTGTTTTCTTTTGGTAAATTTATTTCACTTTGAAATGTTCCTATTATGTCTCATTGAAGGTTCATTTATTGAAAATGATTAACTTTTAATGATTTTTAAAGATTAAATGAATAACAAAGGGTGTACAGCAGGTATTCTGTATTCAGCAGGTCTTAGCAATAATGTAAACATTCTGATCATGATCTTTTAAAAGCTTGCTTATTGCACATAATTTGAAAACGCAGCAAAGAATCAGACTATGAGCATGATGAGTAAGAGTTATCTTTACTTAGGTGTTCTGTACCCCCTTAATAAAAAGTATGGGTCACCGTGCTATTTCTCAAGCTATACGTCGTTGAAAATTGCCCAAATTTGGTTATTTTGTTCATGAAAAAAACATATTAGTGTGCATAAAAAAAATCTATGAGATAGAATTTTGAAATATATTGTGAGAAGATAGGTTTCATAAAACGTTCTAAGAAAATAAAAAGAAACATGGTGTCACCAAACTTGTTTTCTTGCTACAAGTAAAAATAAAAAATTTCCAGTATAAATGTTGTACTAAAAGAGTAATCTCCCCTTAAATGGCTCATTTGATATAAAATAATTTTAGGACCCCAAAAAATGATATTGTTAAAATACTTTGTTTAATACAATAAATTAACAAGTTTTCTTCATATAGAAAACAGTCTAACCATTGAATTGCAATCTTTTTTCAAAATTTGCAGATTTAGGCAAATAACTAGACCGATTTTGTACTGTGATTGTACAATCCAAGATGGCGGTATACCATCAATCTACCTTAAGCACATCAGAGTGCAATGTTTATAGAATATCGGGTTTATGTACATAACTATCGTAAACTTTATCATCCACAAAATGCAATGTGGATAGCTGAAGATCAACATAGCCCTCCAAGTGGGTAAATACAGATTCTATTAATATGTATGTTTTATGGGAATTGTCTGTATGATAGTCCGTATTTTCATATACATACCAATCATTGGGTCGGAAATCATTATAATGGTAATCTAAAACTTTTTGTGGAACGAACTTTGTATGTGACTACATTTTTCAAAAAATGAGGCGAAAGACCCCCAATTTGCATTAGCTCATTTGGAAGATTAATGTTAATTTTTTCAGAAAAATGTATCATTCAGATTAATTGAAATTCTAATTTGAGTGACTGTCAGTATTTGTTTTTTTTGTCGGGGAGATATTTAACATTTTCATCCCCTTTTTGCAATGTATGATAGTAAAAAAAATGCAGAATGTTGCCATAGAGACATAACATGAATTATTATAGAAATGTAATATTATTTCCAAGTTTATTTTGTTAATATTGAGAAAAAGTAGGGTCTATAAGTCACCTTTGAACCCATACAAGATGAACAGCACTGTTGAAATAGGTCAGTCTTACTTTTTTGTGATTTGTTGGTTCATAATGTATGATACAGAATCTTGACCTTAGAAATTATACTTTAGAATATTCCTAATATTATATCTTTGAATCTTAGCTTGGAATTTATAATCATTTACTAGAAAAGTATGAGTTTTTTACATTATTGTCTGTATTGTAATGTGTTTTCAAAAGAAAACGACTTTTTCTTCTAGTTTTTGACAATCATCAATTTTGTTGTAATATAATGTGTGTAATGATATAAATACTGTGCAATGGTACTATGTTGTTAACAATTAAGTTGTTATTAAAATCTCAGAACCAAATGTCTTAAATTTTTCTTTCTTTTGATATATACATTTAAAGTAGTGTAGTCTGTTTTATTCGATTTCAAATATTTTACTTGATTGCCTGTATGTTAAAAATAAACAGATATGTATAAAATGACATTGTATTTATAATGTTTGGATGACAATCTTGAAGTGTAATTTCAAATACTAGCATAGACACCTAGGCTAGGACAAATAGTGTATTTTGATCAAACAAACGCATATGAAGATCTAATTATGAGACCCTATCATAAAACTTGTCAGAGGAAGATCGGTTGCATGATAGATGATAAATAGACCATGACTCATAGTTGTTTATCATTTCGCGCAAATGTCATTGGTTGATAATTGTCACATTCACAAAGTGCTACTAAATTCAAGCGATGTCTAAAATTAATGCATACCTCATATACAATAACGATACCAATATATACAGTTGGTTTGTAACCTAACGAAATTAGTGAAGTAATCGTATCGGAAAACAGTACTACTTATTCTGCCATAGGCGACAATACTAACATTTCCTATTTACTACTTTTTATAATAAAAACCTGGATTAAACAGTTATGTGTGGTGTAAGTACTTTGTTATTCAGTTTTTAAAAATTGAAGCCAAAAAGTATTATGACCAACTTCCAACGGAGCTTGTTTATGTTATTGATGCTCACCGTCATTTTACACCAAATTGGTAAAATTTTAGAAGTCTTTTCGAATAATTCTCTAGAAAGTATTTCAATAGTTTAAAAATTTACATTGTAAATATACACCTGCGGTTATTCATCTATATTGTACACTTACGTCCAATCACAGTGCTCCTAACTTGACTTCTTTTAGCTGTACACAAAAGGCCAACCTAATGCTGGGAAAATGTAATAGTGCCGTTTTCTCTATAATCTTAAGTGACATAAAGCAATCAATCATATAAAATGAGATGTAACCTGTAATGAAACTAAAACATATTTGCTGGCTGATACATGAAGATAGTTCGAAACCCTCAAAACTTGATATATTATACTGTCCAAGATGAAGGGTCTAATTATGTGTGTATTCACTATTGCATTTACTCATTTTCCTTAATCATTAAAATAAAACTAAGTATATACTTTTCATGTTTGCCTACATGAACTAGTTTTATATTACGTTAATTCTTTGACTATCGTGTCTACATCATGACAGCTATCAACTTTGACCTTTTTTCAAATTACATGACTTTTTGTGAACCTTATGAAATGAAACGCTAGTATGACGATTTATTATAAGTTGAAGCACGAAGTCAAAATGTGTAATTGAAAAAAAAAATAACGTTTTCGATTGTGGTCGAGGGTCGGTCTGGTTGGTTTTGAGATTGGAGTATGATAGAGACATCGCATATGATTCGTGTCTGTTTTAATACTTCTAGATGCTAGTCGTCGTTTTGTTCTGTTGAACTGCTGATGTGTGTATGAAAATATCTGCCTTTGTAATGAGATATTAATATAGTACAGGTTTATATTGATTCCAAACACAATTTGTTCGTGTTTATAAAAGGGAATATTTCAAAATCAGATATACAAAAACAAAACAAAATACGAACTCTCAGACAAATCCAAGTCTATATAACAACAAACAAAATTAAACCTACCAATAAACGAAAAAAAAAACTGCCATATTCCTTAATTGACACAGGTGTTTTTAGACGACAACGAAAAGTTGATTGATTAAACCTGATTTTATAGCTAGCTAAACCGCCTATTTGTCTGAAAGTTGGTTATAGTTCCGTTAAATTGACTATAAAGAGTAGAAATTAACAAGTTCAATCAAAGATACAGAACTATTTAGAAGATACAGAACTTGAAACGAATAGAACATATCTAATCATTGACATCTGTTTATTTTCTCGTAAGATGTGACTTTGAGTTTATGTCTCGTTTATGATACCTCAAATAATCTAATCTACCGGAGGAAAACAAATGAAAAATGCTACAGACTGCATTTAAGACGAAAGATATTTGTTAAGAATAGGCACCAGTAAAACAATGACAATAACCGAACACAAGCATCATACCTAGATAAGCTTCCGCTTCATACAAAGTGTACTTCGGTCAACGCTTTTACACCCCTATGAATTTACAAAAGGAAGTAATTAATTCTTAAAAAGAAAAAAATATATTCTCAATATGTCAATCAAATCATAATCTGATGGAAAACTAACAACATCATTCTAAAGAAAACAAATAGTTGTCCTCAAATATTTTTTAGAAATTAAGACTCAGCTTCTCGAATTAAACTGCTAGAGTTATGATATATTGAGTTGTTGCACCACTTTCAGCACAATAAGCTTTTTCATAGCGCCAAAATACTATGGTAGATAAACTCGGAGGGAACAACCAAACAGGTATATAGGAAATCCTTGTTAATTGAGATTGAAGTCGAACGCCGCTGCATTGGCTGGGATCGAACTCAAATCAAAAATTTATTTAGGCTAGCGATTTATAAGTTGTATAACTTAGACCACTCGGTTACCGAATTCCTATCAAACCGGTAGTGTAGCTATGTCAAAATATCTTGCTACATTAAATGAATCATTCGTTACAACAATCAACTTTTATTGTATTTCCCCTTAATAACCGAAATTCTAGTTTTTAAATTTGTATTTAAATTAAGTTCTACGAGATCAAAACATATATATCTCAATCGAAACACATCTATGTTGATCAACTAAATGCACTTATATATCAGAACGAGTTCATTTATAGTGTAAGTCTCTTTACCGATGTGTTTATATGTGATCCGGATATATTTCAACTGACTGCATACATGCTTGTTGGACGGATTCACTGTCTCATTATAACTCTGAAGATATTCTAAGAATATTGTAGGCTTTAGAATGAAAAATCATTTTATTTTCAATTAAAAACATTTCAGCTATAATAAGTTGTAAGGTGTTGAGGCAATCCTGATATTGTCTGACATTAATGAGTTGTAATGACATGAAATATTTAAGAAATATGCATAAACTATAGAGGAAATACTATATGCTTCATTTTTTACTTTAATCCGTTTGTAGTTCATTTGGTATAAGCCGAGAGTTTATCACAATTTTTGGATTATCTATAAGAATTATTTTGCTTAATTGAACAGTACTTGTTTTCTTGGATAATTGCATGTCGGAAAATCAAAAATGACTACCCGACATATTCATGAAGCGGCCTACTTTTTCGGGGATACATTTCGATAAAGAATATGCGATGATGTGTAAAGCATTACTATATTGTTTTACTTTATAGAAAAACAAAGCTAACATCAGCCATCCAGAAACACTGTCATGAGAAATATTTTGTAGGAGAGTACAAAGACAGGATTTGTATTGTTTGTAATGTTGTTTATTACTATTTCTATAACTATTCAGCTGAACATAATGCGCATAGTGTCCACACAACACTGACAAGTAGTATTTATTTAAGTATTTTAGTGAGGATTTGTGACAGGAAACTATCTGATGTTTTCCTCTTTTGTATACAATAGTGTCCTGCTCAATAGCCTTGGACATATTATCAGCAAAATATAATAATTTTGAATTAACAGTTTTTGCTAACTCGATAGCATGCAATGTATGTGGTTCGATAGGATTCATCCACATTGATACCTGAAAATTAGATAATTGATCTGAAAGTAACAAGCATCGCCATCCGTAACTATTAAGCTGATAGAGTGTATCTAAAAGTATTCTACGACCGCGTCCCTCTATTTTGTTCTCAAACAAGTTGTTCTCTGGAATGAAGTAATGTAAACAAATTGAATAGTCAACAGAATTAATCAGTCATGGCACTCACACCACCTCTTCCTATATCTATTCTTAAACATCGTATACAACATTGTATAAGATTTTCAGGTTTCCATATTGATTGTTGTAATTCCTCTGATATCCAGAACACAATTGTTTTCAAGACGTATGAACAGAGTAAATTTAAACATTCGGCTATTACATCTTTTAAAAGAATTTTCGGGAGAGCATAGCATATCAATTGAGTATGTGTAAAAGTATTAATTAGAATTTTTTCACAAAAAGAAAAAGAAATTCGCCATTCTATATCCTCTGTTGGTGATCCCTTATATCCGATTGGAACAAACAGTACTCCATGTTTTATAATACATTGTTTGACCTTGTAACTAGGCCATGAGTTATTTGATCTTGTTATCCACTGTGATGCTTGTGATATCCATGAAGTACAATGTAAGCAAAAGGCATAGTCAAACATTCCTTCTTCATCAGATAAACATGGTCCATGAATTACAGAATCTGAGTTGCTCAAGATCATTTGTTTGTATAAAGCGCCAGAAAAATAATGTTTTCCATTAAGTTCCTCATAGAATTTACAAAGAAAGTCATGACTTGGTTGTTCTACTAGCAACTGAGTGAAACTGACGTTTACATCATCTGTTTCCATTGATAAAGATACAAGATTTGAATTGAATGCCGTTTAAATGATGTTATATCTAAATCACTACCTCTCATCTCAAGGCCTTCTCCAAAACTTCCACTTGTGATAGTGGTATCACACTTGTTGCTTGCTATAACATCCCTGTCAGCATTAATCAGTTTTAAATTTTTAACATGATTCTCTGATCCATATGTTCAGAGACATATAACGATACAGTGCTAATGATGTAGTTTTTGTTGCTTCGTCTGAAATAAACATGAAATAAAGAAAATGATATTGATCATAGGAAATGAAAAATACTGAATTACGAAGAAATACTAAACTCCTTTCTTATACTGCAATGAAGCTTCAATTAGTTGTGGCGGTCTCAATGTATATTTAAAGTGAATGAGCGCTTGCTATGACTATGTTAAATGTAATAACATTGATTTTAACCATTTCAAAATAGAGGAAGATACCAAAGGATCAAACTCAAAAGTCGAAGATAAACTAAAAACGCCAAGAGGAAAAAAACTAGAAAATCTATCAAAAGTACGACGTAGACACTTAATAAGTAGCAACCCGCACCAAAATCATCATGTTTGAGAACTGATGTATCTTGCTGGCACACCAACCATTTAAAAGTTGACTTTATTAATTTCTCAAGATCTGTTTTATTCTATAAAGTACAATAAGGGTAATTAATGTGAACAAATAAATGCTTGGGATGTTTTTAGTATATTATACATATTTGGATATACATTTGTAAATATAACAGAAACATTTTTTTATAGTACTACTGAAAAACATGTTTGGAATCATATGATTGATTCGCAAAGATCATTTGTGATACTGGTTAAATGGTTGAATTCGATGCAAACGGGCTGTCTAAAATAACTCTCTTTAAGAAGTAACATTTGTTCTCGTGTAAAATAAGTCTTAAATATTTCAGAAAATCAAATATGAAATCAAAAGAGAACGGTATTCAAAGTAGTACTAGTCTCTTCGACTGACTATCTTCAAATAGGCAAGTTTGGGTCGTTGTTCTACTAGCAACTGAGTGAAACCGACTTTTACATCATCTGTTTCCAAGCTTTAGATGCTTTTAAAGGTTATAATAAAGGCATTATTTGTGTAGTGCAGAGTATCAAATGATTTTAATATGAGGAATGTGTATCCTATGGTTTGGGACCCCCCTTTTTTAAAATGGCTGGATCCGTCCCTGAATATTATATTTTTGAACATATATCAATAGATACTACGTTTTGGCAAAGTATGAACAAATTCTATCATTTTTATTTTAGACTCCCATACCACCTTAATCAGTACAACAAAAACATATATAGTGCACTTGCAGTACACAAAAAAATGCTTGCCAAGTTTTATTTTAACAAAATTTGAGTTGGAAACATCATAAAATATATGTTTTATTGACAATGATCAATTGTGATACTGATTTAATTGTAAAATTTGATACAAAACGACTAAACAATAAAACTCAACTTAAGGATTAACATATATTGTCGTATGAAATAAGTCAAAGATATGAACTATCACAGAATTAAAGCCAAGAAATAAACAATTACAACAGAACAGCATTATTTCTGTGCACGACAAATTAGTAGTATCTTCGACTGACAAATTTAATATCTTTTTGTCGTAGTTTTCTTACAAGCTTTACTAACTTGTAGTTGTCATTATGCAATAGGTGACCTTGAAGTGCAGAGTATAAAACATGAAGAGGGTATGTAACCTAAGAAACATGTCTACTTACATACTTATATAAAATAATATGTTTAGTATGATTGTCTATGAATCAACTATCAACTTTAACAAATGATAAATATACTAATATTAGAAGTGCTTAAATATTGATCCTTTGTGCGTTTTATCAATTATGGCTGTTTTGTATAGTTTTATCATTGATATGGTAATTATAGCTATACACTACTATATCAATATCGTATAATAAACGAGAATACATGCATAATTATTTATGTTTCAGATAATATTCAAATTGAGAACTCTTTTAAATTTTGTGTGAACAATTCATTTTGGTATTTCCATTACGTGTTAAATCTACTTTCGTTTCTATTTTTAACCATCAATAAAATTAATGTTTTTAAATGAAAAACAAATACACAAATATTTCAAATCACAAACTAATACACCCATATTTAAAAGGACAAACATACACATTCATTAACATAACAAGTGAACATGCAAAAAAAAATATATTAGAGTACAACCAGCTAGGTAAAAGAAAGACAACGCATCCAAATAAATATGTTACTAGCGTCAGCAAATTGCATATTTAAAGGACAAGTTTCTTATTAACAGTGTTAAAATTTACTTTCACTTGTGAACGCATTTATTTTTTTGATTAGAGCGTCACTGATAAGTCTTTTGTACACGAAATGCGCGTCTTGCGTAAATACTAAATTTAGTCCTGGTATATATGATGAGTTTATTTACAACCACTGAGTCGTTGCCACTGCTGGTGGAAATTTATTTTCCAGAGGGTATCACAAGCCCAGTAGTGAGCACTTTTTGTGCTGACATGAATTGTCTTTGATATGGTTGTATTTATAAATTTATTGTTTATAAATTTTAGTTTTTTTAGAAATTCTAAGGTTTTTCTACATCTGGCAAATGTTTCTTTCTTAACTGTATTTGGCAAAACTTTAAGGACTTTTGGTCCTCAATGCTCTTAAACTTCGTACTTTATTTGGTCTTTAAAACTTTTTTGGATTCGAACGTCACTGAGTCTGATGAGTCTTTTGTAGACGAAACTCGCGTCTGGCGTATATAATGAATTTAGTCCTGGTATCTATGATGAGTTTATTTACTTCTTGTAGTTTCCCTTTACAAATATTCGTTATATAGACTTTACGTCCTGCTTTAAGCGAAGTTATCCTTTGGAGTTCTTGTTTGTTTTTAACAAATAAACTAAAAAAAGGGGGATATGGATGAGTATTCTCCCTTCCTCCTTTCTCTCATATTTTAATATTCTCCTTATTCCAGGTCCTATTATCGTTTCTGCCACCACAAAAACAAATTTCATATTTCTCATAAAAAAGTTATGAATAGTTTTATTTGTTCTTGATAAAAAAAAACAACTTTCAAATGGTTACAACAATTAGTCAAGATAATTCCTAGTTTTAAGAATTGTACTTAAAAAAAATTAATTCTAGAAAATCTAAAAATCGATTGAGGTGAAAAACTTATCTGTGATATATGTTTGACAGTCTTTTATTAGTTATTCAACTGAATGCACACATCTCATATCGAGCTCATAAGTGAAAGTCTTTTTACAAAAGCGTTATCTTTTATCCGCATCTATTTTAACTGACCGCTTAAATGCATGTCGGTCAGATTCACTCTCTCCTAGTAATTGTAAAGCAATACCGAGAATTTTGTAGGATTTAGAATGAAAAAATATCTTATTTTCAATTAAATAGCTTTCATCTATAATAAGTTGTAAAGTTCGTAGGCAATCCTGGCATTGTCTGACATTATTGAGATGATAATTACATAAAATATTTAGAAAATAAGCATACACTATAGAGGAAATATAATATACTTTATGTTTCGCTTCCATTTGTAGTTCATTTGGTTTTAGCCGAGAGTTTCTTGCAAATGTCAGATTATCGATAAGCATTATTTTCCATAATTGTACGATACTTGTTTTCTTGGATAATTTCAAGTCAGAAAATCGAAAACGACTACCCGACATATCAATGAAGCGGCATACTTTTTCAGGGGTACATTTCGATATAGAATATGTGAGTATGCGTAAAGCATTACTATATTGTTTTACTTTTAAAACGAAGCTAACATCAGCCATCCAGAAACACTGTCATGATAAATATTTTGCAGTAGAGTACAAAGAGAGGATTGGTATTGTCTGTATTGACGTTTATTGCTATTTCTAGAACTAATCAGTTGAATAAACTGCGCATATTGTCCACATATTACTGACAAGAAGTATGTTTTTAAGTATTTTAGTGACGATTGGTGACAGGAAATAATCTGATATATTCCTCCTTTGTATAAAGTAGTGTCCTGCTCAAAAACAACATTGGGCATATCATTAGCCAAGTATGATAATTTTGAATTAACAGTTTTTGCTAACTCGATAGTATGCTATGTATGTGGTTCGATAGGATTCATCCACATTGATACCTGAAAGTTAGATAATTGATCGGAAAATAACAAGCATCGCCATCCGTAACTATGCAGTTTATAATTTTATCTAACAGTATGCTACGAGCACATCCCTCTATTTTGTTCTCAAACATGTTGTTCTCTGGAATGAAGTAATGTAAGCAAACTGAATACTGAACACAATAAATAAGCCTGCTAAGACATCGCATAAAACAAGGTATAAGATTTTCTGGTTTCCATATTGATTGTGGTAATTCTTCCGATATCCAAAAGATAATTGTTTTCAAAAAATAAGAACAAAGTAAATCTTCACAATTGGTGTAGGTTGCTATCACATCTTTCAAAAGAATTTTTAGGAGAGCATAACATATCAATTGAGTGTGTGTAAAAGTATTTATTCGATTTTTTTCACCAATAGAAAAAGAAATTCGCCATTCTATATTCTCTTTTGGTGATCCTTTTACTCCGATTGGTACAAAAAGCACTCCTTGGTTTATAATACGTTGTTTGACATTATAACCAGGCCATGAGTTATTTGATCGTGTTATCCATGTTGATGCTTGAAATGTGCATGTCTTACAATGTAAGCAAAGAACTTAATTCCGTCTTTGTCAGATATACTTGGTCCATGGATTTTTGAACCATAAATATTCATTGTATTTCCAAGGAAACCTTTTTTGAATAATGTCCTCGAGAGATACAATTTTCCATTAAGTTTTTCACAGAATTGTAGTAAACTTTGATTATCAGTAAGTTCTACCACCATCTGAGTAAAACCAGGTTTAAGGTCGTCTGTTTCTGTTCTCAAATATATAAGATTTGGATTGAGTCGAGGTTTTATTCCATCTGTATCAACCTCAATAAACTTTGCTTCACTCATCATATCCAAATCACTCCCTTTCAGCTCAAACCCTTCACCAAAACTTCCACTTGTGATAGTGGTATAATGGTTGTTGTTTGTCATAACATCCCTGACAGTATTCATCAGTCTTAGTGTTTTAACATGATTTTCTATTCCAACTATGTTAAAACACATAAAACGATACAGAGCTAATGATTTGGTTTTTGTTTCCCTGTCTGAAATAAACATGCTATTACTTAATAGATTTATCATAGAAAATACAATATAATGTAAACATTTACATACATTTTCTCCTTTTAATGAATTTGTTAAGATAATGTCCTTAATATTTCATTGTCTGTTTTACATTAGTTAAATATTTGCCCTTGAGGTAAACGGTCAATTATGTGGAAAGATCAGTTTCAATGTATGTGATATTGAAACACGAAAGCAAAAAGTTATAGATTATCGTTGATCATCTTAACGAGATTGATTTCAAATAATTTAAGTACTAAGGGTATTCACAGTTAATGACTTTTATAGGCAAATTGTCTAAATACCACATGTTAAGATAGTCGGTGAGATAAATTCGTTACATATTGTGCTAATGACCTAATACGATATATATGGGGTCAGTAAATTCCATATGGGGTGCGAGGGAAGCTCGAATCCCCATATGTAATTTACTGACCGCATATATATATCGTATTAGGTCACTATATAGCTAGCACACTATGTAACGAATTTATCTTACCGACTATCTTATCATGTGTCATTAAAACTAGTGGTCTATAAAAGTGATTAACTCTTCTATACCATAAGTACTTAAATTGTTTGATTATCTTATCGAACCTATCTTATTGAATGGATCTGAAATATAGAGATTTGAAAACATTGAAGTAATTGAAAAAGTTCATCTAAAATTTTGCAAGAGTACTCAAAATGTTATGGTGTATGGATAATTAGAAAGGCTTCTTCTAGAAACTAAAGTAAAATAAAGAATGTTATCGTTTTAGAGTACAATGGCTAAGATGAAAACAAACTTAGTTGTACTACGTATAAGCTTATTTTCAAACTACATAATGCTGGTATTTGTGAATTTAAAGGGGTGTTATTTGTAAAATCTGTATTTGACAACTCATGATTAGGTTATATGTTTCTCAATCAATACTTTGATTATATTGAAATACAATAGCAAATAAATATAGATCATCGTTGATTATCTCAACGAGATTGATTTTCTCGCTTAAACTGGTAGGTGCAATCGACTTGAGATGACCTGATAATCTGTTTATCGATATTTTACCTATGACGACGTTGACAATTTAATGTTATTTGCATTTGCTCACGCCAAGTGCCCCCTTGCATGTAGTTTCTAGCGATAATTTTTCATATCACTCGACTCCGCTGATAAGAAAAATCAATCAGCAAGATCAAAAGAATCTTTCGTAAAATAATGATAATGACAAACATACGTTAAAGATTATATGTTGAATAAAGCACCAGCCATTTAGTTAACAGTTTAGTCGGGTATTTCTGGTAAATTTGGTAAGTTTCCTTTTGTTTAATTTTAATTCAATATCTTATCAACAGTGTTTATTTTTTAGTGGATTGGTCCGACGGAATTATAGATTTTAATCAGAGAAATCAATTGACTAATTGTCGAAGTTTTTAAGCTTGAAGCGCAACTTTTTGGTAATTTCGGGACCCCCAGCTTTTATGGATGGAGGAAGTCGATTTGCAGGGAGGAAACCACCGAACTTCGAAAGTGAAACTGACAATCCTGGTAAATTAAGATTGGAGTGCACCAGCACGAGCGGGGTTCGTAATTAAAATCTTAGTGTTGACTGACTATTGATTACAGTAGTAGAACTACCTAGAATACTAAGCCACCGATACATCCTATACAGAAATTAAACAAACTTATACACGTTCATGATCATTATATATAAAGATTTTTATTTAAATCAAAATATGAGAGGCATTAGGATGAAATCAGAACATATCCAGTCAAAAATTTGAAACATCACACTTTGCCATTTTGGAAACTGATGACCATCTGATTTGGCGAGAAGGGTTGCTTATATATTAAACGCAGTTCTGTACTGGGATTTTGTTTACATTTGTGAACATACTTACTTCTATAAATTCAATTTGGCTTATTATTCCATTTTATCCTGATTTGAACACATTATTTTTGTTTAACTGTTATAATTACCATACGCCGGTATATGTTTTTAAAAAGTGCCGTCCCTTTCTGCAAAATATCAAATTATTGTTCTCGGAATACACGTTGGATGTTTCTTCTCACCTCCAAACTTAAATATAGGTTATAGTATCAACTTATTATCAAGATTTTTTTATCTTGTAATTGAATCGCAAGTTATGATCCACACCTCTGAGGAACCAAAAATTTCTAGAATTAAACTTATTTACTTAACCTGATTGTTGGGTTTATATGACTGTAAAAAATTAATTGGTGAAGAAAAATTCATATGGTGGTGCACTTTTTGTTTTGGCTACGGCCCTTTGAAAATACCGAATTTCAATGATTTTCATATTTTTTTTCTAAAACTTTTCCCCCCGTTTCGATCGATCTATTTTATTCTGTAATATACCTCTCCTTTATCACATCTCTTCAGACTTTCTGCTATTCTCGTTCACCCTGTGTAACCGTCGTATGCAATCCCTCCAATACAAACTTGTTCAAGCTTGAATTCTTTCTCTTTCTTTATGAATGTTTGAAAACTGATGTAATGTTTTTGTAAACTGTTTAGCACTTTGGTTGTTATTATATTTTACATGAACAGCTAATTAGGGGGAAAATGATAATAAAGACAAAAATGATGATAAAAATAAGAACAAATGTATTGTAAAAATGAGAGGTTAAGGTCTAAAACGAGGTTCAATCCACCATTTTCTAAATTTGAAAATGCCTGCTCCAAGTCAGGAATATGGAAGTTGTTGTCCATTCGTTCGATGTGTTTTATCATTTGATTTTGCCATTTGATCATGCTGATTAGGTATTTTTTCAATTTGATTTTTTTCGGAGTTGAGTATTGTTGTAATTTAGCGGAACGTAAAATTTGTTCCTAAGTTTAAAATATCTCAATATTATTAGATAATTGCATTCAATCTTGACTTGAACGCAAGATAAGATAATGGATACATGTGACATTTTCAGTTTAATAGCAGTGATCATGTTCTATTGCAGAAAGGACACAACATTTAAAAATAGGGTAGTTGATGTTGCAGTTCAATTAAAAAACTTAAATAGACATTTCAGTCGGCTGATGATATGTGTGTAGGTATAAACTAAGTATACTATAAAACTACCATAATAAAACTGCATATTTTTTATTACGTATGTTATGAATATTCAGGTTCTGCAATGTGCATAAATCATATAGTGGTATGGTAAAATCATGTCATAGTAATACACAAATGGTATGAAACAGTGGTACGAAACAGTGTCTACAATTACTTTTCTATAACATAGTCTAAGTCAATTCGTGGTGCTGGTAAAAGTTAAAAGATGCTAAGTTACTTCAAATTACCTGAAATTTCCAACGATTTACATTCAGATGTTTGTTTTCAGTATTGTTATGCAGAATTCACCTAAAATTCAGATTTTGCTTGGAACTGCTTTTCATCCTGCAAAGAGAAATGGAGCAGCAATTTATACACCTAAATTTCTCTCTTCGCATGATAGTGTTACAGAGTCAGTCTTTCATTCCGTAAGTTTGCTGATCAATAAAATTGTAATTGTAATTTAAGCAAATAATAGTTCGCATTCACGTTTCGAAGCCTTTGATATTCATATAATACAGTATTCGAAAGAAAAGCATACACTATTTCAGATCAACACAACATACTGTTGTGAAAGTTGTTCAGCACTATGTGTATTTTCAATTTGAGCACACATCATGACACTTTGGTGTTTCGGAGTTGACTTGGCAGGATTGAAATAGTCTGTTTCCCGGTCGTTATTGAACTTCTTGAATTATAATATTAATTTGTATTTTCCGAAGGCATACTGAATGTTTTACGGAGGGGAGTGTATAGAGAAAATGGCCACTCGAACAATAAAAAACGTAAGTGTTTACCATTCCGAAGCAAATGAGATTATCCCTGGTTATTATGGGGTTCGTGCTACTCGGTTTCTATGTTTCTGTGATGAATTGTTTTTAAATAGATTGTTATAAGACTTTGGCTGATTTATTTTGGCAATGTCATCGTTCGAATAATTTTGACTATCTCTTTGGGATATGCCGCCTCTCTTATTTGAGATACATAACAATATAAACACAGGAAACCGAATGGTCGTCTGGTTGCTCATGCTGCGTTCCACATTCATGCTTTGACATACATGTTGATTTAAATTATCTAAAGAACCAAACTTCTTCTGGTATAACTACTGTAGTAAGAACAGATAAGCATAAAAAAGTTTTTTCTGTTTTGTTAGCATTTTTGTTTGGTTTTGTTTTTTTGGATTCATTAAATAATGTATTACGAGATGTTTTGTATATTCTTTGTAAAACTTGACTATTTATCAATTTATGAAAAAAAGATTAGAAGAATACACGTCTCAATAAAAGTTATTTTCATCAATTTGTTTCATGTTTTGCATATATGTACTTGGTTGTTAAGAAACTAAAAGAGCGACTTAAATATGCATTACAAAATTCAAAAACAGAGGTATTTCATGTGCACATGTTTTGCAATTAAAACGTTGCTGTCACTAAAAAATAAGTTCAGTATTGTGACGAAATTCAAGACGGTAAGTAAAAACAAATCAGACAAGACCAGGACAGCAAAAAACCACTGAATCAGATGTAAAGACAAACAGAATAAAAATTTCAAAACACAGTTCTTCAATATTAGCAAAAAAGATAGTAGCACAGAAACGAGATTGGCACAGATGCACCGGAATAGTTAATGCTCAAATGTAATGCATCAGATATTTAACAAACGAGACGATTTCAATATTGAAATTATAAATCTACAAACTTCTTCCGCGTATACTTCACAATTCATACCAAAATATTAAAATCGTGACGATCTACGAAGGAAAATTAATGAGACATGATGCTGAGTACGATACCGGGTAAATCTTTTTCAAAGTGTACATGTATCTCGAAAGGTATCATGACCATAAAGATAGATAAATATTTCATGTCAATTTCAGAAATTCTACAAAGTAGTCTCGAGTTATTAATTATATCTGTTGACGAAGCGTATCATAGTCTGTAAAACTGAATCGAAAGATATCAAAAGAATTAAACTTAAAAGTAAAGAAACCCTGTCGACGATATGGGTTAAAAGACCAACATATAAACAGCAGAATACAAAACACAACAATGAAAACAAAAGATTGAGTAACAGAAACACTCTGTTTTATTTGCGAATATTTGGCAAAAAGAAATATTCATCTGATCAATCACAATATTTCACATGTTTCAATAATATATATTAATATAAATCCCTATAAAAGCATACAGCTATTTAATTTAACAAATATAGGTCCAGTACGGGCTTCAACCATGAGTCAAATTCATACTGCATGGTCTTCAATTCCAGAAATGAAAAATTAAACAAACGAAAAATCTAACGGCCTGATTAATGTAAAAAATGAATAAGAAAAAAAACAAATATAGTATGTAGAAACAAACGACAACCACTTCATTACAGTCTCGTAACCCGAGACATACTGAATGTGGCGGGGTTTCGCTTTTCCAAAGCGCGCCAACCTTTCTCTAACGAGCGTATGACATTTGCGCCGATTTTGAAATTTTTCATTCTTTCATTTTTTCATTTGCACCGATTTTATATTTTCTCCTAATTGGATGTACAGGTAAAAATAATTTAATATTTTGACATGTACTATTATACCTTGAAGGAATATTGGTAAATCTGGTTATCAACGTTGTTCACTTAAGTTTTATAGAAATATGGACACCATGTACACTTAGACGACCCAAAGAGTCAATTCTTTATAATCATCGACATCCATACATATCGGAAGGTCAGTGTCCTGAAAAAAACATATCTTAATCATGTACTATAAACCGTGTAAAGTCAGAGTCACACCGGATTCTGATGGTACGACTATTGTCTCAACACAGAAAGAACATAACAATGTGGCAGTTGATCAAAAGACCGAGGCTGAGGAACTACGGGTACACCGGTCAAGGAAAAAGTTTAAAGATGTTTCCAGTAGGCCTTCAAATACTGGGATAAAGAGTGAACTAGTACATATTTGTTTAGGGGCCAGCTGAAGGACGCCTCCGGGTGCGGGAATTTCTCGCTACATTGAAGACCTGTTGGAGACCTTATGCTGTTTTTTTTTCTATGGTCGGGTTGTTGTCTTATTGGCACATTCCCCATTTCCATTCTCAATTTTATTATCTCATTTGGACTCATACCCCCGTCGTCCTTTATCTATTCACCTGTGTCTACCTGTAATTTACCTGTAAAAAAATCGGCGCGAATGAAAGAAAAAATCGGAACAAATTAAATGCAGATCGGCGCAAATGCAAAACGCCGCCTCTAACCTGGGAAAGTGTGTACCAGTGCAACAAGTTATATGTAAAATCATCTTGATTTTCATCAACCGTCACAATACATAGTTTAATATTTCTACGCATTTCACTCATGGTCTGAGATTAATGCTTCCACGGGTTTGGATTTTTTTCGTTTTTTTTTCGTTTTAAGCAAATATTTTGTAATGCCAGATTGTTTGAAATTTGAAGTTTAAAACATGGACAAGAAACTATTTCAACTGAAACTTTCTCTGACACGGATATAACATTTCTAATACGCTCATCTGATTCAAACTTGCGTAGGTTTTTTCATCTCTCTATAATGTTTTGTTGCAACAAAATATACAGGTCTTCCAGGTGAACGACTGCATTGTAGAGCGGCATAAACGACCAAAACTGAGGGACAACAGGCCTATAACTGTATATCGTCATTACAAAATCAGATTAGAAGCTTCCTCGCTCTAAAAGGGGAACAATATGTTTACTTATGTAACTTTTGTAGCATGAACGATGATAAACAGCCTGCAAGGAGTTAACCAAATTCACCTTCAATGTTGATGTCCACCTCATCTAATCTTTTATTCACTGCAGATAAAAAAAAAGTCGACTTCCCGAGACTGGTAAATTGACTAAAAAATTCAGTCAAGTTTATTTGTTTTGCATATTAAGCACTGCATAAGATTTTAAGACTTTTGTATTTTCTTTTGACTTTAAGTAGCATGTTTGAACGGACTAGACGAGCCGTACATATCACGGAATATTTACTGAAACTATCTGTCAATAATTTTGATTTTTACAATAAGACTTTTCTGACATAGAATATTTAATCATCTGTCAAAATTGATGTTTTATAACAAAAAACACAGAATATAAACGTATGGAAACAAAGTATGTTCCATATATTAGTGCACTTTAATTGAAAATATTTGTATATAATAGCGAAAAAAGATAGTAATTTCGTATTTCAGTTGAGAGCAAATTATTGAATAATACACAAAATGTGACGGAAGGCAAGTGATAAGGTTGCGTGTTGAAAATTAAGTTTTTTACTCCATTCTTTTTCTATTGATTTCTCAAGGTTTTGTCATATTAAGGTTTCGAAATTTTTATCAGTAATTAGTTTTATAAAATACTATATCCTTAACATATTATGGGATAATTTGTATTACTAATATGGAGAAGAAACTAAAGTTTGTGTCTGAATTTGGAATTAAAATTACCTCAATTTAAACAGTCCAAACTTAGCAAATTTTAGAGATTAGAAGGAAAGAAAATACTGAATAGAATATTTTGACATATGAAAAAAGCGTCAGAAAAAAAAATTTCAATTAAAAATAAGCAACCATACACATTTTTCATTTTCAAAAACGTGGAATTGAAACTCTCCAATATACTACTAGTCATTAAAACGACTTTTTAGAAAAATGTGAATGAAATTCTAACGACAGGGCAAAAAAATGAAAAAGACATATTTGTCTTTAAGTTAAAACCATTTTAGGTGTAAGTAATTTAGGGAGATTAAAATCGCAATCTAGACGACTTTTTACACTTTTGTCACCACACTTTTATCCCCGTGGGATGGCTCATTTCATACGGCATTGACATTTCTAAAATAGGATTCTTTGATTAATTTTAAGGTTTTATTTTAGACCACATTTTATTTATTACAAAACTATTAATTTTGTATTCATGTTTTCTTTATCTGTACAAAAAAAAAACCACGAGAAACACAATTAGAGAAGGAAGCCGACAAATACACAATTATACACAATTTTTAAAAGCGGTATTCATTAAATGACATGGTTTGTATTGGGTGAAACATGTTTTCCTAATTTCTTGAATACCATCAAAAATATTTCAGAAAAAATGTAGTTCTTATGCATAATGTAAATATTTACTATCGTATTTGACGAATATATCTAGAAATTTTATTTGAAGGCAGCCGACAAATACACAAATATACACAATTTTTAAAAGTTGTTTAAATACATGGTTATAGTAGGTGATACATTTTTATTATATCTTGCATATAATCAAATTACAACAAAAATGTAGTTTTATACATAAGGTTAGTATTAACTCACGTATATATATTTTGAAATTTTACTTTGAAAATCGTCATTTTGTAGCGTCGTACTTTGCAGCAACGGATGGAGACCTAATGAGACCTTTTATGTGTTAGGTTGTATGAACAATATTCTTTAACTGTTATAAATGTCAATGGTTTCTACTGGCGAACTAACGGAATATTTACTTTAACCCGAGCTTTGTATTTTTCAAGACATCGTTTAAAATTCCCCCCATTACGGAATATAATCTCCAAAGATACAATTTAATAAAAACAATTGTTGTTTTCCTATAATAAGATTGGTTTCTATTGTTTAAACTATTGCAATATAATTACATAATTGCCTGGACGTTACTGCAAGCACAAATCATGAATAAATGTGTTATTTCAAATTTAGTAATATTGATCATGGTCAATCAAAGTATTACATAGTACACTAAATTAAAACGTCGCAGTTGACGAAGTACGACTTACAATCTTATATAAGTATTTTTTTCAAGGCGTATAATATGCTTGTAGTTTCAAAAGGGTATATGGTAAACATAAAATGTTATAGCTGTCTGATATTTTGTATTAGGTATGGTAGTATGTAATGAAAACTACCATTTGGATTTGTCACATCACTAATACACATATGCAGTTGAATAGCTAACAAAAAGTACCGATTGGTTTGAGTTTTTTTTTACGAACAATGGACAATTCAATGATTCAATTTAGTGGTTTTTTTTTGGTATATGAAATTGTTAGATATTTCCTCACAATTCTCATATTATTTCAATTAAAAATGAAAAGATTTCGGAAAAGTACTTTCCGTTCAATACTATACATATAGAGTGCTTTCCTTTAAACATTTTTATAAAACATCGAAAATAAAATGTTAAATGTAATACCTGCTATTTTGTACGATCACTTTGTGTATACGTGATTAATCCTTCAAATGTCTTAACCTACCTTTCTTTGTGTTATCCTTGACCGTACTTATTATCTATTTGTTTATATAACTTAAAGATAAATTAATCCTGCTATTGATTTACGCATTTTGTCAACTTCAAAAACATGAACTGAATTTAAGATAAAGCCACGTTCTTCCTCTTATATATAATGTCTATTCATCAAAATATATATCAGAATATAAGTAACATTCACACTTTTTAGCCATATATATATATATATTTTTATTATTAGATTTTGTATTCAGACATTTAGTCTGCAAATGGATTTATGAATTAAATATGAACGTGAAAGCATGCAAACATAACACATAATCAAACTAATATATTGAATTCAACTCAAACCACACTGCATCTAAAAGGGTACAGAGGAGTGTGATGTTACGTGTTCAGAAAGGTAAGGCATGTTCCCACTGTCTGAGTTATCTCAATATATTTAAAAAAAATAACACGTTGTGATTGGTTTAACGCCTTCACGTGGTGACCCCCTTTGAGACCGTATGGGGTTAGCAAATTTCATGGGGGGTTCATAACGCGTTAATGGTGACGTCATCTATTAATGTTGTTCTGTTTCGTCGTGCGATAAATTCGTTATATGGTTGACTACTGACCCCCTTCGGATCCATAGAATGTGAATAAAATCCAAAGAGGACTCGGCCTCCGGCCTCACCCCCTATGGATTTTCTAACCCTCTATGAATCAATATGGGGTCAGTAGCGAACCATATAACTTATAATAATCAATTTAATTCAACTAATATTAAAAGCACAGGACTGGGTTGCACAAACGTCTATTAAGTTAATAGACTATTAACTTCTAATAGACTATTAAATATCAAGCTGACAATTAGTTAATAGAGTGATTTAATAGCGTTGCAAGAATCACTTTTAAGGATACCATTAACTAATAGACAATTAAGTGACTTTTGATAGTCAATTAAGCATCATTTAATTCTGCAATTTTCATCATTTTTTCACGTCATACGATTTTCTCAATTTTCAGCATTTTTCACGACGTCATCATGATTTTCACGATTTTTATCATTTTCTTATGACGTCAACACGATTTAAGCGATTTTTATCAATTTTTCATGACGTAAACACGATTTCAGCGATTTCATCATTATTCAAGGGGGTTGTGTTCAACATCGAAGCAGCTAAATAATGCTATGTAGTGCTACGTAGATTTATGACTATTGAACGTGTAGCTAGCCTATACTAGCTGCTATCAATATTTACGTTGCTGCTAGGCTAGCTACACATTCCATATAGCCATACATCTACGTAGCCGCAAATATATTGAATGCAACCCTAGGTCTACTTTTAATTGATATCAAACATGTCCAATTCCAAAATACAAGAAATTGCATATGTTGTATTGATAAAGATATAAAAGTCTCGAAAAAACGAGGGGAATAGGGGAATAAAAAAGCATTAGTCTTAAATTCCTTTATGTTACTAATTTAAATATAAAGTTTATTGTCGACGTATATAAAAGAAAATTAACAACTGCAGCCTGCTATATTTATAATCTTCCCATTTTGAGAGCCTGACTCAATCCAATTCGATTTTTTACCTCGTTTATGGAAGGTTGTGCACTTGCTCATTAACACTGATTCTATAACTCGAGCCAACCCAAGTTAGACGAATCGAAGTAGGCCGTCTGTTCAGCAACACTTAGGTCAAATGATTTGGGAACTCGAATAAATTACTATAGTATTTGGCACAATCGGGGTAAAATCAGAAATTTTTAATCTCCCATGAGGGAAAAAATATGTAGCCGCTAATTTATTTCAAACAAGATACAAGAAATTTCATGTGTTGTCATTAAATTAAAAGGGATTGAAAATTCTCGGGGAAAAAACAAGAGGGAAGAAATTAAGTATCATAAATCGGGGCAGCCCCGTTTTTCAGATGTCCCATTAGTCTGACACCCAATTGGTCCGACAACCCAATAGTCCCACGCCCCATTAGTCCGACACCCCATGATAGTCTGATACCCCGAAAAGTCTGACATGGAATAATTCAACAACTTTTTTGAAATAAATAATTTTGATTTTAAGAGAATGATCCCATCAGTTAATCCTATTCCTCCTGATAGTCATAAAAATAATAATACAAGTAACACATCATAAAGTACTTACAATATTTCAATTTTGAGTAATGTCCAGTGGCAAATATTACTGACATGTATGTTCAGGTCGAGAACAATCAGTTGACAGTAAAAAAAATTATTAGATAGGTCCTGTAATAGTTGCCATCCGGCATGAACAAAGGTCAATGACACTTGAATTGCCACTAGACAATGAAAGCACATGCTAGTATTGAATATGAACCGCCGCGAATTTGCCTTGTAGCATTTGCCTTGCAGCAGGCTCAGGCAATTTATCACGGTTGGTTGGTAGATATGTCTTCTTTAAAATGTTTGCCATTTTCTCTATTTTTATACTTTTGCCCATTATTTTAGAACCCCATTTTTCTCTATTCTTTAACCCCTCCCCTCATTATTCTCTATTCTGTAAATCCACATCCATACCCTCATTAAGCTCTACTCATGAAGTCTTTTTCTATTACGGCAGTTATTAACCTTTGTCGGACTATTTGGGTGTTAGGCCAGTGGGGTGTCGGAATATCTGGGCGATCCCCAAAAGTCCAATAACTGTTTATGTTATTATTAACCCTATCCCATGTCATTATCAAATATTTGTCTGAAGTTTATACCCAAGATAAACAAAAGTGTCGGATAGTTTCGTTTCATTTATATGACAGTTTTCAGTTGCAAAAAAAAATGTTAGATATGTATTATTGGTTATAAATATTATGGACGCCATCTTTATTTAAAAAAAAAACCTAAATTAATTCACTGTGTAATATATCAAAATCATCACGTTGTTTCTTTGTATGTCCTACGAATAACAATGTATGTTATTGTGCACTTATCTGTTATTCGTGTTTTCTATCTGTAGTAATCATTAAAATGTTAACTTGGCATGCCATACTTGATAGAAATGCGGACGTGAAAGAAAGCACTCTTTATCAAAATATCAAAGGAGATTACATTTACACATTCTTCGTGTATACACGTTATTTTAGGGAAAATGTGTATTAATTTTTAATGTTGAAACCAACATCGATCTGCTGGATGTGGAGTTTTACGGAGAAAAACTACGGCTGGACCATTTAAAACTGCCTTATTTGTTATTGCATAGCAAAGACTGGTTAAATCATAGACAATATAATATTGACCCGAGATTGTTATCGTACGATGCAGTCCGGTGTATCCGCCCATTTTATGAATTTTGGCTCCACTTTGAATAACTTATACCAAATTAGACTATTTACCGGATTTGTAATCACATTAGCAACACGACGGGTGCCACATGACGTGGAGCAGGATCTGCGTACCCTTCCGGAGCACCTGAGATCACCCATATTTTTTGGTGGGGTTCGTGTTGTTTATTCTTTAGTTTTCTATGTTGTGTCGTGTGTACTATTGTTTTTCTGTTTGTCTTTTTCATTTTTAGCCATGGCGTTGTCAGTTTGTTTTAGATTTATGAGTTTGACTGTCCTTTTGGTATCTTTCGTCCCTCTTTTATAAAAACTAATAAATGAAAATCTTCTAAATGTATGATTTTACCCGAAAGTTATGTTCCAGGTGTGTCCGAAATTTGGCCAGGAAACCAGGGTCCCCTGTTATGAAAGGTCTTCAAATGTCCAATGATTTTGTCCATGCCTTCTAAAAATTGTTAATTTTGGAGAAAGAGGATTTTATACGATCTTTTACTAAGAAATACAGTTCAGCTTGAACAAAGCAGACTTCCAAGGATAAGGGCTTCAGTTCAATGATATTTGCCGTATTTAAAATAAAACCATGTTTCCCTATAGATTCACGCGGAACCGTGTGTTTTTAAACTCGGCATTCCGGGATTGATCATTCGGGATCCGGGAATTCTTTTTTCGAATTTCGGGATATCGGGATTTAAATTTATTTGAATTCGGGACCTCACTGAGGATTTCATATTTTTAAGCCCGGGATTTCGGGATCAGGACCCCTCCGACTCCCCTCCCCCTCATAATGAATATTAGTGGAGTGACCAAGCCAACAATTTTTCAACTTTAATGGACCAACCTATCTGCAGGCTAAATTGTGACTTTTTGGAAAGAGAAATGTTTATTCGTTAATTTTTGCCTGGTCGTAGAATTGAAATATGGTGCAATTTTTTTTTTAAATCAGGTCAATGGTTAGTGATTGTGTTTTTCACTATTGTCAATTTATTTCACAAGAGGTTATAAAAAGTCTAAAAAAAAATATCTCAATTGTTACTAAACAAGAAATTGATAATGAAATAAACTGTGACACTTCATTTTCAACAATGTTCAACTTAATTTGAAAAGATTGAAACCACAAAATGTCCATTTAAAGGGAATTCAGACTAGCAACACAATAGAAGATGGAACAACCGAATCTCAATTCATTTTTATATTACATCGCATGTACTTCTAAATATATATTTCCTAATTTTACGGCATTTATAAAAGAATCAAAGTCAATTTGGATTTTGCTTTGATGTATATTTATGGCCACTCACAAATATTACACAAGGCAATTAAATCAAATGAGTTTAATGATGGACTAAAGTTTCAGCGTATATTCTAGCTCTACGAACTTTTTAGGTTTTATGTGCCTTTGCCTTACAAACGCACACATAAAACCCTTAGAAAGAGTGGTTGTATTGGGTATTTTAACAAACAAAGGGCATGACAACTTTCGAAAACCTGACATCACTCATCGTTTTTATCGTCCTCTTCTTCCAATATTGCTCGGTGAGTTAATTAATTTCTACAACCATCATACCCTTCCCCTTCACATGAACAAATATTGGTATACGCGGATTTCTGTTGGTTGCATACACAGTTGTTATTGCAAGCTGTTTTCCCTTGTCCGCAAGTGTACAAACAAGGTCTTGAAGAAAATCTACTGACATAGGTCCCTTAAAGAAAACCTAAGAGCAAATCGTTTTTACCCTCTTACCAACCAGAGTCTTTGGAAAGTATGATAACTGGTTTAGCAATATGACAGTTTATGACAGGTATGCCGGTCCAAACTGTCATATTGCTAAACCCTTTTCTTGATTTGTCACTCCACTATATGGTTTATCATAGAATAACAATTTTATTTTCATTTATGCTTTAAGAACTTCTCAATTTTTATCTTTTCTTTCTCTTATTATCTTAATAATAACAAAACAATATATTTTTGTGACGAAATCATACAATGTGGGATATCACCGGCTACAGGGTGAAGCTCTCGGTTTGACAAATCATAGATTTGAGAAGACTGTCACGGTATTTTTTTTTGGCTGATTTCGAGGTACAGGTAATCCAAGCACTTGCATTGCATCCATTTTAAATGTACAATTAAGGACTTAACAGCGCTCCTTCGTTCAATTAAATTTAATAGTGAGTTAATAGACTATTAACGTTAATTGAATTTTGTGCAACGCAAGTAATAGACTGTTAAATTTAAGTGTACTTTTAATAGACTATTAACTTTAATAGACGTTTGTGCAACCCAGTCCAGAGCTTGATATAACTTTTAGAACTTATAATTGTTCAAGCAATACATTCTGTTCTGCTCTGTCTGATTTCTATCGTTTGTTAAATCTTGTTTCAGATTGACTGTAGTCACTGTTATCTCTATTAGTTTTTCTGGCTCACTAACACACATGATTATTGTGATTAGATCAAAATCATTTTGTTTGTTTATTTTCTTATTCAATGTCATTTTTACAAGGTAATCATTTTTTGATGTTTCTGCTTAATTGGCCTACATGCAACAGCCAACACATGTTTAAGCATAAACGTGATAAAATCTTATTTCAGCATTGATTCGAGTAAATCAGTAATATATTTAAGTATCATTGGCGCTGTTAAATGAACAATGCTTAATAAGTCAAATCAACCATTTTTACTTGACTCTTTGAAATACATCAAAACTATGATACTTGATATACTGAAATCGAGGATCTGAGTTTAGTTGAAGATGAACGGAATGTAAGTATAATATTTGTCCTTTTGATTCGTCGTCAGATTACGAGATATATTGACGACAAATCAACTTGAACGGAGATTGTGTTAATTTTAGTGCACAGCTTTGATTTTTTTATGGACAGAACTGAAACCAACATTTTTATCAGAAGTTGTACGACTTTGCCCCCCACAGAGCTATAGAAAAACCAGTGCATTAACGGGTGTTACACGGACTCTTTTTAGACGATACACGGACTCTTTTTAGTTGTTAAACGGACACCTTTTATGAATAGAATCACTCGTGCATGATCAGTGAGTTCATGGGCACTTTGACTTTCAATTAGATTTGAACTTTTTGGTTCACCGACTTATTTCCTGTCTTTTTTATTGAACAAAATATTAATGCTAGCATCACTATCTTTTTCAGACATTTCCAGTTAAATACTATTCATATCAATATACTAAGGGATTAGACATTTAACTTCAATAGTGGGGGTGGGGGTATGGTTTTCTACTTAAATAGATATTTTATGGTCAAGCAGATTACAAATTAATGTTTAGCATGATTCCCGATTTTCTGAACAGTGACGGATCCGGGGGGGGGGGGGGGGGGGTTCCGGGGGTCGGACCCCCTTTTTTGACGATTAATTCATTTGAATTGGAGCATATAGTTGGACCCCCTTTTAAAATGGCTGGATCCGCCACTGCTGAATACCGTTTAATAGTGCTCACAAATGGATCTAGGGGATGCCCGGGGTGGGAACCCCATTTTTTGGGCCGATCAATGCATTTGAATGGGGACATATAATTGGACCCCCTTTTTAAAATGGCTGGATCCGCCCCTGGTGCTAATTTAAACAAAAGCATTTGGTTGATCATGTTGATGGCGTTGAAAAATAAATAGTTAATATACCAAAAAAGAACATACCGCCACCTTTATGAAAACATATTCGGTCAATAAATGTTTTCTTCAATATATGGACATGAATAGTATTTTTGACAATGCTGAAAGTAAAGTAAGGACGATACTGACGTGTATATTTCAATAAAAATAAGACAGGAAATAAGTAAATAAATCAAATCTAATATCAAAAGATACAATCCCTTTTAACTCACCAATGCACGATTGATCCTATAAACAAAAAGTGTTCATGTAATACACGTCCAAATAAGCAGCAAATCTAGAAGAATATCATTCAACTTATGTCATCGATTTTGGATAGTAAACTGCGTGTTTAATCCCGATCAACACTTGCAGATCTAGAGACGAGCATGAATTTAAAAAAAATCAAAGTTTATGCCTCAATATACATAATATTGAGACAAAATTCATTTTTTTCCTAATCATTTCATTCTATAATAAAGTAGGGAAATTCATTCTTTTGAGACCTTTATATTGTGATCGATATAATATCAGTGGCGGATCCAGGTCTAAATTCAGGACAAAACAGGGGAGAGGGTGTCCAACTTTATATCCCCATTTAAATGCATGGATCGTCAAAAAAGGGTTGTTCCAACCCTGAGGACCCCACCACTGCATATTTAATTCATGTATTTGGCAACAAACGCGCGATTTTTACGATTTTTTTAAGGGGGAATGGTGGGATGGAATGGCACATCTTGCATTTTTTCATCAAAAATAAAGATCACAGACTGTTTATTTTAAAATGAATTAGCAATCCACCACCCCCCGCTCCCCTTCCCAGCTTTCAGTTTTATTCATAAAAATCAAACGTTATCTTACTTACCACTAAAATATTTCTTTAATATATTACTTTTTTACGAAGTTGAACTTTTAAAATTCTTAAATGTGTATAACATTTATCTTTTACTTGAAATGGTTCTTATTTTATCAAATTATTAGATTCCTGATTTTTTTTCGGTTGAAGGGAAATGAAAAAGAAAATGTGTTTATACTATAACTTATATTTTCTGCTTTATTTCTATCTAACTTTCTGAAATGTTTAGTCTTAGTATCATTACTTTATTGAAACGTCGTACAAGTCAGATAAAAAACAAAAGTAACAAAAGAAACAGGCCGGTTACAACCAGCCGAATAGTTTTTCTGCACTTGTAGTCAGGTCAAGGTCTTCGGCTTTCGCATTGGACCTTTACCTGACTACTCGTGCAGACAAACTATCCGGCAACGACTGTTACCGGCCCGTTTCATTGTTACCTTTGTATTGTATCTAATACTTGTTGTCTTCCTCGTTTCTTACAACAATTAGCAGTTTTGTATATCCAACTAAACACATAGGTCATTGTTTTAATATTTGTATTTTTAAAGAAAAAGTCGGATCTCAAAAACATTAAATCCATTTTAATAATCGAAATACATTCCGTTGAAATATGGTTGACAGTCTTTTAAAAGTTGTTTAACTGAATACTGAATACTGAACGAGTTCATTGTTGACATTCTCTTTACAGAAGATTATGTTTGATCCGGAGATCAAGTTTGCTGACATTGTAAATGCTTGTTGGGCGGATTTATTCTCTCCTAATAACTGAAAAGCTATTCCAAGAATATTGTAGGCATGAGAATGAAAAATTCTCGATTTTTCAATTAAATAGCTTTCTGCTATAACAAGTTGTAAAGTATAGAGACAATCCGTACATTGTCTGACATTATTGAGATGATAATGACATAACAACTTTAGAAAATAAGACTGTACATCTGTTTTACACCGCCATGACATGAAGTATGTACATAGGTATTTTAAAAATGGTCGGAGAATGGAAACTATCTGATATATTCCTCTTTTGTAAGTATTAGTGTCCTGAAAACTAAAACTATTCATACTATTTCCAAGGTATATACATTTTGAATTAAGAGTTTTTGATAATTCGATAATATTCAAAGTATGTGGTTCGTTGTCAGCATTCCACTTCGAGACAATAAAGTTGCATAATTGATCTGAAAATAAGATGCATCGCCATCCGTAACTCTGTAGGGTATAAAGTTTCCCTAAAAGTATTTCACGAGCGTGTCCCTGTATTTTGTCCTCAAACATGTTGTTTTCTGGTATGAAGTAATGTAAACAAATTGAATAGTCAACAGAATAAATCAGTCTGCTAAAACATCGCATGAAACAATGTATTAGATTTTCTGGTTTCCATATTGATTGTGGTAATTCTTCAGAAACCCAGAAAATAATTGTTTTCAAGAAATATGAACAGAGTAAATTTTCACATTCGGCGTAGGTTGCTATTACATCTTTCAAAAGGATTTTCAGTAGGGCATAACAAATCAATTGAGTATGTGTAAAAGTATTAATTAGAAATTTTTCACCAACAGAAAAAGAAATTCGCCATTCTATATCCTCTTTTGGCGATCCTTTAACTCCGATTGGTACAAAAAGTACTCCATGTTTTATAATACTTTGTTTGACACTATAACTTGGCCATGAGTTATTTGATCTTGTTATCCACTGTGATGCTTGTGATATCCATGTTCTACAATGTAAGCACATGGCTTGGTCCCACTTTCCTTCTTTGTCAGATACACATGGCCCATGAACTATAGTATCTGTATTCTCCATGATTTCTTGTTTAAATGATGTGCCCGAGAAATAGTGTTTCCCATTATGTTCCTCACAGTGTTTACATGGAAATTGAGTATGGATTTGCTCTATTAGCAACTGAGTGAAACCAGGTTTCACATCATCTGTTTCCATTTCCAAACATAAATAAACTGTAGTGTAAGCCGTTTTAAAGTCTTCAAAAACCTCTATCGATTTAGTTACATACATTACATCCAAATCACTTCCTCTCAACTCTAGTCCTTCTCCAAAACTTCCACTTGTGATAACGGTTACCTTGGTATTGCTGCTTACATTATCCTTGACAGTATGCATCAGTCTCATTGAGTTAACATGAGTCTCTGATCCAACTATGTTCTGACACATATAACGATACAGTGCTAATGATATGGTTTTTGATTCTGAGTCTGAAAAAAAACATGAAATAGATCAGCTATTGCGCCAAAGGGTATGAAAAACAATCTTCACCGACTCTTTATAGTAATTTTTTTAACCATTTCAAAAGATAGGTTGAAAATTCAGAAGTGATAGTGATACACCCGGTTAGAAGAAAAACGGAAGACACCAAGGAAAATATAAACTTTAAAAGTACTCAAAGACAAACACCACCCTATAAAAGTACAACATAGACACTTCATCTGTAGCAACACGAGTCATGGTAATATTGCAATATAACATGTAAGAATGGCGCTTCCAGATAACTTCTCCTACAGTTTGAATGCAAGGAATTTATCACTCTGCTGGCTGTTTATACATGTATTGAATGTGTGCATGTCGTCAGGGTTTTTTCTTTTTATTATTTTCCCTCTTTTGAGAGAAAAATTGAACTTTGTCCTTTTTGGGGTATACACGATTAAATGAGTGGAGTGCGGGAGCATCACTTTGTTTAGTTTACATTTTTTTCTCGTGTTGTGCTGTTACACTACTGTAACAGTCCGGTGTTAGGTTAGGATTTATCGCTCACATACATGTTAAACTCCTCAATGTGCACTTTCTTTATGTACCTGCCCCAAGTCAGGAGCATGAAGCTCAATTATTGTCTTTGTATACATAGTGTCATATTTGTGTTTTTTTTGTAAATTAGACCGACAGTTTTTTTGTTTGATTTTTTTTTCACATAGTGAATGATGGTCTTTTGTAGCTGACTATACGGAGTGTAATAAAGGCTTTTCGATTGCCTATTTATGATTTCTTACATCCACTGCATTTAAACTCTGGTGGATAGTTGTCTCATTGGCAATCACACCACATCTAACTTTATTTCAACTCCATTGTTGCGTTTTGTATTCTGTAACATTGTTTATTTAGTACGCATACCCTGGAGTCCTCTTTTCGGAAGCCCAAGCAAAAGCCCTTGTTCTGCAATAGACAATTTAATGACGAATTCAAAAAAACATATGAAATAGCTCGAATTTCAATTCCAAAACTTATTTAATCTAAATGAGAATTAAATTCGAATCTTACTCAAACTCTATCTCAAGAAGTGACTCAAATTCAAAGTCAACCAGGCCTTCAAGGCATAAAACTTTGCTCAGTGCTCGGAGTACAAAAATCATGCTCGAAACAGGAAATCCAGCAATTTGATTGGTTGATTTTCGAGTCTGAGTACAAAAATCATGCTCGTTAGTTTTATGACCGTGAGGCCTGAACTCTGCCTTTAAATGTGACTCAAACTCGAAGTCCAACTCGAAACTCAATGCTAACTAGAACTTTTATTCTAAGCATGACTTGATTTCGAAAACTAATTCAAAGTTTAACTCAAACAGTAACCCGAACTTTAATTTGAACACTAATTAGATGGATGGCCACACTCATTTAAGGCACATACATCATGGAAATCTATCTAAAAAAGGAGAGGTTTTTCCGAATCGGTCACTTGGTTTTACCTCACCAAGTAATGGGATAACCACATCAAAGAATTACAGGACCACATCCAAAAATGACAAGACCACATCAAATAATGAAACAAACACATCAAGTAGTGTAAAATCGTCAAATTTTGAAACATCATTACGTTATGTTAAAACCATATAAAGAATAGACAAAACATCAATACGAAATAACAAAACTACATCATGTAATGAAACAACTATATTACGTTAAGTCACATACACATCAAGTATTGTTAAAACCACACTGACTAATGACACAACCATATTAAATAATGGTGAAACCACATCGAGTAATGACAAAATTATATAAAGTCAATACCAAACCATATCGTGTAATATCGAATATCATTAAGTAATGACTATTCCATATTGAGTTATATTAAAACATCATTACGTAACGTCAAAACCATATTAAGTAAAGACAAAATATCATTAAGTTATAATAAAACAGCATAAAGTATTATCAGAGTTCCATATCAGACAGCTGTTGCGTTCCATAGTTTGAACTAACAAACGATGAACTACAAACTGTAGACGCATATTTAGCGAGTGCACGGTTGGCCGATCAAAGTTTATGGAAACTTTGCAAACGTATGTTAGAAACAAATGATCAAAACATGTATGCGCTTAGCCGTTTGCATCCTTTGTGTTAGAAAGAAATGCACCCATAGTACTACACAATCGATATGAAACAGTTGTTCGAAACAGTTTCTACAGTTTATTTTCTACACAGTGAGCGCATTTTATCTTATACACAATAGTCTAAGCTAATTTGTGATTCTGAAATGAGTTTAAAGATAGAACATAACTTTGAATTACTTTCAAAGTACCATGAAAACATACATGTTTCGTTTTCATTTTTGTTTGTTTGTAGAATTTACCTACAATTCGGATTTATTTTTGTTATGCAATGGGAAATAGAACAGCAATTAATAACTGATATCCATCAATGTATCTCTTCGCATGATATCTTTGCCGACACTAACAACATTTTTCAAAAAAAAAAAGTGAAAAAGTTTACTTTAACAAAACGCATTTGACTACCAGGTCGAACAACTGATGTTCTTAAACCCTGCAGACTGCCATTGGCGATTGCCAAAGAAAAAAATGATCACAATATGTAACAAAATTGATCTTAATATAAATTCAATACTAAACGGAAAACAATAACTTTATGGCCAAGATGTTATACAACAAACATGAGGTGTCAACATTTTTTTGTACACCACATCCGGATCTCGACAATACATGTCTCTTCCGTGATAATAGGGATCGACCCTGTATTTGGAAGGCCATATAATTTACCTCAATTTATGATAGACTCTTGAATTTAAAGAGTCAATATAGGATGAACGGATCATATAAACCGGAGAGAAAATATGATACAACCCCCAAACGAAAAAATATAAACAAGTCTAAATTGAAAACTACGTTCAAACCTATGATTGTGTTGAATAAAAACCGCAATTTTTATATAGTGCATGTAAATCAAATTTCGTTGTAGAAGAGTCTAAATACAGCACAAACAACATTATTTTCAAAAGACCAAAAAAGTGAAAAAGTATATTTTAACAAAACGCATTTGACTAACAGGTCGAACGACTGATTTTCTTCAACCCTTTTGACTGCCATTGCCGATTGTCATATAAAATTAATCACAAGATGTTACACAATGGATCTTAATATAATTTTAATACTAAACAGAAAACAATAAACTTGTGGCCAAGATTTCTAACAACAAACATGAGGTGTCAACATTTTTTTGTATACCAGATCCGGATTTCGACAATAAATATCTTTTCAGTGATGTTAAGGATCGAAACGGTATCTGCAACACCAAATAATTTACCTCAATTTAGGATAGACTCTTGAATTTAAAGAGTCAATATAGGACGAATGAATCTTATACACTGGAGTAAAAAATATGATACAAGCCCACACGAATAAAATATAAACAAGTCTTAATTGAAAACTGCGTTCAGTCCTATGATTGTGTTGAATAAAACCCGCAATTTTTAACGTTTGCATGTAAAACAAATTTCGCTGTAGACGGATTTAAATACAGCACAAACAACATTTCCAAAAGAACAAAAAAGTGAAATAAGTATATTTTAACAAAACACATTTGACTAACAGGTCGAGCAACTAATGGTCTTAAACCCTGCTAAATGTTCTTATATATACTGATCAGACTGTTTGTTTTCCTGTTTGAACTGTTTTTCACAAGTCATTTTGTGGCCTTTTATAGCTTGCTGTTTAATGTGATCCATTATTGACATATAATAGTTTACTTTTACAAATAATGACTTGATGGAAATTTGTTGGCACTTTTTCTCATATCTATTATAAATAATAATTGGAAACATCGCATTATAATCCAGAACAGACTTGGCTAGAAAATGATGGAATATAAAATTAAATAAAACATTGGTCAAATAGTATTAAATATATTACCTGTCATTCTAAATTATCTCGTCGTGTAAACAGGGAAGATTTCTACTGTATAGTCCTACTTTGATTGTTTATCTTGTACTGTTATATCAATTTATATTTATTTGATAAACTTAATCATGTGATAGAATAACGGGTTTGTCATATGATTGAAATGAACTGGATGCTATATAAAGAAACACTGTTGACCTACATGCTAATTATGATAATTATTTATCTAAATAAATGACGACATATGAAATTCGGTTCCTAATTTTAAGTTTTATATCTTAAACAGTAATGACCAATAGTGGTTTTGTTTCTGAATTTTTTTTTTAATGCATACAAACATTCTAAAATTTAAAAACTTGCAATTCAATAATATATCAGATAGTTAAATTCCCACATGGACCTCCTCAGGAACAATTTGGTATTTTATTTATTTAATTAATTTCGGATGGGATGATCTCAGCAACATTTTGATGCATACTAAGGTAATACGTTAATTTCTGCCGGGATCTCCCCAGGAATAGGCCTGCCAGGATCTCCACAGGTGGGTAGATTCTCAAGTCAAATGGCTGACGCCTGCTGGGATCTCCCTAAGTGACATTTCATACAGTTTGAAGTTTGCAAAAGGGATCTCACTAACATTGTAAGTTAATAATTCTAAACTTTTTTGTTCAAATATTCACATAGTTTAACAGTTCGCAATTTTAAATATACATGCATATTACTTGAAGTAACTCATTTAAACTTTACATTTGTCAATGTAAAACACTATTACAAACGTAGAAAAACATATAGTTTATGTAAACTTTGCAAACGTATGTTAGAAACAAATGATCAAAACATGTATGCGCTTAGCCGTTTGCATCGTTTGTGTTAGAAAGAAATGCACCCATAGTACTACACAATCGATATAAAACAGTTGTTCAAAACAGTGGGTGCATTTTTGTCTAACATAAACGAAACAAACGGCTAAGCGCGCACATGTTTTGATTATCTGTTTCTTACATTTGTTTGCAAAGTTTACATAAACTTTGACAAACTGTGCACACTCTAAAAATGCGTCTGCAGTTTATCGTTTGTCGTTTGTTATTACAAACACTATATTTGTTTCTAACTTCAACCTGATTAAACGAGGTATTTGTTTCTACGTTTGTAAAAAGTCTGTTAAACAACAACATGTGCATGCATTATTGAAAGTTCGAATAGGGTCAGTAAAAACTTATTAAACGATGGATTTGATTCTACTTTTGTAGCGTTTAAAAAACAACAACAAACACGACACACCAGTGTCTACAGTCTATTTCTTCATAATAGTCTAAGCTAATTTGTGATTCTGATGAGAGATTAAATATAGAAAATAACTTTGAATTACTGTCAAAGTACCACGAAAACATACATGTTTAGTTTTGATTTTTGTTTGTTTGTAGAATTTACCTACAATTCGGATTTATTTTCGTTATGCAATGGGAAATATAACAGCAATTCATAACTGATATACATAAATGTTTCTCTTCGCATGATATCGTTACTGATCACACGTTTGGCAAGGTTGTCCTGCGAGAAAGGAATAGGTTCAGTAAGACCCCTTTTTGGCCCCAAAATATAGCAGTTTTACAAAATTGTTAATATGTAAACCTTTAGTTATTTATTGGACAGTATACTGCTTCTACGGGGCGCCGAATGGGACTCTTGTGGTTTTGTACTCAAAATTAAATTTTGTACGGACAAAAGTGACTTTTGTTCAACAAAAATGAGTTTAGTTTAACAAAATTTGTATCATACTACAAATTTGAAATTTTGTCATACAAAATTATCTAGCAGCGGAAAAAAGTCACTTTTGTCATGACAAAATTCATTTTTGTTACACAGACTTGACTTTTGTTACCTAATTTGAAAATTGAGCGACAAAAGTCAATTTTGTATTTAAATTAGTTTAGTTTGGTTTCTGTGAACTAATTTGCATACAAAATCGACTTTTGTTACACAAAATTGACTTTTGTTACACAAAATTGACTTTTGTTACACAAAATTGACTTTTGTTACACAAAATTGACTTTTGTTACACAAAATTGACTTTTGTGAGACAAAATTGACTTTTGTGAGACAAAATTGACAAAATTGACTTTTGTCTCAACAAAATTGACAAAATTGAATTTTGTCTCAACAAAATTGACAAAATTGAATTTTGTCTCAACAAAATTAACAAAATTGAATTTTGTCTCAACAAAATTGACAAAATTGACAAAATTGAATTTTGTCTCAACAAAATTAACAAAATTGAATTTTGTCTCAACAAAATTAACAAAATTGAATTTTGTCTCAACAAAATTGATTTTTGTCTCACGAAAGTCAATTTTGTCTCACGAAAGTCAATTTTGTCTAATAAAAGTAAATTTTGTTGTTACAAAATTGAATTTTGTCATCACAAAAATGAATTTTGTCGTCACAAAATTGACTTTTGTCTCAACAAAATTGACAAAATTGACCTTTTGTCTCAACAAAATTGACAAAATTGAATTTTGTCTCAACAAAATTGACTTTTGTCTCAACAAAATTGACAAAATTGACTTTTGTCTCAACAAAATTAACAAAATTGACTTTTGTCTCAACAAAATTTACAAAATTGACTTTTGTCTCAACAAAATTAACAAAATTGACTTTTGTCTCAACAAAAATGACAAAATTGAATTTTGTCTCAACAAAAATGACAAAATTCAATTTTGTCTCACAAAAGTTAATTTTGTTTCACAAAAGTCAATTTTGTCTCACAAAATTGAATCTTACCGTACACAATTGACTTTTGTGATTTAATTTCCATATCAGGTAACAAAAGTCAATTTTGTATGCAAATATGTTTATATTTGCATACCTTTTAGACAAAATTGACTTTTGTCATGACAAATATGAATTTTGTCTACAAAAATGAATTTTGTCATGACAAAAATGAATTTTGTCTACACAAATGAATTTTGTCATCACAAAATTGAAGTTCTCACAAAACAAGTCTGTAGCACATAGTTTTGTAAGACAAAAATGATTTTGTTATGACAGAATTGAATTTTGTACAAAACCACAAGAGTCCCATTCGGCGCCCCGTAGCTTCTGCTACGTAAATGTGGGCTGTTTTTGGCAATACAATGCACATATATCCGGTACTAGCACCATTAAGTCATGCTGAATTACTGAAATCCTTATAATTCTAGCATTTAAGTTAAATTCTAGATGGTTTTCGTGTAAAACGAAAGTGGCTGCATTCGTGTTCATCCTTAATATTGAAAAGTGAGTTGTATTTTATGATAATACATAACATATATAAAGGTTGAGGATGAACACGGATGCGGCCACTTTCATTGTTACCACAAACCATCTGAAAAGTGATATTTTTCGGCATATTAGGTAGATTTTTCATATTTGAGCTTGAATCTGATCGTTTTTAATGACTAAATCTGTTAAAATCTTTCACATAAACTAATTATTTCAAATAAAATAGACACTTAAGTGTTTAAAAAGTGGTCAAAATCTTTCGTCAGATGAACCTGAAATTTGAGGCCGAAATCGGTCCTAACGGACCTACATATGTACTCCTTTTCTGTGCTAGTGATTCGGTCCTGACTGGTACTCATAATAATAGAAAATATGTAGACAAAGACGAAAATGATGAGATTTGACGTTTTTCAGTTACAAAATGGAAGGAAACAGTTGAGATTTTTCAATTTTGTTTCTTATGGGTTCATAGGCAAAAATTGTGACCATCTAAACTATAACAGTAAGCATACCAAAAAACTGTTTATCTTCAGAAAATCAAGAACTGAAAAAATTAAAACAAAACTGCTCCTGAAGTGCGCTTTCTATACCCAAATCCACACGACGAAATAATTTTATGAAAAACAAGTGTATTTTATTTACATTTTTCATTTTCTCAGTTTATTCATGTCCTGATACTGTGCTGGTTGGTCCTGATACGGTGCTGGTGATTTTGGCAATAAAGTTGATTATATTTGAAACAAATTTTACAAACTTAATCAAATTAGGCAGATAATTGTATTCAATCGGATCGGTGACTCCTATTTTCACCTTTTTCATTCATTTGGCTGTTTGATATGCGTTTTCAAATAATCGTAACTTATTTTGAATAAACGGGCACATCTTCTTGGTATGATTACCAATTACACAACTTTCCACAAAAGACGAAATGACACAGAAAACAACAACTATAAGTCACTGCACGGCATTCAATAATGATTAATTCCCATGCCGCATAGTCATAAACCTGTTTGTTTGCGCTCCACATACCCCTCCTCAACTCCACCGAACAAACCCCTCCTCCTTTCCTCCGTCATTGGTACAGTGGTGTAACATCATAACAAGTTAGCACATAAAATAATAACATAAAGACACAATTGTTATAACAACATATACTCGCATCTACTGAAAGCTAGTTCAAAGCCGTATTTTTTAACTAATAGATACACCGTCTACTCTTCGATTAAAATCTCAATCGTACCGATCGAAAAATTCCGCAAAAACTTAAGTTCACATTTTAATGTTTGATAAAGCAGAATTTTAAAAGTGTGCAGTCAACCTTGTGCTCACAACAATTATTTCATTACTACGTTTAGATCAGACATTATAACAGCATTTGAAAGATACCAAGAAGTATTTAACAGTTTTATCCTATGATCAGGACGGGATAGAGATTGTATGGAAGTTAACATAGGATACGAAAAATTAAAAGTATTTTTTTCGAAAGCCTGTAAACCATCTTTGCCTTAAATTCTAAAAAGTTTTCTTTTTGTCGTAAATGGTTAAATCTTCATCAAAATTACAAAAGAACAAAGGTTTTAAATCTACTTTTGGTTCACTTTTTAGCGCGCCCCCTGACGAGCCATGTAAGCTGTTGGTATGCTGTTGCACCTACCGCACATAAACTTTCACATTTCAATCTTCTTTTCTGAAGTATTTTACCCAATGCATACGTGACAGGACTATTATCCTATTAACTGGTTTTACCAATGGTTCTCTCTAAAATGTTGTTGGAACATAAGTGAAAAAAATCCACAAATACATATTCATGGTGTGTGTCAATTTGTTCAAGCAGAACAAAACTGAAAATACTTCGAATACAAATGAGATTTTGTTTTCAAATTTCATGATTATCTGTAGTATATTTCTAGATCTATGCTTCATATTCATTTCAGATGACAGGGACTACAAACCCTGATGACCGTGCTGTCTTTCATAATAATATTCATATACATATCTAAATAAACAAACTATAAAGACTGCACCTGGTATTTTTGCATTTAAAATGATTCGTTGTAACAAGAGTATTTGTTTGTGCAGAATGAAAACTACGAGGGTCAAAATCTAATATTGCTTACAAATGTTGTTGGACCAAGTTTCGTAATGTGATCTGCATTTTCTAAAAATTGCAAGGTAGATATACATTGGACTTTTGAATGTATTTACTATATTATTATATGTCAGTTATGCTCGACCTGCTTGAACTTTTGCGATATTAAAAATGGTCGCTTGTCATGTCTTGGGATTTTTGTCAGATTTTGTCGGAATCCTCTGCTTTTTCCATTTAAATGCATTAAAACATTTTACACCTTTACCACACTTTTTCTTTTATAACTCTTTTACATGTATGATTATAAGCCATCTGTAAGTCTTATACAATGTTGGTTATAACTTGTCCATAATAAAACTATGAAACATCAAAAATTGGGTTGTGTCTCGAGAACAAGACATAGACCTATACATGCATTATTCGTTTTTATTCAGTTGGTTCCTTTATTCATCCACTATTGTGCTGCTCACAAGGAAACTATTAAACCAACAGTTCCAAATTTTACGGACGCCATTACGAGTTGGTTGGCTCTATGGATAAACCGTTTTACTAATGATATCGAATATGTGCCTTCCGTCTTAAGTACAATTCCCTTCCCTTTCATGAATATGACTTATCGAATTATACAATTAACCGGATGTTTTATCATATGAACTTCACAACGGGTGCAACATGTGGAGAAGCATCTTCTTACCCTTCCGGAGCAAATGAGATCACCCCGAGTTTTGGTGGGGTTCGTGTTGTTTATTCTTTAGTTTTCTATGTTTTGCCATGTGTACTATTGTTTGCCTTTTGTCTTTTTGTTTTTAGCCATGACGTGAGTTTATTTTCGATTTATGAGTTTTAATGTCCCTCTGTTATCTTTCGTCCCTCTTCTATTAATATATAAAAGTGTTAGGAGGAACTTGTTATTTTTAAACTGAGAAGCGAACCTCCTTAATTAAAATTGAATAAAAATAAACAGTGTTTTTTATTGATATTTTTCCTAGATCCACCCACCATTCAAAATCATTTGGTAACAATTGGTCAAGTAACTTCAAAGAAGATCTGTGTGTAATTACGGACGTCAAGTCTATACATGTAGCTCGCACGGCCCCTCTAAACGTTGAACTTATAGCGAAATGTCTTGATAACCAGTTTAAATTAAGCCAGTTTTGTAAAGTGTGTAGAATTGTATTGTTTTAAACTGTTATGGCGTTTACCAGTTAAATGTAGATGTATAACTTAAGATTTTTTGGTATCTTATATACTTGTTTATACCCAATTGGTAATATAAAGCTACGAGATATTTTAATTATTTAAATTAAATGCACATTTAACTTATTGCTGTAATACACTAAATAATTTACTATGACATCAAAATACTACTCTGAAATGTGTTTTTCGTCCTATTAGCAATATCTAAACTCAGTTTGTAAATGCATATTTATCACAAATGGGCCATTAACGCTAGTCGCATTTCTGACGGATGATTCGGATATATAGCAACTGACTGCACGAAAGCTTGTCGGGCGGATTCTATGTCGCCTGACATCTGTAAACTTATCCCAAGAAAGCCGTAGGCCTGAGCAATATTCTCGGAATCTTTGATGAAATCAATGCGTGGTATAGCCAATTGAAAATCTCGAATGCAATCTTGAAATTTTCCGACATTATTGAGACGATAATGACAAAGAAAGTTAAGGAAATAACCATTTAGGTAGGTGCAAATACCTCTAGTTTAAATTCAACTGAAAAAAAACGTTCACGAAAAGATATCATATTGATCTTAATTATTAGCTCTTCATCTTTTATATAAGCTTTGGATTTCAAATAATTTGGCCACGAGCATCACTGAAGAGACATGTATTGTCGAAATGCGAATTTGTTGCAAGAAAATTGGTACCGTTAATTTTATTGCATCTCTGAAACCTCCACCCATCCCAAGTTAATAGAGTATACCAAACCTTTAATACCAAATAACGAGAGCTGGTATTCTTGTCCACTTTTCCAAATTTTAAAACTAAAAGTTTTAATGTAAAAATATGTTCTCTCCCGCCGCAGCTAGTACACAAACTACTTTCATGACCTTATGTGTCCTTTTTTCAATCGGGAATGCTTTTAAAAGAAGGTGGTGTCCCAGTTTCGATCCTGTGCTCAGATTCGGATGATATTATTCTTCCGTTTCTCTCTTAAAAATAATATCTAACAATTCACAATACTTATTTTGAAAAGAAATGTTCTCGTGATGAGACGAGGAGAAAGTGCAACCAACGCCTTGGTCTAAAGAGACCCTCCGGTATGAATTTTCCTTGGAGTTTGGTATTTTCTTGGCTTTTTTTCTGACAAAACTCCAGACGAAAATCAAAACGCTGCATTGCAAATTGACTCCCAGTTATTTAGTGCAGGTAAAAAAAGTAATTGATCAGAAAGTGTCGACTGTTCATCTTCCATCAAAGATTCCCATCTTGCAACTTCTTCATGAGTCATAACTATAGATAAGATGAAATATAAAAAGAGTTGTGACAGATACAAGAGGGACATTCAAACTCATGAGTAGAAAGTAAACTGACACATCACGGCTAAAAAAGGAAAAGACCAACAGACAAACAAAAGTACACAAAACACAACATAGAAAACTAGTGACTGAGTAGCACGAACCCCATCAAAAACTGGAGTTGATATCAAGTGTAACACCACTAATTCGGGCCCGGACAGAAAGCACATACAAGAAAGTAGTACATATTTTAACACAAAATAGTTCCTACGCATGGACATAACTTTCAAAATATTTAGAATATTTTATTAATTTTGATATCAAATGAAAGCTGCATGACTGGTGATCATTGTTGAATAGTTTTTGACTGATAAATTTGAATAATGCAAAAATGGCATGAAATTTAATACGGAGGGTACATTTTGCCTTTTTGTCAGATTGGAAGTACCTGTTTTGGTACATCCGAAGTTCCGGGAACCAGTTCTTTCGTATATGCCATGTAAGGTATTTTGATTTTTTCAGTACAGGACACCAGAAGGTGTTGCTTTGACATGCAATGATTGTCACTTTAATTGAACTTAAGATAAAAAAGCTGTGACCACTTGAAATTGAGGAATTTAACATAGAAAGCAATGGGCCATTTATTAGTGGTGTACTTCCATCAGGTGCTGCGGTCCGTAAAGGTAAGCTGATCATGCGCCTCATGTGGCAACCTTCATTTAACTTTTGATGTCTGTTTGAATTGCTTACCCATTTTTTTCAATATAACGGAATTATAAAAAAAAATCATACAAGAAGAAGGTTTAGCAAGCTATAACACCCGTTTCTACTCACAATTTTTCGTTGCGAAATGATTGTACAAAATCAGAAATGTGGCAGTTGTCTTTCACTTAAGCTTGATCCGTTGATTGACAGCGTTTGATTTCTTTAATTTTTATGGACTCCCTTTTTTAATCTGCCTTGGAGTTCAGCAATTTTGTTTTATTTTTTATATATTATTATATACTGTGGATTCATTAATATTCGTTGGAAACCAATTTTCAAGAGAACCACGAATTTAAATGTTGAACGAATTACAAATATTCTGAAGGAATGTATGCAGACTTTGTCAAAACCACGAAATTAAATATCCACGAATATACAGGTTTTCCTCAAACCACAAAAATTGATACCCACGAAAACAAATGAATCCACAGTATTCATATATTTACACTTTATAAAAGTATGGCGTCACCAGATATGAAAAAAATATATTATATCAAAATTGTTTTATTGCTGTAATACACTAAATAATTTACTATGACATCAAAATACTACTCTGAAATGTGTTTTTCGTCCTATTAGCAATATCTAAACTCAGTTTGTAAATGCATATTTATCACAAATGGGCCATTAACGCTAGTCGCATTTCTGACGGATGATTCGGATATATAGCAACTGACTGCACGAAAGCTTGTCGGGCGGATTCTATGTCGCCTGACATCTGTAAACTTATCCAAAGAAAGCCGTAGGCCTGAGCAATATTCTCGGAATCTTTGATGAAATCAATGCGTGGTATAGCCAATTGAAAATCTCGAATGCAATCTTGAAATTTTCCGACATTATTGAGACGATAATGACAAAGAAAGTTAAGGAAATAACCATAGAATATAGACGGAATATGATGACAGACATGCCCTAATTCTTTTTCTATTTTTAATTCATCTGGTATTAACTCAGAGTGTCTAAAAAAGATCATATCATCAACAAGAATTAGTTTCCACAATTGAACTATACTTTTCTTATGAAATGATTTCAGTTTTGGCAATCTAACATCAATATCCGACTTATCCATGAAGTTGCATAGTTTTTCGGGAGTACTTTTTGATAAAGAATACACACATACGTGATTTGTATTGTTTGTATTGGTGTTTGTTACTACTTCTCGTTCTGTACAATGACATAGTCTGTGCATCTTTTTCACACACCAATGACAAGTATTATGTATATAAGTATTTTATTGAGGACTGGTAGCAGGACACTATCTGGTGTATTCCTTGTTTGTAAGCACCAGTGTCTCAATCAGACGCCAAAGTCGTATTATTTGCCAAATATAATAATTTTGAATTCAGTGTTTTTGCAACCTCGATAGTATGCAATGTATGGGGTTCGATATAATCCATCCACATTGATACATGAAAGTTAGATAATCGATCCGAAAATAATATGCATTGCCATCCGTAACTATATAAGTTTGACAGTGTCTCTAACAATATTTCCCGAGGGCGTTCCTCTATTTTGTTTTCAAACATGTTGTTCTCTGGACTGAAGTTATGTAAACAAACTGAATAGTCAACAGAATATACCAGTCTGCTAAAACATCGCATAAAACAATGTATAAGATTTTCTGGTTTCCATATTGATTGTGGTAATTCTTCTGATATCCAGAAAATAATTGTTTTTAAAAAATATGAACAGAGTAAATCTTCACATTCGGAGTAGGTGGTTATGACATCTTTTAACAGAATTTTCATTAGGGCATAACATATTAATTGAGTGTGTGTAAACGTGTTTATTAGAAATTGTTCCCCAACAGAAAAAGAAATACGCCATTCTATATCTTCTTTTGGAGATCCCTTAACTCCGATTGGTACAAAAAGTACTCCGTGTTTTATAATACTTTGTTTCACATATTAACTTGGCCATGAGTTATTTGACCTTGTTATCCAATGTGATATCGATGTCTTACAATGAAAGCATGTGACATTGTCAAACATTCCGTCTTTATTAGATATACATGGTCCGTGAACTATACTTTCTGCATTATTCAAGAGCTCTACTCTATATAATGCGCTCGAAAAATATGTTTTTCCATTTAGTTCTTTAAAGTATTTACATATATATTGTTCTGCATGTTCTACGAGCAACTGAGCGAAACCAGCTTTTACATCATCTGTTTTCATTGACAAATATATAACATTTGAATTGTAAGTAGTTTTGATATCGTCATCAACCTCAAATCTTTTAATTACAAACATTTTATCTAAATCACTTCCTCTCATATCAAGTCCTTCACCAAAACTCCCACTTGTGATAACGGCACAAGTGGTATCGCTGTTTAAATTATCCTTGACGGCATTCATAAGTCTGAGATTTTTAACATAATTCTGAGATCCCACTATGTTGTGACACATATAACGATACAGTGCTAATGATATAGCTTTTGTTTCTATGTCTGAAATAACATGAAATAGATAAAATATGAAGCAATAGGGATGCATAGATCTACTATTATATAATTGCATTCTATTTTTTATTAAACTAGTATTAGAAAACACTTTGAATATTTCTTAGTTAATTGTATGTTTGAATTTTCTCACCTTCCATTTCCTTTGGTCTGTTTATCTTTGATATTATTTGGTTGGGATTAAGTATTTATGATATTTTTTTCAGGAATTATAAAAGCACAATATTTCATTGTCCTGGTTATAATTCCTAATTTAGAAAATACCGATTAGTATTAATAACATTTAGTTTCAGTATCATAGTTTGGTATGTATGGCTTTTTTGTTTCTTCAATCCGAGATCTAGATTCTATCTTCTACAATTTGAAATCTAATTATGCCAATATACGTTAAAGTAAAAAAAATGAGAAATGAAAACTATCTTTTTTTGTCCTATCCATTCATTATGAGTAAGGCATGCCTATTTGCTTTAATGTAGATTGGTTTATATATCATTTTCCATTATGTGATTCAAAAAAATTAAATATATCAATCTTTTAATCGATAAATATACCAATAACTTCTTATATATTTTATTAAATGAATACAGAATAATAATACGGAGTAAGTCATCATCTTTTACAAATTTTATTGACCTGGCTTCATTTAATAGACTTATCAATCTACTTGAGATAGTCAAACATACTTCAGAGCTGAAGACAAAACAAGAGAGAAAGAAAGAGGATAAAAAAGTTTTATTGACTGCACATATAGATATAGGAAGATGTGGTGTGAGTGCCAATGAGACAACGCATGTTTGTTAAAAATTGACAGGTAAAAAAAAATGCTATGTAAAATTGATGCGAGTTGATTCAAGTACATTTCAAAAAATGTATTCCCTGTGGGATTTTTTTATAATGTGTCTCGTGATCATTTGTCACGTCCGATCATTGTTAATAAAGGACAAGTAAAATGGGATTTTCAACTATGATATATTTCTATTTATTGATGTTACAAATAAAATACTAGTCATATTGAATAATTTCAGTTCAAAAATAATTTGCGGAAACAGAGCTTTTTTACAATAATAATTCTGTCAACTGCACTTGCATTTTGTCATGTTAGTAATATAAAGTATCCGTGTTGCATAACATTCAATGTCTCGTTTCAGTTCTTTATGCGTTGAAGAACGTTGGTCAATTTTGTTCACATGAATAGTATTTGTTTCTTTAAAATCTGTTATATAACCCCATTAAATAATCTAATTCATAAAATCTGAGACATTTCAGGTCATTTCAACAGTGTAGTTGGTATTTTTGTTTGATATAAGATGATATGGTATGAGTTCCAATGATAAAACTCTCCATCCAAGTCATATTTTGTAAAATTATACCATAATAAGTTAAAGAACGGTCCTCAACACAAGCCTTGGGTCACAACAAACAGCAACCTACAATGTATCAAAGGCCCCATAAAATGACTAGTATAAAACCATTCAAACGGGAAAACCACCGAGTTAATCTGTGAACAAATAACGAGAAACGAGAAACATTTATGAATTACATCAACAAATAACAACCACTGAACATCACGTTCCTGACTTATTGGTCCGTTTCTTCTGACTTTTTCTTAAAATTCGTGGATGTTGATATTTTTGTTAATGTTATTTTAACCTTTCTCATATTCATTGTTATTAATTATTCATAAGTTTGCATTCTATTGTGAATATATGCCAAATTAGAAGACGGCAGCATGCAAGTTTTTATTGAAATTCTGTTCTTATTTTTATTAGACTGCAACTATCTTCAAAAGGTAAAATCACAAACATAATGGTCTCCGAGGAAAATTCAAAACGGAAAGTCCTTTATCAAATGACAAAATCAAAAAGCTCATATACAACAAACGGATTGATAACTGTTATAGTTCTGATTTGTAACATGCATTTCTTCATGTAGAAAACATGATGGATTAAACCTGGTTTTAATGCTAGCTTAACATCTCACTTGTATGACAGTTGTATCAAGTTGCATTGTATTGGCAACGATGTGTAAGCAAAACAAACATACATAATAGGTAAAAATGTTTTTAATAGGCGTACTGCAGTCAACATTGTGTTATTATCTGAATCTCTATTACAACCAGCATATATGTCACAAATACGTACAAAAAGATAAGCACAGCACATTGACAAAAAATAAAAGACAAGAATACAAAATTTACAATAGCACAATAAAACAATGACGGTATGTAAAAGTACAAAGCCACGTCATATGTTTCAAAGAAGCACGACAAGGTATATAGACACAGCCCATTAGCAAAATTAAAAAAAAAACAGAATTTGTACTTTTTGTATTGGGGTTTATTATTAATTGTTATATTGTTCAATGGTATACACTGTATACGTAATGTATAGTTACAAGAAACTATCTGTTGTATTCCTCTACGGTATGTTTTCATGTCACTGTCAACTCTGAAATAATTGTCATTGTATTATCTTTTTTCAAATTTGAAATGAAAGTTGACGCAAATCTGATACAATACTATTTAACATCAGCATAATATAGCCAAACTTGCTTTTGAATGGTTTGCACTAGTCATATTTTTTTTATGACTTGGATACAGAGTTGTCTAGTTGACACTCAAACCACATTTGCTTATATCTTTTTTTAAGCAGAGTGCAATAGACAGATAGAGATTTAGAAAAGATTATGGCTATAAATAGGGGACATTTATTGAAAATGACAGGCTGAAAAAGTGCTATGGTTAATTTATGCGAGTTAATTTAAGTACATTTTTAAAGAACAATTCCATTTGGGATTTTAACTTAATTTGTCCTGTGATTATTAATCATGTCCATCAATTGTTCAGAGAGGACAATGACAATTGGATTTTCAAGTATAGACGTATTTCTATCTTTTAATGTTATTAATAAAAGATTCACAGAAACACAGCATGGTTTTTCACATTATTTTTGTCGATTGCAATTGCAAAAAGTATCCTTTTTTGGAAAACGTTAAACACCCTCTTTTAGTTCTTATTGTTTTTTTTTAACTCAATTCAATAAGCTTTGTAGATGTGTTTTGTCGGAATAGACTTATGTTTAGGAAAAATTTAAATTCTGCTTAAAAAAAAAACTAATTTAAATGATATAGTTCTGAACTTCCTTGATTTTTATATAAACGAAGTTACGGTTAATCCAAACATTTAAGCTGATACGAATGAGAATTAATTGATTGAAGACTTTCCGTTTTGAATTTTCATTGGACTTCAGTATTTTTGTGAATTGAGAGTTAACAGTTTGACACCTTTTGAATATCAATATGCACGAATAAGATTTGTATGTGTATAACCCCTTTTATTTCTTATAGCTAATTTCAGGAAGTTTATGAGACATTTGTGGTTTTTTTTATATTGATACATCAATAAAATTACAACATCGCGAAAAAAAATCGTCGAGAGGTCGTTTGCTAGTCATTTGCTAGTAGAAACGTCTAACCGTGAAATGAAGTTCCGCAAAAATAAGTTGGTTAACATTCGGCCGTTTGTTTTCTCGTTTGAATTATTTCAAATTGTATACGTCATGGACCTTTATACATGACTATAACTGTAAACACGATGTGTTTTGTCATTGATAAAAGCCATACGATTACCTTTCATTGCTGTGATCGTAGTCAATTGCACACTGATGAATATAACACAAATAAGCGACAATATCATATCTCCTTAAGTTGATTAAGGCATTGAAACTGGCATTTGTGGAGTAATAAAACATATACCAAGTAGCATATCAAAATGTCAATAAAAACCGTCTTATTTTTTAAAGGAGAAACATATTCAAACACTACATTGACAATTGAGTCACAATAACTTGAGTCATATTACAAACCGTGAGGCTGAATATAATGAATCTCCAAGGGTTGACAGTTCCTCCTCCACTAACGATAATCGTTATGCAATTACTGTAAACCAACCTATTTTCGCGGATACTTTATTTAGCGTTCAGCTCTATCTAGCCAACTACACCTCGATTTAATTTTGCAATTTCAAAATCACTAGATGTAGTTGAGTCAAGATAAGGAAAAATTCAAGTGTTTGCGTGTTGCGACGATTTATATTCTTGTTATTTTTTTCTCATGCCTTAATCGCGAAAATTAGTTGGTTAACAGTACTTCACGATTTTGTCATGGTTATACTATAAAGTAGTATTGCATATCTTGGTAAATAAACAATGTATTAGAATTATTGTATATCTGTTATTAAAAAAAATCAACTATATTGTATCAAAATACCACTCTGAAATATACTATTTCACTACTACTTGAATTTAAACTATACATCTGAATGTATATATGTCACAACAAGTTTCAGCTTATTAACAAAAGTCGCTTTCTAGCAATGTTGTATTCATCGAGGGGATATAATCTAAATGACTGCATGAAAGCTTGTCGGTCGGATGGTATGTCGCCTATCATCTGTAAAATTATACCAAGAAGATTGTAGGCTACAGCTTCACCACGTATAACATTTCCCGTTATAACCAATTTTAAATCTTTGATGCTAGCATGGCATTGTTGTATATTATTTTGATGATAATGACAACGGAACTTAATAAAATTTGCATACGCTAAAGGCGGAAACAAATGTTCTTCATCTAATTGTAGTTCAACTGGTATTAAAGCAGATGGGCTATTAAATTTCACAATATGTACATTTTTTATTTTCAACTGTTGAACAAGACGTTTCTTCTGGAATATTTTCAGTTTGAGCAATCGGTGATGAATATCCAACATATCCATAAATTTGTATGGTTTTTCAGGAGTTAATTTCGATATAGAATAAATGTTGATGTATAATGCTTTATTGTATTGTTTTATTTTATAGAAAAAAAACCCGATGCTAACATCAGCCATCCCGAAACCGAGTGATGATAATATTCTGTAGCAGAGTGCAGAGATAGGAATTATATTGTTTGTATTGGAGTTTAATATGAGACAGGCACTACCTGTAAATGGGGACGAAGTCTGTATGAACTATTTTTTTTTAACTAAAATATTTGTTAAAAAAGAAATGGGAATACCTTAACGTTCTGATTTTGGTTCTGTTGTTAGGGATTTTAGTTGTGACGTTATTTAAATTATGACGTCATATGCAATGTAAACAAAGAACCGCTATCATCATGTAGCATTTTTTCATATCAATGAATTATTGAAGATGAAATTGGTATTGCGTTCCTTCCTATTTTATACTAGACTGATAAATATATATATATATATCTTACTCAAAAAAGTTTCATACAAACGATACCGGAAAAAGAAAGTACATGGCAGATTTCTGAATTCAAAATATGACATCCAAAAAAAAATCCCGATTTTAAGTTCATTACTTTGAGGAAAATTTTGGAAAAAAAAATCCCGATTTTTGTTTCTACTGTTATTGGGGACTTCGTCTCCATATTACTTTTGCAAGCATAATTCAGTTGAAAATTCTGTGCATATTTTCCACAAAACAATGCCAAGTAGTATGAAGATAATAATTTGTGATGATTTGTCATGGGAAACTATATATCTGTGTATTCCTCATTGTATGTATTAACGTCTGGAATAAGCGCATTTGCGTGATTTGCCATACACAATAATTTTGAATTAAGTGATTTTGCAACCTCTATAGTATGTATTGTATGTGGTGCGATGTATAAAATACGGATATTTGATCTGAAAATAAGATGCATCGCCATCCGGAAGTGAACAAAGTATACCAATCTGCTAAACATAGCATGAAACAATCTATGAGATTTTCAGGTTTCCGTATTGATTGTGGTAATTCTTCTGATATCCAGAACATAGTTCTTGTCAAGAAAACTTAACAGAGTAAATCGTTACATTCGGTAAAAGTTCCTATAACATCTTTCAAAAGAATATTCAGGAGGGTATAACATATTAATTGAGTATGTATAAAAGTATTTATTAGATTTTTTTCACCAACCGAAAAAGAAATTCGATAGTCCGTATCCTCTTTTACTCCGATTGGTATAAAAAAGTATCCGTGTTTTAAAATAGTTTGTTTAACATTATAACTTGGCCATGGACTAGTTGATCGTGTTATCCATTGTGATGCTTACGATATCTATTTTTTTACATTTTTAAGCACATACCATGTTATAATTTCCATCATTTTTGTGAGATAAAATGGTCCATCAACTACATTTTCTGTATGATCTTTTTGCGATCGAAAAGGTGTCCATTAAGATCTTCAAAGTGTTTACATGGACATTGATAACTCGTTTGTTTTGCATGTTCTAATAGCAACTGAGTGAAACCAGGGTTGACATCATCTGTTTCCATAAACAAATATGTAAAATTTGTATTGTGAGCCGTTTTAATTTCTTCATAAACCTCCATGTTTTAGCTACGCACATTACATCCAAATCACTTCCTTTTATCTCAAGGCCTTCTCCAAAACGTCTGCATGTGATAATGGTAATATCTACTGTTTAGTATTGCCTTATTTCAACTAAAAAGTAAACCATGCTCATTTCGAGTAAAAACGTAATAAAAAATCAAAATAATGTTCACATTACGTCATTAGATACTAGTATACTAAAACATCAAAGTACGTATTGAGGCATATAATCCTTAATTAGGTCTCACAAATAAACCTTTATTAAAAACTGTCATTACATTTGACTTCATGTTCGTGTTTGTTTTATTTCTGACTAGGGAATTTCATTGCCATTTTCCTGTCTTTGTAGTGTTTGTTACATTGAGCAAACCTTAATGTGTTTGAAAGTAAAGATTAACATGTAAATTTTTATAAAGATTTATTTATTTTTTCTTTCCATGTACGTGGTATAGAAACTCGACAACAATTGATGTTGGAGTTATATATACGTTTGACTTTTCAGATAACATACAAATTTAGAACCCCTAAACGAAATACGTATCGGTCATTTCATTTGAGTTGTAAAAAGTGTGTATTTCCGTTACGTGTTAAATCTACTTTTGTTTCTTTTATAGACCATGGCCAATAACTATATAAAAATGATTTTTCCCTTACCAAAAGGTCATAAAGGGAATGTTATCTTTTAAAAGGACAAACAAATACAAATTAATGAACGTTACAGGTATAACTAATAACAAACTGGAAATGTTAGAGAGGAGCCAGCTGGTTGAAAGAAAGTCCACAGTAATATGTGTAAAAAGTGTTTGCAAATTGCGTCATTTTAGTTTGCTTGTTATCTATGTTAAAATTTACTTTCACTTGTGAATACATTGCCTTCCTGTATTTTGCTTTGCTACATATTCGGTATCAAGAGTTTTTCGTCTTGTTTCTGGCGGAGTTATTTATTTTAGTTCTTGTTTTGTTTTAGATTTAAACTTCAGATAAAAAAGGGGAACGGTGAAGTATTATCCCCTCCTCGTTTCTCTCATGTCTCAATATTCTCCTTTCTCCCGTCCCAGTTATTTTCTCTTCCACTAGAACAAAAAATCCTTTTTTTACTTTGAATGTAATAAACATGATAAATACAGTTTTGTTTATTTTTGATAAAAATTTTTATATAAATGGTATTTTCCTCTTCAACATAATTCATTGTTTAAGTTTAGACTAAACAAAATATACAGTTCTAGAAAACCAAAAAATCGAATGAATCGAAATACATATCTATGAAATATGTTTTACAGTCTTTTACGAGTTGTTCAACAAAATGCACACATATCACATCGAGCTCATAAGTGTAAGTTTCTTTACAGAAGTGTTATCTTTGATCCGGATCTAGTTCAACTGACTGCATAAATGCTTGTTGGGCGGATTCACCATGTTCACTGTCTCCAAGTAATTGTAAAGCTATTCCAAGAATTTTGTAGGATTCAGATTGAAACATTATGTCACTTTCCATACAATAGCTTTCATCTATAATAATTTGTAAAGTTTGTAGGCAATCCTGACATTGTCTGACATTATTGAGATGATAATGACATAATATTTTTAGAAAATAAGCATAAACTATAGAGGAAATACGATATTCTTTATGTTCCACTTCCATTTGTAGTTCAATTGGTATTAGCCCAGAGTTTCTTGCAAATGTCAGATTATCGATAAGCATTATTTTCCATAATTGTACGATACTTGTTTTCTTGGATAATTGCAAGTCGGAAAATCGATAATGACTACCCGACATATCCATAAAGCGGCATATTTTTTCGGGGGTACATTTCGATATCGAATATGCGATGATGTGTAATGCATTACTATATTGTTTTACCTTATAGAAAAACGAAGCTAACATCAGCCATCCAGATACACTGTCATGATAAATATTGTGCAGGAGAGTACAAAGACAGGATTTGTATTGTTTGTATTGATGTTTATTACTATTTCTAGAACTATTCAGTTGAACGTACTGCGCATATTGTCCACACAACACTGACAAGACGTATGTATTTAAGTACTTGAGTGCAGATTGGTGACAGGAAACTGTCTGATCTATTCCTCTTTGGTATAAATAAGTGTAATCCTCAAAAGCATAAAACACGTTGAAAGCCAAATATAATAATTTTGAATTAACAATTTTTGCAAACTCGATAGTATGCAATGTATGTGGTTCGATAGGATTCATCCACATTGATACCTGAAAATCAGATAATTGATCTGAAAAAAACAAGCATCGCCATCCGTAACTATGCAGTTTATAAAGTTTATCTAACAGTATTTTACGAGCATGTCCCTCTATTTTGTTCTCAAACATGTTATTTTCTGGAATGAAGTAATGTAAACAGATTGAATAGTCAACAGAATAAATCAGTCTTCTCAAACATCGCATAAAACAAGGTATCAGATTTTCAGGTTTCCATATTGATTGTGGTAATTCTTCTGATATCCAGAAAATAATTGTTTTCAAGAAATATGAACAGAGTAAATCTTCACATTCGGATTCCGTTGCTATTACATCTTTCAAAAGAATTTTCAGGAGGGCATAACATATTAATTTAGTGTGTGTAAAAGTATTTATTAGAAGTTTTTCACCAACAGAAAAAGAAATTCGCCATTCTATATCCTCTTTTGGTGATCCCTTTACTCCTACTGGTACAAAGAGTACTCCGTGTTTTATAATACTTTGTTTGACCTTATAACTTGGCCATGAGTTATTTGATCTTGTTATCCACTGTGATGCTTGTGGTATCCATGTTGTGCGATGAATGCACATTGCATAGTCACTTGTTCCTTTTTTGTCAGATAAACATGGTCCATGAAGTACACATTCATTATTTGCCTTCCGCAAGAGTTCGTGTTTGTATAATGTGCTCGAAAAATAATGTTTTCCATTCAGTTCCTCACAAAATTGACATAGAAATTCAGGACCCATTTGTTTTACAAGCAACTGAGTGAAACCAGCTTTTACGTCATCTGTTTCCATTAATAAATACATAACAATTGATTTGTTATCCGTTGTAATGTTTTCGTAAACTTTAAATATTTTATTTACACACATAATATCTAAATCACTTCCTCTCATCTCAAGGCCTTCACCAAAACTTCCGCTTGTGATAAAGGTCAAATCGTTGTTGCTCGTCATAGTATCCCTAACTGCATTGATCAGTCTCATTGTTTTAACATGATTCTCTGTTCCAACTATGTTCTGACACATATAACGATACAGTGATAATGATACGGTTGTCGTGTCTGTGTCTGAAATAAACATGAAATCAATTAAGCTATATTGATCACAGGGAAAGATATAAATGTTCATCTGATTGATGCTTACATAGAATAACTATAGAACTTTAGCTTTAATGAGATGTTGCGATGTCAATTTATCTTGAAAATGGATTACTTTTTGCTATGACTATGTTGATTGAAATACAAAATTGAATTTACCCATTTCAGAAGGAAGGAAGAATATACCAATGTGATAGTCAAGCTCACAAGTCGAAGATAAACTGAAAATACTAAAAAAAAATCTTATGAAAAGCGATCAAGGACCAACAGCATCCTATAAAAGTAAGACATAGACGCTAAATTTTTAGCAACACGAATCATGCGTCAAAAACCTTCATTTTATGAAGATATCAGGTGCTCTGGTAGGGTGGTTAAATCTTGCTGGCAACCGTTAATTTCTCCAAATCTATTTCATTTCATAATGTAGCATAAGGGTAATGTTAACAAATGATTTCTTAAGAAGCTTTATATAAATAAAACAAACAAAAAACAGATCTAACATTGTTAGGTTAATGTTTAGACGAGTTGTATTTACATTATGTACACAGCCATGTATCATCATCATTGCTGGTGATCCGATGGATACATCTGTTGTAGAGTTTTCACTGACTCAGACGTACTTATATATATAATATATATATAACTCGTCTAAACATCAACCCAACAATGTTAGATCTGTAAATTTGCTTTCGCAAATTTTTGGTTCTTCCCTCGCCGGGATTCGAACCCATGCTACTGTGATATCGTGACACCAAATCGCCTGCACTGCAGCCGTCCCGCTAGACCACACGACCACCCGGGCTCTCATATACATATATATATATATATATATATATATACGAGTCTAAATTGAAAACTACGTTCAAACCTATGACTGCGTTGGATAAAAACCGCAATTTTTATACGTGTGCATGTCAAACAAATTTCGTTGTAGAAGGGTCTAAAAACAGCACAAACAACATTTTCCAAAAGACCAAAAGAGTGAAAAAGTATATTTAAACAAAACGCATTTGACTAACAGGTCGAACAACTGATGTGCTTTAACCCTGCTGACTGCCATTGGCGATTGCCAAATAAAATTGATCACAAGATGTAACACAATGGATCTTAATATAAATTTAATACGTCACAGAAAAAAAATTGTTAACTTGTGGACAGGATGTTGTGCCACAAACATTCGGTGTCAATATTTCTTTAGTACACCATATCCGGATTTCGACAATAAATGTCTCTTCAGTGATGTTAGGGATCGAAACGGTATTTGGAAGGCCATATAAAAAGTACCCTCATTTTTAGAGAAAGTACCCTCATTTTTAGATTAACTCTTGAATTTTAAGAGTCAATATATAGGATGAACGGATCATATAAACCGGAGGGAAAATATGATACATGCCCAAACAAAAAATATAAACGAGTCTAAATTGAAAACTACGTTCAAACCTATGACTGCGTTGGATAAAAACCGCAATTTTTATACGTGTGCATGTCAAACAAATTTCGTTGTAGAAGGATCTAAAAACAGCACAAACATCATTTTCCAAAAGACCAAAAGAGTGAAAAAGTATATTTAAACAAAACGCATTTGACTAACAGGTCGAACAACTGATGTTCTTTAACCCTGCTGACTGCCATTGGCGATTGCCAAATAAAATTGATCACAAGATGTAACACAATGGATCTTAATATAAATTTAATACGTCACAGAAAAAAAATTGTTAACTTGTGGACAGGATGTTGTGCCACAAACATTCGGTGTCAATATTTCTTTAGTACACCATATCCGGATTTCGACAATAAATGTCTCTTCAGTGATGTTAGGGATCGAAACGGTATTTGGAAGGCCATATAAAAAGTACCCTCATTTTTAGAGAAAGTACCCTCATTTTTAGATTAACTCTCGAATTTTAAGAGTCAATATATATATTTAAATAAATATACCAGAATCATTTGTTAGTGTTCTATAAATACACACACAGTACTTGGAATGCATGGTTTATGCATAAAGTATATGACAAAAAATTAAATGCAAACATCGCAATTGAAGAAATCCTAGGATCGATTCCCAATGACTATTTGTGATACTAGTTCCATGGTAAAATTCGATACAAACCGACTGGCTAATAGAAAAGTCTTTTTATAAATTGCATTTGTTTTCGTGGGAAAAAGTCGAACCTTTTTTTTCTATTTCAGAAAGCAAATAAATTTGAAAGCACGATAAAACGGCTATTCGTCCAAGTAGAAGTATTTGCGACTGATCATTTTATATTTTGCAAGTTAGTGTGTTTATGTTTTATGATTTTTTGCGAAGTGCAGAGTACCAACTATGAGGAGGTCTTGTATCATATGATACAAGTCTACTAAACTATTGATGATAAAAATCAGCATTCTACCCTCAAAAGAAGTTATGAAACTTTTTGTTGTTAATATAAACAGAAGATATGGTATGGTTGATTGCCATTGAGACAACTCTTTACAAGGTATCAAATGACACTGCAATTAACAACCCAAGGTCAGCGTTAGGCTTTCAACAATGAGCACAGCCAATGTTAGATATGAAAAGCCCCGAAATGACAATGTAAAACAATTCAAACGAGAAAACTAACGGCCTTATGTCTGTACAAAAAAATGAACCAAAACAAATATAATTTTAAACATAAACAAATGACAACCACTGAATTACAGGCTCATGACTTTGGACAGGCACATACATAAAGAATGTGGCGGGGTTTTCATTTGAACATTTTAACTGAGTCCCGGTTAAATAAAACATTCAATCTTGTACATAAACCCACAATAGTGCTACATGTATGGTTAATTAATGCGAGATTATTAAAGTACATTTTCAAAGACGTATTACATGTGGGATTTACATATAATTTGTCCTGTGATATTTGATCACGTCCATATATTGTCCATAAAGGACAATTAAAATGGGATTTTTAATGAAGACGTATTTCCATTCATTGATGTTTTAAATAGAAAAAAATAGTCATATTGAATTATTTCAATTCAAAAATGATTTGCAAAATCACATAGTGTTTTTTTCAATATTAATGTTACCGATTGCAGTTACATTTGGTCATGATTGTAATAGCAAAGTATCCGTGTTGCAAAATTTTCAACGGCACTTTTCAGTTCTTAAGGATTTAAATAATTCAGAGCACTTTGTTCAGACAAGTTTGTAGTTTGTAATGTAGGGATGGAATATGTTTAGGAAAAAAATCCCCATTCTACCCCTTGATAAAGATTTGAACTTACGTTTTTTGGCTAGTTTTAATTTTTACGTTTGAACAGAAAACTGAGTAACAGTTAAATCAAACAATCAAATTTATACCAAATCACAAGGAAGCTATTAAACCAAGAGTTCCAAATCCGAATTAGACCATTTACCGGATTTGTTATCACATAAGCACCACGACGGGTGCCGCATGTGGAGCAGGATCTTCTTACCCTTCCGGAGCACCTGAGATCACCCCTAGTTTTATGGTGGGGTTCGTGTTGTTTATTCTTTAGTTTTCTATGTTGTGTCGTGTGTGCTGTTGTTTGTTTGTCTTTTTCATTTTTAGCCATGGCGTTGTCAGTTTGTTTTAGATTGATGAGTTTGACTGTCCCTTTGGTATCTTTCGTCCCTCTTTTAGTATAATATATAACCTCTTTTAACTACTAAACAAATGGTGAAAAGTGAGAGACATGAATAAGATTTGTTTCTGTAAAACCCGTTTAATTGCCTCATTGAAAAATTTCAAAAAATATGAGATCTTTCGGGTCATTTAAACAGTGTAGTTAAAATGGCTTGTTTGTAAATACATTGGTAACATATCAAAAGATATGGTATGAATGCTAATGAGACAACTCTCCATCCAAATCCTAATTTGTTAAAGTACACCATTATAGGTCAAAGTACGGTCCTAAACACGGACCTCATCTCACAATGCAATAAAGGGCCCAAAAAATGACTACTGTGAAACCATGCAAACGGAAAAACCATTTACAAAATCTATATATAAAACGAGAACTAGAAACATTTCTGAATAACATCAACAAACAACAACCTCTGAACCCAACGTTTCTGACTTATAGGTCTGTTTTTCAGACTTTTTCTTAAAGTATGTTGATGTTGATCATTTTGTTTTCTACATGTTTTTCTAACCGTTCTTCTATTCATTGCATTCTATTGTGAATATTTTTTTCCATCAGAAGACGGCAGTATGCAAGTTTTTATTAACATTCTTTTCATGTTTTCCATTAAACTGCAATAATATTTAAAAGTGAAATTAAAAAAAATGTTGAACTCCAAGGAACATTCACAAAACGGAAAGTCTCTAATCAAATGGCAAAATCAAAAAGCTCATACACATCAAACGAATTGATAACAACTGTTAAATTTCTGACTTGGTATATGTATTTCTTTATGTAGAAAAAAGGAGGATTAAAACTAGTTGTTAAGCTAGCTAAACCTCTCACTTGTATGACAGTCGCATCCAGTTTCATTGCATTGACAACGATGTGTGCACAAAACAAACAGATATAATAGGTAAAATTGTAAAACATAAGGGTACAGCAGTCAACATTGTGTTATTATATGAATCACTATTACAACCAGCATATATGTAAAGAAAGATGCACAAAAAAAGGATAGAGACAAAGTATATTGACAAGAATGAAGGACAAGAATACAAAATTTACAATAGCACAATAACAAAATGACAGGATATAAAAGTAAAAAGCCACGTTATATATTTCAAAGACAGGGTATATAGACACAGCACATAAGCAAAAATAAATAAATAAACACTGTCAACTCTGAAATAAATGTCATTGAAGTATATTTTTTTAAAGACTAAACATTCTTCTTCAAATTTAAAATATAAGCTGATGCAAATTTAATCTAAATGTAATTAGATACTATTGAACATCAGCAAACAGATAGTCAAATATGCTTGTAAATGGGTTTGCACTAGTCATTTTGAGGCCCTTTTTGTGACTTTGATAGCGAGCTGTCTCTTTGGCACCCGTACCACATTTTTAATGATCTTTTGGGATTTTAAGTAAATTTTTCCTGTGTTTATCAATCATGTCCATATATTGTTCAAAAAGGACAGTGCAAATTTATTTTTCAATTATAGATGTATTTCTATGTATTAATGTTATTAATATATGAAATAAGGAAATACAGCATGGTTTTTTTTGTACATTAATTAAGTCGATAGAAATTGCGTTAGGTATTATTAAGTATCCTTTTTAGAAAACTTAAAATATCCTGTTTCAGTTCTTAATGATTTTTAACTAATTTCGATTAGTTTTGTTGACGTATTTTGTAGTTTGTAATGTCGGAATGGACATATGTTTAGGAACAAACTAAATTCGACCACTGATTAAACATAATAAAGTTCTGAACTTCCTTGTTTTTTTTTTTTATATAAACTAAATTACAATTAACCCAAAAATTCAAGCTGATACGAAATCAAATTGAATTAGGACTTTCCGTTTAGAATTTTCCTCGGAGTTCAGTATTTTTGTGATTTTTTCTTAATTGAGGGGTAAGAGTTTGACACCCTTTATAATATCGAGTTCCATGACTATGATTTATGTCTGTAGAACCCTTCTTATTTCTTCATTGAAAAGCTTATTTCATAAAAAAAAATAATAAGACAAACATATGTATTTGGTCTTAAACAGTGTTATAAGAAATACTAGTTAGTATATACATCTGTCTAGTGGTGACTTTATATTAATCAACATGTAGACAACTACATCAAGTTTGTATTAAAAATCTTTTCTTATTATCAACAGGACTTAAAATTAATTTATTCGAACGTTTGAACTAATATCTCGCCTTAAATAAAATTGAGAATGAAAATGGGGAATGTGTCAAAGAGACAACAACCCGACCAAATAAAAAACAACAGCAGAGGGTCACCAACAGGTCTTCAATGTAGCGAGAAATTCCCGCACCCGGAGGCGTCCTTCAGCTGGCCCCTAAACAAATATATACTAGTCCAGTGATAATGAACGCCATACTAATTTCCAAATTGTACACAAGAAACTAAAATTAAAATAATACAAGACTAACAAAGGCCAGAGGCTCCTGACTTGGGACAGGCGCAAAAATGCGGCGGGGTTAAACATGTTTGTGAGATCTCAACCCTCCCCCTATACCTCTAACCAATGTAGAAAAGTAAACGCATAACAATACGCACATTAAAGCACTGTTCATGCACAAAAATAAAAAAAAATAAAAAAATGCCTGATGTCTCTCTTTGTGCTGTATCTGTGAAATCGTTTTTTGACCTAACAGTCCAATTTACACTTTTTTAAATAACTACGGCTTGAAATATTACATGCCAAATGTAAATTTTGACACTGCTGACTTCAATAGATACAGTTTCTATTTAATGTATTATGTAAATATCTGTTTATAACTGTTTTTATCAATAATGATTTTGTTGAAAGTAAGAAAACACGATCGAATCGAAATGACACATTTTATCATATCCTTTATTTCTTCTTTTTTTTAATTGTTGTCCTGTTATGTCTAAGTTAACGTGCAATTGCTAATGGCAATAAGCCGTGGAGCATGATGTTTGTATTCTACATGTTTTGTTTGTTAACTTGACAATGCTTGAGGTTTATCATTTAAATGAATTACACGATTTAATCACCAGTAAACTACTGTGTACATTTCTTATCAATCGGTGATCTCGAGGCTCCTAGTTCTAAACTATGAACAAATACTGATTTTTATTGCAATTTCATTGCTCATTATTTTCGTACATCTATTATCTGTTAAATATGTTTAGAGTTTTTTCAATCCCAAAAAAAGTAATGAATCTACTCGGTTGTCATGCTTTTTGCGGGGAATTTCCCTTTTACATGTCAAGTTATTATTTAACTCTACTTATAGATGATGTTTTTTCACTAAATAATTCAAAATTTGGTGACTATGTGGAACGCATCTATTTCATCGAATTAGAGATAAAGGATACTACAGATAAAGTTAAGTCGGCATCATATCTTGACTTACATCTAGAAATTGACAATGAGGGTCGGTTGAAAACAAAACTTTATGACAAAAGAGATGATATCAGCTTTCCAATTGTGAACTTTCCATTTCTAAGTAGCAACATTCCAGCAGCACCTGCATACGGGGTATATATCTCCCAATTGATACGATATTCCCGTGCTTGCGTTTCCTATCATGATTTTCTTGATAGAGGGTTGCTGCTCACAAGAAAGCTATTAAACCAAGAGTTCCAAATGGTGCAGTTGAAATCATCCCTTCGTAAATTTTACGGTCGCCATCACGAGTTGGTTGACCGTTATGGAATAACCGTTTCACAAATGATATCGGACATATTCCTTTCGTCGTTACTACAATCCCCTTCCCTTTCATGAATGTGACCTACCGAATTAGACTATTTACCGGATTTGTTATCACATAATAGTTATCAAAGGTACCAGGATTATAATTTAGTACGCCAGACGTGCGTTTCGTCTTCATAAGACTCATCAGTGACGCTCATATCAAAATATGTATTAAGCCAAACAAGTTCAAAGTTGAAGAGCATTGAGGATCCAAAATTCCAAAAAGTTGTGCCAAGTACGACTATTTACGGAAAATAAGGTAATCTATGCCTGGGATAAAAAAATCCTTAGTTTTTTCGTAAAATTCAATGTTTTGTAAAGAGGAAATTTACAAAAATGACCACATTATTGATATTCATGTCAACACCGAAATGTTGACTACACTACCAATAATTTATCTATACTTTTTTGGTACATTTCTACCCTCGTGCATATCAGTATTGTTAGGAAAGACTGAAAACTTATAATGTTATACTTTCAATGAAATCAGTACTGATTTTGTCAGTACTGATTTTGTCAGTACTGATTTTGACAGTACTGTTTCAGTACTGATTTTGTCAGTACTGTTTCAGTACTGATTTTGACAGTACTGTTTCAGTACTGATTTTGTCAGTACTGTTTCAGTACTGATTTTGACAGTAATGTTTTAGTACTGATTTTGACAGTACTGTTTCAGTACTGATTTTGTCAGTACTGTTTCAGTACTGATGTTGACAGTACTGTTTCAGTACTGATTTTGATAGTACTGATTTCGTAAGTAGTGTTTCGTTACTAATTTCTTCGGTACTGTTTCATTATAACACTTTTTAAATCAGACTGTATCTGTATAGTGATGCCTAGTTGTTTTGTATATTTGGGGTGGGTTAATTGTTCTCTTTGACACTTACCCCATTTCCATTCATTTTCTTTATCGTGACATGTTAATGTTTTCGTTATGTTTTTTTATTTCTCTGATTTTTGTTGTCCTGAAGTGGTTCAGCTTTAGATCCAGCTCTTCGACAGTTACTTTAGCTTTTTTTTTTTTTTAAATATTCTGGCTTTATGTCATATTTATTGTCAGAATTGCATCTTGTGTGGTCTACAAGGTTTATGTTTTTAATACTTATTAATACTTCTATTTGACAATACCATATTACATGTATTTATATCTTGCTTGAGTCAAATCAGAACATATTGAACATTGGAACTGTTCAATGGATTGATGTTATGTGATCCAGTGGCAAGTTAAGTGCAGGAAGAGGACATGATACTCAGATATAAATACAATGTAATTAACATATTTTGTACAGAACTAGACCAATAATGCACTGAGCTCCTTTTTAACATGCTAGTTCACCACAAGGAGAGAATCTGCTATAAGACATGTCCCCCTTCATGAACAGGTACCCTCAGACTGAACAGTGTATGTTTTTCTCCTTTTACTGTGAGCTGAGCGAATATTCAGAATGCGACCACTTTTTTTAGTCTAACTTCTCATAAATAAATTTCCAATCATATGCTCAATGTAAGATTTTTAATGGTTAAATACATTTATTGACAGATTTCTTTTTTTTTGTATACATTAATCATGCTGCAATTTCATTCAATGGTAATGCGTGTATTGTGAATAGTAACTTAAATACATGTATGCATAACTCTTGTTCTCTTTCCTATAAAACTGCAGAGCGTATTTTACCAAAAGAATATATGAAATTTAGAGCTACAATATTTAGGCATCCCGTTAACGGGGAGTTGAAAGGGTAAGAACTACATTACTCAGTATAGCATGTTCACATGAGGACTGATGACTTTCAGAAACTCTTGGTTTGTAGTTCCTCAGAAATCTCTGATTGATTTGAATCTTACAAACATACAAACAAAGGTACATTTTGTAAAATAAGCATACAAATTTACAGAAAGATTTCCAACAGACTGATTAATGTCTGACGGAGGTCATTTGGTACATAATTAACCTTTTGGATTTTTGAACATATATGGTTTGCTTTTCAAAATTAATTTTTATTAAAAAAAAATCATAATTGAGTGTAAAACTATATATATACCTACCTTTCAAATTATTTCAATGTTCTACTGTCACCTTTCATACCAGTTCTATCTCTATCTCATGTTTTATCTGTTCATGACATTTTTTAGTCGTTGATCTAAAACTTTATTTTCCTCATATACTTAATCTTTGTGTTCTGGTGGGATCCATTTTTAGATACCTATAACAATAGATCATACTGCATCAAATACTTTGCATACATTTATAAAAAAGTTGTTTTCCCAACATGCATGTTATGGTATTAATTATGGACGTAACACTTTGTAAATTGTCCTTTGAAAAAATACATCATGAGATAAAGTTTGTATCGATGATTTACAAAATTCTGTAAAGTGGTTCAGGAGTTATTGATGACACTTACGTGGGACATAAGGACAAGATATGTCCCATATGTGAACACATTCTCACTAAGAAAATGTCACCAGAAGTGCAAGTCAGTCATCACAACGGATAATGTTTATGTGATACAGTAAAAACAGTAAAACCATTGGTAGTAAAATTGTGCGGGATGTTTAATTTTCAACAAATGTAAGATTGGTCACCTTTAATCGGATGCCTCATATAGCATGTATAGAAAGAGAGTGCCATGATCTCTACAGGTTAATAACTATTGCAACAACTCTTTGAGAGGCCGTCGGTGGCCTTTTGTCTGAATATGCAGCAGGGCAAATTCCTGTCCACCTTCAATATGCTTTCGTTGTCCAGTGGCAGTCCAAGTTTCATTGACCTTCTTTCACCCAAGATGACATCTTTTACAGGACTTACCTATTGAACTTATTTAACAATTGTTTTGAACATGCATGTAATATTTGCCACTGGACATTAAGCAAATTTTTAATACATGTACTCTAATATGTTGATATTTTGAGGAATCTCAGTAGGATCATTTTAAACTATGGGGATTATCCTCTTAAAATATAAATATTATTCATACAAAGTATTGCTCAATAATTATGTGTCGGATTACTAGTATTGGTGTGTCGGTCCAATGGGTCGTCAGACTAATAGGGCGTCAGGCTATTGGGGTGTCGGACCAATATGGTGTCCGAACAGAAAGATTTAAAAGGCAAAAAAAATAAAATAAAAAAAATGTGCAACTTATAAAAGGGTCAGGTCTGGAAGTGGTTTCTTCATTTCTGTATTCTGTAATATTCTATATATCATTTTTCACTTTTTATTATTAATTTTGCCTGTTATTCTCTTTTCTTCATATGCAAGCACCACACTATTATCGATTCTTCATTGCTTCTGTCTACTTTATAACAACAATGGGAATAATATGAAAGCCAGCCAAATAGGACATTGAAAAATTGTCTGTTTTCTGTTTCTTGGTTTATTCTTGCTTGTCGTTGGAGACAAACTTTGTCTTTCTGTCTCTTTAGTTTGTGTGTATTATTATAAATTTAACGAATGTAACACAAATTTGCCATCTTTAAACAAATTTGTTGAACATTGCGTCCGTTATTTAATCTCTTTTTAACAGAAGAAAAAACTAAGATTATATATAATCAACAGAAGTAAAAAAAAAACCTATGAACTAAGTCTTTGAAGTTAGATGCATGATTTTTGTTATTAGTTGTTAGTGGCTTTGAACTAGCTGTCAGTAACTGAAAGTACTCTCAGATCTGTATTTAGTGACCTTTTTTGTTGAGTAACTGTAACGTCCATTATGTTTTTGTTACTGAGATGTATTTCTATTTGCATTCATCTGTTATTTAAAGTTAAATAAGCCTTTTTCAACTGAATTTTATAGTTTGTTGTTATGTAGTACTGTTACAACTCTGTTCCAGGTTTAGGGGGAAGACCCTAGCATGTTTAACCTCACCACATTCTGTATATATTCCTGTCCGAAGTGAGGAGCCTGTAATTCAGTGGTTGTTGTTTGTTGGTGTGTTACATATTCGTTGTTCGTTCATTTTTGTACATGAATAAGAACGTTAGTTTTCTTGTTTGAATTCGTTGACATTTGTCATTTTGTTGCCTTTTTTAGCTGACTATGCGATATGGCTTTGCTCATTATTGATGGCCGTATGGTGACCTATATTTGTTAATTTCTGGTCATCTGATCTGTTGTGAAGAGTTGTGATTATTCCGCTCATTTTGGGTGCCATGCTTGGCAAATAAAATATATGTTGTTGCTGTTGTTGTTGTGTCGTTGGCAATAATACGGCATCTTTTTTTTATAAACAAATATATATATATATATATATATATATGTAAATCGAATTTTCTGTTCCCTTACGAACCACATAAATTTGAACTAAATTCTTGAAGGGAAAGACATTGTTTTTGTATAAATGTCAACAGAATATAGAATGTTGTGTCAACAGAATACAGAATCAACATTCTGTATTTTGTTGACACAGTATACAGAATGTTGATTCCGGCAAAATATATGATCTGACAGGATGCTCACGGAATAAAACTTGTGATGGAAGAAGACATACATTTGACTTGTAAAACATACATGAACAATAGCAATCCGTAGATGATTCGAAAAGGATCCGCCATCTCTGACTTGTCGTAACAATCGTCTCTTTCTGTAACTTTAAGAATTTCTGCAAGTGGCTGGTAAACCGATATTTTCTCTGCTGTATTTCTGTTTCCTATCCTTCCCAGCTGATCTACAGTACTGTTGTCTCAAATTTTGCCGTTGATGTTATTATCGTCATCACAAAAGCGCGTCAATATGGAACATACAATCGCCTATTGTAAAACGTTTATGTGATTGGATTTACACATGACGTCATTCATTGTTTACAAACGTTATTTTTGCACTCGCACTAACATTTCAACAGTTCAACAGTTCAAACTTCTTCTGGATTGAATACCACAATGGGATTGAAGGTAGATTAAGGTATAGTAGTACATTGAATCTTTTAAAACTGAGAAAAGTGTAGCATATAGCTAATTCAAAACATATTACGTTAGTTAAAAAAGCAGAATACGCGTTACACAGTGGCGGACCCCTGGGGTTCCGGGGGTGGGAACACCAAATTATTTTGGACGTTCAATGCATTATTCTATATAATACTACTAAAATATTTTATTTCCCCCATTTTTTCGCTATAATTATGAAAGCTTTAGGGGACTGAGTTGGAACCCCCCTTTTTCCTTTTATCCAGAGTGTTTGGAACCACAGGCACCTGTTTCTATCCTAGTCCTATAACATATACTACCGTAGTCTAAGATCGTTCATCTTGTCAGTTCGTTAGGTATTTGTGTTTGAACTTAACACACGGGGAAACTCCGCATTGATGTCACTACGGTACTTCTGGCGTAGAAAAACAGTGCAAAATACGTTTTTTCTGCACTTTTGAATAAAAAAACATTTCTAAAGGTAAGTTTTCATTGTTGTTCTCAATTATTGTCAAAAAATGCCAATTTTCTAATGCCCGTTTCAATCCCAACTTCCGAATATTTAAAAACATTCTAGAACTTCACAAAATCCCATTTCCGGCCTCCATTGCTTTGTGTACATTCCATTCAGCGTCATCAATCTTGTGGCAGGCAATATAGGTCAAGGAATTTAAAAATGACATGCTCCTTACCTCTTTCTCGATTTTCCCGCGAAAAAAGCTCAACCAAAATGAAAGGAAAACTATATGAAATAACGATGCCCATGCCATAATTTTGAACAGGCATATAGAGTTGGTTAATAAGAAACCATTTACATTTATTTTTCATAGAATTTTCTTTTTATTCATTATAAAAAGATCGATATTCTGACCATCATGACTGTATGTAAATATTCATACAAAATTCCCTTGATGTCAAAAGTGATGGCAAAAAAAGAGTTTTCCTGTTGAATAAAACCCAGAACTATTGCAAACTATTTTGAAGCAATATCCCAGGAAGAAATAACGTAATTGCTGAAGACTGAAAAATCCCCTAATTGACAGTAGAGCAATTTGATTGGATATAACGAACTGACATCACATGATTTTGACGCCATTGAAATTTTAATGTAAACAAACAAGATCAGAAGGTTCCGTATGGGACATCATTGTACATTTAGTTACTGACAAACAATTACGAGTTATCAAGCTTGCCAATGCATGGTTATAAAAAATTAAAGCTAAGTCTACAGAAAAAAAAGAAAAAAATAGCCTTAGTATAACGACTTATCATTACACCTGGATATGACCTCGGGGGCATTATTTACTATTTTTATTTGCAGTTCTGATATTTTCTTTTTACTATCAATGTGCCAAATTTTTTTTTGAAATATCAGTATAAAAACGTTAAAAATTGAATAAGAATGCGAAGTCATATGTTATAGGACTAGTTTCTATCCATACGAAGGTCGACTATGGATAGTCGATCTTCGTATGGATAGAAACAAGTGCCTGTGTTTGGAACCCTCTTTTAAAACAATGGGTTAATCCGCCTCTGGTTACAGAACTTTCTGTAAATGTCAAAATAGGTATAAAATCGCGGGTTGTTTTGGATATACATATTATTACTTCTTTGCCAAACCTTATTAAATAGATTATAGTATTAATATTTGTCAAATTGATATTTGTGAAATGATCACCCTGACTTTCTAAACATATGATTGGATAAAGGGAGGTGCGGTACACCCCTCGGCGTAAGAAGGGGGAGGGGTTCGAAGGTTGGACCCCTTTTTAACGATAAATGCATAAATTTGAAAAGGGAAATCTATTTGGAAACCCTATCTCCAGATTTGAAACCCCCTTTTAAAAATGTGTTTCCTATTTTGACAGGATTTTTTTTTATAGGGCCCAATGCTTCATTTAATTTGGGAAACATTTTTATATATAAGTCCTAGGTGCCTACAAAATTATTTCATCTCGCCACATTGACTGCTGTGTTTTTTGCTGTTCAATTGTTGCTGCATATATGTATATTTTTATATATATTTGATGTAGGACTTGTCAGTAAAAAATAGACATGGAAATTAGATGAAATTTACAATACAACCGACACGAGTTAAAAAAGACAAACAAGCAGTTTTTATCAAAATGTTTGATTGATATGTTTCACCCAACATAACTTAGGGAACCGAAGTGAGGGGTTCCAAATCCAACAAAGACTACGAACGTGTCTGAAATGACAACGAAATTATGAATGACGGTCAACAAATGGAGACATAACAGTCACACCTAGTAGGCAGGTTACATGCAGTCTGGTCTTGAAAAAAGTATTCAATATATATAAGTCCGGCAAAACAGACATTCCAGTCAGACATGCAAACCCCGGCCACAAAAAAATACGCCCGTTTTTATTCATCATGTTCATTTCATGCTAAATATTTTTGTTGGAAATTTTAGCTTTTAATAGCAACAAAGTGGACAAGACTATTGTTTTCAATCCAGATACGGCCAACATTTTTGTTTAAGGCAAAAATCAGAGTCATTCTTTTTTCTCTCAAATATCTCAGACTGCCTCCTCAAATCAAATGATTCGTACCTGAGACTTGAAATCTTTCTAGAGCTTATACTGACTGGGGATCATTATTCAATTTGTTAAACATGTTTTCGTAGGTAAATATTATTGTGGAACTTTTTTTTCATGAGAGTGTAATAGTCTATAGAGTATTTACCATTATTTTCTGTTTAGTGGAATAATGAAATAGAAGTCAATACGTTCTTGTTCAATCCTGTGTCGCTTTGAAGGTTTCCTGATTGTCGTGACAACCTCAGCCTAAGCAATGTGTATTACTGTAATTTGAATTTCAAAATGACCGAGTGCCGTTTTTTCAACGCACTGGTCAACTCCACCATAGCAAATCACATGACTTTGACAATCAGTAAATACCGGCCAGCGAAAAATGTCTTTATAAGTAAAGAATTGTCGTATAAAAATCAAATACTCGGGAAATGGCAAAGTTTACGAAGTCTAGTCTGATTAATCATTTTACAAAAAATGCCCCCCTCTGAATCCGCCACTGAAAATCATTCAACAGTCTTCCTATTTTTATATGTAAATAAAGATGTCTGTGAAATATTTGAATTTCTATTTTATTTTGGTACTGGCTATGGTTACATTGAAATGTAACAGTCGTAAAAAAGTTATTGTTACAATGCAGTTTAGGCTATATAGCCGGAATGCAGACCTAGGGTTGACTAAGGAACTACATAGAATACTTACGAGTGTAACAATGCTATTTATGTCTACGGTTACATTGTGTTATTGTTACGTAAATGCACTCAAATGAACAATTATTTTTTACAATATTTTATACATTATTTTAATTTTAATTTGATTGTCAGTGTACACACAACCAGTATGTTGTTTCAGTCCGATGCATTTTTGGCCCGGTGTAACCACTCTCAGTGGCGGATCCAGAAATTTACATAAGTGGGGGGCCAGTGACTGACCTAAGAGGGGGCCGGCTCCAGTCACGCTTCAATGATTCCCCTATATAAGCAACCAATTTTTTTTCCAAAAAGGGGGGGGCGGGTCTCCAGCCCCCCTAAATCCACCTCTGACTCTAGGCAGCCCTCACAAACGAGTAATTGGGGTGGATGGGTTGGGTGGCTCAGTGTTGTATTAATATATAAGAAGATGAGAAAAGTCTCCTGTTCATATAAGTCGTAATTTGTAGAAGTAAACCATTATAGGTCAAAGTACGGTCTTCAACATCGTGCTGGCATGAGGTCTCACCGAACAGCAAGGTGTAAAGGGCCCCAAAAGTGACAAGTGTAAAACCATTCAAACTTGAAAACCAACTACAGAATATCAAACTCCTGACTTAAGACAATAACCTCTTTTGTATTGTTACAATCTCAAAAACGTGTCCGATAATTTAGAATGTGTCCGGTTAAAAACGCCAGAATATTTCAAAACTCATATACCCCCAATGATACTCTGTAAAGTAAAAACGCAATTCAATATTAATGGTGTGGGATACGATAGAACCCGTATTGTTCGGTTGGATTGTAAATGATTAGAAAAAAAAGTCGAAGCAGGTGCCCAAAAAAAATCTGGAGGAAAGGTTTAGTAATCCGTACAGACAAACGTCCAAGGTATGCTACACTGTGCACGCTTTCTTCTGCTTGCAGACACAGACTATAGGTCTGGTTAAAAAAAAAATTGCACAATAAAAAGTTATTTTTATTTGATGCGCTTTAATTTATGATTTTCTTTATCAATATGATTATTATTATTATAAAGTTCAGACAGAGGTACTTCACAATTTAGAAAACTAAAACATCATGTACATTTATATTGTATTTCATTCCCGGTGCTTGACCACGTTTACTGTATGTCAGTGATAAACATTAGTTTGTTCAGCAAAGGTAATTCATAACAAGCATAACTGCAGGCCAAGTTTACAACACATAATTTACTATTGATTACTTAATGTCCAGTGGCAAATATGTCATGCGTATTTAGAAAAAAAAACCCATTAACATTGCATTTAATAAGTTTTGTAAAGTTTAAATCATCGTTTATAAATAGTAAGTAAATTCTATTGTTTTAATATTATCCGGTGATGCCTATAAATGTCTTTTTACAAAATGTATGTATATGAAGGTACTGCTCGACCGGCGTCCCGCAGAAGTGGTTTCGCCAGTGCAATTTGACATGTTTATCAAATCATTGACGTGTTTTTGAGGAATCGGACACGTTTCTGTGTGCTACCATAGATAGATGTATAACATCTCTGGCAAGGTGCTACATATATGACTATGTACGATAAATTTTCAATCAAATTAAATTTCCACTTCAATCTATTAAACATTAATGTACTTTTGTATAAAGTAGTTAGTATATATGTTAATGTTTTTCGTCGTTGTTTCACGGATCTTATTATAAAGAGCACATAAATAGACCGATGGTTAAAGCTACACGTGTATGAAATACTTGCCACTGGCAAACACCAATACTTTGATGATGATGAATTAAATTATCATATTTCCCTCTTTTTTTTTTATTTAGAAACAAATTTCAACTTTGATTGATTATAATATTATATATACATGTAGTATCAGAAGTCCAGTCCATTAGTGATTACTGGACTTATGGCAGTATATAAAGTAATAAGTAAATTTTGATGTCATACCATTCCCATCCATAATTGTGCATTCTTTTTATTTTTACATAACACAGAAATGAGGAAAGTTTTAACATAAGATAATTTATTGTAGCCTAGACCTGTTGGTGACCTTCTGTTGTTTTTTTATTTGGTCGGGTTGTTGTCTCTTTGACACATTCCCCATATCCATTCTCAATTTTATTATTTATAAATTCATTACATTTTCTTTCCTCAGAATGATTAACAGCAATGGAGACAGGAGCAGACATGGGAATGTTCGATGTGAAAATTGAAGACCTATAATCAAGATGATGTATCTAGACAATATGGCACTCATCAAAAAAAAATACCCAACATTTGATCATGAACCATTGAATCCTGAGTTTCGTACAAGTACCAAAACATTAAAGATGGATGTTTATAATGAGCTCATATTAGAACTAAAGTGTCCTCTTGAATTACCACTGTACATGTAAAAAGACACATCATATCCGGGACTGAATTGAGGAAAAGAGCCAGGAAACTGACATTCAACAAAGCATTCCAAAGAAAAGATGGCATAGGGGGAGAGCAATGAAACATGATACATGCAAAATTAATTGTTTCTTTGATTGTTTTATTTATGAGCTTTAAAGGGTCATAAAATAACCAAGGGGCGTAAAAATGACAGAGATTTTTGCCACAAACTTCACATGTTGGTATGACATTGCATGTTTTATTATATATTAAAAAATGGTTATGATAAATAAAAGAAATTCCAGTTATGATTAAAAATAAGGTAATCGAGAGATTGTTTTGTGTTGATTATAATGCATTGCCTAACATAGTAACATATAACTGCATTAATTACAACATATTTTAAGCAATAGCAAAATATCAAAAAATGAACAGTATTGAAGATTCTAATCTTGTTTGATATATTTATAAATTATGCGCTATTATACAATTGATACTGTAAAATATCAGCCTCGTACCACAGTGTGCATCTTCCTGATGTCGAGTGCGTATTTTTTTTATAAACACTGAAAGACAGTCACAATCAAAATCAAAAGTAAGCAAAGAATCACAAAACGAAAGGGCATTTACAACAACACATTGAAAATTACATATATAAAAACAACACGAACTCCATTAAAAACCGGGAGTGAATTCAGATGCTCCTAATGCGTATTATTTTTATAAACACTGAAAGACAGTCACAACCAAAATCAAGAGGTAAGCAAAGAATCACAAAACAAAAGGGCATTTACAACAACACTTTGAAAAATACATAAAAGACAACACGAACTCCATTAAAAACCGGGAGTAAATTCAGGTGCTCCTAATGGGTAAAATCCGATAAACTGCTTATATTGCTTCAATTCTGTTGTTTTCTTCTTCGCTTCAATAGTATTTCGATAGACGAGAGTAAGCTTGATAATTTTCCTTGGTCATGTTCACGTCGCCAAAAAAAACATGCGCAGCAGGGTGATATAGTCTAAGAGAAAAACGTAACCAGCTAAAAAAGGATAATACTATTGTCACAGAATTATCAAACCTATATTTGGATACCAATTGTACTGAGATGCACATTGTAAAAACTTCTCTAATAATAAACACTTAATCAGAGATATCTACAAAAGATACAAAATATGCCACAAATTATTATATAGCATACTATACTTACCGAGTTTAAAAGTTTTCAGTTCCAAATATTTTTTGAAACAATACACATTCAAGTTAAAAAGATTAACAACACCAAATCTACTGAAACAGTACTGAAAATAACAATACCGAAATAGAACTGTCAACATCAGTACTGAAACAGTACTGAACAAATCAGTACTGAAACAGTTCTGACAAAATCAGTACTGAAACAGTACTGTCAAAATCAGTACTGAAACAGTACTGTCAAAATCAGTACTAAAACAGTACTGATAAAATCAGTACTGAAACAGTACTGTCAAAATCAGTACTAAAACAGTACTGTCAAAATCAGTACTGAAACAGTACTTTCAAAATCAGTACTAAAACAGTACTGTCAAAATCAGTACTGAAACAGTACTGTCAAAATCAGTACTAAAACAGTACTGTCAAAATCAGTACGGAAACAGTACTGATTTCATTGAAAGTATAACATTATAAGTTTTCAGTCTTTCCTAACAGTACTGATATGCACGAGGGTAGAAATGTACCAAAAAAGTATAGGTAAATTATTGGTAGTGTACTGGGCTGGTAATACCCTCGGGGACGAAACGAAACGTCCACCAGCAGTGGCATCGCCCAAGTGGTGTAAATAGTTATCAAAGGTACCAGGATTATAATTTAGTACGCCAGACGCGCGTTTCGTCTTCAAAAGACTCACCAGTGACGCTCATATCAAAATATTTATAAGCAACACGACGGTAGCCACATGTGGAGCAGGATCTGCTTACCCTTCCGGAGCACCTGAGATCACCCCTAGTTTTTGGTGGGGATCGTGTTGTTTATTCTTTAGTTTTCTATGTTGTGTCATATGTACTATTGTTTGTCTTTTTCATTTTTAGCCATGGCGTTGTCAGTTTGTTCTAGATTTATGAGTTTGACAGTCCCTTTGGTATCTTTTGTCCCTCTTTTATTATGTTTTGTGTACAATGTTTATTGTCTTTGGCAGTAAAAGAAGGCAAACTATAACATGTATAATATTATTGACTTAAATATTTGGTTTTCATTGTATGTTTTATTCCTCTTTCTATTGAATTGCCTACAAAGTTTAAGACAAATTATATATTTTTTACTTATGTGACCAAGGAAAAAGCAGCTTCAGTCATTATTTGGACTTTAATATAAAATCTCAATTTTGATATTTTAGACTTTAGTTCTTTGTATTTAATGGTTCATTATATTTTATAATTTCGTTTCTATTTACTTTTCGTATCCATGACTTAAAATCAACATGCTTTGATATGCATTTAATTCACAGTTTGGACATTAAGTGACATGTTATACTCTGTTAGCTAATTAGTGACATTTTACCTTATTCATAATGTAGGTTCTTAAATGTCATAATCAGATTATCATTTACTATTTATTCTTAAGGTTCTAAAAATAGTTTAATCTTTGTCAGTGAACATTATAACTCTAATTAATTGTTATTTGTTATGTTTATTATTGTCGTTTCAATTGTGTATAAATACTTGCTTATAATGTTGATAAGGAAGATTTGGACTCAGGACTTTACACTGAACACAGTCCAGAGCAATCGTTCGTTGTGTGATCAGGTGCATCACACAGGTTCAGTAACAAGAGGCCATTCAGTCAGGCTCTTGTTGTGCAACCTCCTCACAAGTCACCCAGTTTCCCCGGTGACACTTATATTATGATCAACTTTGACAGATATATTCTGTTTTGTAATGGAATAAGTCGAGTGGCTGTTGTATCGACATGTACCTTACTTATGTTTGTATACTTATAAAAAAGGCAGATTCATACTGTTTCTTGATGGGGGCAGTTTAACAAAAAAAAACATTATTGTTGGTATATATTGTATTATATACTGTTAACCACCTCATTTCCACGAGCTATTTATTTTCACATCTTTCGCGAGAAGAAAAATAACGCGAGTATAAATCGTTAAACTTCGATCATATTTCATATTGATACATCAATTAAATTACAACACCGCGAATTCGAATGCTAGCAGAAACGTCTAAACGCGAAATTAAGTGTCCGCAACATGCTTGTGAATCTTTCACTCGCCTGCAATTGGGATCAATTATTGGTAATAGATAATTCATATATTAGCTCCATTCTGTGAAAAAAGGCATAACTTAACACAAAAGCTACATGTAAAACCGGACTAAAAGGGCTTGGCTGAACGTGAAGTTGACCAAGCACAAAAGCAAAAAACAAAAAAAACACATGAATTACTGATGTATGAGTAGTTACAGTTACCACTGGTTACCGAAGACATATTTTCATCTAAAAGGGACAACCGTGTTCTTCTTAAAGAAAATATAAATCATTTTGCAAATATATACGTATACTTCTAACATCATGGAGTAAATAAACATCACATATACTTTAACCTAAAATAAAAGTATTTTATAAGAAGTATAACTTGTCGTTGTTGTCAGCGTCGTCCAAAGACATTTGGTTTCCAGACAATAAATTTAGTTTAAGTTAATAGAAATCTATGAAATTTAAAAACCAGGTTTATAACCACATAAGAAAGGCTTGGATTGGTTTAGGGGTTGTAGTCCCAACAGTTTAGGAAAAAGGGGCCCACATAAGCATTTTTCTAGTTTCAAGACAATAACTGGTGGAATTGTTTTATGAATCTCTCTGAAATTGTACCACAAGGTTCCATACCAGAAAGGGTAGTTATGGTAGGCTTTGGTGTATTTTTAAATTGGTAATTATGGTTGCAAGCACCATTGGAAATGTTAATTAAGAGTATGTACTTATCTTGAGGGGAAGAATAAGTTTTGGGGAAATAGGGGGAGTGAAAAAAATTTAAAGGGGAGTAAAACAGACAAGGGTGGACCAATTATTTCTTAAGATTTTAAAAGCTAAAACAAAACAAAAAAATCTTCAAATATATTTTGTTTTTGCCAAAATATGGGGGGCGGGGGGTAAAAACCTTTACTTTGGTATACCAATGATATCACGTGTGATAATAATATAAAGTTATTTAACTGTAAAATCCTCGACTTTAGATATACAATAATTAAGGTTACAAGATGCAATAAAATTAATGAGTATTTATTACTTCCCTGTTGAGTGTCACAATTTTTTTTTTATATTAAATGAGAATCATTCAAACTATAAAATAACAATTATGATGGAAGATGCTACCAAGTTATGTTGACAATTTCTTAAAAGTACACAAAGTTCGTTTTACATTTTTCGGATTTATGGCTGATTTTATAAGTAATTATGATATTAATTAATATGTAGTTTGCTTAACTTATTAGTGAAATAAATGTATGTCTTAACAATCTTACCCTCCATTTCCTTAGATGATCTGTTGAGATTTAATGAGATTCAGTCCGATCAGAGTATTTATATTCTTTCTTTGTCCGCAATTTTTAAAAAGTCATAGTATTTCATTTTCCGGTTTAAACTTCCCTTATTTGGAAAGAATGTACGTCTACAATTTCTGTTATATGATAGTTTGAATGATAAATGGTAGTAGGCTTCAGAGAAAGGGTTCAAATCTTTGAAAGCTTCTTTTTTTCTGAAATTAAAAACAATATCTTATAAAAGTCAAAAATTAAAAAAATAAATTGAAGTTGCAATTTTCTATAATAAATATTCAATCTCTGTGCTTATCAGTTTTATCTTTATCAGTTTTGTCTATCCACAGTGAACAATGCTGATTTGGTTATGCATTAAGTTGTTATAAAGTTAATCTTTATTTGAGTGATTGTCTAATCTAATAAAATGTATATATTCCAATCGATTAATATGATCATTAACACATTATTCATCTTAAAAAGAGAAATGTTTCAGGAATAAGCATGCTGATATGTCTAACTAACTTTCAAATGTCGTTGAGATCCTTTTAAGAATATTCACTCTTTTAGAAATGGAAAAAAAAATATGGATTTAAGAATGAATTGATTATATAGTAGTAATAAATGATCAAACATACTTTGAAGCAGTGGACATTCAAAAGGGTAAAAAAAAAATTTATGGCTTTTGATATGTGTGCAAGGTGTAAAAAAAAAGAAAATTAAAAAGAAGGTATATGGTTAACTCATTTGAATTATTGTTATAAATTATTTAAAATAAAACCTTTTTATTTTGGATTTTAATACCATTTGTCCTGAAATCATTGGTCACGTTCGTCCATTGTTCTTAGAGGAAAAGAAACATGGGATTTTCAAGCAATGTTCATTTGAGCTTGGTATTTCCGTCTATTTATTCTATTCACAAAAGACTTATTATAATATATAATATTTTAAAATGGTTTTTAAGATTTAAAATGTTTGTAAAAAAACCGCTTTGTCAATATGTATAGCGTCCTTTGAAGTAGTATTAGGTTATAATAAAAATATCCTTGTGGGGAAAATTTAAAAGTCAAGTTTCAGTCTGAATGATTTAAATAATTTCGATCAGTTTTTTTACACGCATGTGTATAGTTTAAAATGTTCGACAAAGTATCACATTTTAATTTTGTTCACCTTAAAAAAAGATATAAGAAATTATTTTTTTGATAAATAATACGTTGTGTAATGTTTAGTTAACGCTTTTAGACGCCGACAACCAAACAGGACGCTAGTCTAAATAATCACTTTACCTTTACCTTTATTTTTTTATGTTTAAAGTGTACCTCATTTTCTACCACTCTGTAAATATTTCTAATTGTAAAATATCAGCATAAAACGATTTCTAGTTGCATATCGTTGGTCTGTGCGAAGCTATCCAGTGGATACTAGTTATTTTCGAATGTTTCCAGTGCATTTAATTCCCAGATCTACCAGATGTACTTAAATAATAAGATTCTGTTTTGAACAGTAGCGTATAATGTTCGATGACAAGTCTTATCAGTATTAAGCGGGTACTAGTATTGTCATCTATTAAAACTTAAGGTGGCATAGCGGTATAACTATATAATATAGGATATTGAAATGGTTACAGTTGACTGATTTTCGGTCAAGATTACTATAGAAATGATAGGAAAATTAATGCAAAGTAATTTAACTGAAGAATCTCGTATGAAACTTAAAATTTAAATATTTTATTTTCTCGTGTAAAACAAGTGTGAAACTGCTTCATAAGCTACTTAAGAAAAGATCGTTTGCTATTGTTTTCGATCTGCATTTCAGTATTCATGAAAAGAACCCCACGATTTTGATTATTGTGAATTATCTAATGTGTATATTCTCCCACCGGCAAGAACATTTTATTTTCCCCAAAACGGAATCGCATTTAAAAGAATTAAAATTGCAATTATAAAACATTTTATATTATGTTAAAAGTACAGTTTTCAAAAACAAAATTCTTTACTAACATATCCAAATAAAATAGATACAAATGTAGTTCATAATAATTTTAACCCGCAAGACTCCTCAAAAATGAATAAAATATTAACTTGTTTAAATAAGTCAAATTGAATCAGCATGTTTCTGAGAATACATTGTAATATGCAATCGGAATAAAAGGTGTATTGCTCAATTAAGTCCAGGTTAAGACAGACGATGTACTTCGTTTATTGTGAGCAGTTTCAATGTCTTGTCCTGCGTCGATTATGTTTTTTTTCATTACAGATACTCTTTTGGATGTCCCGTATTAACCAGCTTCTTGTTCCATGTTAACCGGCAAAGTGTTTTTCTTTATTTCTCCCTGTAATTTACTCAAGACAATTGTTACATACTGGTTATGTTCCATAAGAATCTTGTGAATGACCTTAAGATTCTAGCCCTCTTACATAATTATCCAATGGATCATACAATTGTCTCAAACTGAGAAGATAGTTTATTGGCCTTGAAATTTCTTGTTAATCTTGCAAGTCCGTTTGTGTTATTTTGTGTGATTATCATCATCTTTGCTTCAACAAATAAATGGCGACTGTGTAGATTGCGAAACCTGCTATGGTTCGTAATGCTTCATGTAATTGTGCTTTGATGTAATTAGATTTCTAAACATTGGTCAATGCAGGGTTGATAATGGAAGTGATTGACCTTGCCTGGCTTTTAATATTTTTTGTTCACCAAGAGTTATAAAAAAAATTCATGCGAACTATTATTTCAAATACATTTCGGATTTAAACACAATTTCTGCTGTCATCATGTTTCAAGCTCGTCCATTGTTCAGAGAGGAAAAAATTAAAATAGGATTTTCACACGATGCTTGTTTGAGCTTCATATATAGATATGTTTCCGTCTTCTTAAACTATTCAAGTATGATTTTACAAAATGTTTTATGGGAAACAAAATTTTGTTTTAACTATTATAGTGTCGATTGCATGTGTATTAGCTTATAACAAAGTATTTTAGTTGGTAAAAATGAAAAACGTCCCCGATCAGTTCATAATGATTTAATTATTTTCGATTATTATTTGAACTTCCTTGATTGCATGTCTTTCTAGTTTGTTAAAGCAAGCTCAGATATAGTTTACAAAATTACTTAAAAGCATGCAAAATAATAGAGATGATAAATTTTTATATTTCAACAATCTGGTTTTAATTCAAACAAATATTTGTGTAGGTACGTGGGTGTTGCAGCCTGTAGCTCATTGTCATATTTGACATGGTCATAGGTGGCGCCCGTAGCTTGACTCAGGATTTTTGAATTTCCGTATGGGGCACTTGTTAATTTGCTGTCGACAACAAAGCAGGTGTTACACAAATTAGTTAAACTATTTAAAACACGACCACCATCCCTATGAAAATAGTTGCTGCTGTTTTTGTTTTCTTTTTTCAGGCACTTGTTTGCTGTATTTGTTTGCAATATTATAGTTACCAGTATCCAGCATGACCTCTATAGTATTGGACCAATACGGGATAGTTTGGAATAGACTTGCGTTTCTATGATTTGGACATTTACGTTAATAAGCACTTTATTAACATATGGACTTTTGTGATATAAACATCCAGAATTAATTTTAGTTTTTAGTAATTAATGTTTTATTCTTTGGAAAGACAAATAGACATTTTAAAGAAATTAATTATCTTCTACTATCCTTAGGCGCAGAGACAATTTTGAATGGGGGGAGACTGGAAGTGATTGGGGGATTATTTCACTCGGCCTTCTTTCTGGGTCATACAAGTTCTACAATTTGCAGGTTTGGAAAATGTGGTTAGTGGTAACGGTTGGGTCTACAGATTGATAACTCTGGGACCTCTTCCACCTCATCTTATAGAGTGGAGGCCTACCCCTGCCAACAGGTGGGGCACTAATAGCTGGAACATTGGTAATACGAGTTTTTTTCTTGGTCACTACCCATGGTAGGTGGTGGTGTAACCGTCTCTAACTACCAGGGGTTTTATGACACTATGTCAATATAGGTCAGCTGATGGCTATTGTGTATAGGTCATCATCGGTACAAATGTAGTCACCCTGGCGCCTACAAAGTAGTACAGAATACTCTGTAGCCAAAGTAATGCCACAAATTAAAAAAGTATATTCTAGTCTCGAAAATGTAAATACAAGTTGGTGTAATAAAATGTATGTTTAATTCAAAGGATAGTTTTTGTATAAGTTGTAAAAGTCATAAATGAAAAACAGAGGATGGAACCTCTACACAGATGAGTATAATATACTTAAAGTCTGTAGTATTTTAATTTTGGTATCTATAAATTACAATTAACAACAAAGAGAGACAACTCTATATTAATTTTAAATCACTTTGCGATTAAAGGAAGGACTTCAACATAGTTTAGAAAATAAGTCAACAACTCTTCATCGTTGTTTCATCCCATTGTTATTCGTTCAGTATTAAAATATGGTCTTCTTCTATGAGTATTGCAATTAATACAATATTTAAGGATGTACACCTCTGAGGAGCCAAACATTTCTAGAATTAAACCTTTTTCCTTACCCTGATTTGGGGATTTATATGACTGTAAACAAATAATTGGTGAAGAAAAAATCATATGGTGGTGTGCTTCTTTTTTTTGCTATGACCCTCTGAAAGTACCCAATTTTGATGATTTTTCCAATATTCATCAATTTTTACCCATTGTTGTGCTATTATTGTGAAAAAAATCACAGTTCCACAATTAAACTTATTTTCATACTCTCAATAAAGATGAAGTGGACCAATCTGAATAAATTCAACTCTAAAAAACTAAAGAAAGTTTTGTCATATTTTGATGTTTTTTCGTGTCAAATTATCATGTTGTCAATTTTGTAAATTTATGAATTTTCTCTGTCTAAAGAACAAAATGCACATTACTTCAACTTCCTTGTTATAAATGGTTAAAAAATACAATCTGAGAAATTAGATAAGAAAAAGTTATATGGAATGTTTATTTTTCTGGTAAAATCATTTTTGTACCCCTCACTCATTTTTCCAAAATTTCACAAAAAAGACTGAAAAGTAATAAAATTTGAAAATTTCATTACTCAAAAATTACTTTTTGGAAATACACAATTCTTTCACAGAGTTCAGTTTGATTGTGATAATTATCAAATTCATTGCTATTTTCCACTTGTATCACATGTTTTGGAAATAATTCCAGAAAGAGATTTAAATGAAACTGATTGAGACTGAAATGTCAAAAGAATACATCCTTAAATGCCATTTCCTTGACTGTTTTTTAAAACGTTGAATTTGATTTGCTGATGAATATGTATATGTATTTATTGAAAAAACAACCATGTTTGTGGAATTTGAATAATGTTCAGAATTTTCTTTAACTTTTATTATTGTTACATATTTTTCAGTAATGTCACGTGAAGGTATGTGAAGGAGTAGGTCCGGTAAGGGCCGATTTTGGCTTCAAATTTCAGGTTCATTTAACAAAAGATTTTGGATACTTTTTAAACACTTAAGTGTCTATTTCAAATGATTCAATTAGTTTCTGTGAAAGATTTTAACTGACTAAGTCATTAAAAACGCTCCAATTCAAGCTTAAATATGAAAAATCTATCAAATACGCAAAAGATTGTAACTTTTTATATGTTTTTTTTGTCAAAAATGAAAGTGGCCGCATCCATGTTCATCCTCAACCTTTATATATGTTATGAATTATCATTAACTACATCTTACAGTTCAAAATATCATGAATGAACACGAATGCGGCCACTTTCATTTGAAACGGAAACCGTCTAAAATTTAACTAAAATGCTTAAATTGTGAGGATTTCAGTAATTCTGCATGACTTAATGGTTTAAGTAACCGGTATATTGTATTGTATGGTCAAAAACAGCCCATATTTGTGTAGCAGAAGCATTTTACTTTCCAATAAATAGCTAAAAGATTACAGTTTCACAATTTGGAAAACTGCTATATTTTTGGGCCAAAAAGGGGTCTTACTGAACCTACCCCTTTATTTTATCTGCAGACGATATCACCAAGTGTGTTTCATATTTATTTTTTCCACAAGTAAACAAAATATTGGTAAATTTCAAATGGTATAGTGTGTCAAAGTACTTTTTAGGCATCTTTTGTTATGATTTATTATGGTTCTGTTAATAATGTTGACAATGAAACTTGTCATGTTGAAATAATTTGAATTTAAATAGATTTGCGGAAACACAGTATAATAATTTTGTCGATTGCAGTTGCATTGATTAATAGTAAAGTATCCGTGTGGGAAAATTTTAAACTTCCCGTTTCAGTTCTTAATGACGTAACTAATTGCGATCAGTTTTGTACACTCATGTTTATAGTGTGTAAATGAGGTATCGAAATATGTTTAGTATGTTTAGGAAACTTGATAAATAAATATCTAATGAAACTATTCTGTAATTTCCGCAATGATGTGTTCAACACGAAACAGTTTACAAAAGAATACGGAATGAGTATGTCAAGAATTCTTAATGATTTCTTTATGTCATTGATAAATAAAGGCAACAGTAGTATACCGCTGTTCAAAACTCATAAATCCATGGACAAAAAACTAAATCGGGGTGACAAACTAAAACCGAAATTTTATATATTTTTAAAAATATTTATTTTAAACAGATCTGAAATACATACTTAAGACGTCTTTGTCACGGTTCTGTACATGAGTAACTTATTGGAAACCATACTGATATGGGAGTGATACAAGTTTAAGGGTACTTTTTTATTTCTCTTTTTTTCTAAATACTCGAGAAATGAGAAATGAGTGTTATTTTTCTTGCAAACTAGGTGATTCAGGTACACTTTCATATCAATGTATTTTTCTAGATTTTAATGAAATTTGTCCTTATATTACCTTTTATTGTTTTTCCATTGTAAAGAAAGACAAACAGGATTTTCAAACAGTTTAAGTTCCAACTGTATATATACATATTCCGTGTATCTCTGCTAGCTATTTAAAACAGAATTGCAAATTAAATGATTTGCGAAAAAAACGATATGTTTTTGAAAATTAACAGTCTCTTCATTTTGGTAATAAGTAACAAAAACGCATTCTTGTGGAAATGGTTTTCATTTAAATGAATTTAACAAATTCTCGACATTTTGTGTACAGAAAAAATGTTTGTTGTTTTAAATTTGGAAAGGAAACAACAGTATCTATCGCCTTTTCAATTTATAACCTTTCTTCTTTATCCATAGTTTGTGAGAGCAAACTAAGTCATATTATAACACAAATTCAAGCTCATACTTAATTTGACATTCGTTTTAAATATATTTTTAGAATATTGCAATGTATTGGAAAGTTGACTTTGATTTTCCAACATTCTCAAAATCTATTGTCATGAACAAAATTTGATTTGATAGACCAGTCGTTATTACTTCATGATATATATTTTCCTTGAACTTAAAGAGGTACTAAAACGCACATAAAAGGGTAAATCTTATCTTAAAGGGCTTATTCCAAATATGTTTCTATCTTTTTACAAGTCTTACAATATCGATACGTTTAAAACTGTGTCTTGCATCTTACTTTATTATGCTTTGTTCATGATGTATCTATGCAATGGCTATATCTGACATATTATTATTTACTATTAAAAATTGTCTATTTTAAATGTTGTGTTTGACTTGATATAGAGAAGACGCCGGATGGAAGTTCAATTTAAGATACTGTAGATTGATACAGCTTCTATTCATGAGTGTTAATACCTGTAATTTTTGTTGTCTGCTTTTTATTGATAATGATTTCGAAAGTACGCCTACGATTTGATATAAGAACGACACATATTATAACAGCATTTCAGGACATGGTGCAAATGTGTTAATATTTCAAGCCTTGTAACTTCAACACATATTTATATCTTTTAGAAACTATGTACTCGTTCTATGCAATTGTATCGTCAACGCACAAAGAATAATGTGTCGGGCTGAGGCATTATTAATAAATTAATAAATGAACTTTCCGATCAGCGTATTAAAGATATCTTCCCTTTTCTGTCAATATATTAGGGAGTAATGTTTGCCAATGTGCACCTATATTATCATTTCAAATTCATTATCAGAAACGAAATATTATTGTTAAAGGAAACAATGTCACCATTAAACAACATGAACAAGTTAGTCAAATATAACTTTAATTTTAACCAGATCAGCATATTCACATAACAAACCTTTCTAAACGTTAATGTGCATTTAAAAACAATCATAAACGACTAAAGATTTGAAGTCAACCAGACAAATTTGACCTTAATTATTTTGCCTATTGTTTGTAGGTCCTTTTAGATCTCAAAGCTCGAATTTTGCATTTGTTGTTTTACATCTTTGGATTTCAAATATTCGGCTTTGACAGTTACTGATGAAGGTATATCCAGAAAAAATCCTTTGATAGCATATGACAAGAAAGTGTTCGTTTTTTTGAACTACTAAATGAACACAACAAAATATCTCTGAAAATTAAATTCTCCCCAAAAGAAATGTGGTTTTTGAAAAAGCTGGTTATTTTTAATTGCAAACTATAGACAAACGATCTGCAAACTAGTATGAAGAAAACAAATTTCTGCGATCGACTCGATTTTAAATCAGAACATGTAATTATGAACTATCAAATTCTGAAACAAAGCTTTTCAATCGATCTGTGTCAATCTGAATAATTTCCTATAATAATGAGGACAATTTTCAAAAAAAAAAATCATTTTTACATGTTTTAGGAAATATCACATTCTGAAACAGAGTATTTCAATCGATCCATGTAAAACCTGAATAATTTCCTGTCAAAATGTGGATAACTTACTTATAAAGAAATAATGTTTACATGCTTAAGGAAATATCACATTCTGAAACAAGTCATTTCAATCGATCTGTGTTAAACCTGAATAATTTCCTATAAAAATGAAGACAACTCGCCCTGCTCGTCCGAATTTAAAGTATTTAATCTCTAAATTGAATAGGCTATAAACAAGACAAACATAGATATAGGATTAGTTGCTCGCAGTAACATCTTATTTTCTCTTGCGATACAATATTTTATTTTACTTTATTGTACATATTTCTTCGATTGAAACAATATATAAATTCCTGACATATAACATTGTTCCTCTTTCGCATCGTTTCTTTTTCCTCGGGTAACACCTCCAACGCCTGTACGTACAATAAACATAGCAGCAATTGCATATATACCCATGTGACCAACTTCAATTCGACGTCACTGCGAGCACCTTCGATACTAATACATTTAAATGCCAAACTTTATATAGTACCATTAAACCCCACCCGTAAAAACCGCTAAAACTTTCCTCGTGCCTTATGCACCTAACATCCAATTTATAAATAGTGCATACTGTTACAAAACCAGTATCCGAACTAGTTATACTAGTTCCCATCTATTAATAATTACTACAAATAGCAAACGGGAAAAACCCTATTTTAAACGAAATAAAATACATTAAATCAACTTTTATTTGTTTTGAGATAATTCAATAACATACACTTTTTATAAAACCAAAAAAAATATATATAAAGACAATCATACATAACTTTTATTTCAGCTTCAACGACTCAAGGCTTGCGGTATTGTATACATTCATATACAAATCATCATAAGTTCATAGTTTAGCAATGTCTCAAATGATTCCACTAATAAGTTACACTTGAAATGCCTTTAAGTTCGTACATTTAATACACTGTTTCAAAAACGCGTTCACATTAACCTCAGTTTCAACGAAATAAACAATGTTTCCATAGGTAAATGATAAAAGATCTACCTTAAGTTCAGTATTTAATAACTAAATTATACAATAAACTTGAAGGGTATCTCTTACAAAGAAAAATCAAATAATCTTTGTGTCTTAAATACACGGAATGAAGAATAACATGTATTCTCAATCGTATAAATCAAGAGACATAACATGTGGTTTTTTTTTAACTTAAAATAAAACGATTGAATAAGTTAATTTCATCCATCAATATCGATCAACAAACGTTACAATGTTAGCGATTATATTTCAACATAAGCTTCTAAAATTTGTTTATGCAACGTCAGTACTTTACCAGCCCTATTATCATTGCATTTCATTCATAATCATTACAATGGGCCCATTAACAAAAGTCTTTTTTCACAAGTATTCAAACTGTAATCAGGGTTTAAATCATGTGACTGCATGAATGCTTGTCTGGCGGGTCCAATGTGTCCTAATAATTGTAAAGAAATACCAAGAATATTGTAGGCTCCAGAAAAAGAAGGTCTACTTTCTTCAATAAAATAGTTTTCAGTTATAACAAGTTGTAAAGTGTGGAGGCAATCCTGACATTGTCTGACATTATTGAGATGATAATGACATAACAATGATAGAAAATAAGCATAAACTATAGAGGTAATTGTATAATCTCCATTTTCCACTTCCATTTGTAGTATTGAGTTCTGTAAAAAGTTCATCTGATCTATCAGCATTATTTTCCACAATTGTACAATACTTTTGTTCCGAAATAATTTCAATTTAGACAATTGGTGATGGATATCAGACATATCCATGAAACGGTTTATTTTTTCGGGAGTACATTTCGACAAAGAATACATGAGAATATGCAATGCATTATTGTATTGTTTTGTCTTATAGAAACACGAAGCTAACATCAGCCATCCAGATACAGCGTCATGATGAGTATTCTGTGGCAAAGTTCAAAGACATGATTTGCACTCATTGTATTGGTGTTTATTACTTCTTTTCGTACTGTTCAAAGGCATACACTGTATACCTTGTCCACACCACAACGAGATATAGTATGTACAAAAGTATTTTACTGATGATTGGTGACAAGAAACTATCTGCTGTATTCCTCTTTTGTATGCATTAGGGGCCAATTTAAAAACAATCGCGTTATTTGCATAAAACAATAATTGTGAATTAAGTGTTTTTGCAACTTCGATAGTATGCAATGTATGTGATTCAATTGGAAACATCCACATTGATACATGAAAGTTAGATAACTGATAAGAAAATAAGATGCAGCGCCATCCATAGCTATGAACAGTATAAAGTTTTTGTAAAAGTATTTCACTAGCCCGTCCCTCTACTTTGTTCTCTGGAATGAAGTAATGTAGATAAATTGCATAGTCGACAGAATAAATCAATCTCCTAAAACATCGCATAAAACAATGTATAAGAATTTTAGGTTTCCATATTGATTGTGGTAATTCTTCTGATATCCAGAAAATAATTGATTTTAAGAAATATGAACATAATAAATGTTCACAATCCGTGATGTTTGCAATTATATCTTTCAAAAGAATTTTCAAGAGAGCATAACATATCAACTGAGTGTGTGTAAAAGTATTTATAAGTAATCGTTCACCGACAGAAAAAGATATTCGCCATTCTATATCCTCTTTTGGTGATCCCTTAACTCCGATCGGTACAAAAAGTACCCCGTGTTTCAAAATACTTTGTTTAACATTATAACTTTGCCATGAGTTATTTGATCTTTTAATCCCCTGTGATGCTTGTAATATGTATGTTGTACAATGTAAGCAAATGACATGGTCGAACGTTCCTCCTTTGTCAGAAATACATGGTCCATGAACTACATGATGCATATCACGCGAAATCTCTATTTTATCAAATGCGCTCGAGAAATAATGTTTTCCATTAAATCCCTCAAAGTATGTTCGTGAACATTTACAATTCATTTGTTTTTCATGTTCTACTAGCTTTTCATGATTTACTAGTAACTGATTGTAACCAGGTTTGACATCATCTGTTTCCATTGACACATAGGTAACATTTGAATTGTAAGCCATTTTAATGTCTTGATCAACCTCAGCGTGTTTATATACATGCATTATATCTAAATCACTACCTCTCATCTCAAGGCCCTCTCCAAAACTTCCACTTGTGATAGTGAGCTTAATATTGTCGCTTTTCATATTATCCCTGACAGTATTCATCAGTCTGAGTGCTTTAACATGATTCTCTGTTCCAACTATGTTCTGACACATATAACGATACAGTGCTAATGATATAGGTTTTGCGTCTGAATCTGAAATAATCATGAAATAGATCAAATAATATTTAATAAAGGGAAACCATGGCCAGTTGAGGATTCAGAATTTAAGGAGGCCCCGCTGATTCAACTTCAGGGGGGTCTTCTAGTCATGTTTGAGTGATTTCCAATATAATCAACCAAATTTTTCTCAGGGTCATTTATCATAAAAACATATGAGTTTTTACTATGATTCTGTTGATTGTAAAGAGGCATTGCTTTAAACCATGGAAAAAGGGAGGCAGAAAATGGGGTGGTCAAAAGACAAACAATCTACAAACCACAACATAGACACGTAAGTAATAATATATCATGTTCTCCAGAGGTGAAGGGAGATCTAGCTACTCATAAATCACATGTTCAGCCAATACACAGTTTATTAATGTCTCCAAATATATTTTATTTTATTCAGCATAACGATAGATTACACTCGTTAAATCACTTTCTCGCGTCCGAAGCGCTTTTCTAAATTTACCTTTATCAGGAACGCTCAACGTCAAATGACAAATACTTTCTTGACACATTCTTACATATAGAGGTAGAGTTATTAATATAATAGAAATATCATCAATGTACTAGTGGATGGTTTTCAAATAAAGTCTAATGAAAAAAAATGAATGTAAAAAACGGAATATCAGGAATCATATGATCGATTAACAATGATAATTTGTGATACTGAGGATCACTTGTGATACTGATTAAAGGGTAAAATTTGATACAAACCGACCAAATACTTAACAATCTTTTTAAGGTGTAACATTTGTTCTCGTGTGAAATAAGTTGAATGTCTATTTAGAAAAGCAATAGGAAATCACTAGAGAACGGCATTTTACTGTTCATATTTAAGAAGTTGTATTTTCGTCTGACAATTTTAGATTTTGCGAGTTTGTGTCTTAGTTTTCTAACAAACATACTATGACTTCAATGTTCTTTATTTGCAGTGCGAAGTATCAAACATGAGGAATTCTTGTATCTTATAAAACAAGTCTACTGAAATATTTAATAGTATGATCAACAAGAACAAAAGACAAGAATGTGAATATTATTGTTCTACATATACTGATAACGTAAAGTAATCGTTTTGACAAAACGTTTGGTAAAGCAAAATATAAAACTAGAATAGAATAACACAGACAGGGGTAAATGACAAGCACTGAATTACAAACTTCTGGATATTCGTAAAAGAACAAGAAGAATATGTTGAAGCTCAATATGTTTGTGAACATGTCCCTCACATGCGACTAGAACCAATTATTGGTAAAAGATAATTCATACATTAGCTTCATTCTGTGACAGCGGCGTAACAACATAACACAAAGCCAAGCGGTAAAGCAGGACAGAAAGGGCTAGGCTATGTCAAGTATAAGCCACTGCTCATTCACTCTGTAACTGACGTCATTAACGTTTCCTATTGTTTACGCTGCCTATTGTATACGTAACGTCGCCTTGTGCGTAACGTCTCATTACAAACTTCTGGATATTCGTAAAAGAACAAGAAGAATATGTTGAAGCTCAATATGTTTGTGAACATGTCCCTCACATGCGACTAGAACCAATTATTGGTAAAAGATAATTCATACATTAGCTTCATTCTGTGACAGCGGCGTAACAACATAACACAAAGCCAAGCGGTAAAGCAGGACAGAAAGGGCTAGGCTATGTCAAGTATAAGCCACTGCTCATTCACTCTGTAACTGACGTCATTAACGTTTCCTATTGTTTACGCTGCCTATTGTATACGTAACGTCGCCTTGTGCGTAACGTCTCATTACTGCAATACAATGTTGTATGAACACACGCCTTATTAGTCAAAGCAAAGTACTTACCACAAGAAACACGATACACGATAGGTGAACGTAATTTTAACAAAGAACAAGAGAAAATAACACACAATTTGATATAAAACGTACATAATTTACCGAAGTATGAAAAGTTACAGTTATGAATCATAGTTGATCCTTTGCATTAATATTTTGTCAAAAAGTTTGAAAAATACAAATCAAAACACGCGAAATATCAGTAATATTAATTGTTTATCACAATATCTTTAATGAATTTACGATTTGGGGTTTTTAACATTTGCAATTCATGTTGAGATGAGATATTTCTAGGTAGGACAGCCAAAAATTATTAAATACAGCAAAGGTATGCGAGTTAATTAAATGTATTGTAATTACATTGGGACAGACATCCGCGGAATAAATTAGACATCAAACTTAGAAACAGATGGTCATTTTACTAACATATATGTTGAGTACCTCGTGTAATATACAAGTATATTCGGTATGCTAGTTAGAGGTCGGTTGTTACTCATTGTTTCAAACTAGACATATAAATTGCCGCAAGCCGATCGATCGATATCTAAGATTTCACAGAATAAAAGTAAAGTAAAAGGATATAAAGATGATTACGCTGATACATGGTATAGGCCCTGAATTATTGAAACAGTATGATAATAAACATAATCCGTTTTTGTGACATTTAGTTTAAATACCGAATTAGACTATTTACCGGATTTTTTATCACATAAGCAACACGACGGGTGCCGCATGTGGAGCAGGATCTGCTTACCCTTCCGGAGCACCTGAGATCACCCCTAGTTTTTGGTGGGGTTCGTGTTGTTTATTCTTTAGTTTTCTATGTTGTGTCATGTGTACTATTGTTTTTCTGTTTGTCTTTTTCATTTTTAGCCATGGCGTTGTCAGTTTGTTTTAGATTTATGAGTTTGACTGTCCCTTTGGTATCTTTCGTCCCTCTAATAGTTTAAACTGTCTCGAATTTTTTAGTACTTTGCTAAAACTAAAAGGAGGGACGAAAGATACCAGAGGGACAGTCAAACCTATAAATCGAAAATAAACTGACAACGCTAAATAAAAAGGACAAACAGACAAACAATAGTACACATGACACAACATAGAAAACTAAAGAATAAACAAAACGAACTAAGGGTGATCTCAGGTGCTCCGGAAGGGTAAGCAGTTCCTGCTCCACATGTGGCACCCGTCGTGTTGCTTATGAGATAACAATTTAGGTAAAAAGTCTACTTCGGTAGGTCACATTTATGAAAGGGAAGGGGTAAAATACATATCCGATATCATTTGTAAAACGGTTATTCCATAACGGTCAACCAAAACTAAAAATAGATTAAAAATCACAAAATACAATTTATCATTAAATATTTGAAGCCAGTGCTAAGCTTTTATCCTATGCATAACTATAAACATCGAATATTTCCAGTGCATACTATTGATGTCAGCACCAGATGAAATCCTACTGTATTGATTATAAGAGTGGTATTTTAATTCGAGTCAGAAGTCATAAGTAGATTCTATTATTCGGATGTCATTTCCCCAAAACGAATTTCCTGAAATGTGTATTTTTTCAATGACTAGTAGTCTAAAACAATTCGAAAATTTTTTAGTTAAATGTATGCCTTAATTTTCTCACCTTCCATTTTCTCTGGTCTGTTTAGGTTTGATGTGACTTTGTCGGGATAAACTATTTATGATATTGTCTTTGTCCGCATAATTAACCCAATATTTCATTGTCCTGGTAAGAATGCCCTAATTTAGAAAATAAATATTAGTATTAATAATAATTAGTTTCAGTATTATAGTTTGAATTGAATTGTCTTTTTGGCTTTTAAGTTCTGAGAAGACAGTTTTAAAACGTTACTATCTTCTGCAGTTTGAAACTAATATGAGGTTAGCCGTATTTTGCATAACTTTTTTAGAATTTTGGATCCTCAATGCTCCTCAACTTTGTATTTGTTTGGTTTATAACTATTTTGATATGACCGTCACTGATGAGTCTTATGTAGACGAAACGCGCGTCTGGCGTACTAAATTATATTCCGGGTACCTTTCATAACTAATTAAATCATTAAAAAATGAAAAATGAAAATTAAATTTGAACTGTGGAAAAATAAATGTATTACGTATATGCTAATTAGTTTTTCTTTATATCTTTCTTGTTCTTTGTAATGCATGACTATTTGCTTGAGTGTAGACATTTTCATATTTTCCTTTTTCTTTTATATGATATAAAGAACTGAAATGTATCTATCTTTTAATCAATAGGTACACCAAAAGTTCAATATCTATCTTTTAAAACGAATACTGACAAGTGTTAGTTATATATAAATGTTATTGAACAGGTTTGTTTTATAGACTATTATATTCTACTTCAAATTTAATATGAAAACTTACAAACATCTGTATCAGCAATAGATAGTCAAACATACTTTTGAGCTGGAGAAAAAAAAGAGAGAAAAAAAGAGGATAAAAAAGTTTTAATGGCTACAACTGTGCTTGCTAGGTAAATAAAATTGACAAGTGAAAAAAATGATATAATAGTGATTTGATACGAGTTTATTCCGGTACAATTTGAAAGACGTATTCCATGTGGGATTTTAAGATTATTTGTCCTATGATCATGTATCACGTCCGTCCATTGTTCAAAGGAGGACAATTGGAATGGTTTTTCAACTATAGATATATTTTCATCTATTAATGATATCAATCGAATAATAGTCATATTGAATATATTTCAATTTAAAAATGATTTTTGGAAACACAGAGTGTTTGTTGTTTAAATTATGTTGTCGATTGAAGTTGCATTGTGTAAAAGTAAAGTATCCTTGTGGCAAACCTTTAAATGTCCCTTTCAGTTCTTCTGTTTTAAATGATTTCTATCAGTTTTGTACACTATTGGTTTGTAGTTTGTAGTCACGGAATTGAATATATTTGGGGAAAATCAGCATTCTACCCTCAAAAAAAGATATGAAACTCTTTGTTTTCTATATAAAACAGAAGATATGGTATAATTGCCAAAATAAATAACTTTTCACAAGAGACCAAATGACACAGAAATTTACAGCTTTAGATCACCGTTCGGCCTTCAACAAGGAGCAAAGCTTATACCACATAGTCAGCTATAAAAAGCCCTGAAATGGCAATGTAAAATAATTCAAACGGTTTTGAATTTTCCTCAGATTTCAGTATTTTTGTGTTTAAACTAATTTTGTGCGTCTACAGACTGTTTATGCAAAAAAAGTTCCAAATGCCTCTGTTCGTACTGTATCTGTGAAATAACTTTTTATCTTCAAATTTCCAATTGCACTCAAATGTGGACATTTGTATATTTATATTTGGTGGATTCAGTTATTAGAAGCCAGTTAGATATTCAAAGCAAGACACTTTGCAGTTGGGTGCAGACCAATCATTACATGTAGACCAAAGGAAAAGTTAACGCGGCGTTTAATCGCTTGAACTGTATGTAAACGCCGGGTTAACTCTAAGAAAACTCCGAAATTACAGTCGACATAAAAAATAAACGGGCGTTTACTTTTGCGTTCAACTCCGCATTAACTCGAAAATGGCGTATATTCTAACTACTGCTTACTACCGCGTTAAGGTGGAAAAAGGACCTTCTTCTATTTTTGCAAAAACGTAGATGCACGTTTATTGTTTGTGGTAAACGTAGAGTTAACGTAGATTATCTTCGTATCTCTCTATTATGGATACACTGACCCATCATAACACATGCAAAGGAACATCATATTGACCAGCTGTCCATTTTCGATTGACGTATTGACGATTACAGTTAATGATATTACACCTCTTTAGATGATTAAAAATAAATCATAGTATATAAGTACAAAATTGATATCTTATCATGGAACTGTAAAATCTACAAGACGTGAGATATACTCAAATACTTCTGAAGTTAGAGATGTGTTGATACGATTAGATTATGTTCAAATCTCTAGAAAGAGTTTGGATGCATTTCTCATTTTCGACGACTTTTTGTGAGTCTATATTTGTACAAAAGTCATGTAACTTTTTAAATGAAAACATAGAAAATCAGCTATTTTAAAAAGTTGTTGGAACTGGGTTTTTTTAGCAACTAATAAAAGTTAATATTTCGAATTAAAAGTGTTTCTGAGTTGTTACGGTTGGTTGTAAACACATATACGTAGAATATTAAGAAAAAGTCGTTTTAACAAAATATAGAGCTTGGCGGAGAATTTTCCACATGTACAAGCCTCGACATTATAAGACTTTTAACTAGTACTAATATTTCGTACTGCTCCTCCCTCTACTGCTGGTCTTCCTAAGAATTCAATCCGGTCGTTATCAATATGTAGTAATACTGGTTAAATTTTCAAGTGATGTCTATACGAAATGAAGCATAAACATCATATCTTTGAACTTGCAGGTAAACGCGACAAAATATCTATGAAAAAAAATATCACCAAAAGAGTGCAACCTATAGGCAAACGATCTGCCAACCGGTTTGACGGAAAGAATTTTTTTAATTCTCAAAGTCCATGAAATCAGAACATATAATTATGAACAGGCAAATTCTGAACCAAAGCTTTTCAATCAATATATGTAAAACCTGAATAATTTCCTGTATAAATGAGGTCAAATTTCTTATATGAAAAATCACACCCTGAAACAAAGCTTTTAAGTCGATCCATTTAAAACCGGATAAAATTTCCTGTACAAATGAGGACAACTTATTTAAACAAACAACTTTTAACTAATTATGAACTAATTTAATAAAACACATTTCATTTATTAAACAACAAATATCAATACAGACAACCATACACAGATATCAATACAGACAACCATACACAAATATCAATACAGACAACCATACACAGATATCAATACAGACACCCATACACAAATATCAATACAGACAACCATACACAAATATCAATACAGACCACCATGCAGACATATCAATACAGACAACCGTACACAAATATCAATACAGACAACCATACACAAATATCAATACAGACAACCATACACACATATCAATACAGACAACCATACACACATTTCAATACAGACAACCATACACAAATATCAATACAAACAACCATACACACATATCAATACAGACAACCATACACACATATCAATACAGATAACCATACACAAATATCAATACAGACAACCATACACAGATATCAATACAGACAACCATGCACAAATATCAATACAGATAACCATACACACATATCAATACAGACAACCATACACACATATCAATACAGACAACCATACACAAATATCAATACAGACAACCATACACACATATCAATACAGACAACCATACACACATATCAATACAGACAACCATACACATATATCAATACAGATAACCATACACAAATATCAATACAGACAACCATACACAAATATCAATACAGACAACCATACACACATATCAATACAGACAACCATACACAAATATCAATACAGACAACCATACACACATATCGATACAGATAACCATACACAAATATCAATACAGATAACCATACACAAATATCAATACAGACAACCATACACAAATATCAATACAGACAACCATGCACAAATATCAATACAGACAACCATACATAAATATCAATACAGACAACCGTACACAAATATCAATACAGACAACCATACACAAATATCAATACAGACAACCATACACAAATATCAATACAGACAACCATACACAAATATCAATACAGACAACCATACACAATTATCAATACAGATAACCATACACAAATATCAATACAGATAACCATACACAAATATCAATACAGACAACCATACACAAATATCAATACAGACAACCATACACACATATCAATACAGACAACCATACACAAATATCGATACAGACAACCATACACACATATCGATACAGATAACCATACACAAATATCAATACAGATAACCATACACAAATATCAATACAGACAACCATACACAAATATCAATACAGACAACCATGCACAAATATCAATACAGACAACCATACATAAATATCAATACAGACAACCATACACAAATATCAATACAGACAACCATACACAAATATCAATACAGACAACCATGCACAAATATCAATACAGATAACCATACACAAATATCAATACAGACAACCATACACAAATATCAATACAGACAACCATACACAAATATCAATACAGACAACCATACACAAATATCAATACAGACAACCATACACAAATATCAATACAGACAACCATGCACAAATATCAATACAGATAACCATACACAAATATCAATACAGACAACCATGCACAAATATCAATACAGACAACCATACACAAATATCAATACAGACAACCATACACAAATATCAATACAGACAACCATACACAAATATCAATACAGACAACCATGCACAAATATCAATACAGACAACCATGCACAAATATCAATACAGACAACCATGCACAAATATCAATACAGACACAAATACACAAATATCAATACAGACAACCATGCACAAATAACCATACAGACAACCATACGCAAATATCAATACAGACAACCATACACAAATATCAATACAGACAACCATGCACAAATATCAATACAGACAACCATGCACAAATATCAATACAGACAACCATGCACAAATATCAATACAGACACAAATACACAAATATCAATACAGACAACCATGCACAAATATCAATACAGACAACCATACACAAATATCAATACAGACAACCATGCACAAATATCAATACAGACAACCATACACAAATATCAATACAGACAACCATACACAAATATCAATACAGACAACCATGCACAAATATCAATACAGACAACCATGCACAAATATCAATACAGACAACCATGCACAAATATCAATACAGACAACCATGCACAAATATCAATACAGACAACCATACACAAATATCAATACAGACAACCATACACAAATATCAATACAGACAACCATGCACAAATATCAATACAGACAACCATGCACAAATATCAATACAGACAACCATGCACAAATATCAATACAGACACAAATACACAAATATCAATACAGACAACCATGCACAAATAACCATACAGACAACCATACGCAAATATCAATACAGATAACCATGCACAAATATCAATACAGACAACCATGCACAAATATCAACACAGACAACCATGCACAAATATCAATACAGATAACCATACACAAATATCAATACAGATAACCATACACAAATATCAATACAGACAACCATACACAAATATCAATACAGATAATCATACACAAATATCAATACAGACAACCTTGCATAAATATCAGAACAGACAACCATGCACAAATATCAATACAGACAACCATGCACAAATATCAATACAGACAACCATACACAAATATCAATACAGACAACCATGCACAAATATCAATACAGACAACCATGCACAAATATCAATACAGACAACCATGCACAAATATCAATACAGACACAAATACACAAATATCAATACAGACAACCATGCACAAATATCAATACAGACAACCATACACAAATATCAATACAGATAACCATGCACAAATATCAATACAGACAACCATGCACAAATATCCACACAGACAACCATGCACAAATATCAATACAGATAACCATACACAAATATCAATACAGATAACCATACACAAATATCAATACAGACAACCATACACAAATATCAATACAGATAATCATACACAAATATCAATACAGACAACCTTGCATAAATATCAGAACAGACAACCATGCACAAATATCAATACAGACAACCATACACAAATATCAATACAGATAACCATACACAAATATCAATACAGACAACCATACACAAATATCAATACAGACAACCATACACAAATATCAATACAGACAACCATACACAAATATCAATACAGACAACCATGCACAAATATCAATACAGACAACCATGCACAAATATCAATACAGATAACCATACACAAATATCAATACAGATAACCATACACAAATATCAATACAGACAACCATACACAAATATCAATACAGACAACCATGCACAAATATCAATACAGACAACCATGCACAAATATCAATACAGACAACCATGCACAAATATCAATACAGATAACCATACACAAATATCAATACAGATAACCATGCACAAATATCAATACAGACAACCATGCACAAATATCAATACAGACAACCATGCACAAATATCAATACAGACAACCATGCACAAATATCAATACAGACAACCATGCACAAATATCAATACAGACAACCATACACAAATATCAATACAGACAACCATACACAAATATCAATACAGATAACCATACACAAATATCAATACAGACAACCATGCACAAATATCAATACAGATAACCATACACAAATATCAATACAGACAACCATGCACAAATATCAAAACAGACAACCATAAACAACTTACATGTCAGCGGAAACATCTCAAGACTTCAGGTATTGTATAAATTCACATAAAAATCAACAACAGTTCATACTTTACCAAATAATTCTCTGCCAACAAGTTTCAGCATTCCATGGTTTGTATTAAAAACTTAAATTTAACACTTAAATGCCTTGAGTTCATATATTTAGTACACTCTTTCAAATGTATTCAAACTCATCTCAGTATTTATAAAAAAGAAGATGTGGTATGATTGCCAATGGGACAACTATCCACAAAAGACCAAAATGACACAAACATTAACAACTATAGGTCATCGTACGGCATTTACTCAATTACCATAGAACCAATTTCTAAATTAACAATGCATCCATATGTAAATAACAAAAGATGTTGGTTATAATTCAGTGCGAACCCAACTAAATAATATAATAAACCTAATGAGTACTTCTTACAAAGAAAATATCATAGTAAACATTTTCCTAAATACACTGTATGCAGAACAAAATTTGACACTTTGAAAACATGCCCATGGTTCAACATACGTCTACGTACCTGAAAATATAATCTTTAAAGATCCACAAACGTTAAAATTGTTGAGATTATATTTTTAAAAATCTCTTATTTTTTGTCTGCAACAGCATAACTTTGCTATCCCTGTTTTAGTTGCATTTCTCATTATTAATTGTCTTTCTCAAAAATGTAAACAATGCTAGAAAACACAAATAAAAAAATCGGATTCTGTTGATACTAGTAGTTAAACTAAATGCATGACCATTACCATAGGCCCATTAACGGCAGTCTCGTTACAGACGTATTATATTTGTTATTAGGGTATATTTCAACTGACCGCATAAAAGCTTGCCGGGCGGATTCACTGTCTCCTAATAACTGTAAAGCTATTCCAAGAATATGGTTGGCTCCAGAATATAAAATTCTATCTTTTTCAATAAAAAACTTTTCTGCTAGAACAAGTTGTAAAGTGTTGAGGCAATCCTGACATCCTATGGAATTATTGAGATGATAATGACATAACAGTTTTAGAAAATAAACATAAACTATAGAGGAAATTATATATGCTTCACTTTGCCCATCCATTTGTTGTTCATTTGGTATAAGCCAAGAGTTATGTGAAAATTTAATATGATCTATAAGCATTATTTTCCACAATTGCACAATACTTTTGTTCTGGAATAATTTCAGTTTGAGCAATTTATAATGAATATCCGACATATCCATGTAACTGTATAATTTTTCTGGACCACATTTCGATCGGGAGTACATAATAATGAGTAACGCTTTCTATATTGTTTTGTTTTATAGAAAAAAGAAGCTAACATCATCCATCCAGAAAAAGCGTCGTGATGAATATTCTGTAACAGAATACAAAGACCTATTTTTGACTATGTGTATTGATGTTTATTACTACTTCTAGTATTGTTTAGTGGAAAAGGTTGCTCACATTGTAAACACCACAATGATATGTAGTATGTATATAAGTATTTTAGTGATGAGTTGTCAAAGGACACTATCTTGTGTTTTCCTCTTTTGTATGTGTTCATGTTCAAATTAATCAAAATTAACGTATCATTTTCCAAGCATAATAATGAAGATTGAAGTGATTTTGCAACCTCAATAGTATGCAATGTCTGTGGTTCGATGTGAAACATCCACATAGATACATGAAAATTAGATAACTGATCTGAAAATAAGATGCATCGCCATTCGTAACTATGCAGGGTATACAGTTTATCTAAAAGTATTTCACGAGCACGTCCCTCTATTTTGTTCTCAAACATGTTGTTTTCTGGAATGAAGTTATGTAAACAAACTGAATAGACAACGGAATAAATCAGTCTGATAAAACATTGCATAAAACAATGAATAAGATTTTCAGGTTTCCATATTGATTCTGGTAATTCTTCTGACATCCAGAACATAATTGTTTTCAAAAAATATGGACAGAGTAAATTGTTGCATCCAGCGTAGGTTGCTATAACATCTTTTAAAAGAATTTCAGTAGGGTATAACATATCAATTGAGTATGTGTAAAAGAATAAATTAGAAAATTTTCCCCAACTGCAAAAGAAATGCGCCATTCGATATCCTCTTTTGGCGAATCCTTAACTCCGATTGGTACAAAAAGAACTCAATGTTTTAAAATACTTTGTTTGACATTAGAACTTGGCCATGAATTATTTGGTCTTGTTATCCACTGTGATGCTTGTGATATCCATGTCATGAATGTAGGCACATGGCATAGTCAAACATTCTTTCGTCATCAGATATACACGGTCCATGAACTACAATATTTGTCATCCGTATGTGCTCTTGTTTAAATAATGCACTCGAGAAATACAGTTTTCTGTTAAGTTCTTCGCAGTATTTCAATTGAAACTGACTTATTATTTGTTTAATTTGTAACTGAGTGAAACCAGGTTTTACATCATCAGTGTCCATATACAAATAAGTTACATTCAAATTGAAACGCGGTTTAATATCTTCATAAACCTCCATATATTTATAAACAAACATTACATCAAAATCACTACCTTTCATCAAGTCCTTCGCCAAAACTCCCACTTGTGATGAAGGTTAAACTGTCGTTGCTTTTCATACTATTCGTGACTGTATTCATGAGTCTTAGTGATTTGACATAATTCTGTGTTCCAATTATGCTCTGACGCATATAACGATACAGTGCTAAGGAAACGTTTTGTGTGTGTGTCTGAACAAAAGAGATCATTAAGGTGATATTTATCATAGGGATTACAAAACATTGTTCACCCCACTAATATCATCAAATAACTTTTATTGTAATTAATCTTCAATGAGTAGTTGGATGAAAATGTATTTTAATATAGAATGAACTTTTAACTACATGTGTATGACTATATTTGTTGTTAAAAACAGACTCACAAGTCGAAGACAATCTAACAACGCAAAGACAAAAATAAAGTAATTAAAACGCAATCAAAAGACAAACAACAGTCAAAACAAAGTACGACGATATAGACACTAAATCCTGAGCAACACGAATCATTCACAGTCAAAACAAAGTACGACGATATAGACAATAAATCCTGAGCAACACGAATCATTCACAGTCAAAACAAAGTACGACGATATAGACACTAAATCCTGAGCAACACGAATCATTCATAGTCAAAACAAAGTACGACGATATAGACACTAAATCCTGAGCAACACGAATCATTCATAGTCAAAACAAAGTACGACGATATAGACACTAAATCCTGAGCAACACGAATCATTCATAGTCAAAACAAAGTACGACGATATAGACACTAAATCCTGAGCAACACGAATCATTCACAGTCAAAACAAAGTACGACGATATAGACACTAAATCCTGAGCAACACGAATCATTCACAGTCAAAACAAAGTACGACGATATAGACACTAAATCCTGAGCAACACGAATCATTCACAGTCAAAACAAAGTACGACGATATAGACACTAAATCCTGAGCAACACGAATCATTCACAGTCAAAACAAAGTACGACGATATAGACACAAAATCCTGAGCAACACGAATCATTCACAGTCAAAACAAAGTACGACGATATAGACACAAAATCCTGAGCAACACGAATCATTCACAGTCAAAACAAAGTACGACGATATATACACTAAATCCTGAGCAACACGAATCATTCACAGTCAAAACAAAGTACGACGATATAGACACTAAATCCTGAGCAACACGAATCATTCACAGTCAAAACAAAGTACGACGATATAGACACAAAATCCTGAGCAACACGAATCATTCACAGTCAAAACAAAGTACGACGATATAGACACAAAATCCTGAGCAACACGAATCATTCACAGTCAAAACAAAGTACGACGATATAGACACTAAATCCTGAGCAACACGAATCATTCACAGTCAAAACAAAGTACGACGATATAGACACTAAATCCTGAGCAACACGAATCATTCACAGTCAAAACAAAGTACGACGATATAGACACAAAATCCTGAGCAACACGAATCATTCACAGTCAAAACAAAGTACGACGATATAGACACAAAATCCTGAGCAACACGAATCATTCACAGTCAAAACAAAGTACGACGATATAGACACTAAATCCTGAGCAACACGAATCATTCACAGTCAAAACAAAGTACGACGATATAGACACAAAATCCTGAGCAACACGAATCATTCACAGTCAAAACAAAGTACGACGATATAGACACTAAATCCTGAGCAACACGAATCATTCACAGTCAAAACAAAGTACGACGATATAGACACTAAATCCTGAGCAACACGAATCATTCACAGTCAAAACAAAGTACGACGATATAGACACTAAATCCTGAGCAACACGAATCATTCACAGTCAAAACAAAGTACGACGATATAGACACTAAATCCTGAGCAACACGAATCATTCACAGTCAAAACAAAGTACGACGATATAGACACTAAATCCTGAGCAACACGAATCATTCATTATGATCAGATGAAAGTATCAAGAAGTACATTTAAAAAAAATAATTGTGTTCATCTCTAATTTACTCATAAACCGTCTCAGTTTTTCTGTCAATCAACATTACATTTACTCTGTGGACAAAGTTTTTAAAATCTTAATAACTTTCTTAAAATTTCCTGGATTTCTACTAAACTTGGACAGAAGTATGTTTATGAAAATGATCAAGACGTAAATTTAAAAAAAAAACAATCTTGTTTATCCGAATTTTACTGATAAATGGACTATGCCAGTTAACATAACATTCATTCTGTGGTTAAATTTGTCATAAACTATCCTTGATTTGAACCATACTTCAATAGAAGCTTGTTCATCATTAAAAGTTGTATGATGTAAATATTTCTTGTTTTTCCGTTCATTTCTTATAAATGGGCGTAGTTTTTCTTCAAGTTAACTACAGTCTGCAGTTAAAGTTTTAAAAACATTTCTTAGACTTATAAACCATCTCAGAATTTTACCAACCTTGAACAGAATCTTTTTAACAATATTTAAATATTGTTCCCACCATAACAAGATTTAGAAATGAAAAATGAAAAAAAAAATATTGATCTCATCTAGGTCAATAAGATATATATTACAAATATTTGTATAATTATAAATGATACATAAAATGTAACTGAGGTCAACGACAACATTTATAAAAGACGGGAGAATACCAGTGGGACATTCAAACTCATAGATCGAAAATAAACCGACAACGCCATGGCTAAAAAAGAAAAGACAAACCGATACAAATAGTACACAAGACATAACATAGAAAACTTAAGACTAAGCAACACAAACCCCAACACAAACTGGGAGTGATCTCAGGAGCTTATGAAAGGTAAGTAGATCCTGCTACACATGTGGCACCAGTCGTGTTGCTCATGATATAACAAACACGTTAAATATACACCTGGAAGAAAGTATTGCAACACCAAATTAAAGTTCAAATTACAAAAACACTTTTTATTTTATTGTGATATAATTCAGTAAAATAGAATTAGTTAAACATTATTTAAGTATCACCTGAGTTTAATCAATAAATATCGACTCGATAAGTTTTTATCTGCACATGCAGCTACTGTACCCGTAAACAGCAAATCAGGTGTTTTAATCCTCATTGTTTTCAACACTTTAAATAACCAGGTTTTTGAAGTTATGTTATTATTTTTTGTAATGGGTCCTCCACAACTCTTTACTGCAGCAAGATGACAGAGTATCAGCATGAGAGAAGCAGGGATGTCGCTGAAACAACTGCACATATTGTTGGTCATCATCATTCCACTATAAGTGGTTTTGAGAATAAAAATCAGGCAATAAACGTTGTTAAAGACCTTCCGAGATAAAGAAGACCCCCGATACCATTTTGCTAGGGAAAATTAGGCATAACGAAGGTTGGTCAAAAGGAAACCCATTGCATACAATACAATCCTAAAAAAAGAGTGGTGGATATACAGGAGCCTTTTAACAAGAACTGTTCGAGATCGACTCATCGCTACTGGTTATCGTGCGATAAGACCATTTCGGATACCTTTGCTTACGAGCAGACACACAGTTTTCCGTATCCAATGTAGTGCAGAGCTCGCCAAAGTTGAAAATTAGCATCATGGAGGAAGATCCGTTGTTCCTATAGAATTCGATTCATCTTCCTTGGTCCGATCGTAGCCCGTATTTGAACCATATCGAGCATATATGGGACACTATTGGGCGTAAAGTGCGCGAAAGGACACCACAATTCATACACATCATGAAATAAACAATGCCTTTCATCAGAAATGGTTGCTGCTACCTTAAAAACAAATTAGTCGATTTATGGCAGGAATTAGAAGACGTTATGATGCGGGTATCCGTTTGAATGGAGGCTGCGCACAAAGTACTAATTCTTAGGCGTATAACGATCACTCATGATGTGAACAGTCATCGGAAGATTAATTTTAAAATGTCTGACATTGTAATCTTCGACTACAGTAATAGTTGTAAAATGCATTTTTTTGTACAAAAAACACTTCATTTTGTTATCAAAATTATTGTGGTTATATAATTTAATTTTTTTAAACATTGTTTGTTCGTTTAAATGCCAATGTTATCATAAACTATGTTTCAATAATATTATACAAATATTTTACTATATTTACTCTAAAAAAAGAGGTTGATTTTTCAAGTTTTAAAAAAATCAAGGTGTTGCAATACTTTTTTCCATGTGTATAGTCTGAATCGGTAGGTCACCTTCGTGAAAAGAAAATGAGATTATAGACATGACACATCTAATATTATCTATGAAACGGATATTCCGTAACGGTCGACAAATTCGGGATGGAGTCCGTAAAAAAGTACGAAGGGATGATTTCAACTTTGCCATTTGAAACTCTTCCTTTTGAGCAACAACACTCTTCCAAGGAAATCTTGATAGGAAATACAAGCCCCAGAATATCGTGCTGATTAGAAAATATCTGTTCCGTTTGAAAAAAAAAATGGTTAATTCAGTAAAGGCATTTTTTTCATAACAATATGAATAAAGGGCGAAAGAAATTTGCATGGAGTTCATATTTTTATATTTCTAAGTATTTTACCAAAAAGGGTCATAATTCTTTTGTTCCATTCGTACAAATGTACAATTCCATTCTATAGGTATATGGTATTTGTTGGCAACCTGCGAAAGGGAAGTCAATTCAGATTTCAGATCTTTATGCCATCTTATTGAAATTTGTGACACTTCTTTTATAATATAACATTTATACAGCTAACGAACAAATACTTTGTGCATGTGTTTCCCTAAAAGGATGAAATAAGATTAAGTGCTTTCTCGCCAGTAAAGTAATATTTATTGTAAATTATTTGTTTCATTTACATATTTTAATGTTAAACAAACATTAAATGATTTTTAGATGATAAGTTTTCTCAGCGGAATACTTCTTTGATATTGATTTTAAATAATCTGATGAAAATGAGTCAGACAATATTCAATTTATTACCTGACATTTTTTATGGTCACTATGTGCATGCCATAAGGAGTTCTCCTTTGAACGCCTAGTCCTACTGTGATTGTTTATCTTCTACTGTTATATCTATTTGTTTTAAACATAATCATATGATAGATTCACGTGTTTGTCATACGATTATAACGGACTGGATGTTGGATAAATAGAAAATAACTGTTTAGTGTCTTTAAATATCAGCTGTATTTGTACGAGGCTAGGGAACAAGGTGTATGCGAGCTTTTAGCCAGCTATTACACCCGTGCCGAGCCGATTACAAATGCATCTATTCTGCAATAAATTCGGTATATTATTTGTTTTTTGAAAGACACAAAAACACATGTTTTACATTTATTTTCGATTTGAAATCCCCTGAGGTCCGTGTTGTAATACGATACATAAATCACACATTCAGCTGAAGACGGGTTCGCAAAAAAAGAATCTCGAATTGTCAACAATAATACATCGCTCAAGGTGGATAAATATTTATTTTAACAAAACTAATTTCAACAGTAAAAACAAATAACAAAACATTGTCCAATTTTGAACAGGAGTGTACGAGTTGTCCTACGCTTCAGACTCGATATTCACTAAACATATATATATGTGTGTAACTAAAAACATTTATTCAAAAACCAGTTGTTGGCATGACACGGGTTATGTTCTTCTCATATATGTTATGATGGTATGATACTAAAGCCCTAAGGGGAAGGATTGTGCCTGATATTCATATGATGAAATCATAATCTTTCAATCAGTTTAATTGAAGTCTGGAGCTGGCATGTCAGTTAACAGCTAGTAGTCTGTTGTTATTTATGTATAATTGTCATTTTGTTTATTTTCTTTGGTTACATCTTCTGACATCAGACTCGGACTTCTCTTGAATTGAATTTTAGATGTACGTATTGTTATGCGTTTACTTTTCTACATTGGCTAGAGGTAAATGGGGAGGGTTGAAATCTCATTAACATGTTTAACCCCGCCGCATTTTTGCGCCTGTCCCAAGTCAGGAGCCTCTGGATTTTGTTAGTCTTGTATTATTTTAATTTTAGTTAATTGTGTACAATTTGGAAATTAGTATGGCGTTCATTATCACTGAACTAGTATATATTTGTTTAGGGGCCAGCTGAAGACGCCTCCGGGTGCGGGAATTTCTCGTTACATTGAAGACCTGTTAGAGACCTTCTGCTGTTGTTTTTTCTATGGTCGGGTTGTTGTCTCTTTGATACATTCCCCATTTCCATTCTCAATTTTATATACAACTCGTCTAGACATCAACCCAACAATGTCAGATCTGTAAATTGGCTTTCGCAAATTTTTTGTTCTTCCCTCGCCTGGATTCGAACCAATGCTATTGAGATATCGTGACACAAAATCGACTACACTGTATCCGGTGTGCTAGACCACACGACCACCTTGGCTTCACAATAATAAAGCTTTCAGTTGCCGGGTGTTACCTTTCCTCGTCAGTTTTAATCTAGCGTCGTAATACAGTACTTGATATATAAGGCATGGAGATATTATTGTTACAGCTCAGCCCAATTATTTATAGTAAAGGATCCTACAAATTAATGCTAGATACAGTCACAGAAAATAATTATATTAATAAGTAAGTCTGAGTCAGTGACAACTCTACAACAGATTTATCGATCGGATCACCAGCAATGATGGTGAAACATGGCTGTGTACAGTATGTATATACAACTCGTCTTAAAATCAACCCAACAATGTTAGATCTGTAAATTTGCTTTCGCAATTTTTTTGTTTTTAAACTTCTCGGATTCTAACCCATGCTACTGAGATATCGTGACACCAAATCGCCTGCACTGTATCCGGTGCGTTTGACCACACGACCAACTTGGCTTGACAAAAATACTAAATAAAGCTTTAGGTGGCCGTGTGTTACCTTTCCTCGTCAGTTTTAATTTATAAAGTCCGATTCATACTTTAAAAACTTTTTATCGTTATCAATTATGATCAATAGTTAGTTTGTTTTTGACATTTTGTCTACACCCTTACTTTTTGTGTACATCAATGCATATGTCATAAAATTGTACACAAATTTTAAACAAAACTGAATCCAACTCAAACTAATCTCAACCTCATAACTTATGACATAAGGAAAGGGAAAAAGAACGAGGTGTTCTTATGCGTAAGATTTGTTCCCATAGTTGATAGTAAACACTTTCAATATAACTGCATTTAATTTTGATTTCACCACAACTTATGTCAAAGAAAAATGTGTATTTACGTTTTTATAGTATCGAAGTAATAACAACAAGACTTAAAAAAAGGGGCAGTTTATGTTTGAGGACGATTACAAACTTTTACATAAACATGATAAATATGTATATTTTATCATCTTCAACTTTGTTTGTAGATAAATGATGAACTGTACTCATGCTAGAGCTGTGTGATGTTTAGTACATGTATTTGGTATGGTGGTATGTAATTAATACTATCGTTCTTCAATATGCATAAATGATATAGTATGGTATAGTCATGCGTTTGTATGACACATACTACCATACACAGAATACGAAAAAGTGCATACAATTTATTTTCTACAAAATTGCCGAAATCGATTCTGTGATTCTGGTTACAGTTTAAAGATGCAAATGAAAACTTTAATTAACGTGTACTTTCCTAAAGAATAAAGTTTAAAGTACCATGACAGTATGATTTGTATGCCACACATGTTTTTTTCAGTAATTGTTGTTGAATTTAAATAGATCAAGGTCATTGTATATGATTTTTTCAACAAGCAATTTTTTTTTTATCATTCAATGGAAATGAGGCAGCATTTGATATATCATACACTTACAACTGAATATTGTATCTTTTCGCATTACAGTGTTAGCGAAGCGGACTTATGTTTGTTTAATTTGAGGTAAGCATTGTATCTTTCGATTTGAGCACAAATCATGTCACCTTCTTATTTAGGAGTTTACCTGACAGCATTCGAAAAAAATAGACAGACAGCATTTGAGGTCAACGCTGTGTCATATAAGTAGTACATACCATTGCGTTACCGCTCAGTTTCAGCAAATGCCGACTTTTACTTCCTTTCAAACTTCATACGTTTTACTTTGTGATCCTACATTTATATGCGATACTTTCTATCATTTGCCATTTTATGTAACAAGCATAATTTGTTGTTCGATAAACAACCATTTAAAAAAAAATTGCAGCTTTTATTAATCTTTTTTTAACATTATGAGCGTACTATTTTAGTTATGTAAGTTGTTTCCCTTTTCTGACATATCTACGAAAAAAAGTATACAAATCATAGGTTCAAAGAACAGTACAAGCAATAAAAATTATGTCATTCGAACGTTTATCAACAAATGCGTTTGACCATGAGCACTTCGTCAACTTGTGTTTTTCTTTTAAAGTTTTATCTTCATTTTTTTTACCCTATTATTTATATTTTACTTAATTTCATTGTATCATGACAGTATGGAAAAGTTGAACGATATAAAAGGGAAATTTAAATTCATGATTCGGAAATATACTGACAACGCCATAGCTGAAAATAACAAATATCTACAGAACAAAACATCAATACACACACATTACAACATAGCAAACTTAAGACTGTGCAACTGGAACCCCACCAAAAAATTGGGATAAGCTTAGGGATCCATTTTGCAAAGTCTAGACAGTTGCAGTTCAACAATATACACTCCATATGCTATGAAGATGGTATATGGCTACTTCTATGAGGCTTTGGGACTGAAGGACGCCTCCGGGTGCGGGAATTTCTTGCTACATTGAAGACCTGTTGGTGACCTTCTGCTTTTTTTCTTTTTCTTTGGTCGGGTTGTTGTCTCTTTGACACATTCTTCATTTCCATTCTCAATTTTATTTCATAATTTCAAATTGAAATTGTCTGGTTTGTCATAGATCGGCTACTTTATTTATGAGCAGCGTTTGGTAATTATTCCGGAATGTGCAGCATGCTAAATATACATTTTTATGTCAACGTAAGAAAAATATAAACTTTTTTTTTGTATGAGGCTTAGAAACTGGAGAAGAGGTTTTGATGACATTGACCTATTGACCCACATAGTTAATATTGCCAATAATTAACAAGTTCCGGGTCGAATCCGATACCGATACCATTAGTATATTCACTTGTTACCTATAACCTTATCTGTACGTTCCACATTTGACAGGCGTACCACCGAACGATGTATTTAAGGATTTTGCCATATACACGGGTCATAATCACAGGGTTGACACTACTAAATTCAATCATTGTAACATTGTTCCCCATTGTAGTATTTTAATTCTTTTTAAGATGACAATACGAATACTTAAAATCTGGACATTAAATAAGGCGTATGTGTACAGTTTTCAATTTGTTAGCCGGCATTACGATAAACATCGAATCAAAGAATTCAACTTTATTTTATAACTAATATGATAGGATAATGCTGTTCCATTCCAGGCCCTTTTGTTTTCCAAATAATTAAAATATTACCAAAAAGTTCCAGGTCAACGGGTTCAAACGGGAAGATTTAAACGCAGAGAAAACTGTGCATCTGATAATCGGCATGACTATATCAGATGACAATACCAATACTTAAATAAGGCTTACGTAAAGTTTATACTTTAGTTCGGTCACTGACCGCGAAATCACGGGTGTGTTTTAGTAATTCAAATCTAAAAATTCAGAAGGTGCAATTTTATATAAAAAAAAAAAGGTATCGCAAAGAACTTACATTGAAACTAAAGTACGATCTTATAACGGAATATGAAATAAACACCTAAGCCAACTCAAAAAGATCTTGCATTACAGTTTGGGATTGGCAAGACAGCTGTTTCAGACATTTTAAAGAGAAGTGGTGAATATAAAACGATTTACGAGGACAACACAACATCTGCAAGAAAACGACATGATACTGGAAGTAAATACGGAGAGTTAAATGACTTAGTGTTCAGTGGTTCAAGCAAGCTAGAGCAAAAAACATTCCGTTGAGTGGTCCAATTATTTAGAAAAAGGCATTAGAATTGGCAGAAACCCTGGATTTAACTGATTTTAAGGCATCAAATGGGTGGTTAGATAGCTGGCGGTCAAAATTTTCGATTGGCTTTTTTAAATTTTGCGGTGAAAGTGCCGATGTCGATCAAAGTGTAGTGGACGATTTCAAATCTAAACTGGAAAATATTGTCGGGGATTACACACCTGAAAATGTGTTTAACGCAGATGAAACGGGTTTATTCTTTAAAGCATTACCGGACAAAACACTTGGCCAAAAAGGGGAAGCATGCAAAGGTGGAAAATAAGCTAAAGAAAGAATAACAGTGATGCTAGCATGCAGTAGCACAGGAGAAAGGTTACCGCCGTTAGTGATTGGCAAGGCAAAGAAACCAAGATGTTTTAAAAACATAAACGTGAACAATTTGCCTGTCATTTGGCAATCTAGCAAAAAAGCTTGGATGACAACTTACATGTTTACCGAATGGATACAGCAGATTAATAAAAAAATGAAAACTAAAAAGAGGAAAATATTATTGTTTCTTGACAATGCAACATCGCATTCTGATTCAGTTACACTAAGTAACGTGACGATTAATTTTTTCCCACCAAATTATTTCCTACGTCTAAACTTCAGCCGTTAGATCTTGGGATTATTCGTGCATTCAAAGCCAGATACAGGAAGCATATGTTAAAACATGTCATTACAAAGATCGACAATTGCACTGACAACACTTCTCTGACAAAAGAAATTAATGTTCTCGATGCTGTTCATTGGATTGATTAATCTTGGAGTGATACGAAAGAATCAATAATCGCATCATGTTTCCGTAATGCTGGATTCCCCGTTGTAAACTCCGATGAAAATGTTGACCCTGACAATGAAGAAGACCCGGATGATGACATTCCACTTTCGGAATTAATGGGGATGGTACGACAATTTTCCGGCAATGATGATATTTCGTTCGATGAAATTCTCGTTATTGAGGAAGCTATGCCTACGGAGGAAACATTTGACGGAGACTGGGAAAAAACTTTGGTTGAACAATTCAAAGAACGCGAGTATGACGCCAATGAAACGAGTGAGAGCGAAAGTGAAGTTGACGAGCCTGTAATGGATGCTCCTGGTACCGATTTCTCGTACGAGGACGTGTTAAAAAACATTAGATATATGATTAACTTTTCAAATTTGAAAGATGACCGAATATTAAAATTTCTTATGCCAATGAAAACTATGATAGAAGACACTATAGTTCGTAGCAAAATGGTCAAAAAGCAGGGGACACTTGACCTGTTTATGTTAAAATAATTGAACACAAATCATGATTTAAACTTTATTGAATACATTTGTATTCAGCATTTTTGTTATTACATGTTTATATGCCAGCTTTAGCTGGCACTTATGGTAAAGCATCGTTTTGGAGTAAAGAACGATAACTCTTTCTACACGACCCATCTGAAAAGTTTCGTCACTCTCGTAAAATCTCGTACGATTATTTTTTTTAAAGGCGGCCAAATTTAACGCTTTAACGCGATCTTGAATAAACGGAACAGATCGGAATAATTTCGATGTTAACTACGACATTAATTTTTATTTGTTTTATAAAACAAGAATTCAGAGTTAGGTAACATGTGTGGCTTATTTAAATTTTATTGTACCACGGAAATTACCGAAGTAAGGACAACAACATCTGACGCCATGTTTCGTCTGCTTCAACATTCCATTATCAGTGAGGTCAAAACAAATTACCTAAATAATCACAGGTATTTCATTTAAAAGTCACAAAATCATAGTAAACGATTACATATTTAGCGTAAAAGTTCCGTCCAGGCATGGGAACACAGAAAAAACTTCTGCAGGCAATACGTTTCGGATTTTTTGTTATGGCCATGCGGCATGCGGGGTAAACTCCGGTGCACTGGTTGACCATGAATACTTATGATCATCTGCCACATTATTCCCCACATCAAGGAAAAATGTGATCACTGTTATTTATGTAGTCAATGACGAATCCAGCATTTTTCATAAGGAGGGCCTGCTGACGGGGCTCTCTAGTCATGCTTCAGTGATTCCCTATATAGTCAACAACTTTTTCCCATGAAAAGGGGGGACCGTCTGGATCCTATGGTAGCCCACAGACTAATTTAAAACTTAACAAAAGTTTTAAACATAAAAGAATATTCAAATAATTCACAATCTTCTTATTCTGTACTTCCTTTGGCAAACTCTCAACAAATCTTTTCATTGATTATGTCACACCTTACACAGTCCCAGGAGATGGAAACTGTTTTGTTTTCTCTCTCTTAGTTTAATCATGAAAGGAGACTTGAGTCTGGGTAGAACATTTAGAACTGACTACTGTATATATGGTATGCTCCCATATTGTCCAAAATCGGATTTTATGGGAAGATGGAGTTATGATAACCAATGAGAATACCATGACTTTGATAGGTATATACAGAGCATGTTACTTGGAAGTGTGTGGGGTACATCTAGATGCAGCAGACTAGTCACCTGCATATTTTATGCACCAGTTTAAACCTGTCAGCTAAAAAAAATTCACTCTACCAAGTACTTTATCACTATATCACTATCAGGTTCACATACTATTTCAACCTATATTTATATTTAGCAATACACACTTATGGTAATATAACATCACAGTTCCAAAATTGTACTCAGTAACCAAATTGCACCTTTTTAGTAAAAAAAACTGCAAAAATCTTGCAAGTTTTCTTTCACCATGTGGAGTTATCTTATAATCATCTTTTTATAATGAGCAAATTAAATTTGTTACCAGCATCCTTTTCTTCAAAAAGTAATAGTTAAAGCATGGAATAATGTCTAATTGTTCGAAATATTTGAAGAAATAAAACAAAATCTGTTTATATCCCAGTTTTAAGGATTTGAAATTAACCATACATGTAATGATGTATGGAATTTGGGAAATGACCTCAATACAGTATCATCATGATGGATTGTTTGGATGTAATTTCAAACCTATTTTTCAATGACTCTACATGGACTCATAATTAAATTGGTGTTACTATATTGGTAACAAGGAAAGTCTACAAAATAAGCAAAGAATAAACTTTTGTCTGGTACATAAAAAATAGTTGGTGACAATTTAGGTGCAATTTGGGTATTCTCATGTTAGCAACTTCACAACAGAACTACAAATTTATTTTAATGACCCAAAAAAAAAGTACAAAACTAAAGGCAATAAAAAATTTTGCCACGCATAGCCTGATAGGACCACAGATGTATATTAAGCATATAAAAAACACCAAACTTTTTATGTCAGTTGAAATCAAACATATTTCTATTCAGCAGAAGTCTCTAACTACATATCTTCTTAATTTCATATGATAGTAAGTCCTACAAAAATATTGAAAATGTGTACATTTAAATTTTTTTTCTAGCTTCTCTCATGTGAAAGCAGTACCTTTTTGGTCACTATTTATGTGTTGCGTCTAAATAAGAATTGAAACACTTTATAATGACCGAACAGGTTAAACAAATACTTCTGACGAAACCGAAAAAGAAGACCACTTGAAACAGCACCAGCCATGCCAGTATACATGTATGTATGAATAAAAACTCAGATCAGAATAGCATGGACAATACAGGGGCGGATCCAGCCATTTTTAAAAGGGGGGTTCCCAACCCAGGACAAAGGGAAGAGGGGTCCAACTACTATATGTCCCCATTCAAATGCATTGATTGGCCAAAAAAAGGGGGGTTTTGACCCCTGGAACCCCCTCCCCCCCTTTCAATTTCAATGCAATTTGTTAGTTCTATGTCCTTGTGAATATATCTGAAGGAAAGTTATCATTAATTCTGCAGATAATGCAATTTTATCAAGAGTTTTGTACATTTTCTGTTATAATTTTCATACAATCAGTTAAACATTTAAACAGGCTAAACTAAATTTTTATTGCTGAAAGTGTCAAACAATGACAAGTGTTTTATTTACCACTCATGTGTTTTTGTGAGAAAAAAAAATCATGTGCAATATTTGGAATTAAAGGGAAAGAAGATCCTTTTGCCTCGCACTGGCGCATGTCAATTGTGAATATATACTTACCAAATATATTTTCTTTATCTTGATACTCACAACGACATTATCAAGAAGTACATATCATAGGGAAAATACACAAATTACAGATAGAATATTTAAAACACCCTATTTTAAGTGCATCTCCTGCCAAATCAGTATTTGTTGCATCTATATATATACTAGATAAGTATAATCAATGTAAATAAGGTAATTTTTGGAAGAAAAACCCAAAATTTAAGAACAAAATTCCCCCAATAATGTTGTACCATAACCCCAAAATCAATTCTAATCTTCGTTTTGTGTATTGAACCTCCTAGTGAAATTTCATGGAGATCCATTATCTTATACTCAAGTTATTGTCTAAAACCAAATGTGTCTTCTTGAAAACAACTATGATATGATTAAGCATTACTCGAAAGCAAATTTCTGACATGCTTATATTTCCCATTTCCATTCTCAATTTTATTTTGCTGTCATATAAGAACTTGAACATCATGTACATGTAACAAAAACAAATATATGCAAGAAATGACATAAAGCCATAAAACCGACTCTGAATTTAATAGTACATGATATTGATGTAGAACTTACCAACTGGAGATGATCAGAAATACGAATGGTTTTTATTCAAGTCAGATTTTTATTACCGAAACCCTTCAGCGATATCAATTAAAATAGTATCATAACAGTCAAATTGGCAAATATGGCCTTAATAATAATTATCACCTTAAAAAATACTGTGTACAGACTGACATTTGCGGTTTGGGAAGTTTTTATGTTTTTAGATATATAAAAGTTAAATTTATTTTGCATATCTGAAAGATAAAATCATTTTTGGTAAAGATCTGGATTCAAAATATTTTTTTGTCCTATGCTTGAACAGATTTTTTATTTATCAATTTTGAAATCAGATTTTTTTTAGGAAAAATAGCATAACCCCTCATGCCTTTGCAAGTTCTATGTTTGTTCTCTAAACATTTTCCATCTGAACTTTATTTTAGACATAAACAATACGTTAATGTAGCCTTCGACATTCGTTCTGAACATGCATGAAATATTTGCCACTGGACGTTAAACAACAAACAACCATCAATACATTGGACATTGTCGTAGTATAAAGCTGGCATTTAAGGTAGCGCCTTCCTCATATTATAGTTTTTGATTAGAACATTGTATTATAAAAATCCGACGTACATTCCTACACTTCCGGTAAATCAGAAAACCTGAATAAACAGACCCACTGTCCAAACCGGTCTATTTTCTTAGTCCTATAGCTGGCCGGTTTATACAGGTTTTACTGTATCACATCACACATGAAGCATGTGATATTACAGACTAGGGGAATAGCTCTGGTAGCATGGATGGAGGCGATGACATACGGACACATAAAAACACATCAGCTTCCATTTCTACATTTTAATCAGACCAAGATGACGTCACAAACATAAATAAAAAATACTGACAAAAGGGGAACAACTCTCTCTTACAAACAGAAACATGATCTGACCATACAAACTGATATATAACATCCCGCCCACTAAACAAAAATTAATGAATTTTTACAATGGTCAATATGTTTATGTGTTAAAAAAAATACAATATATAATAATTTCCAAAATTGAAAGTTCACATGAATAAAATTAATCTCTCACACTCTAGGAACCATTTTAAAACAAACGTATCAACGCTGCAAAACCGAAAGTCTGGCATCTCGGACTCCTCCCTCGGATGACCCTATTATTTCCACACAACAATTACAGTGATACACACATATTAATGGCATTTCCTTCTAGACAAACAAATATCATTTTAAATAGCTGAATACAAATTTGATGGTATCATCAGAGACCTTAAACTCTTAAATTTAATAAGGTTTTATTTATGATAAATATCACACCGCTAAATGATCAATACATTCACATTAGCTTAATTTCAAGGTAAACAAATAACGCAGATCAAAATTAACATCAAAAGTATCTGGATTCCTTATATATATAATAAATTAATATAGTTAAAAAATAAAATGTTCTCGTACATAATAAATTTATCAGCTTTTCTTTAAATAGGTCTTCTTGGAAATGTTCGAAACCATGGCTATACAGTTATCACCAAAGCACAGTACAGGTAACATAATTATGTTTTTAAAAGACGGAGTCAAATAAAGTTACGGTGGAATGAACACAACAGCAATACAGTCAACATTACGCAATACACATCACACGTGTAGAAGGTTCAACGGATAAATCTGGGTCAACCGTAAAAATAGTTCTTTTGGTGAAATTGAAAGTTTAGACTCTACAGTTATCACCGATACAAATTGAATAATGTCAAATGAAAATAGCATATATATAAACAGGATCCAAATGTTACGAAAATCAAACAATGTATGATGCAATGAGATAATTCTCACGTGCTTTCTGGTTTAAAACGGAATACATATAGACATCCACTAATAATTCACAAAAACAGTACGTACACGAGACGAGACATGTTCTGTTCTTCTTTCAAAATTTTAATTTTTGGTTTCATAATAAAAGTTCAGGTATAAATTTTTAAAAACAATAAAAAGTGTTCAGCATCATGGCGGTATGTCAGTATACACCAGGAACAGTCGGTCAACTTATATGTAAAAATATCCAAAATCCAATGAAAATAAAATTCCCAAAAATGTGAAAATGGTTATTCAAAGATCGCTAAGGGTCCCTACCATATTACAGACTAGGGGAATTGCTCTGGTAACATGGATGGAGGCGATTACATACGGACACATAAAAACACACCAGCTTCCATTTCTATATTTTAATCAGACCAAGATGACATCACAAACATAAATACAAAATACTGACAAAAGGGGAACAACTCTCTCTTACAAACAGAATCATAATCTGACCATACAAACTGATATATAACAGTGAACTGAAGCAATTGATCCGAGTAAAACGTTAATAGTGTCCTGTACAAAAGGAATCACTGAGGTTATAACCAAGGTTAATACAACAAATTAACTCAGAACACGGACGGAATATTTAACTATTATTGAGGTGTAAATAACCACCACAGGATGTTAGCCAATACAAAGTTTACCCTTTTTAATTTTGTGTACAAACTTTAGTAACTAACCTCAAGTTTTAAAAATATTCTATAGAAGCACTTAATAAAAAAAGAGTGTTTTGTAACACACAAGATAAATTTTATGACTCATTTCTTTTTAACGCAATAACATGTAGGATTTTTTTCCTACAGCTAGGGAATATTTTTTTTATAATTTTTTTGTATGCAACCGAATGTGACGTACTATTGTTTACTGGTTATTCACCGTGAATTATTCAGTAAACACATTTTGTATTTACTAAAGCAAGATTAATAAAGGCAATGCTAAAGAATTTAATAATTCACTGATAACAAGATTTAGTATGCAAGACCTGCACTTTTTTATGGAGTCTCTCAAACTGATATTTTGCTCACGGTTTGCATTTAAACTCATATTTAACCATTTGATTTCTTTGAAATCATTAAATAAGATACTGTTTCAAAAATGCATTTAACGCATCTCAGTATTTACGCAATTATCTACAAACAAATTTCTAAATGAATGATGCGTCATCATGTAAATGACACAAATATTTGCCTAACTCAGTGCAAAGCCAACCAAATTGTACAAAACTTTAACGGTAATTCTTTAATAGAAAATATCAAAATAAACATTATCTTAAATACGTTGAATGAAGAACAAAATGTTCGGTGCGATTCTTTTATGAATAACACTTTTAAAACACACACATGGTTGAAATGCACTCTTTTCCTTTAAAGGACACGCATCTGAATATCTGAGTTGGCATTGACTGCCAAAAGTGAAGAACTCTTTCACTGCACCAGCTCACTGTTCTTTGAAACTCAACCGAGCTATCAGTTTCATCCAAAATGATGTATATATTTTAATACGTCTTGAGAAGTTTGTTATCGCATTTAAGTTGATCAATGACTTATTCTGCTAATGGTTACAGTCTTGTAATTGACTGCTCCTTAGGCTTACATGCAAAACAGCTGATCTTTGAAAATAAAAAAAATAAAAACGCTACAGAGAAAATAAATTCATGTTCATATCATGCATGTATGTTCTAATGTGAAATTGTGATTAAATCGAAAAAAAAGTGGGTCATGACACGAAGAATAAACCTGAAGTCAAAACATTTTTTTTAACTTTCTGTTTGCTGCAACACTTCCAGTACACATGATATCCTTCCACTTTCCTGGATTGATATCCCCCAAAGATGCAAGATTTTTTTAAAGTCTACATATATATTTCAATTCAGCATAACCCTATAATCAAACAGAAAAAAATGAGATCAGAAAAAAATTAGAAAAAAATGCACTATTTTGTTTCCCTCCATGTTTTGACATGCACCGGAAAATGGAGTTGTAATACAAGACTGGTACCTACTGATAGAATGACCTTTTATCATTGCATTTCACAGTAGTTGAAATAATTAAATAAAAGAACTGCTTCTTCGCCAAAATGTATTAAAAAAAAAATTCCTCAAACAAATAGAATAAGAACATATTTGAGAACTAAAATGACATAAAAACATCTATACATACGGATCAAAAATGTTACAATTTCAGCGATTATGTTTGAAAATGAGCTAGTACTTTGACAATCCTGTTCTTATTGCATTTCGCATTATTGATTTGTCCAAAACGTTAACAAATTATATTTCAACAAAATACTAGTCTGGAATAAGTCTCTTCTTTTGATGCTAGTAATTAAACTTAATGCATTAACATTGCAATATGCCCATTAACGACAGTCTTTTTAGAAGTATTACATTTGTTATTTGGGTGAATGTCAACTGACCGCATGAATGCTTGTCGGGCGAGTTCATTGTCTCTCTAATAACTGAAAAGCTATTCCGAGAATGTTGTAGGCTCCAGAATATAAATTTCTATCTTTTTCAATTAAAAACCTTTCTGCTACAACAATTTGTAAAGTCTGTAGACAATCCTGACATCTTATGACATTACTGAGATGATAATGACATAACATTTTTAGAAAAAAATATATACTCTATAGAAGAAATACGATAAGAACCATTTTCCACTTCCATTTGAAGTTCATTTGGTATTAGCCGAGAATTCCTTGTAAATTTCAGATTATCTATAAGAATTATTTTCCACAATTGTACAATACTTGTTTTCTTGGATAATTGCAAGTCGGAACTTCGAAAATGACTACCCGACAAATCCATTAAGCGGCATACTTTTTCGGGGGTACATTTCGATATCGAATATGCGATGATGTGTAAAGCATTACCATATTGTTGTACTTTATAGAAAAACGAAGCTAACATCAGCCATCCAGAAACACTGTCATGATAAACATTTTGCATGATAGTACAAAGACAGGATTTGTATTGTTTGTGTTGATGTTTATTATTTTTTCTAGAACTATTCAGTTGAACATGCTGCGCATATTGTCCACAAAACACTGACAAGCAGTGTGTATTCAAGTATTTTAGTGAAGATTGGTGACAGGAAACTGTCTGATGTATTCCTCTTTTGTGAACATCAATGTCATCCTCAAAAACATAATTCATATTAATAGCAAAATATAATAATTTTGATTTAATAGTTTTTGCTACCTCGATAGTATGCAATGTATGTGATTCGATTGGATTCATCCACATTGATACCTGAAAGTTAGATAATTGATCTGAAAATAACAAGCATCGCCATTCGTAACTATGCAGTTTATAAAGTTTATCTAATAGTATTCTACGAGCGCGTCCCTCTATTTTGTTCTCAAACAAGTTGTTTTCTGGAATGAAGTAATGTAAACAAATTGAATAGTCAACAGAAGAAATCAGTCTACTTAAACATCGCTTAAAACAATGTATAAGATTTTCTGGTTTCCATATGGATTGTGGTAATTCTTCTGATATCCAGAAAATAATTGTTTTCAAGAAGTATGAAGAGAGTAAATCTTCACATTCGGTGTAGGTTGATATTACATCTTTCAAAAGAATTTTCAGGAGGGCATAGCATAACAGTTGTGTATGTGTAAAAGTATGAATAAGAAATTTTTCACCAACAGAAAAAGAAATTCGCCATTCTATATTCTCTTTTGGTGATTCCTTTACTCCTACTGGTACAAAAAGTACTCCATGTTTTATAACACTTTGTTTGACCTTGTAACTTGGCCATGAGTTATTTGATCTTGTTATCCACTGTGATGCTTGTGATATCCATGTTTTACAATGTAAGCACACGGCATGGTCATATGTTCCGTCTTTGTCAGATATACATGGCCCATGTATAACACTATTTGAATTATGCTTGACTGCTTGTTTAAATAATGTGCTCGAAAAGTAATGTTTTCCATTATGTTCTTCAAAGGATTCAATTTGACCTGGACTATGATTTTGTTTAACTTGCAACTGAGCGAAACCAGCTTTTACATCATCTGTTTCCATTGACAAATATAAAACATTTGAATTTAAAGACGTTTGGACGTTTTCATAGACCTCCATCTCTTTGATTACATGCATTACATCTAAATCACTACCTCTCATCTCAAGTCCTTCACCAAAACTTCCACTTGTAATATAGGTAGTAAAATTTTCGCTCGTCATATTATCCCTGACAGTATTCATCAATCTCAAATTTTTAACATGATTCTCTGATCCAACTATTTTCTGACACATATAACGATACAGTGCTAATGATATGGTTTTTGTTTCTGTTTCTGAAATAAACATGTCATAAATTATCCGTGATATTGATGTTAACATAGATCTACTTGTGCATGTAGTGATTGCAATACAATTGTATTAACTATTTTAAAAGAGAGAAAGAAGATACTAATTTGAAAGTGATAGTCAAATATTCAAGTTAAAGATAAAAAACATGAATGAAAACATCGCAATATTAGAAATCAAATTATTGTCGGATTTGCAATTATGATAATTCGTGATACTGATCAAATGGTTAAACTGTATACAAACCGACTGGCTAATAAAACTCATTATAGGTTGCAATTTGTAAAAACAGCTGTTTCTCAAACCACGCCTCTTTTGGGGAGATCTTGAATATTCATAGAAAATTAATGGTTACATACTGGTTCCAAGTTATTATCTCTGTGGTCCATTTTACAGAAACATAACTTGGGAATGATACCAGTAAATAAACATATGCATATTGTTTACATTGAAATCTTCATTCGAGGTAGGAGTAGTTAAGAAAATCAGTGTTAGTTTAACCTCTGAGAAGTTCAGGGTATATAAACGTTGAAAATATGCCGCACAGGGCTATTTGTTGACCTTTTAAAAAGAAATTGTAGTGCATATGAACTTTCAATTCTAGGATAAGATTTTTTTCAAAACTTCAAAGTAAAAGTGGTACAGTTTTAGCCGTAAAATGAGTGCCTATGGGAAATTGCATTGTCAATATTTACAGAAATGCAACCTATAAGGAGTAACATATGTTCTCGTGTGATATATAATTCGAACATATTTTTTTAATATAAAGGAAATAAATGAACTCACGAGAGAACGACTTCCGTTTCTCTTGAACATTAAAAAAACCTTGTAGATTTCGAAAAAGAGCAGGCTAATGCCGCTATAAGGCAGCACTCGCACCAGTAAAGCGGATTAGTATTAGTTGTAATAACTTGATTCCTTATCATGCTAATTCACTATAAATGAATATTTTTTAAACTAACGGCTTTCGTCTGCTCGTGTCCAAGAAGTAGTATTCTATAGAAATTGAGACTTCTTTTAAAATTACGTACCTGCCATTTTGTTTACGCAATTCAGTTGGGTATTTCCATTTCGTTTTAAATCTACTTTCGTTTCTATTTTTAACCAACAATCAAATAAAAAATGTTTTCTTTTTTAATCAATAAGGCACGAAGAAAATATGAATATTTAAAAGGACAAACATATGCATATCCATTAACAGTACAGGTGTATATAAAAAGAATAAAATGTTAGAGGAGAGCCAGCTGGGTAAAAGGAAGACAGTTTCACTGTAACATGTGTTAATAGTGGAGACAATTTGTGTCATTTTGGTATTAAAATAGTTGCAATTTGATTGCTGATTATTTGTGTTAAAGCTTATTTTCATTTGTGGACACATTCATTTTCTGCATTTTATCTTAATTTCAAAATATGAATATTGAAGGCTTTTCGTCATGTTTTTTGACAAAATTATTTTTAATTAATTTTTCTTTTCAACATTTTAGAATATTCATTTGAAAAATCGAAAAAAATCCACCTCCCTTAATTCTTACTTCAAAACTTGATATAAAAAGATGTGCCATGAGTGAGTACAGATGTCAGTTACACTGAGATATTTGCAAAAACATGTAAAAACATGTAAAAACAGACAACATAAGGTCCAGATTTTCTATCAAGTAAGCAAAATTTGATGCAGAAATGCAGTTATTCATATAAAAGAATCATTTGAAAAGAATATAAATTGTAGATATTAATATTTTACTTGTGACTCTAAATATATGCATTTTCTGATGGATTCTACATGGAATTTTCCTATTTTCTGCTCTACCCGAAAAAAAACGTACAGTGACCTTATCTTTTCTTTTTATATTCGCAAAGCAATGTCTGAAGGCTCTCTTTCTTCTTTTTTTTTTACAATTCTATCATTTTGTTTAGTTTCTAATCACAAAATGGTGTTTTTCCTGTATAATCCATACAAAATGTGTCATTTATTCACAACCTGTAGCTTGAAAATATGCGCGGTGACCTATCATTTTTATTGTATTTTTTAACATATATCAGTAGTCACTACGTTTTGGCAAAGTATGAACAAATTCTATTATTTTTATTTTAAACTCCCATACCACCCTAATCAGTACAACAAAAACATATATAGTGTACTGGCAGTACACACGAAATGCTTGCAAGTTTTATTTTAACAAAATTTGAGTTGGAAACATCATAAAATATATAATTTATTGACAATGATCATTTTTGATACTGATTTAATTGTAAAATTTGATACAAAACAACTAAACAATAAAACTTAACTCATATATTCTCGTATGAAATAAGTCAAACATATGAACTATCACAGAATTAAAGCCAAAAAATAAACAATTACAACAGAGCAGCATTTTTTCTGTGCACGACCAAGTAGTAGTATCTTCGACTGACAATTTTAAATATCTGTAAGTCGTAGTTTTCTTATATTTAGCTGTTATTATTTGTAATTGCCCTTATGCATGTTATGCAATAGGTGACCTTGTATTGCAGATTATCAAACATGAAGAGTATGTATAACCTAAGAAACATGTCTTCTTAAATATTTATATAAAATAATATGTTTAGTGTGATTGTCTATAAATCAACTATCAACATACAATGTAGCAAGTGAATATGCCAAAAAAGAATATAAGAGTACAACCAGCTAGATAAAAGAAAGACAAAGCATCCAAATAAATATGTTACTAGAGTCAGCAAATTGCTTTATTTTGTGGTATTTAAAGGACGGGTTTCATATTATAAGTGTTAAAATTTACTTTCACTTGTGAACGCATTTACTTTTTGTCGTTTCCTTTTACAAATATTCGTCCTGTTTTCAGCGAAGTTTTCCTTTGGAGTTCTTGTTTTTGTATAACAAATAAACTTAAAAAAGAGGGATATGGATGATTATTCTCCCTTCCTCCTTTCTCTCATATTTTAATATTTTCCTTATTCCAGTCCTATTATAGTTTCTACCACCACAAAAAAAAACACATATTTCTTATGAAAAAAGTTATGAACAGAGTTTATTTGTTCTTGATAAAAACACACTTTCAAATGGTTATAACAACCAACATAATTCCTAGTTTTAAGAATTGTACTTAAGAAAATATATAATTCTAGAAAATCTAAAAATTGATTGAGTCGAAAAACACATCTGTGAAATATGTTTGACAGTCTTTTTCTAGTTGTTCAACTGAATGCACACATCTCACATCGAGCTCATAAGTGTAAGTCTCTTTACAGAAGTGTTACCTTTAACTCGGATTTATTTCAACTGACCGCATAAATGCATGTCGGGCCAATTCACTTTCTCCTAATAATTGTAAAGCTATTCCGAGAATTTTGTAGGATTTAGAAAGAAGAAAATTATCATTTTCAATTAAATAGTTTTCATTTATAATAAGTTGTAAAGTTCGTAGGCAATCCTGACATTGTCTGACACTATTGAGATGATAATGACATAAAATATTTAGAAAATAAGCATAAACTATAGAGGAAATCGTATATGATCTATTTTCCACTTCCATTTGTAGTTCATTTGGAATTAGCCGAGAGTTTCTTGCAAATATCAGATTATCGATAAGCATTATTTTCCATAATTGTACGATACTTGTTTTCTTGGATAATTGCGTGTCGGTAAATCGAAAACGACTACCCGACATATCCATGAATCGGCATACCTTTTCGGGGGTACATTTCGATACAGAATATTCGATGATTTGTAACGCATTACTATACTGTTTTACTTTATAGAAAAACGAAGCTAACATCAGCCATCCAGAAACACTGTCGTGATAAATATTTTGTAGGAGAGTACAAAGACAGGATTTGTATTGTTTGTATAGGTGCTTATTACTATTTTTAGACCTATTCAGATGAACATACTGCGCATATTGTCCACATAACACTGAAAAGTAGTATGTGTATAAGTACTTTAGTGAAGATTGGTGACAGGAAATAATCTGCTGTATTCCTCTTTGGTATACAAAAGTGTCCTGTTTATTCTTAACACACATGCTATTAGCCAAATATAATAATTTTGAATTAACCATTTTTGCTAACTCGATAGTATGCAATGTATGTAGTTCGACAGGCCTCGTCCACATTGAGACCTGAAAGTTAGATAATTGATCTGAAAATAACAAGCATCGCCATCCGTATCTGTTCAGCTGATAAAGATTATCTAAAAGTATTTCACGAGCGCGTCCCTTTATTTTGTCCTCAAACATGTTGTTCTCTGGAATGAAGTAATGTAAACAAACTGAATAGTCAACAGAATAAATCAGTCTTCTTAAACATCGCATAAAACAAGGTATAAGATTTTCTGGTTTCCATATTGATTGTGGTAATTCTTCTGATATCCAGAACATAATTGTTTTCAAGAAGTATGAACAGAGTAAATCTTCACATTCGGTGTGGGTTGATATCACATCTTTCAAAAGAATTTTCAGGAGGACATAGCATAACAGTTGTGTATGTGTAAAAGTATTAATAATAAATTTTTCACCAACAGAAAAAGAAATTCGCCATTCTATATTCTCTTTTGGTGATCCCTTTACTCCTACTGGTACAAAAAGTATTCCATGTTTTATAATACTTTGTTTGACCTTGTAACTAGGCCATGAGTTATTTGATCTTGTTATCCACTGTGATGCTTGTGATATCCATGTTTTACTATGTAAGCACATGGCATTGTCAAACATTCCTTTTTTGTCAGATATACATGGTCCATGAATAACATAATCTGTTTTACCCAAAATAAATTGTTTATATAATGCCCCCGATAAATAATGTTTTCCATTGTGTTCTTCGTAGAGTCCCCAAAGATATTGATGATTCATATCTTCTACTAGCAACTGAGTGAAACCAACTTTTACATCATCTGTTTCCATCGAAAAATTCACTAATTTTGAATTGAATGCTGTTTTAATGTCTGCATTAACCTCCATATTTTGAGATACAAACATTATATCCAAATCACTTCCTCTCATCTCAAGTCCTTCACCAAAACTTCCACTTGTGATAATGGTTCGAAACGTTTCGTTCGTCATATTATCCCTGACATTAGTCATCAATCTCAGATTTTTAACATGATTCTCTGATCCAACTATGTTTTGACACATATAACGATACAGTGCTAATGATATGGTTTTTGTTTCTGTGTCTGAAATAAACATATCATAAAAAAAAGATTTATATTATAAATACATTTTCCCTGATACTGATGTTAATACAGATCTACTAGTGATTGCAATACAATTGTTTTAACTATTTTAAAAGAGAGAAAGAAGATACCAATTTGAGGGAAAACGTTAGTATTACATTTTCCGAGCATTCGGTTGGCCTTTTGTGTACCCAAGACAGGTGAAGGAAGTCAACTTAGGAGCGCTGTGATTGGATGCAAGGGTACAATATATTGTTTTATTTATCTATGAATAACTGCAGTGTGTAAATTAACAATATACATTTTAAAACCTTTTGAAATATTTTCTGGAGAATTATTCGAAAAGGCTTCCAAAATTGCATAAATTTAGAGCAAAATGACGGTGGGCATGGATAACATAAACTAGCTTCGTTGGAAATTGGTCATGATACAATTTGGCTTCAATTTTTAGAATACAGTAATAAAGTACTAACACCACACATAACTGTTTTATCCAGGTTTTTATTTCAAAAACTGGTAAATTTAGAAAATGTTAGTATTGTCGCCTACTGCAGAATAAATAGTACCGTTTGGTGAAATTGGAAAAAATTCTCTAATTTGGCATTAAAATTAGAATGATCTTATCAAAGGGAACACGTATTCTAAGTTTCAAGTTGATTGGATTTCTACTTTATCAAAAACTACCTTGAACAAAAACTTTAACCTTAAACTTGCACTATCAATTTCTATGTTCAGTGAACCGTAAAATTGGGGGTCAAACTCTAATTTGGCATTAAAATTAGAAATATCATATCATAGGGCACAAACTACCTTGACCAAAAACTTTGACCTGAAGCGGGACAGACGGACGAACGAACGAACGGACGGACGAACGGACGCACAGAGCAGAAAACAGAATACCCCTCTACTATTGTAGCTGGGGCATAAAAATGAATGAAAACATCGCAATATTAAGAATCAAATGATTGCCGGATTTGCAATGATAATTCGTGATACTGGTCAAATGGTTAAACTGTATACAAACCGACTGGCTAATAAAACTCATTGCACTTTGTAAATACAGCTGTTGCTCAAACCACGCCTCTTTTGTGGAGATCTTGAATATTCATAGAAAATTAAAGGTTACATACTGGTTCCCAGTTATGCTCTCTGTGTTCCATCCCACGGACACATAACTTGGGAATGTTACCAGTAAAAAAATATTTGCATATTGTTTACATTGAAATCTGTGGTAACCTTTCATTCGAGGTAAGGATAGTTAAGAAATTAGTGTCAGTTTAAACTCTGAGAAGTTCAGGGCATATAAACGTTGAAAATATGCCGCACAGCCTTATATTTTTACCCTTGAAAAAAATTGAAGTGCATATGAACTTTCAATTCTAGGATAAATTATTTTCAAAACTTCAAAGTATAAGTGGTACAGTTTCAGCCGTAAAAGGAGTTCCTATGCTATGGGAAATTGCATTGTCAATATTTACAGAAATGCAACCTATAAGGAGTAACATCTGTTATCGTGTGATATATAATTCGAACATATTTTTTAAGATAAAAAAAATAAATGAATTCACGAGAGAACGGCTTTCATTTCTCTTGAACGTAAAAAAACAACCCTTGTAGATTTCAAAAAAAGAGCAGGCTATAATGCCGCTATAAGGCAGCACTCGCAACAGTAAAGTGAAATGGATTAGTATTAGTTGTAATAACACGTTTCCTAATTCACTATAAATAAACATAACCTATAATCTTACTGCACTTAACACCTTCAATGACCTTCAATAGTTTAAGGTGTATGTTTGCACTCAAACACTAAAATGTAATTAGTACGGATTTCGTCTGCTCGTGTCCAAATAGTAGTATTTTATAGAAATTGAGACTTCTTTTTAAATTACGTACCTGCCATGTTGTTTAAGCAATTCAGTTAGGTATTTCCATTTCGTTTTAAATCTACTTTCGTTTCTATTTTTAACCAACAATCAAATAAAAAATGTTTTCTTTTTTAATCAATAAGGCACAAAGAAAATATGAATATCTAAAAGGACAAACATATATATATATATATATAGGAAGATGTGGTGTGAGTGCCAATGAGACAACTCTCCATCCAAATAACAATTTTTTAAAAAGTAAACCATTATAGGTCATATGCACATTCATAAACAGTACAGGTGTATATAAAAAGAATAAAATATTAGAGGAGAGTCAGCTGGGAAAAAGAAAGAAAATTTTACTGTAACATGTGTTAATAGTGGAGGCAAACTGCGTCATTTTGGAATTAAAAGGGCTGATTGCTAATCATTTGTATTAAAGTTTACTTTATCTTGTGGACACATTCACTTTCTGCATTTTGCCTTAATTTCAAAATATGAGTTATGAAGGCTATTCGTCATGTGTTTTGCTGAGGTTTTTTTGACAAAATTATTTTTAATTAATTCTTCTTTTCTTCAGGAATATGACAGTTCTTGTCTATTCCTTTTTGATGCGTTTTGTTATTTGATTTTGCCATGTGATTATGGACTTTCCGTATTGATTTTCCTCTGAGTTCAGTATTTTTGTGATTTTACTTTTTTCAACATTCCAAAATATTCATTTGAAAAGTCGAGAAAAAAAAATCCACCTCCGTTAATTCTTACTTCTAAACTTAATATAAAAAGATGTGATATGAGTGAGTAAAGATGTCAGTTACACTGAGATTTTTGCATAAGGTGCACGGTGTAAAACTTGTGTCATAATTTGACATGTTGATTTAATCCTATTTCATAAAGATTGTAAATCAAAAAGTGTTCATTTTGGCCAATTGGTTTATTTACAAATATGTGTTATCAAGTACTATAATGATGTTTTGATGACATTCTAACGAACTAGTTTTCGATCATATTCAAATTGTAGACAGTGTTTAACATCATAGAATATATTCTTCAATTCAAGACAAAACACAGCAATATTAACAACAGACATAGGGGACTGTGGTTAGTATTCTCATCTCTGCTCATTTCCTTCCTTTTATAATGAATGATTTGGCTAATTATTTACAATACTCTTGATTCTTTCACATGTACAGTCTGTGTGTTTGTTTATAAACGCTGATGATTGATCATTTTCCATTCTTTTTTCATTTTTTTTAAATTTTTAAATCATATCTGAAAAAATATAGGTGTTTCCTGAATTATCCCTTAAACGTCTTTTTCACTACAAAATGTTTATAGATACAATTGAATAATCAATTTAAATGGGTTCTTTAATGTATTGTTTACACTTTTTAAATTCGAAGATTTGGCTATTATGGTGATGAAATAACAGGTATGGGGAAGTTTAAAACACAAGCAATGACACAAAAAAATACTAAAGGGGGGGGGGGGGGGGGGGGGGGTGAAAATGAAACCAGTGTTAAGATGTCTTAATGTATTGGTTTCCGATAAAATTTTGATCATTCAACCAAAATATTACAAATCATAAAACTGCTTAGTACGCATTTCGTTTATATTTCATAGACGCTTAAAGATACTATGTTTTACAAAATTGTACGAAAAATGCCATGACAGTTAAATGTAAACGGTTAATTGTAAAAACAAACCCTACTATTTGCTGCTAGGAACAAGTTATTCGGACTATCTGCTTCACAGACGGATATGTTCGATTTTTTGTGAACGTAATCCAGTCTTCTTTTTCCAAAATGTGACCTACCAAATTAAACTTAATTACATATTATTAAGTATAACTATGGTGGCCACACGTAACCTACCGGAGCACCAAAGACCAACTTAGTTCTTGAGGGGGTTCGTGTTTTTCATTCCAGTTTAGCTGTTGTTTGTATTTTTTTGTATTTTTTTTTTAAATTCCATGGCATTGTAAGTTTATTTTCGAATTTCGCCTCTCTTTTACTGGAAACAAAGATTTTACTTCGTTTAAAGATTATGTATCAATTAATAGTTTTAAAAAGTATTGACATGAACTGTTTACTAAAAGTAAAACAGCACCTATAATATAATTAAAGTTAACATTAATAACTGCCTATTCAAACATGATCATCGAAATACACTGTTTCCTCAAAACATGAAATAAAGATATCAGCAGGTTAAAGGGAGGTAACACAAAAACAAACCGAAATACAAAAAATCGTACATACATATATCTCAGCTCCAGAGAGACCTTTATACTTATAAATAAAAAATAAACGGACAACACCATGGTTAGAAAAGAAAAGGTCAAACAGACAACCAATGGTACACAAAACACGACAATCAAACTAAGGAATAAATTAAAGTTGATATTAGGTGCTCCGTAAGCGTAAGCAGATCCTGCTTCATATGTAGCACCCGTCATGTTGCTTATGTACCAGCCAGGTCAAAACTCTAATTTGGCATTAAAATTAGAAATATCATATCATAGGGCACAAACTACCTTGACCAAAAACTTTGACCTGAAGCGGGACAGACGGACGAACGAACGAACGGACGGACGAACGGACGCACAGAGCAGAAAACAGAATACCCCTCTACTATTGTAGCTGGGGCATAAAAATGAATGAAAACATCGCAATATTAAGAATCAAATGATTGCCGGATTTGCAATGATAATTCGTGATACTGGTCAAATGGTTAAACTGTATACAAACCGACTGGCTAATAAAACTCATTGCACTTTGTAAATACAGCTGTTGCTCAAACCACGCCTCTTTTGTGGAGATCTTGAATATTCATAGAAAATTAAAGGTTACATACTGGTTCCCAGTTATGCTATCTGTGTTCCATCCCACGGACACATAACTTGGGAATGTTACCAGTAAAAAAATATTTGCATATTGTTTACATTGAAATCTGTGGTAACCTTTCATTCGAGGTAAGGATAGTTAAGAAAATTAGTGTCAGTTTAAACTCTGAGAAGTTCAGGGCATATAAACATTGAAAATATGCCGCACAGCCTTATATTTTTACCCTTGAAAAAAATTGAAGTGCATATGAACTTTCAATTCTAGGATAAATTATTTTCAAAACTTCAAAGTATAAGTGGTACACTATCAATTTCTATGTTCAGTGAACCGTAAAATTGGGGGTCAAACTCTAATTTGGCATTAAAATAAGAAATATCATATCATAGGGCACAAACTACCTTGACCAAAAACTTTGACCTGAAGCGGGACAGAAGGACGAACGAACGAACGGACGGACGAACGGACGCACAGAGCAGAAAACAGAATACCCCTCTAATATTGTAGCTGGGGCATAAAAATGAATGAAAACATCGCAATATTAAGAATCAAATGATTGCCGGATTTGCAATGATAATTCGTGATACTGGTCAAATGGTTAAACTGTATACAAACCGACTGGCTAATAAAACTCATTGCACTTTGTAAATACAGCTGTTGCTCAAACCACGCCTCTTTTGTGGAGATCTTGAATATTCATAGAAAATTAAAGGTTACATACTGGTTCCCAGTTATGCTCTCTGTGTTCCATCCCACGGACACATAACTTGGGAATGTTACCAGTAAATAAATATTTGCATATTGTTTACATTGAAATCTGTGGTAACCTTTCATTCGAGGTAAGGATAGTTAAGAAAATTAGTGTCAGTTTAAACTCTGAGAAGTTCAGGGCATATAAACATTGAAAATATGCCGCACAGCCTTATATTTTTACCCTTGAAAAAAATTGAAGTGCATATGAACTTTCAATTCTAGGATAAATTATTTTCAAAACTTCAAAGTATAAGTGGTACAGTTTCAGCCGTAAAAGGAGTTCCTATGCTATGGGAAATTACATTGTCAATATTTACAGAAATGCGACCTATAAGGAGTAACATCTGTTATCGTGTGATATATAATTCGAACATATTTTGAAAGATAAAGAAAATAAATGAATTCACGAGAGAACGGCTTCCATTTCTCTTGAACGTAAAAAAACAACCCTTGTAGATTTCAAAAAAGAGCAGGCTATAATGCCGCTATAAGGCAGCACTCGCAACAGTAAAGTGAAATGGATTAGTATTAGTTGTAATAACACGTTTCCTAATTCACTATAAATAAACATAACCTATGATCTTACTGCACTTAACACCTTCAATGACCTTCAATAGTTTAAGGTGTATGTTTGCACTCAAACACTCAAATGTAACTAGTACGGATTTCGTCTGCTCGTGTCCAAATAGTAGTATTGTATAGAAATTGAGACTTCTTTTAAAATTACGTACCTGCCATTTTGTTTAAGCAATTCAGTTGGGTATTTCCATTTCGTTTTAAATCTACTTTCGTTTCTATTTTTAACCAACAATCAAATAAAAAATGTTTTCTTTTTTAATCAATAAGGCACGAAGAAAATATGAATATTTAAAAGGACAAACATATATATATATAGGAAGATGTGGTGTGAGTGCCAATGAGACAACTCTCCATCAAAATAACAATTTTTTAAAAAGTAAACCATTATAGGTCATATGCACATTCATAAACAGTACAGGTGTATATAAAAAGAATAAAATATTAGAGGAAAGTCAGCTGGGAAAAACAAAGAAAATTTTACTGTAACATGTGTTAATAGTGGGGGCAAATTGCGTCATTTTGGAATTAAAAGGGCTGATTGCTAATCATTTGTATAAAAGTTTACTTTATCTTGTGGACACATTCACTTTCTGCATTTTGCCTTAATTTCAAAATATGAGTTATGAAGGCTATTCGTCATGTTTTTTGCTGAGGTTTTTTGACAAAATTATTTTTTAATTAATTCTTCTTTTCTTCAGGAATATGACAGTTCTTGTCTATTCGTTTTTGATGCGTTTTGTTATTTGATTTTGCCATTTGATTATGGACTTTCCGTATTGATTTTCCTCTGAGTTCAGTATTTTTGTGATTTTACTTTTTTCAACATTCCAAAATATTCATTTGAAAAGTCGAAAAAAAAATCCACCTCCGTTAATTCTTACTTCTAAACTTAATATAAAAAGATGTGATATGAGTGAGTATAGATGTCAGTTACACTGAGATTTTTGCATAAGGTGCACGGTGTAAAACTTTTGTCATCATTTGACATGTTGATTTAATCCTATTTCATAAAGATTGTAAATCAAAAAGTGTTCATTTTGGCCAATTGGTTTATTTACAAATATGTGTTATCAAGTACTATAATGATGTTTTGATGACATTCTAACGAACTAGTTTTCGATCATATTCAAATTGTAGACAGTGTTTAACATCATAGAATATATTCTTCAATTCAAGACAAAACACAGCAATATTAACAACAGACATAGGGGACTGTGGTTAGTATTCTCATCTCTGCTCATTTCCTTCCTTTTATAATGAATGATTTGGCTAATTATTTACAATACTCTTGATTCTTTCACATGTACAGTCTGTGTGTTTGTTTATAAACGCTGATGATTGATCATTTTCCATTCTTTTTTCATTTTTTTTAAATTTTTAAATCATATCTGAAAAAATATAGGTGTTTCCTGAATTATCCCTTTAACGTCTTTTTCACTACAAAATGTTTATAGATACAATTGAATAATCAATTTAAATGGGTTCTTTAATTTATTGTTTACACTTTTTAAATTCGAAGATTTGGCTATTATGGTGATGAAATAACAGGTATGGGGAAGTTTAAAACACAAGCAATGACACAAAAAAATACTAAAGGGGGGGGGGGGGGTGTGAAAATGAAACCAGTGTTAAGATGTCTTAATGTATTGGTTTCCGATAAAATTTTGATCATTCAACCAAAATATTACAAATCATAAAACTGCTTAGTACGCATTTCGTTTATATTTCATAGACGCTTAAAGATACTATGTTTTACAAAATTGTACGAAAAATGCCATGACAGTTAAATGTAAACGGTTAATTGTAAAAACAAACCCTACTATTTGCTGCTAGGAACAAGTTATTCGGACTATCTGCTTCACAGACGGATATGCTCGATTTTTTGTGAACGTAATCCAGTCTTCTTTTTCCAAAATGTGACCTACCAAATTAAACTTAATTACATATTATTAAGTATAACTATGGTGGCCACACGTAACCTACCGGAGCACCAAAGACCAACTTAGTTCTTGAGGGGGTTCGTGTTTTTCATTCCAGTTTAGCTGTTGTTTGTATTTTTTTGTATTTTTTTTTAAATTCCATGGCATTGTAAGTTTATTTTCGAATTTCGCCTCTCTTTTACTGGAAACAAAGATTTTACTTCGTTTAAAGATTATGTATCAATTAATAGTTTTAAAAAGTATTGACATGAACTGTTTACTAAAAGTAGAACAGCACCTATAATATAATTAAAGTTAACATTAATAACTGCCTATTCAAACATGATCATCGAAATACACTGTTTCCTCAAAACATGAAATAAAGATATCAGCAGGTTAAAGGGAGGTAACACAAAAACAAACCGAAATACAAAAAATCGTACATATATATATCTCAGCTCCAGAGAGACCTTTATACTTATAAATAAAAAATAAACGGACAACACCATGGTTAGAAAAGAAAAGGTCAAACAGACAACCAATGGTACACAAAACACGACAATCAAACTAAGGAATAAATTAAAGTTGATATTAGGTGCTCCGTAAGCGTAAGCAGATCCTGCTTCATATGTAGCACCCGTCGTGTTGCTTATGTACCAGCCAGGTCAAAACTCTAATTTGGCATTTAAATTAGAAATATCATATCATAGGGCACAAACTACCTTGACCAAAAACTTTGACCTGAAGCGGGACAGACGGACGAACGAACGAACGGACGGACGAACGGACGCACAGAGCAGAAGACAGAATACCCCTCTACTATTGTAGCTGGGGCATAAAAATTAATGAAAACATCGCAATATTAAGAATCAAATGATTGCCGGATTTGCAATGATAATTCGTGATACTGGTCAAATGGTTAAACTGTATACAAACCGACTGGCTAATAAAACTCATTGCACTTTGTAAATACAGCTGTTGCTCAAACCACGCCTCTTTTGTGGAGATCTTGAATATTCATAGAAAATTAAAGGTTACATACTGGTTCCCAGTTATGCTCTCTGTGTTCCATCCCACGGACACATAACTTGGGAATGTTACCAGTAAAAAAATATTTGCATATTGTTTACATTGAAATCTGTGGTAACCTTTCATTCGAGGTAAGGATAGTTAAGAAAATTAGTGTCAGTTTAAACTCTGAGAAGTTCAGGGCATATAAACATTGAAAATATGCCGCACAGCCTTATATTTTTACCCTTGAAAAAAATTGAAGTGCATATGAACTTTCAATTCTAGGATAAATTATTTTCAAAACTTCAAAGTATAAGAGGTACAGTTTCAGCCGTAAAAGGAGTTCCTATGCTATGGGAAATTACATTGTCAATATTTACAGAAATGCAACCTATAAGGAGTAACATCTGTTATCGTGTGATATATAATTCGAACATATTTTTAAAGATAAAGAAAATAAATGAATTCACGAGAGAACGGCTTCCATTTCTCTTGAACGTAAAAAAACAACCCTTGTAGATTTCAAAAAAGAGCAGGCTATAATGCCGCTATAAGGCAGCACTCGCAACAGTAAAGTGAAATGGATTAGTATTAGTTGTAATAACATGTTTCCTAATTCACTATAAATAAACATAACCTATGATCTTACTGCACTTAACACCTTCAATGACCTTCAATAGTTTAAGGTGTATGTTTGCACTCAAACACTCAAATGTAACTAGTACGGATTTCGTCTGCTCGTGTCCAAATAGTAGTATTGTATAGAAATTGAGACTTCTTTTAAAATTACGTACCTGCCATTTTGTTTAAGCAATTCAGTTGGGTATTTCCATTTCGTTTTAAATCTACTTTCGTTTCTATTTTTAACCAACAATCAAATAAAAAATGTTTTCTTTTTTAATCAATAAGGCACGAAGAAAATATGAATATTTAAAAGGACAAACATATATATATATAGGAAGATGTGGTGTGAGTGCCAATGAGACAACTCTCCATCAAAATAACAATTTTTTAAAAAGTAAACCATTATAGGTCATATGCACATTCATAAACAGTACAGGTGTATATAAAAAGAATAAAATATTAAAGGAAAGTCAGCTGGGAAAAAGAAAGAAAATTTTACTGTAACATGTGTTAATAGTGGGGGCAAATTGCGTCATTTTGGAATTAAAAGGGCTGATTGCTAATCATTTGTATAAAAGTTTACTTTATCTTGTGGACACATTCACTTTCTGCATTAGCCTTAATTTCAAAATATGAGTTATGAAGGCTATTCGTCATGTTTTTTGCTGAGTTTTTTTGACAAAATTATTTTTTAATTAATTCTTCTTTTCTTCAGGAATATGACAGTTCTTGTCTATTCGTTTTTGATGCGTTTTGTTATTTGATTTTGCCATTTGATTATGGACTTTCCGTATTGATTTTCCTCTGAGTTCAGTATTTTTGTGATTTTACTTTTTTCAACATTCCAAAATATTCATTTGAAAAGTCGAAAAAAAATCCACCTCCGTTAATTCTTACTTCTAAACTTAATATAAAAAGATGTGATATGAGTGAGTATAGATGTCAGTTACACTGAGATTTTTGCATAAGGTTTTGTAAAACTTTTGCCATCATTTGACATGTTTGATTTAATCCCATTTCATAAAGATTGTAAATCAAAAAGTGTTCATTTTGGCCAATTGGTTTATTTACAAATATGTGTTATCAAGTACTATAATGATGTTTTGATGACATTCTAACGAACTAGTTTTCGATCATATTTAAATTGTAGACAGTGTTTAACATCATAGAACATATTCTTCAATTCAAGACAACACACAGCAATATTAACTACAGACATAGGGGACTGTGGTTAGTATTCTCATCTCGACTCATTTCCTTCGTACCTTTAGCTCCTAATTTTTCAATACCTCTCCCCCCCAAAAAAAACCAAAACAAAACATTATGATATCATTCTATAAAAAAATTAGGGAGATGAAAATGAAACAAGTGTTAAGATGTCTTAATGTATTGGTTTTCGATCAAATTTTGATCATTCAACCAAAAAATTACATATATCAAAACTGCTTCGTACGATGTTCGAGTACATAAGTATGCTAATTTATGTATATCCATATAAGGTAGTGATCCCGACCTGTTCAAAGTTTTGCTTACTTTGTTACTGTTTCAACATTAGTATAGTTTTCATCGGAATGACTAAAAATAATAAAAATACACCTTGTCACAACGAAAAAAAAATTTGAAAAGCACCTGGAAATAATAACACATGAAAATAAATAAATCGACAAATGGAGTATAATTTTTTTTAATATATGTTTATCTGTGCACAAAATGATGAAATATAAATCTACTATATAATTGATATTAAAAAAAATATCTGTGTACATTCGGAAATGAATTTATACATTAACGTTTTCGTGAATCCATGAACGTTTTCGTGAATTAGAACTGTCAAAAGGAAAATGTTCCGTTATTGTCTTGAAAAATGAACAACGCCTTTAAATGAATATCATTAAAAAATCATTTATACGACCACTTTTAATTTCATTTGTAAAACTATGTATTTTTCTACACACCAAAATCTGTTACCAAATTCGTTACAGGTAAATGTTCTCATGCATCAAATAAACGCTTTATCGCCTGAAATATTCTTTGAAATCATGAAAATCGCCCAGATATAGCTTCGTGCGTGGTATCAAATATATATCTGTTCCATTAAAAATTATGTGTTTTGTCAGATTTTGTGAATCATTTACTGTTGTCCATGAATTTATGTATTTATTGAATGAATAATACAAGAAGTAATTAAAGTAACCAAAGTGACAAGTTTTTTATTTGTATAATGTCAATGAAAATACCGCACACCGAGTTATTATTTTCCCTCATATTCATATTCCAAATTAGCATGGACTTTCTAGAGATTTAAAAAAATAGTTACACACCTTGTAACATTAAAAAAAAATTAACTGAAACTTTTGTAAGATCTGGATTTTTTTTTCATTTTTTCAACCCTGAGCAATGGTTTTATTCTTAAACTCTGATGTTTTTCCTATAATGAGATGAATACCAAAAGTAGCCTCCAGTATATCAATGTTTTAACATGTTCAGAATCAACAGTTTTTTTTATTATTGATTAGTAGTCCCTCATTAAGAACAGTATATGCAGTCGTCCACATATTTGTTTATCTATGATTTCAACAGATAACGTTTACACAACAGTGAATAAAGTTAATTTCCCACAAAGAGTTATAAAACTGTGAATGGTAATAAAAGAGGGGCGAAAGATACCAGAGGGATATTTAAAGTCATAGATCGAAAAAAAAACAACTAACAACGCCACGGCTAAAAAAGAAAAAGCAAAACAGACAAATAATAGTGCACAAGACACAACATAGAAAACTATAGACTAAGCAACACATACCCCACAAAAACTGGGAGTGATCTCAGGCGCTTTGGAAGGGTTGATACCTAAACTACGTTTCCTTACAAACAACGGTATATTGCTGGGTCTTCCAAGTGCTCCACGAAACCTCTTTCTAAATTATTAACATCTATTATATCAGCAATCAAAGACGGGCTTCAAAGTTAAACTGCCTATTCTAGAGGGGGCGTGAATCAGATGTGGATACTTAAAAATTCCAAAGATCTTTTAGAGTACATACAATCTAACTCTCTTTCATCTTGTAACAGTATTAAAACATTTGACTTTTCTACTCTGTACACTAGTATTCCACATTCCAAACTAAAAGACAATTGAAAGAGTTGGTATTGCTTTGCTTCGTAAAAAAGAATGGCCAACGTAGATACAAGTATCTTGTCTTAGGGAGGGATAAATCCTACTTTGTAAAGAATCACTCTGATTCGAACAAAAAATTCTCTGAAACTAATATTATCAAGATGCTTGATTTCTTGATTGACAACATATTTGTTACGTTCGGAGGACGTGTTTTTCAACAGACTGTCGGCATTCCAATGGGAACAAACTGTGCCCCTCTACTTGCCGACTTGTTTCTTTATTATTATGAGGCTGACTTCATGCAGTAACTTCTTAGAAAGAAAGATAAGAAGTTAGCATTATCCTTTAACTCTACGTTTCGCTATATAGATGATTATCTTTCACTAAAAAATTCAAAATTTGGTGACTATGTGGAACGCATCTATCCAATCGAGCTAGAGATAAAGGATACTACAGATACAGTTAAGTCGGCCTCATATCTTGACTTACATCTAGAAATTGACAATGAGGGTCGGTTGAAAACAAAACTTTACGACAAAAGAGATGATTTCAGCTTTCCAATTGTGAACTTTCCATTTCTAAGTAGCAACATTCCAGCAGCACCTGCATACGGGGTATATATCTCCCAATTGATACGATATTCCCGTGCTTGCATTTCCTATCATGATTTTCTTGATAGAGGGTTGTTGCTCACAAGGAAGCTATTAAACCAAGAGTTCCAAATGGTGAAGTTGAAATCATCCCTTCGTAAATTTTACGGACGCCATCACGAGTTGGTTGACCGTTATGGAATAACCGTATCACAAATGATATCGGATATGTTCCTTACGTCGTAACTACAATCCCCTTCCCTTTCCTGCATGTGACCTACCGAATTAGACTATTTACCGGATTTTTTATCACATAAGCAACACGACGGGTGCCGCATGTGGAGCAGGATCTGCTTACCCTTCCGGAGCACCTGAGATCACCCCTAGTTTTTGGTGGGGTTCGTGTTGTTTATACTTTAGTTTTCTATGTTGTGTCATGTGTACTATTGTTTTTCTGTTTGTCTTTGTCATTTTTAGCCATGGCGTTGTCAGTTTGTTTTAGATTTATGAGTTTGACTGTCCCTTTGGTATCTTTCGTCCCTCTTTTATCAAATCCTGTCCCACATGTGGCACCCGTCGTGTCGCTCATGTTTTTACAAACCCGGCAAATGGTATAATTTGGTAGGTCACATTCGTGCAAAAGGAAAACGGTATTGTAGGAATGACACAAGGAACATATCCAATTATAGAATCATCTGTGAAACTGATAATCCATAACGGTCAGAGCCAATTCGTGATGGCGTCCGCAAAATTTGCGAAGGGATTATTTCATCTTTACCATTTGGAACTCTTGCCTTAATAGCTTATCATGTGAGCAGCAACCCTCTTATCAATTATTACTTTGTTACAGGTTTATATCAAATCAAATCAATATGGGAAATATAAGCTCGGAAATGTCGCATCAATTTGGAGTTACGTACTCCGTATGCAGGCGCTGCAGGAATGTGGCTACATAGATATGGAAAGTTCACATATGGAAATTCAAATCATCTCTGTTGTTGTTAAGTTTTGTTTTCAATCATTGTCAATTTCTAGATGTAAGTTAAGATATGAGGCAATCTTAACTTTATCGTACAAAATGAATTTGCAAAACAGAGGAAAACAAAGGGACATACAATAAGACAGAGAAAAACAAAAGGATATATGAAACCTTTTAAATTATGTATTATTTAACCTTTGATTCTTTAAATGCAACATTGAATTACTTGTTTAAATAGGTGTCAATTGCATTAGTAGATCAAAACAAATGATATTGTGAAATTAACAGTTAAGTATATAGATCTAAAACCAGATTGAATAGGAATTCATTATAGAAATTATAACAGATTTCGACGGTCTTCAGTGTCACTATTATTTGAAAGTATTCAAACAATATTCTATTGACAATCTTATCTTGTCCTGAATTAATATTTTTATAAACAATGTCATTTGAAATATAAACCCTATTTTATTCAAGATCATACACGTTGGCTATTTCACATATTTAGTATAATGATATAAATGTGTGATTACAATGAAAACCTTAAACATTTATTTTGACAAGCACTTTTTGTTTATCTTAAATATGATATCAGATGTTTATTATTGAAAGTTTCGTCTTCCACATTGTCATGGGTATGATTTATTTGTGTTTTTTAATATTTTATTTATTTGCACAATGTTGAAAGCGCTTAATTAAGCACTATTTGTTAAAAGTCTATAATATGATACTAGTAAACAGTATAGCTACATGAGCTATGCATGTGCTTTGTTATAATTATTGTATTAACAATCATCAACCACTTGAAATACTCTAAGATTTGCAAAATTATAATAATTATTGCAATTTGTTTTTCTGCAACTTCAAATGAATTACGTTTTGATAGCCTACATCTAACCATGCCTTAATACTTTTTCTAGAGCACATGTTTTTTATGATTGAAATTGGTGGTGAAAAAATCGACCATGTTTGCCATAGGTTCTAATGAACATTCAATGTGTATCAGGCATTGTAAAACGGTTGGACATCCTTCGTATATTTATGAACAGTGCATTGTGAGGTTAGTTCAAATCGGTTAATTTAAAAAGTAAAGGGAAAGTACACATCAGTCTGATTGTAAGTATTATTTTAAAGAAAAATATTCTAATTATGTCACCCTTACGGAGTCGGGTGACATATTGTTATTGTTCCATTCTTTTTATTTATTTATAATTATTATTCCACAATGTTTTGTACAGACTATTCCCTGGAATTGCATAGACCAATGATGATGGAACTTTACCATAATGTTAACCCCCATGTGCAGATGTGCAATCGGGGGTTGTCATTTCCAAGATTGATTGTCAGATGCATTGTCAAGGAAACAGAAATATTGTAAAAACTGGAAAATCTTCCAAAATGGATAAAACTTTGTAGAAATGTTACTTGGTATCCGAAGATTTACCATCCATCTTCTGAATTTTCAAAACGGCTACCGTTGCCATAGAAACAGTACAAACAAGACTATTTTCAAAACACTTGAAACTTTCTGAACGTTTGCTAAATGCTTCTTTCTAAAGTAAAAATATAATTCAATGTTAAAAAAATCGAATTGGCTGCCACTTAGTGGCAATTGACGGCCCGGGCAAGGGTGACATCCGCTATTGCTTGCAAAGGCAATTTTAGTTAGATAAATATTATTGGTTATTTTCTTTGATTTATTTTGCTTATAATGAATTGGCATTTGACTGTTAGTTTCGTTTTATGTAGTTTATCAAAAATGTTCGGATGTGAAACAGAAATGAACAATACAATATGATAGAATATATTAAGATATACACTGTATTACAGTTTATTTTATAAATTTGATTGTATTTAAATTACCTGCCATCTTGTGCCGTATGTTAGCTCATAGCCCTGTGAAAAGTGTATGTCAGTATAAACATTACAGTGCCACAATTCAATACTTATATCACATTCTTTGTTAACCATTTAAGCAGAAACTATTAATTAAATTTTTTGTTATTTAAGTTTGAATTAAAATTTGAGTGCGTTCAACCATTCATCTTAACGTAAACATTAGTAAAACATTACAGCAAACATTTTAACAATCTGCTAATAGTTAAAATTATTCTAAAATGCTTTAACATTTCAACTTATCAAAGTATCACACAGATTATGAAGGACAAAGTTATTTAAAGAGAAAAGTCATAAAGCACGGATTTTTACACAAAAAAAACTGATCCTGAGATGTAGTAATATGTTATTATAATTCATACTTGTCATACATAGCCATGTTTCCCTTAATTATACGTCAATCACTACGCATTGAACTAAAAACGTTTTAAATCTAGAAAATCCTATACTTAATACCAGCCTAGTCTAGTACAGTACAAAATTATCAGTATCAAAAGGATTTAAACATTCGTGCTCATACATGTAGCTGTATTGGTATATATTACATAAAGTTTTTATCTAATGAATAACCCGGTCAATTTGAATGCCAATAGAAGCAATATTCAAATGCTTTATGATTCAATATGGTTTGTTAGTTTCAAGTATATATTCATAGGCAAAACTGAAATTGTCTTAATTTTTAAAATTACATTACCATTAAGTTATATTATCAATTCATTATACAAAACATGTGTGTGTATATATGAATGGAATTATTAATAACATTCTGGTAGATAAGTTCCTTACTTTAAGATTTCTCAGGTAATGATATAGAACCCGCTTGAAAATTTAAAAGTAAAACCATTACAACAGACATAGTTAATTTATTTCTAAACAGATTGGTTCAAGAAACGTAACTGTAGAAAAATAAAGAAAAGTAAACAAAAAATCTTCGTGTTTTTTTTTAAATATACGAAAAATTAGAGAAGTACATTTTTAGTGCATGTACGGTTAATTCTAGTTTTCGTTTAGTATATTTTCAAAGAATAATTTTCGAGTTCTTATCTTTGTACAACAAAAAGGTACCATCAAGGTACACGTTGTCAATATATAAAGGCAACAGTAGTATACCGCTGTTCAAAACTCGTAAATCTATGGACAAAAAACAAAATCGGGGTAACAAACCAAACTGCGGGAAACGCATTAAATATAAGAGGAGAACAACGACACAACATTAAAATGTAACACACACAGAAACGGACTAAGCATTAGACAAAATCCGACGAGAATAACAAATATAACATCAAAAACAAATACATGAATTTGGAATTGAAAAGTACCGTGACACGTCTCATAGTAATGTGAATTCACACTAAAACATAAGAGAAAACAAACGACACAACGGAAACACAACGTAAAAATGTTACACACACAGAAACGAACTATGATATAACAATGGCCATTTTCCTGACTTGGTACAGGACATTTTTAAAGAAATGGTGGGTTGAACCTGGTTTTGTGACATGCCAAACCTCGCACTTTAATGGCAATGTGAAATATATCATTAAAATGACAACAAAATATAACTGGACTACAATACAAATAAATAGAAGAACGTATTAGGCAAAGAAACACATGAGTAATAGATAACATTAGGCATCAGGTTTAAAATTCAATACGCCAAAACGCGCCTCGTCCACATAAGACTTACCAGTGACGCCCAGATATAAAAGTTCGAAAGTCAAAAAAGTACAAAATTGTACAGCACTGAGGATCAAAAGTTAAAAAATACGGCTAGGGTTTTCTGCTTGTGATAAGAACATCCTTATTAATTAGAACAATTTATGCTATTGCAAACAGTAAATTTTATAAAATGAATATAAAAGATACACATGATAAAACTGAAGTCTTAACTACTTACAGAAAACAAAACCCGAATACATATTATGCAAAGACCAAAAAATACAGAAAATAGACACACCCGCCTTAGTCCAGGCCTCAATGCAAAAAGTCATAAAAATGATGTGACATACAAAGTGGTGAAAAGGCACAAAAATTACGTCACATTTGAATTTATGAAACAGCACACACATGACGTTACATTTGAAAAACTATATTTAAAAAAATTGATAGAATTAGGATTGATTTAAGATTATTATAGAACTAAATACTGATATTACATTTAAATACAATGCACATTGCAATACTTATTAATATCAATTAACTATATTATATATATGTCCGGTTTGTTTTAAATCTAACTTCAAACGTAAAACATCGTTCCGATTACGTTGAACAAAATCAAATCTAATAAATAAAGTTAAAGTAAATCTTTACCATAACACATGAATATAATAAAAAAGACGTCAACAAATTTGACAAAATCCGATGAGAATTACAAATATAACATCAAACTAAATACATAAATTTGGAATAGATAAGTACCGTAACATGTCTTATAGTAATGCGAATTCACACTCAGCAAAACAGTCACAGTCGGGAATAAGTCACGTTCAGTAATTAAAAGATTAGACGACGTTATGACAAACCACAATCTACCATGTGGTAAAAATGTCTTTAGCTAGTTTGGATCAACTAATTCGTGATGGTGTCCATAAAATTTACGGAGTGTTAATTTTAATCTGTCCTCCTCATAACTTTGTTGGAGCAGTTTCTGTGTAAGGAGCACACTTCTGTATATGAAGTCCGTATAGTGTGAACAAGCACGAGAATAAAGTATCAATTGTGATATGTAAACACCATACGAAGGGGCAGAGGGTATGTTACTGCTGAGAAATGGAAAATGGGAAGTTGAAATCGTCCCGTTTATCATAGATTTTCGTGTGAAGTCGTCCATCTGCGTCAATATTGAGGAAAAGATCAAAGTATGAAGCAGTCCTTCTAGTATCAGTAGTATCCTTACTTCAAGTTCGCTGGAATATATGAGATGTATGAGATATTGGCTGAAATATGGGTTATCGTTATTCAATGATAGAACATCATAAATATATCGGAAAGTAAAATTAAAGAATTTCGCAAGGTGCTTTTTCTTTTTGTCTTTTAGAAGGTTATGAATGTCCATACGAAATCAGACATAAGTTTTATATAAACTTCTTCAAAATAAGGACACAGTTTGACAACTTTTAAAATCTAGATGCATGAATAAGATTGGTGTCTGTAGACCCCTTTTTATTACTTTATTAAATAGCTAATTGCATCAAATTTAAAACATTATCTGGTCATTTAAACAGTGTTATTAGTATTACTAGTAATAATGAATATCTGTCTATCATGTCTATTGGTGACTTTTTTTGTAATTATTACAAACACTGGGAAATTGATCAGTTTTCATTTTTTTTTCTGTTACCTTTATCGTACAAGTTTAACTTTTGCCATTTGTATTTCAATCTGATTATAAAAATTTGTTCAAAATGTAGACGATTTCATCAAGTTTGTATTCAAAGTCACTTCTTATTTTCATCAAGACTTAAAAAAAAATTATTCGAACGTTTCAACTAATATATTCCGTCAGAGCACTGTTTATGCACAAAAAAGACCTGAAAAATGCCTTATGTCTCTCTTTGTGATGTATCGATGAAATCTTTTTTGACCTAACAGTCCAATTTACACTGTCATGTGAACTCTATTATGAATTTATTTGGTGGCTTGAAATATGACATGCCAAATGAATGTTCAAATCTTAACAATGTTGACTTCAATAGATACAGCTTCTATTTAATTATAATTACATTAGATGTATGTTTCATTATAATACGTTATTCTGATTGGCTAACTGCACATCACGTACTGTTCCTGAAACAATTGCATTAGACAATAAAATGTATCATTCATGATGACACGAGGTCCCACAATAAAGTGCACAGGTGAATTAAATGAAAACTTGATAAAAATCGTATTTTCATGATCCTAGCTAAAAAATGTAATTATAAGTATTGAATGCTTCTTTTGTAACTTTATAGGGTTGTAAAAGCGTTGACCGCGCTTCATACAAAATGTACCTCGGTCAACGCTTTTACACTCCAATAAATTTACAAAAAGCAACATTCAATTCTTAACATTATGTAAATATCTGTTCATAACTGTTTTTATCAATAATAATTTTGTTGAAAGTATGAAAACACGATCGGATCGGAATGACACATTTTATCATATTATTTATTTCTTCTGTTTTTCAATTGTTGTCTAAGTTATCGTTTTCTTGCTAATGGTATTAATAGCATCGTGGTTTTTTTCCTACATGTTTTGTTTGTTAGCTTGACTACGCTTGAGGTTTATCTTTCAAATCAAATACAAGATTTAAACACCAATAAACTACTGTCGCCTTTATTGACCATCTTTGATCTGCGAGGAGTGATCTCGATGTTTAATGAGGCTCTTAATTATAAATTATGCACAAAATACTGACATTTCATGGCAATATTATTTTTTCTTATTGTGGCCCTTATTTTTGTTTTCTGCATTGATATTAACAAAATATAAATCGGTAGACTACGTAATCAAACATAATTCTATAGCATAGATTAAATTAAAATCATCAATGATTTTTTGGTCAGAAAGAATTTAGATTAAAAACTGTAAAATATTTTGGCGAGCAATGTACAGTTGTAAAGATGTATGAGGATAGTTGATCACAACACATCATCTTATTTATATATGGAAAGAAAACCCCTGATTTACTTACACACAAAAAATTGCATTTTCTAGTAAAGAATCAAAGGATAAAAAAAAAAGTGAAGAAAACAATGTGTATAGACAGTACTTATCATTACATGTACTCATAACCATAGAACACATTATATTTGTATGAAAGTCATCAGACACAAGATTCAAACGTGCACTAATAAATATCATTTTCATTCCGGAAGAATACATGATTACTGTGTTACGTATTTGTTTTTCGTTCATTGTTTTATACATAAATTAGATCGTTAGCTTTCTCGTTTGAATTGTTTTGCATTTGTCATTTCGTGGCTTTTCAGAGCCGAGTACGCGGAATGGATTTTGTTCAATGTTGAAGGCCGTACGGTGACATGAATCCACAAGAGTTTTTATTTTTATTCCTTTTTTTACAAATATTTACTTTCACTTGGACTCATAAATGTTTTTACACGATTATATGTATCTCAAACATTTTTACACTTATATTCTTCAACTAAAAGTCGAATAATAATTTAAATCTTTTATGACAATGCATATTTTCGTAGTATTTTTCAGTTGTTAACATTCACTCTTTACAAAGTACCGACCAAATAACAAGTTAACTTTATTGCTAGTGCCGGCAAAACAGACATTGATATAGAAATATGCTATTTTGCTCTTTTAATTAAGATACTTTTTAAATCTAATACGATACAATAGCATATCATTTTCTTTTTTGGTAGTCGATTCCATAGCTCGGATACTATATGCAATAGGTCTAGTATATTCGGTGTATGGAAGGACTTTAAGGTGTACACGTCTAGCTGGCAGGTGTCATCTGACCTTGACCTGATTGTCATGGTTAAGTGATCAAGGTTAAGTTTTTGAATTTTGGTATTTAATTGAATACCACATATATATATGCTATTAGTCAATTTTATTTGGTGTATGGAAATATTTTATAATCTTTATGTCAGTCGCACAGGTTACATTGACCTTGATCTCATTTTCACGGTTCATTGCATAGTGTTAACTTTTTGTGTTTGGGCTGTTTTTTGCAATTTGTCAACTATATTTGTTGTATGGAAGAATTGTTAGCTGTACATGCCTACCTGGCATGGTTCATCCGACCTTGACCCCATTTTCATGGTTCATTGGTCAATATTTAGTTTTATTGGTTTATGTTCAGTTTATGTGACAGTTGTGATTAAGCTTTATAATTAGGACAATCCACATAATATCAATGATTAGAAAAGAAGGCGAGACATTTCAGCGTGTGCACGCTTGTTAATTTATAATTCGTGTTACCGTTAAAGGACATTAGCAAGTGGATAATTTGACCTCATTAAATCCGTATTCATGTAAACGTCAATTGAATACCTTAGCTAGAGATGGGTTACGCATAAACAAGACGTGTTCAGAAATTCAAAGAAATAGATTGTAAACATTGGAAGTGAAATAAGGAGAAACCATTTAGTTGAATGAATCAATCTACAAAAACTCATTTCAAATTACACGAGTTTTATATCAATTAATTTTCTAATTAATAAATTGTATATGAAAAGCCCTGTCATTTTGTCACAGCCGAAAGTAATGAAAGTTTCGCCGTAAGTTATTATTACACACACAATCTAAGTCTCATAAATATTCCTCATTTCCAAAATTTGTATATTTGCTCAAAATTCGGATTTGTGGCCGTATTTTTCCTTTCGAAAGAAAGACATAACGTTTTAGTTTTAAAAGATGAACACAATTTGTTTTTTGTTGAATAATTTGTAATTGCAGTATTTTATAAGTATCACTTAATTTTGTGCAACTTTTATTCAGAAATAACTCATATTTATCAAATGGTCATGAATTGAAAAAAAACCGTCTTTTTCTGTTGTACATATTTATCAAAATTTAAAAAATACACTATTTACAGTTTTATAAAATTTAGTCCAAATAATCTCCCTGCAAAATAAAACGCAATATCGTTTTGAAACACTCCATTCACTCGTTATCAAACCAAATCAATTTGAATGATATCTTTTAATATTGCGCTCGAAATGGTCTCCATTAAGTTCTTCAAATTACTTACATGGACATTGATTACTCGTTTGTTTTGCAAGTTCTCCTAACAACTGACTGAAACCAGGTTTGACATCATCTGTTTCCATAAAACAATATGTGAAATGTTATTTGTAATCTGTTTTAATGTCTTTATAACCCTTCTTTTGGCTACGCAAATGACATCCACATCCCTTTCTTTCATCTCAAGGCCTTCTTCAAAACGTCCGCTTGTGATAATGGTAATATATGTGTTGCTAATATTATTCAATTATCTAATATTTTTCACATGATTCTGTGTTCCGACACATATAACAATACAGTGCTAATGATATGCATATGGCTTTTATTTCTGTGCCTGAAATAAACTTGCAATACATATAAGGACTTGCCATATGGAATGAATATCAATGTTTACCATGTTGACCGTTAACATTCAACTTGCAATGTCAATTGATCTGCAAAAATGAATGATTTTGGTTCTGTTAATTTTAATAAACATTGATTTCAACCCTTTAACAAATGAGAAGCAGAATTCTCAAAAGAGATATTCAACTGAAGTCTAAGATAAACTGACAATTCCATGTAAAAAATAGTTCATAAGCGAACAAAAGACAAGCAACAACCTAAAAACCACATCATAGACACGATCTCATGCGCTCCAGAAGTGTAGGTAGATAATGCTCCATAATGCAGCATAAAGAATGGATAGGACCAAATATAAGAAATCAAAGATTGAATCATACTGGTAAAATAAGATACAACCCGACTGTCTAAACTGTCCCTTTAAAGAGTAACAGTTGTTCTCCTGTGAAATAAGTCGAACGCCTTTTTTTGTAGAAAAGGAAACTATTAATGAAATCACTAGAGAATGGCATTTTTCTGCTCACGTCTAAGTTTTAGTATTTTTGGTATGGTGAAAATTTTATTCTTTGCATGATAAGGTTGTAGTTTTTACTAAACTAAACTCTTTGAATGCTTGTAATGGTCCTGATGAGGGAATATATTGTGGAGTGCAAAGTATCAAACATGAGGAGTTTGTGTAAACTATGAAACATGTTTACTCAGCTAAATATATATATCAAAATAAGAGGTATAGTACGATTGTCTATAAAACAACAATCAACGAGAAAAAAGATCAAAGATGTTAACACAAAAGGAATACTTACAGTAGACCGAAATCGTATAGTTAGCAATAATAAATGTCCTAGTTTGTCATAATCAGGAGCAAAAAAAAAACAACGACAAAACGAACATGACAAACAGTGGTCAACGACACCCAATGAACTATATATTTCTGGCTTATTATGAAAAAACATGATATGACGAACGTGGTGTTAAACATGTATTTAAGCCTTCTCGTCTTATCTGTGAAATGTACCATTTTTTGGTACTAGATAACACATGTAGCAGCCCAGTTCCGGGACAGTGGTGTTACTACATAACACATAAACAACTTGTAAAATCAGGTGTAAAGCACTTGACTTAAATTGAAGAATACTTAACACAAAATGAGAATAAAATAACAAGAAACAAAAGCATAAAATTCTTAAATAACCGACGTGGTAGTAGTATCCATTAAGGTTTGTCGAATTTTAAATAAAATTACCATGTTCTTTCGAGTACAAACGTAATGAAAAATCAAAACAATGTTCACATTACGTCTTTAGATACTAGTATACTTAAACATTAAAGTTCGTATTAAGGCAAATCATCCTTAATTAGGTCTTACAAATAAACCTTTATTTAAAATTGCCATTACATTTGACTTCATTTTCGTGTTCGTGTTATCTCCGACTAGGGAATTTCATTACCATTGTCCTGTCTTTGGAATGTTTGTTACATTGAGCAAACCGTAATGTGTTTGAAAGTAAAGACTAAAGTGTGAATGTTTATAAAGATTGATTTATGTTTCCTTTATATGTACGTGGTATAGAAACTCGCCAACAATTGACAATGGAGTTATTTATGTAAGCGTCAATAAGTGAAATCAGGCATAAAGCTTAAATCCTAGGCAATAAGCTAACGCCTAGGCATTAAGTCTAATGCCTAAATGATGTTAGGCATTAGTCTTTAATCCTATGATTTAAGCATAAATCCCGAAAAATGTGTCCAGGCATTAAGCGTATGCCTAAAATATGAAATATAAAAAAATGAACTCCCAATGTATCTTTTTTACATTCGTAGCACTTTAAGACATCCTGAAAAATAGTTTGAATAAATAATAAGATAAAAACATTTGATTTGGCGTAACTATACATATTTATCAGGCCGGACTAGAAAAAATATGTTTTTAAAATTTAGTTACAATTTTTTGATAATAGCGTTTTTGTTCATAATGATTGTTCGACACGGGTCAATGTTTACTTTGTAATTTCCTTCAGTCAAGACTATTTGTAACCTTCGTTTCTAAAGGCTTTAATTTTTCAATTATTTTTATAATCCACGAATTTAAAAACCGACGAACATGCTAATATTTCTCAAACCACGAAAATTGATACCCACGAATTAAAATACTTTCACAGTTTTAAGTTGTTTTATTATGCGATCTCTGCCGCCATGACCTGTTTCTTTATGTGCCTTTTCCAAAATACCATAGAGTTTCTCTAGGAAGACATAAATTTTGAAATTCCCTCGTCCATCTCGCTGACTTTAGCTATCAACCTCTCCAAACCACCAATGTTAAAAATGTCATACCTTCTTAAATTGTAGTAATCTTTTGTCACTTTCTTTTCCAATGATTCCAAAAGTTTAATCTTTGTTAAAATATCATGGTACTTTACCCTAGGGTATATGCTCCTTATTTCCCTGATTCGAAATTAGATCTCAAAGATTCAAGAAAATTTTCCTCTATAGACATCATGGTGTCACTTATTGCAAATAATCCAGTTTAAAAAAGAAGTGAAAAAGACAAATATCTTATGTGTTGTCTACTTTTTAACAGCTTGACAAGTGATGTGTATTATATTGAGTCTCCCCCTTTTTTTTATTAGATACAATCACTCTTTTAAATCTATTTTCAATTTGTAGTACTTCCACGAAAAAGTATGACTTAATTCTGTTTTGAATAAGAAAATTACTAAAATTTGAAGACTTGTCAGATAAATATATATTAATATTTGGAATATAATTTAGAAACTACATATTTAAGAAAAAATCACTAAATATACATAAGTTACAGATTTCGCTTATTGCCTAAAATTATGTTTGGCAATAGGATGAATAATCATCATCAGATTTAAGGTAAAAAGCTAAATGACTGAAAATTTCAGGGAATAACTTAATGCCAAGGCGTTAGCTTATAGCCTATAGGATTTAAGCTTAATGCCTAATTTCACTTATTGCCGTTAACATATATACGTTTGAACTTTCAGAAATTATACCAATTTGAACTCCTAAACATGCTTAACAAAATACGTATCGGTCATTTTATTTGAGTGGTAAAAGGTGTGTATTTCCGTTACGTGTTAAATCTACTTTTGTTTCTATTATAGACCATGGTCAATAACTATATAAAACAGATTTTTGTGCATGTACTGAAAGCCTCAAATTGCGTCATTTTGGTTTGCTTATCAACTGTGTTAAAATTTATTTTCACTTGTGAATACATTGCCTTCCTGAATTTTGCCTTGCTAAATAATCTTTAACAAGAGTTTTCGTCTTGTTTTTGGCGAAGTTATTTATTTTAGCTCTTGTTTTGTTTTAGATTTAAACTTCAGATAAAAAAGGGGGTCCGGTGAAGTATAATTCCCTCCTCGTTTCTCTCATTTCTCAATCTTCTCCTTTCTGCCGGCCCAGTTATCTTCTCTTCCACTAGAACAAAACCAATTTTTTTTCTCAAATGTAATAAATAAAGTTTTGTTTATTTTTGATAAAAAAAAATTATATAATTGGTATTTCCCTGTTGAACAGAATTCCTTGTTTTTAGATTTGTACTAAACAAAATATACAGTTCTAGAAAACCATTGAAATACATATTTATAAAATATGTTTTACAGTCTTTTACGAGTTGTTCAACAAAATGCACACATATCACATCGAGCTCATAAGTGTACGTTTTTTTTCAGAATTGTTATCTTTGATTCGGATCTAGTTCAACTGACCGCATACATGCATGTCGGGTGGATTCACTTTTTCCTAATAATTGTAAAGCTATACCGAGAACTTTGTAGGATTCAGATTGAAACAATTCATCATTTTCAATCAAAAAGCTTTCATCTATAATAAGTTGTAAAGTTCGTAGGCAATCCTGACATTGTCTGACATTATTGAGATGATAATGACATAACAATTTTAGAAAATAAGCATACACTATAGAGGAAATATAAAAATCGTGATTTTTCACTTCTATTTGTAGTTCATATGGTATAAGCCAAGAATCTTTTGTAAAATTCAAAAAATCTACCAATAATACTTTCAACATTTGTACATTACTTTTTCTTTTGAACACTTGCAAATTTAATAATCGGACGTTCATATCCGACATATCCATGAAGCGGTGTATTTTTTCAGAAGTACATTTCGATATAGAATACATGAGTATGTGTAAGGCTTTACTGTTTTCTTTTTTCCTATAGAAAAACGAGGCTAACATCAGCCACCCAGAAACACTGTCATGATAAATATTTTGCAGGAGAGTACAAAGACAGGATTTGTATTGTTTGTATTGGTGTTTATTATTATTTCTAGAACTATTCAGTGGAACACACTGTGCATATCGTCCACACAACACTGACAAACAGTATGTATGTAAGTATTTTAGTGAAGATTGGTAACAGGAAATGATCTGATGTATTCCTCTTTTGTATACATTGGTGTCCTGCTCAACAACATTATACATATGACAAGCCAAGTATAATAATTTTGAATTAGCAGTGTTTGCTGACTCGATAGTATGCAATGTATGTGGTTCGATAGGATTCATCCACATTGATACCTGAAAGTTTGATAATTGATCTGAAAATAACAAGCATCGCCATCCGTAACTATGCAGTTTATAAAGTTTATCTAAAAGTATTCTACGAGCGCGTCCTTCTATTTTGTTCTCAAACAAGTTGTTTTCTGGAATGAAGTAATGTAAACAAATTGAATAATCAACAGAATAAATCAGTCTGCTTAAACATCGCATAAAACAATGAATAAGATTTTCAGGTTTCCATATTGATTGTGGCAATTCTTCTGATATCCAGAAAATAATTGTTTTCAAGAAGTATGAACAGAGTAAATCTTCACATTCAGAGTCAGTTGATATAACATCTTTCAACAGTATTTTGAGGAGGGCATAACATATTAATTGAGTATGTGTAAAAGTATTAATTAGAAATTTTTCACCAACAGAAAAAGAAATTCGCCATTCTATATCCTCTTTTGGCGATCCTTTAACTCCGATTGGTACAAAAAGTACACCGTGTTTTAAAATACTTTGTTTGACTTTATAACTTGGCCATGAGTTATTTGATCTTGTGATCCAGTGTGACGCTTGTGATATCCATGTGCTACAATGAAAGCACATGGCATAGTCATGCGTTCCTTCTTTATCAGATATACATGGCCCATGAATTACATTATCTGAACCTGAATTACGCTCGAGTGCTTGTTTATATAATGTACTCGAAAAATAATGTTTTCCATTATGTTCTTCAATGTATTCAACTAGACTATAATTTTGTTTAACTTGCAACTGAGCGAAACCAGCTTTTACATCATCTGTTTCAACTGACAAATATAAAACATTTGAATTTAAAGACGTTAGGACGTTTTCATAGACCTCCATATCTTTATTTACAAACATCACATCTAAATCACTTCCTCTCATCTCAAGTCCTTCACCAAAACTTCCACTTGTGATAGGGATTATATATTTGTTACATGTCATATTATCCCTGGCAGTACTCATCAATCTCAAATTTTTAACATGATTCTCTGATCCAACTATGTTCTGACACATGTAACGGTACAGGGCTAATGATATGGTTTTTGTTTCTGTGTCTGAAATAAACACGTAAAAAATACATTATCCCTCGCTTATACTGATGTTAACATAGATCTACTAGTGGTTGCAATACAATTGTTTAAACTATTTTAAAAGAGAGAAAGAAGATACCAATTTGAAAGGGATAATCAAATATTCAAGTTGAAGATTAAAAAAAATAAAAAATGAAAACATCGCAATATTAGGAATCAAATGATTGCCGGACTTGCAATGATAATTCGTGATACTGATCAAATGGTTAAACTGTAATACAAATCAACTGGCTGATAATTACAAGTAGTACTTTGTTAATACAGCTGTTTATCGGTAATTCGATCGTATATTTTCCCTTTGATCTTACTGCCTAACATTTTTTTGAGTATCAACGTACTGGCTGTTTTACTGAAAATATTAGGCAATACAATGTGTGACGTCATAATTACCGATAAACAGTATAATAGGTAGTTTCGTTTTTGATATTGACTATATCATGTGGAATATCTTAACTCGCACTAACGGGCTCGTCTACATATTCCACATGATATAGTCAGTATCAAAACTCAACTACCTATTATTCTATATTTCTCAAACCACGCCTCTTTTGTGGAAATCTTGAATATTCATAGAAAATTAATGGTTACATACTGCCCAGTTATGCTCTCTGTCTTCCATCTCACGGAGACATAACTTGGGAATGTTACCAGTAAATAAACATGTGCATATTGTTTATATTGAATTATGTGATAACCTTTCATTCGAGGTAGGGGTAGTTAAGAAAATTAGTGTTAGTTTAACCGATGTTTAACCTCTGAGAAGTTCAGGGCATATAAACATGATAAACGTTGAAAATATGCCGCACAGTCCTATATTTTGACCTTTGAAAAAAATTGTGCATATGAACTTTCAATTCTCGGATAAGATTTTATTCAAAGTATGAGTGGTACAGTTTTAGTCGTAAAAGAGTTCCTATGGGAAATGCATTGTCAATATTTTCAGAAATACAACCTATAAGGAGTAACATCTGTTCTCGTGTGATATATAATTCGAACATATTTTTTAAGATAAAGGAAATAAATGAATTCACGAGAGAACGGCTTCCATTTCTCTTGAACGTATAAAACCATCCCTTGTAGATTTCGAAAAAGAGCAGGTTAATGCCGCTATAAGGCAGCACCAGTAAAGTGAAAAGGATTAGTATCAGTTTTAACAACTTGTTTCCTAATTCACTATAAATAAATGTTTTTTTAAACTAACGGCTTTCGTCTGGTCGTGTCCAAGTAGTAGTATTTTATAGAAATTGAGACCTCTTTTAAAATTACGTACCTGCCATTTTGTTTAAGCAATTCAGTTGGGTATTTCCATTTCGTTTTAAATCTACTTTCGTTTCTATTTTTAACCAACAATCAAATAAAGAATAAGGCACGAAGAAAACATGAATATTTAAAAGGACAAACATATGCACATCCATAAACAGTACAGGTGTATATAAAAAGAATAAAATGTTAGAGAAGACCCAGCTGGGTAAAAGAAAGACAGTTTCACTGTAACATGTGTTAATAGTGGAGACAAATTGCGTCATTTTGGAATTAAAAGGGCTGATTGCTAATCATTTGTATTAAAGTTTACTTTATCTTGTGGACACATTCACTTTCTGCATTTTGCCTTAATTTCAAAATATGAGTTATGAAGGCTTTTTTTCATTTTTTTTGACAAAATTATTTTTGATTAATCCAGAATATTCATTTGAAAAATCGAAAAACAAATCCACCTCCCTTAATTCTTACTTCAAAACACAGCAATATTAACTACAGACATAGGGGACTGTGGTTAGTATTCTCATCTCTGCTCATTTCCTTCGTACTTTAGCTCCTATTTTTTCAATACCTCTACCCCCCCTCCCAAAAAAAACCATTTCGATATCATTCTATAAAAAAATTAAATCAAAATGTGTTCAGTTTTTTTTCTTTTTTCTACAATTTATAATGAATGATTTGGCTAATTGCTAACAATACTCTTTCACATGTAAAGTATGCGTGTTTGTTTATAAACGCTGTTGTTTGATTATTTTGCATTCTTTTTTCATTTTTTTTTACTTTTAAAATCATATTTGAAAAAAATATAGGTGTTTCCTGAATTATCCGTTTATCGTCTTTTTCTCTACAAAATGTTTATAGATATAATTGAATAATCAATTTAAATGGGTTCTTAAATTTATTGTTTACACTTTTTAAATTTAAAGATTTGTTTATTATGGTGATGAAATAACAAGTATGGGGAAGTTTAAAACACAAGCAATGACACAAAAAAATACCAAGGGGGATGAAAATGAAACCAGTGTTAAGATGTCCTAATGTATTGGTTTTCGATCAAATTTTGATCATTCAACCAAAATATTACATATCATAAAACTGCTTAGTACGCATTTCCTTTATATTTCATAGACGCGTAAAGATACTTTTAGATTTTAACGAGAGAAATTTATGTATTACTGAAAAATTATTACACCAGGGTTTTCGATATCACAAACTAGTCAAAACATTTACTAAATTTTATCATCGGTATAAAGACATCATTCGTAAATATAGCTCAACATGCAGACTTCTTATACGTTCAGGTATTTCACATCCAATTTTTTATGGAAATATTCTTTATAAAGCACAAAGGTGTCAGTATTCACCTCAGAAACTTACAAAACCTTTGAATAGACTTATTAAGAAGGGATATAATTACGATACTGTTGTCAAGTCATTAAAGATTGCATATTTTGGCGTTAATATTGAGTCACTGATAAGGTCTTTGCGTCGGAACTAAACACATTTATTCTAAAACAGTTGTTGGCATGACACGGGTTATGTTCTTCTAATATATGTTATGATGGTATGATACTAAACCCCTAACGGGAAGGATTGTGCCTGATGTTCATATAATGAAATCATAATCTTTCAGTCAGTTTAATTGAAGTCTGGAGCTGGCATGTCAGTTAACTGCTAGAAGTCTGTTGTTATTTATGTTTTATTGTCATTTTGTTTATTTTCTTTGGTTACATCTTCTGACATCAGACTCGGACTTCTCTTGAACTGAATTTTAATGTGCGTATTGTTATGCATTTACTTTTCTACATTTGTTAGAGGTATAGGGGGAGGGTTGAGATCTCACAAACATGTTTAACTCCGCCGCATTTTTGCGCCTGTCCCAAGTCAGGAGCCTCTGACCTTTGTTAGTTTTGTATTGTTTTAATTTTAGTTTCTTGTGTACAATTTGGAAATTAGTATGGCGTTCATTATCACTGAACTAGTATATATTTGTTTAGGGGCCAACTTAAGGACACCTCCGGGTGTGGGAATTTCTCGCTACATTGAAGACCTGTTGGTGACCTTCTGCTGTTGTTTTTTTATTTGGTCGGATTGTTGTCTCTTTGACACATTCCCCATTTCCATTCTCAATTTTATATTTTACAAAATTGTATGAAAAAGGCTATGACAGTTAAATGTAAACGGTTGATTCTAAAAGCAAACCCAACTATTTGCTGTTAGGAACAGGTAATTCGGACTATCTGCTTCACATACAGATATGTTCGATTGTTTGTGAACGTAATCCCGTCTTCTTTTTCCCTAATGTGACCTACCAAATTAAACTTAATTACATAAGTATAACTATGATGGCCACACGTAACCTACTGGTGCACCAAAGACTAACTTAGTTCTTGAGGGGGTTCGTGTTATTCATTCTAGTTTAGCTGTTGTTTGTCCTCCTTTTTTTGGCATAACATTGTCAGTTTATTTTCGAATTTCGCCTCTCTTTAACTGGAAGCAAAGATTTTCCCTCGTTAAAAAATTGTGTATCGATTAATAGTTTTAAAAGTATTGACTGGGCATGAACTGTTTACTAAAAGTAAAACAGCACCTGCAGTATAATTAAAGTTAACATTAATTACTGCATATTCAAACATCGGCATACACTGTTTCCTCAAAACATGAAATAAAGATATCAGCAGGTTAAAGGGAGGAAACACAAAAACAAACCGAAATAGAAAATATCGTACATACATATCTCAGCTCTGGAGAGACCTTTATACTCATAAATAAAAAATAAACGGACAACACCACGATTAGAAAAGAAAAGGTCAAACAGACAACCAATGGTACACAAAACACAACAATCAAACTAAGGACTATATAACCCACCAAAAAGTTGATAGCAGGTGCTCCGTAAGCGTAAGCAGATCCTGCTCCACATGTAGCACCCGTCGTGTTGCTTATGTACCAACCCAGTGAAAAGTTCGAAATTCGGTAGGTCACATTCTTGAAAAGGGAACAGGGTTGTTGTTATGAATATACCCGGTATCATCTGTGAAACGGATATTTCATAACGGACAAGCAACTCGTGATGGCGGTCGGAATTGCGAAGGAATGATTTCAACTTCACCATTTGGAACTCTTGGTTCAATAGCTTCATTGTGAGCAGTAACCCTCTATCAATGACATCGATTATAATTGGAGATTTCAACCCGGGAATATTACACCTTTTATAAGATATATACTCCGTATGCAGGAGCTGCTGGAATGCCGCTACGTAGAAATGGAAAGTTTACAATTTGGAAGCTGGAATCATCTCTTTTGTCATTAGGTTTTGTTTTCAACTGACCCTCATTGTCAATTTCTAGATGTTACTCAAGATATAATGCAGACTTCGTTCTATCTGTTGTATGCGTTATCTCTAGTTTGATGGAATATATGCGTTCAACATACTCAGCAAATTTTGAATTATTAAGTGAATTAACATCACCTATTTAATGAACAACAAAGTTATTGTTTAAATCAGAATGATGTTTTACATAGTAGGATTTGTCTCCCCTAAGACAAAATACGTATCTCCATTTGAATCACGCCACCTCTAGAATATGCACTTTCACAATAACTCTGATTGAATTATTTGCTGATACAATTGGTAGTAATAATTTAGAAAGAGGCTTCGTGGAGCACTTGGATAACCGTGCAATATACCATTGTTTGTAAGGACACTTGTGTAGTTTAGGCATCCAATATAGTGATTTATCTTTGGTTGAAATTTCCAAGGAACATAGAGCATACATGTACCTATGAATATCCAGGATTTCTTCTTCAGTGAGTGTCGCAGGGTATACTATGTTTAGTTTCCAAGTGTTATTATATTGATAAACTGGGCCCTTAGTCAGTAGTTGAGAAAGAGAATTATAATATCTTTTTGAAATGTGGTCAAAATACTAGTGTGGACAGATTACAAGAGACGTTTTTTTTGTTACCTGATATTTAGATATCAAGCGAGTATTAACTGACCTTTAATGACTTAAAGCATCTTTATACTGCACTGTTCTATTTGAGCAGTCAAAATGCATTCGTTGTATATTTCTTTGTCATATACAGTCACTGACATCATATCACTTGTTCTCATGAATATGTATATAGTAGAGCCAGAACTATATTTGAACATTCATGACGACCTCTTCAACCTGTCATTGTTTCTAATGTATACAACGAAGCTTGGACAGACACAAACTTGGTTCTTTTACAATTGTTGGAAAGCATATTTCACTTTTTAATACTTTTTGTTCAAAACCTATAAATCATTATGTTTTATGCTTATTGTTGATATTTCAGTGCATACTCAAACGTATTCGTTCGGCTCGAAACAGGGACAAAGCTCGAGAGAGCCTCGAGTTTCCCCGCTTCTATAACTCATCCTTATATCGTTGATATGTTAAGTCAATGCACTATTTGTGTCTTTCTATGTCTCCAGAATGTTTACTTTTAGCTACATAAAACTATATCAATTTGCTGTTAGATTTTTCAATGGAAAAGTGGTCCGTTTTACTTATTACTGACAATTTTTCATTTTAAATGTATATAATTTTTTCCTGTCTATCCTTATTATCAGACCACGGGGTGTTATCAGCTCTGAGTAGTCAGTATTTCGGTACTGACATTATTTAAGGTTTATGAGCCCTTCTGTAGCAATTTTTTTACGAATTTTTCAAACTTCAATTGTATCGAAACTACAAATATAATGAATAATAGAGATAGGCCATTTACTAGAAAAAAGAGTAGTTTGTGGCAAAGAAACCAACATTTTTATAGATAATCCACAGCCTTTAATACAGAGATTTTTCGTTATAAAATTTGAAAGATAGATGACTCACTTGCTTTTCTATGATGTGCTAGTGTTCATTTTTTACAAAATGTTCTAACCAACCTGTAAATTTCAAAATACCTCATGCTGAGTCACTAAAGTCGAGTGCACCCTAAAAGGTGTACTTGATTTGGTTCATATTTTTATTTGTTTTAACTAATTACTACATTAATAAACTTGTTTTAAGGAAATTAATGCTAGCACTGCATGCAATAATCCTATATCTATCAGTCATCAAATTGCCAAATATAAGAGTACAAGGATGAAGGCTGTGGATTTTCTATAAAATTTCCATATGTTTAACATTGAACCAACAGATAGGTACATAGATTAACATATTAATCCTTAACAAAATTTACTAAAACTGTCCGTTTATAAATTTTATTTAAAATTATTAGCCGGGAAACTAAGGTTTCAACTCCCTCAGGCAAAGTTGGATTTAGATGAATTTGGCTATATATTATATGATCCATTTTTATGTGATTTATTATGCCCCATTTACGGATTTGATTCCTTTCACGGATTTGGATCATTTGGCTATACTTTTTGGACCTTTTGGATTATAGCTCTTCATTTTTTATATAAGCTTTTGATTTCAAATATTTTGGCCACGAGCATCACTGAAGAGACATGTATTGTCGAAATGCGCATCTGGTGCAAGAAAATTGGTACCGTTAATTTTATTACGGGCATTAAGTTTTCTGGTCCGTGCCTCCGTCTGTTCGTTGCATTACTTTTTTCAGGTCTGTGCCTCCGTCTGTTCGTCCCGTTTCAGGTTGAAGCTTAAATACATGTTATAGATCTACGTCTTCGGATTTCAAATGTTTGCATTCGGCTTTGAGCGTTTTGATGAAGGTAAATAAAAAAAACACAAAAATGTTCATAATGGGACGAAATTTATTTGGACCGAGACGGTAATTATCTGGTATCACTGCTACGTTTAATAACACGGGAAATACATGTGTACAGACAAGTATAAAATACATCGAAGAAGTGACGAACCAATTTTAGAATTTTTACAAACTGACAAATAGCCTATATATATTTCACCTGTAAATATATGCAAAGGTTTCCTTCTGTAGAAAGGGAATACCATGGTGCTGTCATACAACAGCACAGTAAAGTAACTATAACACTATGTTTGTCTGATCCTTTGATTGATTTTTTCTTTTTTTTCTCAAATTTTTGCGATCCCGCCGTTCTATTTTTTCGGCAAACATTAAAACTAACATTAGTCTAGCTTATGCCCTGTAGCGCTCAGGTACTTGTGCAGTTTTATTTGTTTTACAATGAGCCTTATAGTTCTGCATCTAACATTAGTGAAGATGTAGGTCTTTCATTTTTGGATTCTCTAAACATGCTCAAAATACATTGTATGCAGTGCATGTCATTTTTCTACATGTAAATCTAGTGAAATGTTTCAGTCATGACGGCTTTCATGTTGATCTGGCCCAAAGTTGATCCAGCCCATGTCGATATGGCCAATGTTGATCAGGCCCCATATACACAGTGTAGATACTATTCTGTACGCTATCCGGATGTCGCGATTTTCGAAGCGAGAACTTTTTGGATCACATTTAAAATTTGTTGGATATACTATATAAAACGGTAAGATGTTCATCTGTACATTGCTGAATGATTAATTCAGCTGACATCGATATTCACAAATGGTTTATAATTAAATTTAGCACATTCATTATTCATATCTTTATCTTAATCAAGAGATTTTCAAGTGCATCACTAAGGAAAATCAGTCGGTGAACCTAAACACAATCTTTTTGCACCCTTACTGTACAAACTAACTTAAAAACCAGACTTAATGAACTAAATAAAGTATTTTTTAAGTGGTGGTAAAAGTTTTAGCCAGATCTTTGAAGCCAGAAATAAGAAAATTACACTTGTTTGAATTTCTCACTGTACGATCAGTCTCGCTTGTATATTTTGAAACTGTATGATCAGTCTTGATTTCACTGTATTCTAGTGGTGATTTCAAAGTTATTTACGATACATTAGAAGATGGCATTTTTCTAAATAACACTAATATATTTTGATAAATTCACATCCTGAAAACTTATCAAACATGTTTTAGCTTGATAGGGTGTACTCGACTCACTACATTAAGTATAAGGATGTTTGAATGTTGCTGCAATAAGAGGAAGTTTTATTTGTTTATATTAGTTTCGGAAATGTCCTCCGTTATACTTAAAATTGTACAAACACAGATTTAATTGTTATATAAAAATGCATGTATTTACAAACATTCGAGGCCGTACTGTAGCCTATAATTGATCACAGTTTCTTCACTTTGTTTTGGATGTAGATCTGTCTCTTTCACACTCAATTGTACACCACTTTGTAAAGCAGTGGATTATTGTGATATTGAAGTCCGTCTTTCCGTTCGGCCGTTGGACCGGTACAACATGTTTCGCCGGTTTTTTAAGCGCATCTCCTCATAAACCACTTAATATACATTAGGATCCAATCCAGGAGAAAAGTGGATTCCAAATATATGTTCCAATACAAATGCATTGAAAGTTAAAAAAGAGTTTCAAACCGCCGGATCCCAATTTTCTTGAATCCGTCACTGGTATAACTATCAGTGGTATTATTGGCTTTTTTCAAAACTACCTATACTCTTTTTTGGGGGTGAAAATATGCGTAATTTTCACTAAATTGGGAATTTTAGAATAAACCATGAATTTGAATGAAACTTCAATTTACAGATCCCATTTCAAGAGTCACACCCTGCTTTGAAATAAGACCCCTTTTTGTCAGTGATGATACATAAATAGACCCTCTATGATCTGCACGTGTAGTAATTTTAGGCCTGAAAAAAAGTATAAATTAGTGTTTTTTAGTTCGAATCTATGCACAACCACTACTGAAACTGCAATGATTGGGAAAAAAGTTGTCTTTTTGGGAATAATTTTAAGCCATTGTTTTCAAATTGGGATTCTCCTCCAGGGGAAAAAGCCTTTATTCTCCATTAATTTAAGGCAAACAATATCACTGACTATTAATTTTTTTTCTCGGATTCCGTATCATAAATGATAATATAAAAAAGAAGATGTGGTATGATTGCCAATGAGACAACCGTCCACAAGAAACCAAAATGACACAGACATTAACAAATATATGTCACTGTACGGCCATCAATAATGAGCAAAGCCAATACCACAAAGTCAGCTATAAAATGCCCCGAAAGGACAAAGTAAAACAATTCAAACGAGAAAATTAACGGCCTTATTTATATATAAAAAGGATTGTATTTCGAATTTTATTAAAAATCTTTTACGGGGTTTCTTTATATAAGATACGGACTTGAACATTGCATTATATGGGGGCACCCATCAGGTATTTCAAACTATGACCTCTAAAACCAATTGTTAAACTTTTCTTCAATTGCTCCATTTTTAAACAATTAATGTATTATGGACCTTCAATTTCGAATTTTTGGTAAAAATATTTTTGATGTTTCTATATCTTAAATACGGACTTTGTTATAACCTTATATTGGGCGTACCTATTTTATATCTACAACTTCCTTCAGACACTTGTCATAACTTTATGATTTTTTTTTTAGATTCCTTATCATTTAATTCACTCATGCACCTCTAATTTTGATTTTTCGAAAATTCATCAGTTTTCTATTTCCATGATAAGGACTTTTCCACTACCTTATTGGGTGATACCCGTTTACTACTAGTATACGCAACTTTAAAAAACTTACCATATATCAATAAAATGTCCTCATATTCGTTATTATATGATGCCCTTGTGCACCTATAATTTGGTTTTTTTGTTGGTTTATTTTTTTTCAAAAACATGAACTATAGAAGTGGCGGGTATAATTTTCGTTAATTCTTTCCTAAATACCTAAAGTTTTTAAACAAAGCTTTTTCTATCTATTTTTTGTCATTTTAAAAGAGACAAGCTTGATGTATGTTATTACCAATTGGTCAACGGCAGACGGTGTAAATAGTCTTTAAAAATGTAAAAGTAAAACAGATAACTGCAACGACACACAAATACAAAGTCTACAAAAATCATCAGAAATATATTTGTATTGTCTGATGAAAGAAATGACACGTTATAGTTCCATGGAAACAATCATAATATCACATAGACACGTACATGTATATACCTTCAAATTGCCGTTGTTTTTTTATACAAAATCACGACTGGTCATACAGACAAAAAATCTGAAATCGCTACTAGAATACAGTCAATTTTAGACTGATCGTACAGTAATTTATTTTGGGATCCTCAAGGAAAGCATATTTTTTATTTGAAATACGACCATTCTACTTAAATACTGTAAGAATATTGAAACAGTATATATTTAACTGTAAACTGACGCAAATATTAGCAATAAAAGATTATTTGCTTTGTACTACGAGAGCAAAATTGTCAATCGATTTCACTTTTTTCTATGAAGTTGGTGTGATGCACACGTATATTTTAAATTCTACTGCATGTTTTTGTTACAGTTACTCATATTTATGATGCTATACATACATTTATGTTGTGCAAAGCACTTTATAGATATAGAAGTAAACAAATGATGAGAAAAAGCACGAAAACAAAACCTTTCTGTTAGCCAGTTTGAAATCCTCGCTTCGAAAATCGCGACTTCCGGATAGCGTACAGAATAGTATCTACACTGTGATATATATATCCGCATGATCAGGTCCAAATAAAAAATATATTTTTACAAGGAATGATAATGAAAATATATTTCATATGAATTTAAAAAAAGAATATTAATTATTTGTGATGTGAGATATAAATGTAGTGTTTTGTACTTCCTAAATTTGTCTTTGAAACAAGCTTTTTTCTACAGTAAATGCAATTTTTTTAGAAAATATCCCAAATTGGAGACCGTAATTGATCCAGGCTTAAGGGCATATACCATACAGTTACAGGGAAGGTAATGTTGTTGCTAACATAGATTATTATTTTCGCGACATCAAACTATGATTTATGGGGAAAAGATTCAGTTTTCGACTGATTTTTATCATTCAAGCCTATTTAACTTGAAAACAAGTTCATGAACCCCCCTTTTTTAAAATGTCATTTGGTTTGATGAGGCCAAAACTGAGATGTGTGATTTTGTTACATGTTGTAAATTTCAGTGTAAGGGTTTTGTGACACCCTTGCAGACCATACATATTATTAAATATGTGGTATTTATATTTAATAATGAGAGGAAAGTCTAAAATTATCTCTCTGTGAGTACTTGGCTAACCTCTACAAGTACTGACACTTACCTGCAGAACTTACATCTAAATGGATTAAAAAAAAACATGCCTGTTTTAACAGGTTAAATTTTTTATTTGAAATATAATTGCAGGGATTGGTGTTATGTCATTAGGGTGATGTCAGAATTCTTTAATATTTAAACATTGACAAAGTCACATATATTCAAACATCTTCAACAGCTAAGTTCCTGTCAACAATAAAACCGTCACCTTGTTAAATTTCAGACTTGCAAGTCACTCACTGTTTCTATGTAAGATTTTGCAGGTTCATGTTTAGAACACATTGGTAATTAATTTGGTATCAATTTTTAACTTTATTGGGACCACTATTGCTGCCTCTGACTGTGACAGCCTGTTAGGCCATGCTGCAGGCTGCCATTAAGATCTAGATCGTAAAAACACTTTATTATAGAGTAAGCATGCAATTTCAAAAGTAAAAGCTCACAGATGATCATGCAACTTCATTCACTTTTGTTTTAAACTGAAAGAAGGTGTTTCCAACTTTGTTCTTTCACTTTGGATTTCTTTTTTGAATAAAATGACATAGGGCACCCAAAAATAGGGACAGTCGGGTAACCCTAAACAGACATATTTTTTTTTTTTGGCCTTACGCGAGAAGATATTAAATGTGTGCCAATTTTTATGAAAACGTAAATAGTGCAATTTTCTTATATTTGATAAATATACAATGTTTAGCATGTATAGTAAAACATTCATGAACATTTGATAAATATGAGTGATTTCTGAATACAAAATGTATAACATTTTAGGATACTTATGAATGATAAACAGAAATTACAAATTATTTAACAAAAAACAAGACTACCATGAATTACTATTTCAAGACTTGATATACAGGTGTATCATAAGCCTGAGGTCAAGACTGCATGACTACTAGGAAGTACTATTTCAAGACTTGATATTTAGGTGTATCATAAGCCAAATATTAAGATCACATAACTACCATGAAATACTATTCCAAGACTTGATATTTAGGTGGATCATAAGCCAAAGATCAAGACTAAATGATTACTATGTACTTCTTAAATTATTAAAACACCCTTTATCCAATGCTAAAGCCCAAATATGGTTATATCATCAGGTCACATGTTTACCGTATGGTGTAAAAATGTTTACCGTAACATGTCAAAAAGTTTACTGTAACATGAACATTAGCTAAATATAGATAATTGTAACCATGGAAAATCCCACTGGGATTTTTCACCGGTTAACTCAACCGCCGGTAAACTCAACCGCCGGTAAACTCAACCGCCGGTTAACTCAACCGCCGGTTAATGCAACCGCTGATTAACGCAACTGCCGGTTAACTCCACTGCCAGTTAACGCAACCGCCGGTTAACCCAACCGCCGGTTAACTCAACCGCCGGTTAACTCAACCGCCGGTTACCATATCTATATAAATAGGGTGCAAACATTAATCCACCATTCTGCCTCTGATGAAGGTCCTTTATGGACCGAAACCGGTCAGGCTATCAAACATCACCAGGCGCTGTTAATTATGTGTATTGGTATATACTATATGTTTATGCTTTTACATTTTTCTCACTGATACACATAGTTAATATGGCTTCTACTAACGAAAGCTCCATGGAGCTAATGTGTTTAGAGACTACTTATGTCAGTACACCTTTCCTATATTGCCTATTTAACAAAAAACAATTTGTGTTTATCTCATACATGTTATCAGGTTATCAATGGTTATAAAACAAAAAAGTTATGTCTTTTTTTTCGAAAGGGAAAATACAGCCACAAATTTGAATTTTTAGCAAATATACCAAATTTCAACCTCATTTTACTCAAAAAGAGGCACTTGAAGGTATATTTTTATATTACATATTTAATTTAATCAGGTAAAAAATAGTCTTTATGGATTTTTTTTTATCAAAATGTAAATTTAAACGAGATCAAAACTGTATCGTATGGCCTTACAATAAGGCGAAGGTTCTTTAATTTAGTCACATATATATAATATATCCTGGATTTCACATTAACATGGTGTTTTCTAGTTCTTTATTATGTTCATGCACATTATTCTCCATTCTTTATCTGTGTGGCCTCAAGCTTCATTGCTTGTTGGCGAAACAAGACTATTATTATAAACAATTGCTTTGCGGTAATTGAATGTGTGTTATAATTTGTCTTAATTTTTGTTTTGTCTATCGATGTATCCTTAAGTGAAATAAGGATCATCACTGGATCAGACATTATTAAATTGTAAAACATTGTTCAGTCATGTCAGTCCTCATGATGATTTTTTAATCCTCTGATTATTTATAAGCATCAATTATAAGTTTGTCTGCATATTCATATTGCATGTACATGTATTGTAAAATATCACCTGTGTGTCTCAATGTGAAGCTTTTTGAGGAGTGTATGTCATGTATATGTAGTTAACAAATTGAAAAAGGCTTAATATTTTATATACAGGGGTCGAAATTAGCGCTAGTCCAGTAGTCAGGGACTAGTAAAATTTGCGTCGGACCAGTAGATTTTGTCAGCTGGTGGTCCGGCGGACCAGTGGAAATTTGTCGATAAAAATCACTGATTGCATCGCAATCTCCGTTTGTTTACAAAACAATTTACCTGTGAAATCAATTACACGGTACTGGGGGTATTACAATTGATAAAGTTAATTAATATCTTGGGTGAGCGTTCTTCACATTAATATATATGTGAAAAATTTTGGAAGGAGTTAAACCGCCGGACAAAAAAAAAATTAAGATAATTTAATCCTGGCCCTTCCTGCTCATTCTGCCAATGCAGAAAGGGTGTTTTCTGAGATGAAACTTGTAAAGAATGATTGGCGATCAAAATTGTGTCAACTGTTTTATCAGATCTGTTATTCATTATGTTTCACACTGTAGATATAGCATCCTTTGATCCAGTCCCGGCTATTGAAATGTGGAATATTTCTAGACAGCTCTCCAGACAACCTTGTCAGGCACCCTATGGTCGCCGTGAGGATTGTGATAAGGTGGGAGACAATTTAATTGATATTTTTTCTGTCCTTGATCCTGATTTTGATAAAGAAAATCATTGAGATTACCAAAGCCTTTATCAAAATCAGAATAAAGACTATTCCTTTGTTACTGTCTAACTTATGTAACCGAAAGCATCAACATTAAACATCTGTCATTTATATTAGTGTTTGTCAAATTAATGTCATTTTTGCAGGACAAGTAGATTTGGAGCTGGACCAGTAGAGTTTTCAGTTTACTGGTCCGGCTGGCCAGTACACAAAAAAGCTTAAATTCGACCCCTGTTTATATATCTTAGCTTTGTGACGACAAATACATGTATGTTGACCCTTAATAACTTTGAGTTTGACCCTAATTATATCAACGATGTCATAATGTTCAAACTAACGTTAGATCCACAGTACTAGATAGATTTGGCTTTTATTCAGGTTCTTTTTTGGTATTTAGCTCTTCAGCTGTTTTGGTTCTTTTACATTCTTGGCTTCTAAATACTTGTCATTGAGAGTTCCCAATGAAGGTAAATCAAGAAATGCACTTTGGACTCATGAAATTTTATTACATGTTGTTTTCTTTCTTTTGAAGAAAACTTCTTACCATTGCTTTTGCAAATCAAATTTTATATCAATGATATACAAGATGAGATTGAACAAACAACAAAAAACAGTGAATAATTATGAAATTTTTTCTTTTTCAGAAGTCAATAATCATGATAAAGGAACAAGAAGTGGATTATAATTAAAACGTATGTACAATGTATATAAAAAAAAAGAAGATGTGGTATGATTGCCAATGAGACAACTCTCAACAAATGACAGAGAAATTAACAACTATAGGTCACTGTATGGCCTTCAACAATGAGAAAAGCCCATACCGCATAGTCAGCTATAAAGGCCCCGAAATGACAATGTAAAGCAATTCAAACAAAAAACTGTCGGCCTATTGATTTTGAAAAACAAAGATGTAACACATGTATACTTAAGAGTTACCTACCAGGCTACCTTAACTGCAATGAAAAAAAATGTACAAATTTCCTGATTATAAAACTTCAATGTTTCTTATATAAAAAATGCCAAAAAATAATATATAATTACAAAATGTAATATATATCAATTTAATAACACCTGCATGCAGCTGTCATGCCTGAAGTTCAACTTGAAATGAGATAAAAAAAAATTGTTGGATTTGATTTCTAACAACAAGAATAATGCTGTGTTGCATAATTTACCATGGTTATCTACAATGTGTACATGTGTCATCTTGTTTAACACAATGCACAGGAAGCATCCTTTGTCTTTTGTTATTGGTTATTTCCATGATCATAGACCAAATGTGACATTACCATAAAAAAGTAGTTCCAAGAAAGCAGAAACTTATCCTTAAAGACTGTTCTCATTAAAAATATATGAAAATTGATCATGAGGTTTAATTCAATATAGAAACTTCTATCTGCTATTTTTATTGTCTCGCCTTGACAGAGTCAAAAAGCGAGACATAGGTATGCTGTTTCCCGCGTCCGCAACGGCGATGGCGTCAACAATGTATTAGTTTGTGATTAGCTCAGTTTTATGGGGAACCACTAGTGGTATGTCAATGATAATTGGTATGCACATGTATTACCATTGCCACATCTCATTGCCATGGAGATTATTTGGCCTGCCCCCTCAGTCATGGTCTATTGACCTTGAATGGTTTTCTTACTTTACATGTATTAGTTTGTGATTAGGTCAGTTTATGGAGATCCACTTGTGGTACATCAATGATAATTGGTATGCAGATGTATTACCATTGCCACATCTCATTGCCATGGAGATTTTTTGGCTCTGCCCCCTCAGTCATTGTCTATTGACTTTGAAAGGTTTGCTTACTTTACATGTATTACTTTGTGATTAGGTCAGTTTATGGAGATTCACTTGTGGTACATCAATGATAATTGGTATGTAGATATATTAGCATTGTCACATCTCATTGCCATGGAGATTATTTGGCTCCGCCCCCTCAGTCATGGTCTATTGACTTTGATTGGTTTGCTTACATTACATGTATTAGTTTATGATTAAAATTACAAAAAGGCGAGACATATCTCTGTGATAACAGTTTATGAAAGTTAGTATGATATTTTATTCTGTTTTAATCATCATTGTCTTATATGCTATAACATGCATTTTAAACATCTTGAACATTGTTAATATAAAGAAGAAAATGTGGTATGAGTGCCAATGTCAGACAGTTCATAACATAGAAAAAAGTAAAAAAATGATGATTAAAGTATGGCCTTCAACACAGAGCTTTGGGTTACACTGAATCGCAACTATAAAGAGCCCAAAAAATGACTGAAACATTTCAAACAGAAAAAAACAACGGTCTAATCTATATAAACATGATAAATAAATCCATCATGTCCAAAATCACTTTTGAACTTTCAACAAAAGACAACCACTAAACATTCTAGACAATGATGGTAAATGACACTCTTCTCAACCTAAATATAATACATTGAAAAAGATCTACATCTTGTACATGTAAGTAAAATTTACTATTGTCTTTGCAAGTGGGCAATGTAAGTGATTGATTCAAGAAGAAAATATCAAAATTAAATGAAAAATAATACTTAATTTAAACATGAATCCAAGCAAAGTTCATATAATATCATGCAAGCATTTGTTAAGTGGATGTAAGCAATTAAATGAAATGGTAGGGCCTTTGCAACAATGAAAGAAACACATATATGGCTATGCTGGTTATTTATAAAAGGCCTAAACATGAAAAATATGGAAAATAATTGATCATGACAATATTGTGTTAAACTAATCGAAAATATAGTTTTAATTTCTCTTGCAGTAATTTTCCTTTGCAAGAAACGTAACATCTACATGTAAACAACATGGATGCTTTATTGAATGGGATATTGTCCTCCAACCATCCAGATCAACTGAAGAAGCAGTTACTGCATAAAATAGCAGATAAAGGGGCACAACCACAGGCAATAAAAACAATAAAATCTGTATTTGAACTGACTATAAACTGGTACCTGGAAATTGATAATGAGCTTGCATCAAATGAAGGCTTGACTATTTTGAAATCATGGCCTAAACACAATTTATCAACTTTTGAACAATTTTTCGACAGAGATTATTTAGTTGGTTTACTTTTTAAAAAATGTCGTAGAGAATGCAACATACCAATTCTTATTAAAGAATGTTTACATCTTCTTCAAAGATCGGCCATATTTTATAGTCATCTAAAAGTTGTAGAAGCGATGGCTATTAATTATGTACAGCAACATCCTTCAATGGCTTCTATAGTGAACTTTATTAGTTTGTTAAGAACTTTTAAAGAATGCATACCTAAAGGTGATTTCACGTCAAAATTTTGTATCACATTGATAAATGGAGTGGCATTAGTAGGTCATCCAGATGGAAGGGTCTTAGAATATATTCAGGGTTCCGAATTAATTTTCAAGTTCATCAATGCGTTATGGAACCAAGCAGATTCTAGATTCATTTTGGAATCGTTAAAAGCAGTGTTCACACTTATTTCTGACGAAAGCATAGAAATGACTTTCTGTCTTGGAGCGATTGTTCAACATATTCCAAAAGAGATGATTGAAATTGTTGTGAAATATGCCGTGTTTGAAAGTAATATAGACGATGACAGTATGACGAGGGCATTAAATAGAATCATAGGTTGGATCCAATGGCCAACAGCGGTCAACGTCAGTGTTTGGATAATTGGATTCCTACAGAATCTTGCAGCAGAAAAGAGATTCACAGTTTTGATATCTGTAACTGAGGACAAAATAGAACAGGTTAGAAGTCCATTTCTGTGGATTCATTATTATTTGTATATATATATATACAAATATGGGTACCAAATTTCGGGGTTTTCACTGGTACAGGTTAACCACAAATTTAAATGTACAACAAATTATAAATTTTCTTTAAAGATTGTTTGCAGTCTTTTGCAAGACAAGGAAATCAAGTATCCACATGGAAGTTTTTCTTAATTCATGAAAATTGGAACCAAGAAATATAAATGAATCCAAAGTATAATGAATCACTGAGACCTTTTTGCTTCTTTCCTGTTTGACATTTTTATGATTTTCTTAGTTTTCAGAAAACTTGTCATTGTAGTTTTGTGGCAAGTGGCACCAAAGCAACATGCACAAGTGTGTGAACTGTGGTTTTATCCTAACTCTAGCCATATTATAAAAAGACATTCAATACATGTACATGTAATAAAAAAACATCAGAATTTTTTCATCATGAAATTGAATATATATTTGTAAATAATCATAAACAAATTATTTTAGGTATTCAAAGCAGTAGAGTTGTCTCAAGTTAGGAAAGGTGCTTTAAATGTATTGACTCATATGTTACTGAGTTTCCAACACTCACCAGAGCCATTCCATAAGGTAAGTTTGGACACTATTCAAGACAACGCTAACAGATATACATGTGAGAATTAAGGGAGTACCGAACACTTGGGCCACGGTTTTTTAATTTGTTGGTTTACGGATTTTTCCCATAAAAAAAACGGGTCGGTCGGTCGAAAAAAAAAAAGAAAAAAATATCTTTCAAAACAGAAAAATATGCAAAATAAATATATATTTCACCTCACTAACAGAATGTTTGTCTGATATGCTGTTTTGTCATCATTTCTTAACATTTAGTTCAATGAAAAATTATTGATCAGTGATCATGAACATTGCATGACATCGTTAATAACTTCCTGTAAAAAAGGGGGGGTTGCAAGGACAAAGACAAAATTAAATCGTCATTTCACAAACAAGAAAAACAGATTCGCGTAGCTCTCAATCAATTCCAGAAAACTTGGTAAATAATGATCTTCAATCACAAAAACTGATAAAGAAAAAAATGTAAAAACGTCGTACAAAAATAAGTTTCAACACACGTGTCGAAAAACGTAATAGACTAGTCCACTGGAAAAACAACAATATCGGATGAATCAGTTGTCATGCAATCCGGTTTTTATCCCAATGATCAATATTTTTTATTATCTATGAAACAAGAAAATTTCAAATGATTTGTTAATATTCAGTACTTTAATTGATGTATTCCACCTGTTCACATTTGGACAAGTCTATTTATTTGAGATGATGCATCTTACGGACTGATGACAAATAAGGGAAACAAACTTATTTTGTAATAGGTTTTAAACACAGGTTTCGTTCTGCAAAATTATTTGCGCAAAAGACATTTCAAGGTCAGTTATAATTGATTTGTCTATTTTTAGAAACGTAAATTGGAAGTTTTATTTTTCACAACAGAAAGTGTTATCAACTTTGTTAATGATTAATGCATTTCATTTCATAAAAAAAGAAATTTTAATTATTTTTTAGTGATAATGCATTGATAAGGGTTGGCAGGAATAAAAAAGCATGAAAGTCAATTTTATTTTTATTCTGAAAATCGCAAAAACGGGTCGGCGGATCCGTAAACCATCAAATAAAAAAAACGTGGCCTTATGACTAAAATTTATTTGGCTTGTTTAATTTTCATTAAATTTTTTACAAAAGTTTGACTTTGACTCTTTGACAAAAAAATAAAAATTTCAAAAAACATGAACCACACACTTTTTCGCAAGAAAATCATTGGATACATGTACATATCAGTTTGACAAACATTGAATTTGATCAATGTGAAGTTTTATATTTCCTTTACAATAGAATGTGACTTAAAAACTCAGCTGTTTTTTACAGAGTTATCTCCCTATAGTATAATGTACATGTACCACATGCACCTTAAACAATCTGAAAAAGTTTTCAAACTATGTAAAATGAATGATTGTAAAATAATTAAGAGATTTATACATGTTTAAAAAATTTGTTCTGATTATTTGTGAACAAGGCTACTATTTATAAGCAACCTTGGCTTTATCATGGCACTGCCAGTTCTATTGTTTGAGAAAGCCAGAGAACCATATCATTCCATGAGAAAACTGACAACTAGACTTGAACTATTTAATGGGCCATCATGAAAAATAATATCTAGTTTCTTTACATATACAAAAGAATTAAAAAATACATATATATAGATTGGGTTAAAAGAATAATAAATGACTATTTTAGATATTAATTATCATAGAAATTTCTTTAAGATAATGAACTTTTAAAATAAGATGCCTTTGATAATAATTTCAGATTTTACCCAAGATTCCAAGAGTTATGTCAATTTTGACTACAGAAACTTCAGGACCCAGTCAAGATTGTGCTGTTAGATTGGCTTACCTTATTCATTGCTGTATGTACCATCATGCTGGTTACCCTGATCTTTATGACCCAGTTATGGAAATTATTAAGGTAAGATCCAGATATCATGTTATGTAATGTAAATATAGATTCTAACATTAGAAGTAATGGATTAATTGAAAAACCAGGGCAAAAAATATTCCATTTTTAGACTAGGGTCACCTCTGATTAAAAATATTGAAATTCAGAAAGTTATGAGAGAACGTTTTGAGGTTGGTACATATGTTTGTGCATCTAGTCCACCATAAACTGCCTAATTTAAGAAATTATTTAATACCATAAAGATTAGAATCCACAATTAGATATTACAAATGGTATTCAGAATTAAGAATATATGGCTCATTCTAATTGGTTGATGTATGTCTGATTGTCGCAGAATTTTGTTAATACTAGACACTTCATGCACTCTGTGTTATAAATATATTTTCATTTCCTAAATGGTACTTGAAAGTCTTTTCTATTTTGTGATTAGACACATGTTTTTAAGAGAAAATTGATAGGCAAGGGAGATAAGTACATTTTACATTAGGAAAACAGGGAACCTATTTTTTTTGGACTAAAAAAATACTGTTCTACTAGATTATCTTGAATTCTAGCAAGTACTTATTAAAAAAAATAAGCTTTCTAAAGTCTGTATCTCAACCAAAGCTACTACTGTTGCCTTTGAAAAATTATATTTAATTGATTTTTGCAATCTTAAAAATGTCTCCCTTGACCTCATACGATTCAATCTAGAACAACCCTTACTGCATGTACTGATTTTACAGTTAATTTTTCTAAAGAATGACATATTTATCTTAGCAAGTGCTTTTAGGAAAAAAGTGATTTAATGACAAAAAGTGGTTAAATGGAGAAAAAAAAGTGCTTAAATGAAATTAGTGCATTTTAAACATTTTTTTTTTCCATGATATTACCATATCATTTATCAAAGATAAATGATGGTTTGACCGGTCAATTGCATTACAATGAAGCGTCAGATGAAGTTTTGTATGTATACATGTACAGTAAATTGGATGTTATTTAATGATATAACTTGTTTGATTACAGGACTTCCCACAACCAGATCCAGAAGAAATCCAAAAGAAGCTGGCAGAAACAAGATGGACCAATCAGAAAGCTGGAAATAAAAATTATGTTGTTAAGGTCACACAGAGGTCAGAGACAGGAAAAACAGGATTACATAACCTTGGCAACACATGTTTTATGAACAGCATTGTACAAGCCTTATTTATGGCTGATGGGTAAGATATTAGTGTTTCAATTAGAAAAGAATAATTATAATACTGTAAATTTAGAAATTATTAATTATTGTTATGTTTTTATTATTGTGAAAAATGCAACAGGGTTATACATTTTTTGTACTTGCAATAATTTAAACTCCTATTTTGACATTTTTTAAATGATTCAAATAGGATTTTTCTCAATACTGCTTAAATTAAAATCACATTCTAGTCTAAAATGACTAAATCTTAATAAAAAGTGCACACAATAATTTCTTAATTTACAGTGAAACTTTTCAAAACTTAATCTTGCTAGACTGTAAATGTTTTATTATTAAGCCTGTGTTTAGTTTCAACAGGGTTTAATGGTCAAACTGATTTACATTTAGTTCTCACAAGCATGACAAAATAGTTCAATTTTAAACATTTGGTTGCGATTTTTCACAGAGTATTTGTAAATTTGAGTGCTTCACTTTTGAATATATTGCAGTATTTCAATAGAATGGAGGGAGGGGGTCTTAAAAAAATCTATGATCGATTGACAATGATCATTTGTGATACTGACTTATTTGTCAAATTTGATACAAAACGACTAAATAATAAAACTCAACTTTAAGATTAACATATATTCTCGTATGAAATAAGTCAAACGTTTGTACTATAAAAGAAAATACAATCACTACAGAACTTACGAAACATGTCTTCTAAGATATGTAAATGAATAAATATGTTTAGCATAATTATAGATATCCAATACCTTACCGATATCGTTTAGTAAACTAGACAGTTTGAATATAAGTAACCTGCTATAACACTTTTTTACCGATATCTTAAATGAAGCTTATTAATATGGTCCAGTTTTATGAAATGTGGAGTAAATCAGAGAAGAACAGAGATTATGACAGTATTTGTCACCAACTGCTTAATTACAGATTCCTTGTTTTTCGTAAAGGAATACAATGGACGTGGTTGAGTTAAACATGTGTCCCATATTTTGCCTCACTTGGACTTGTATCAATTATTGGTAATGCAAATGCCATGTACTAGCCACATTAACCTGTGTGTTACAACATAACAAACAAACAACTTGTGAAATGAGGTGGAAAAGGGTTGGCCTAAAACTGAAGTATAATCAGCACAAAAGCAAAAAATGAAAATACAGAATACATCAATTACCAATATAGGAGTAGTAACGGAAGGTCTTATTGCAACTTAAAAGTAAATCATGGTCTTTTCCAAGTAACATATATTGAAAAGATAAAATAAAGTATGTAGAACGTCATTACGTTTACTAAATCATGAACGTACATTGTACGGGTGGGCTTTTAATCCTTTATCAGAAAGTGACATTTAGTATTACTTTGTTCTATAACTTGTTTTTCCAAGTAGGAAAATTGTTTTGGGAATTTCGTTAAAATGTCCTTGTGTTTGTCATGTGTGTTACATTGATCAACCTTTGTTTTGTTAGTAGAGATTAACGTGCATTTTATATAAAGATTTCAATGTGTGTGATATAAAAACTCAACAACAAATGATGGTGAACTTGAAAAAATTGTTTTAGATTATATACAAATTGAGAACTCTTCTAAAATAACGTACCTGCCATTTTGTTTGCCCAATTTAGTGAGGTATTTCAATTTCGTTTTAAATCTACTTCGTTTCTATTTTTAACCAATAATCAAATAGAAAATGGTGTTTTAAAAGGACAAAAAAATACACAAATATTAAAAATGACAAACATACACATTCATACTAGTCATTACAGGTGAATATGCCAACAAAGAATATTAGAGTACACCAAGCTAGGTAAAAGAAAGACAACTCATCCAAATAAATGTGTTACTAGTGTCTGCAAATTGCTTAATTCGGTATTTAAACGGCGAGTTTCTTATTATTTATCTTAAAATTTACTTTCACTAGTGAACACATTTACTTCTTGCATTTTGTTATTCTTTATAAAGGCTTTTCGTCCTGTTTAAAGCGAAGTTATCTATTGTGTTTGTTTTTAACAAATTAACTAAAAAACTAAGGGGGATATATATATGGGAGAATATTCTTCATTTTTTCATGGAAAAGTTATGAATAGAGTTTAATTTCACTTTCAAATGGTTACAACAATCAACATTTACGATATCCCACTTGAACAGAATTCCTAGTTTTTAAGATTTGTACTTAACAAAATATACAGATGAATAAAATCAAAATAAATCATTTTAATAGAAATAAATTTCTGTGAAATATGTTGACACGTCTTTTACAAAATGTTCAACTGAATGCACAAATATTACAACGAGTTCATAAGTGTAAGTCTCTTTACAGAAGTGTTATATTTTTGATCCGGCTCTATTTGAGCTGACTGCATAAATGCTTGTTGTGCGGATTCACTGTCTCCAAGTAGTTGTAAAGCTATACCGAGAATTTTGTAGGATTCAGAATGAAACAATTTCTCATTTTCAATAAAATAGCTTTCATCTATAATAACTTGTAAAGTTTGTAGGCAATCCTGACATTGTCTGACATTATTGAGATGATAATGACATAATATTTTTAGAAAATAAGCATACACTATAGAGGAAATACGATATAGTTTTTGTTTCACTTCCATTTGTAGTTCATTTGGTATAAGCCCAGAGTTTATTTTAAATGTCAGATTATCTATAAGAATGATTTTCCACAAATGTACAACACTTGTTTTCTTGAAAAATTGCATGTCGGACAATCGAAAACGACTATCCGACATATCCATGAAGCGGCATACTTTTTCAGAGGTACATTTCGATATAGAATATACGATGATTTGTAACGCATTACTATACTGTTTTACTTTATAGAAAAACGAAGCTAACATCAGCCATCCTGAAACACTGTCATGATAAATATTTTGCAGGAGAGTACAAAGACAGGATTTGTATTGTTTATATTGATATTTATTACTATTTCTAGAACTACTCAGTTGAACAAACTGCGCATATTGTCCACACAACACTGACAAGTAGTATGTATTTAAGTATTTTAGTGAAGGTTGGTGACAGGAGATTATCTGATTTATTCCTCTTTGGTATTCAATAGTGTGCTGCTCATTATCATTACACATAGTATTAGCAAAATATAATAATTTTGAATAAACGGTTTTTGCTAACTCGATAGTATGCAATGTATTTGTTTCGATAGGACTCGTCCACCTTGATACATGAAAATTATATAATTGATCTGAAAATAACAAGCATCGCCATCCGTAACTATGCAGCTTATATAGTTTATTTAAAAGTATTCTACCAGCGCGTCCCTCTATTTTGTTCTCAAACAAGTTGTTTTCTGGAATGAAGTAATGTAAACAAATTGAATAGTCAACAGAATAAATCAGTCTTCTTAAACATCGCATAAAACAATGTATAAGAGTTTCTGGTTTCCATATTGATTGTGGTAATTCTTCTGATATCCAGAACATAATTGTTTTCAGGAAGTATGAACAGAGTAAATCTTCACATTCGGTGTAGGTTGATATTACATCTTTCAAAAGAATTTTCAGGAGGGCATAGCATAACAGTTGTGTATGTGTAAAAGTATTAATAAGAAATTTTTCTCCAACAGAAAAAGAAATTCGCCATTCTATATTCTCTCTTGGTGATCCCTTTACTCCTACTGGTACAAAAAGTACTCCATGTTTTATAATACTTTGTTTGACATTATAACTTGGCCATGAGTTGTTTGATCTTTTTATCCACTGTGATGCTTGTGATATCCATGTTCTACAATGTAAGCAAATAGCACTGTCAAAGTTTCCTTCTTTGTCAGATATACATGGCCCATGTATTACACTATTTGAATGACGCTCGACTGATTGTTTATATAATGTGCTCGAAAAATAATGTTTTCCATTATAATCTTCAAAGTATTCAACTGGACTTTGACTATAATTGTGTTTAACTTGCAACCGAGCGAAACCAGCTTTTACATCATCTGTTTCCATTAACAAATCTAAAGCATTTGAATTTAAAGACGTTTGGACGTTTTCATAGACCTCAATCTTTCTAATTACATACATTACATCTAAATCACTTCCTCTCATCTCAAGTCCTTCACCAAAACTTCCACTTGTGATAAAAGTGGTAAACTTTTGACTCGTCATATTATCCCTGACAGTATTCATCAATCTCAAATTCTTAACATGATTCTCTGATCCAATTATGTTCTGATACATATAACGATACAGTGCTAATGATATGGTTTTTGTCTCTATGTCTGAAATATACACGTCATAAAAAAGATTTATAATAAAATTGAGAATGGAAATGGGGAGTGTGTCAAAGAGACAACAACCCGACCAAATAAAAAACAACAGCATAGATGTATAGATTATAACATGGCCTTTTCCATATTGGCCCTGGTATCATCCCGAGACTCCCATATCGGCCTTGAGGCTTTAGCAGAGGGCCGATATGGGTCGAGGGATGATACCAGGGTCAATATGGAAAAGACATGTTATAATCTGTTCATCACATATTTAAGTTCTGCAGATTAGAGACACAAAGTACAAGTATTACAATTTAATGAAACATAACAGGTAAAATCTTAAAGTTTGTGTCACAAAAGTGTCGTTAAGGACGCAATGACGTAACGTCATTTAGAATCAGGGCACAATATCGATATACTCTTTTTTGCCCCGGGCAATTTAGAGGTTATTATGGTTATTGCATATGCAAAACCCAACGTATTCATAACAAATATGTGATAAATTATAAATACATAATCCCTGATACTGATGTTAACATAAATCTACTAGTGGTTGCAATACAATTGTTTGAACTATTTTAAAAGAGAGAAAGAAGATACCAATTTGAAAGGGATAGTCAAATATTCAAGTTAAACATAAAAAAAACATGAATAAAAACATCGCATTATTAGGAATCAAATGATTGTCGGATTTGCATTGATAATTCGTGATACTGATCAAATGGTTAAACTGTATACAAACCGACTGGCTAATAAAACTCATTATAGGTTGCACTTTGTAAATACAGCTGTTGCTCAAACCACGCCTCTTTTGTGGAGATCTTGAATATTCATAGAAAATTAATGGTTACATACTGGTTCCCAGTTATGCTCTATGTGTTCGATCTCACGGAGACATAACTTGGGAATGTTACCAGTAAATAAACATGTGCATAATGTTTACATTGAAATCTGTGGTAACCTTTCATTCGAGATAGGGATAGTTAAGAAAATTAGTGTTAGTTTAACCTCTGAGAAGTTCATGGCATATAATCATGATAAACGTTGAAAATATCCTGCACAGTCCTATATTTTGACCTTTGAAAAAAATTGTGCATATGAACTTTCAATTCTAGGATAAGATATTTTTCAAAACTTCAGAGTATAAGTGGTACAGTTTTAGTTGTAATAGGGGTTCCTACGGGAAATTGCATTGTCAATATTTACAGAAATGCAACCTATAAGGAGTAACATCTGTTCTCGTGTGTCATATTTATATTTTTTTTAAGATAAAGGAAATAAATGAATTCACGAGAGAACGGCTTCCGTTTCTCTTGAACGTAAAAAAACAATCCTTGTAGATTTCGAAAAAGAGCAGGCTATAATGCCGCTATAAGGCAGCACTCGCAACAGTAAAGTGAAATGGATTAGTATTAGTTGTAATAACTTGTTTCCTTATTCATTAAAAAGAAATATCTTTTAAACTAACGGCTTTCGTCTACTCGTGTCCAAGCAGTAGTATTTTATAGAAATTGAGACTTCTTTTAAAATTACGTACCTGCCATTTTGTTTAAGCAATTCAGTTGGGTATTTCCATTTCGTTTTAAATCTACTTTCGTTTCTATTTTTAACCAACAATCAAATAAAAAATGTTTTCTATTTTAATCAATCAGGCACGAAGAAAATATGAATATTTAAAAGGACAAACATATGCACATTTATAAACAGTACAGGTGTATAAAAAAAGAATAAAATATTAGAGGAGAGCCAGCTGGGTAAAAGAAAGACAGTTCCACTGTAAGGGAGCTACCATTTGATTATTATGGGGGGGCTAGGATGAAATTTGAAAAAAATTGGCAGGACAGCTCCCTTACAGAACTGAAATGTTTGCAGCAGGTCTGCAGCATACTTGCTGCAGGTCTGCTGCAAACAAAAAGCTTGCAGGAACCCTTTGAATAATGTTTGCAGAAGTTTGCAGCTAGCTGCGAACCTCCTGCAAACATTGCGGCTTTTTGCTGCAAGCTTGCGGCAAGTTTGCAGAAACTTTTATGTTTGCAGTAAGATTGCAGGAAACTCTAGAATTTAAGGGATGTTCGCAGCTAGATTGCAGGAATCTTTGATAATTCTATATGTTTGCAAGAACATTGCAAGAATTACATAAAACGAATGAGCATGCCCATTGGTAACTTCCTGGAAGATACAGATTTAAAATTTGAAAATGTTGAAGGTGTTTGAGTCATGTTATCATACAATGGATTAGTATTTAGGGAGTATTTTAGATTGGAAATTAATAGAAAAGTTTTCAAAGACATTTGTTGTAAGTATTGATTCTTCATAGACGTGTAAATATATGAAAGTCGTCCCCTCAATAAATACATGCATGAAGTTTTGAAAAACATTTTCAAACACGCATCAACTATAATACAGTACACGAGTCAAGAATGTTTGGAGATTATAACTTATTTTAAAATATTGTGTTGTTCTAATTCAACTTGAATTATATTAAAATGTTAATTAAAAAGCAGTATTTATTTACAAAATAAATTTCAAATAAACCTTTTATCTTATTTTAGATATGCATTCAACTCATTTTAGCACTTACTTCAACAACAAGAAATCTTAAGACTATTCTTTAAAGGAATAAACCTTTACTATGATAATTATGCAAATAATTAATTATTCGAAATATTATATGTATGTATGTAACCAAACTTTTAGAATTTACTGTGTAATAAAGATAATGTCATGTGTATACACAACATGACTTAATTGGTTAGTATTGTATAATCATTTATGTAGTTCCTACAAGTTTGCCGCAAGCTCGCAGGAGAAAAATTAATTTGAATATAAAAGTTTGCAGCAGGTCTGCTGCAAACACGCAGGAGAAAGATTAATTTGCATAAAAATGTTTGCAGCAGGTCTGCAGCAAACACGCAGCAGGTCTGCTGCAAACACGCAGGAGAAAGATTAATTTGCATAAAAATGTTTGCAGCAGGTCTGCCGCAAACACTCATTTGCATAAAAATGTTCGCAGCAGGTCTGCAGCAAACACTCATTTGCATGGTAAATTGTTTGCAGCAGACCTGCGGCGTATTTGCAGCAAACACGCTGCAAACACAGACTCTGTGTTCGCTGCAAGTCTGCAGCAACTTCGCAGCAGACCTGCAGCAACTATGTGCAGGAGGCTGATTTTTTTGTTAAGGGTCTAAGGAGTTTTGAGTAAAAAAAAAAGGCAGGATGAGACACTTGCAAAAAAAAAAAGTCAGGATGACAATTATTGTAAAAAAAGTCAGGATAAACTAGAAAAAAAAAAAAGCAGGACCGGATAGAGTGAAAAATAAAAAGGCAGGACAGAGATTACAACTAAAAAAAAATGCAGGACAAAATTTTTCATCCTAGCCCCCCCATAAAAATCAACTGGTAGCTCCCTAACATGTGTTGATAGTGGAGACAAATTGCGTCATTGTGGTATTAAAAAGGCTGATTGCTAATCATTCGTGTTAAAGTTTACTTTATCTTGTGGACATATTCACTTTCTGCATTTTGCCTTAATTTCAAAATATGAGTTATGAAGGCTTTTCGTCATGTTTTTTGACAAAGTTATTTTTAATTAATTCTTCTTTTAAACCTTCCAGAATATTCCATCGAAAAATCCCAAAACAATCCACCTACCTTAATTCTTACTTCATAACTGAATATGAAAAGATGTGATATGAGTGAGTAAAGATGTCAGTAACACTGAGACATTTGCATAAGGTGTTGTAAAACTTTTGTCATCATTTGACATGTTTGATTTAACCCCATTTCATAAAGATTGTATATCAAAAAGTGTGCATTTCGGCTAATTGGTAAATATGTGGTATCAAGTACTATAATGATGTTTTGATGACATTCCAACGAACTAGTTTTCGATCATATTCAAATTGTAGACAGTGTTTAACATCATAAAATATATTCTTCAATTCAAGACAAAACACAGCAATATTAACTCAAACATAGGGGAGTATGGTTAGTATTCTCATCTATGTTGATTTCCTTCGTACCTTTAGCTCCTAATTTTTCAAAACCTCTACCCCTCCCCCCTTAAAAAATAACCCAACAACACAACATTATGATATCATTCTATAAAAAAAAATTAAATCAAAATTTGTTCAGTCTTTTTTTCTTTTTTCTACAATTTTATAATCAATGATTTGGCTAATTATTTACAATACTTTTAGTTCTTTCACATTTAAAGTCTGTGTGTTGTTTTATAAACGCTGATGTTTGATCATTTTGCATTCTTCAATTTCGAAATAATTCATGGAAGCCATAGATTTGTTGTAAATTTACACATGGCCTGGGCCGTGATATTTGAATTTTATTCTGAGCGTTAGCGAGGGATAAAATTAACGAATATAACGGCCCAGGCCATGTGTAAATTTACAACAAATCTATAGCTTCCATGAATTATTGCGATTCTAATAGGACAAATAAATTAATTTAAATACTGAAGCGAGGGTTGGTGTGTCGTGTGTGGAGCTGTTCTTTTTTACTCCTTGATAGATAAAGCTCAAATATTCTCATACATCTTTAACTTGCATTAATTATTTCGTTGATAACCGATAGAAAAAATATGTTTAATTCTCAAACCCAATATTTCCGATTTTTAATTTACATGTTTTCTCGTAAGCTACCGTCAAATCCCAAATTGACATTTCGTAAAAAAAGGAGCTGCCATGTTGACTCGCTGAAATCAAATGCACTGGAATAAAAAACCTCAGAATTCCATTTTTATACAATATTATACGAACTTCGTTGGTTTCAATTTTTTTTTAATTTTGTGATATTGACTAAAAATTGTTTTTATACTGCAACTTAAATTAGTATATTGATATTTTTTTAAATCGTAACATAAATATCAAGCTTATTTGCATCCCTTAATGAACCCCTGATTGTAGAGAAAGTGTTCCATGATGAAATTGACATTGCACAACATATACAGTGTTACTATTTTTAGGAAATAAACAAAACTATTTGCAATACATTAATTCTTTTTATCATGCATCTGAATAAGAATAAAAGTTCTATAATGTCGTTTGTTTAATTAAAATTAGTAATACAATAAAATTGGCAAAGCGTTTGCAATGTAGGTTCAAATACATGTGGATTTACGTGGGAGGTATATTGTAACATCCATTATAATGTATATCTCTGAGTCTGCGCTAAGTATAGATATATCGAGAATTTTCACACGGTGTCGTTTACAAAGCGAAAGAAGCACGTCATATTAGAATTTTGTTTTACTTTGAAAAAAATATAGGTGTTTCCTGAATTATCCCTTTATCGTCTTTTTCACTACAAAATGTTTATAGATACAATTGAATAATCAATTTAAATGGGTTCTTAAATTTCTTGTTTACACTTTTTAAATTTAAAGATTTGGTTATTATGGTGATAAAATAACAAGTATGGGGAAGTTTAAAACACAAGCAATGACACCAAAAAAACCAAGGGGGAAGAAATGAAAGCAGTGTGAAGATGTCTGAATGTATTGGTTTTCGATCAAATTTGGATGTAGTTAAATGTAAACGGTTAATTATCACAACAAACCCAACTATTTGCTGGTAGGAACAGGTTATTCGGACTAACTGCTTCACATACGAATATGTTCGATTTTTATTTGTGAAGGTAATCCCGTCTTTCTTTTCCCAAATGTGACCTACCAAATTAAACTTAGTTACATAAGTAGATGTATAACTATGTATAACTATGATGGTCAAACGTAACCTACTGGAGCACCAAATACCAACTTAGTTCTTGAGGGGGTTCGTGTTGTTCATTCTAGTTTAGCTTTTGTGTGTTTCTGTTCCATGGCATTGTCATTTTTTTCGAAATTCGCCTCTCTTTTTCTGGAAGCAAAGATTTTCCCTCGTTAAAAGATTGTGTATCGATCAATAGACTATAAGTTTTAAAGGTATTTACTGGGAATGAACTGTTTACTTAAAGTAAAACAGCACCTACCGTATAATTAAACATTTAATTACTGCCTATTCAAACATCGGCATACACTCTTTCCTCAAAACATGAAATAAAGATATCAGCCAGCAAGTTAAAGGGAGGAAACACAAAAACAACCCGAAATAGAAAAAATCGTACATACATATCTCAGCTCCAGAGAGACCTTTATACTTATAAATAAAAAATAAACGGACAACACCATGGTTAGAAAAGAAAAGGTCACACAGACAACCAATGGTACACAAAACACAACAATCAAACTAAGGAACATATACCCCACCAAAACTTGATATCAGGTGCTCCGTAAGCGAAACAGATCCTGATCCATATGTAGCACCCGTCGTGTTGCTTATGTACCAACCCCAGTGAAAAGTCAAATTCGGTAGGTCACATTCTTGAAAAGGGAACATACCCGCTATCATCTGTGAAACGGGTATTTCATAACGGTCAAGCAACTCGTGATGGCGTCCGTAACAATTGCGAAGGAATGATTTTAACTGCACCATTTGGAACTCTTCATTTAATACCTTCATTGTGAGCAGTAACCCTCTATCAATAACATCGATTATGATTGGAGATTTCAAACCCGGGACTATCACATCAAGTGAAAGATATATACTCCGTATGCAGGAGCTGCTGGAATGCTGCTACATAGAAATGGAAAGTTCACAATTTGGCAGCCGAAATCATCTCTTTCATCATTAGGTTTTGTTTTCAACTGACCCTCATTGTCAATTTCTAAAAGTTACTCTAGACATAATGCAGACTTCGTTCTATCTGTTGTATGCTTTATCTCTAGTTTGATGGGATAGATGCGTTCAACATACTCAGCAAAGTTTGAATTATTAAGTGAAAGAACATCACCTATTTAGATTGAACTAATGGTCATTTTAAGAACATATATGTTGAGTACCTCGTGTAATATACAAGTATATTCGGTAAGTAATAATTATAAGCGGTCGGTTTGCCATTTGTTGTTTGATATTAGACATAATAATTGCCGCCAGCAGATTGATCGATATTTACAATTTCTCAGAATAATATCAAAATAAAAGGATATAAAGAAAATTACGCTTCTAGGCGCAGAATTAATGAAACAGTATGATAGTAAACATAATCCGTTTGTGGGTTTTAGTTTAAACTGTCTCTATTTTTTTAGTACTTTGTTAAAACTAAAAATAGATAATTAATCGCAAAACACAATTACTCATTACATATTTGAGGCCATTGCTAAGCTATTAGCCTATGCATAACTATTAAACATCGAACATTTCAAGTGCATACTACTGATGTCAGCACCAGATAAAATCCTACTGTATTGATTAGATATTTTAATGGAGTCAGAAGTCATCAATAGATTATATTATTCGGAAAACGAATTTCCTGAAATGTGTTCAGTGACTAGTAATCTAAAACAATTCGAACATTTCTTAGTTAAATGCATATCTTAATTTTCTCACTTTCCATTTTCTCTGGTCTGTTTAGGTTTGATGTGATTTTGTCGGGATACAGTATTTATGATATTTTCTATGTCCGCATAAAAAACACAATATTTCATTGTCCTGGTAATAATGCCCTTATTTAGAAAATAAATATTAGTATTAATAATAATCAGTTTCAGTATTATAGTTTGAATTGAATTGCCTTTTTGGCTTTTAAGATCTGAGAATACAGTTTTAAAACGTTGCTATTTTCTGCAGTTTGAGAATAATATGAGGTCAAATCATTAAAAAATGAGAAATGAAAATTAAATTTGAACTGTGCAAAGTAAATTATTACGTATGTGCTAATTAGTTTTTATCTTTTTTTCTTTCTTGTTCTTAGTAATGCATGACTATATACTTAAGCGTAGACATTTTTATATTTTCCTTTTCTTTTATATGATATAAAGAACTGAAATGTATCTATCTTTTAATCAATATGTACACCAACAGTTCAATATCTATCTTATAAAACGAATACCGACAAGTGTTAGTTATATATAAATGTCATTGAACTGGTTTGGTTTATAGACTATATTCTACTTTGAATTTAATATAAAAACTTACAAAAATGTGTATCATACTGTTTTACATCAGCAATAGATAGTCAAACATACTTTTGAGCTGGGGACAAAAGAAAGAGAAAAAAAGAGGATAAAAAAGTTTATTTTGCTACAACTGTGCTTTCTTGGTAAATAAAATTGACAGGTGAAAAAAGTGGTAAAGTAATTTAATATAAGTTGATTCCAGTACATTTTGAAAGACGTATTCCATGTGGGATTATAAGATAATGTGTCCTGTGATCATGTATCACGTCCGTCCATTGTTCAAGGGAGGACAATGGGAATGTTATTTTCAACTATAGATGTATTTCCATCTATTAATGTTATAAATAGAATAATAGTTCTATTGAATTTATTTCAATTTAAAAATGATTTGCGGAAACGTGGTTTTTTATTTATTATTTTGTTGATTGAAGTTGCATTGGGTAATAGCAAAGTATCCTTATGGCAAACCTTTAAATGTCCCTTTCAGTTCTAATGTTTTAAATGATTTTTATCAATTTTGTACACTCTTGGTTTGTAGTTAGTAGTCACGGAATTGAATATGTTTTGGAAAAATCAGAGTTCTACCCTCAAAAGAAGTTATGAAACTTTTTGTTGTTCTAATGAACAGAAGATATGGTATGATTGATTGTAATGTAGGAATGGAATATGTTTAAGAAAATACTTCCCATTATACCCCTTTATACGTATTTTGGCTTGTTTTCATTTTTACGTTTGAACATAAAACTGAGTAACAGTAAACTGAAACATTCAAATATACCAAATCACATTTTAGTTTCATATATAACCTCTTTTAAATACTAAACAGCTGTTGAAAATTGAAAGACATGAATAAGATTATATTCTGTAAAACCCGTTTAGTTTAAACATTTTTATTTATAGTGGATTGGGAAACAAGTTCTGCAACTTATATTAATCCCTTTCCACTTTGCGGATGCGAGTGTTGCCTTGTAGCGGCATTAGCCTACTCTTTTTCGAAATCTACAAGGGTGTCTTAAACGTGCTAGAGATATTGCTTTCTCTTAACACGGGTCAGCCATTTATCGTCCCCTTCCGACGGACTATCATCATACTCGCAAATGGTGTCGAGGGAGAGCCGAAAATTGAGTTCCTGAAATTTTCATCCCAAACAGGAATCGAACCAGGAACCTTTGTGTTAGTAGTCCGATGCACTAACCACTACACCACGGCTCTCTTAAACCCGTTTAATTGCCTCATTCAAAAATTTCATAAAATATGAGATTCTTTAGGTAATTTAAACAGTGTTATTGAAATGGCTAGTTAGTAAACATATTGGTTGGATATTATTATATGTAGTATGAGTGCCAATGATACAACTCTCCATCCATTTTATAATTTGTAAAATTAAACCATTATAGGTAAAGGTATACGGTCTTCAACACGGAGCCTTTGCTGACACTGAATAGCAAGCTATTAAAGGACCAAAAATGATCAAGTGTTAAACGATTCAAACGGAACAAAGAACGGTCTAATGTATAAAAAAAAAAAGAAGAGACGAGAAACATGTATTAACCACATGAACAAACGACAACCACTGAACATCACGTTCCTGACTCATAGGTCTGGGTTGTTTTTTTCTTAAAGAACGTGGATGCTGATCTTGTTTTTTTAAATGTTTTTCTAACCTTTCATATATTCATTGTTATTGTTTTTCATTATTATTTTTTATTCTATTGTGAATATTTGTTCCATCAGAAGACTGCAGTATGCAAGTTTAATTAACATTCTACTCTTATTTTCCATTAGACTGCATTATATTCAAAAGTAAAATCACAAAACTATATGAACTAAATATGAAATAATGAACTCCTAGGAAAATTCAAAACGAAAAGTCCCTTATCGAATGGCAAACTCACACAGCTCATACACATCAAACAAATTGATAACAACTTTCATACTTCTAACTTGGTACAGGCATTTTGGTAATAAATTGTGTTTTTAAAGCAAGCTAAACCTCTCACTTGCATGGCAGTCGCATCAAGTTGACAACGATGTGTGAACAAAACAAACAAACATTCAAGGTAGAAATGTCTCAAATAGACGTACAGGAGTCAACATTGTGTTATTATCTGAATCTCTATTACAACAAATATATAAGTAACAAATAAGTAAAAAAAGGCGTACAAACAAAGCACATTGACAAAACTGAAGGTCAAGAATACAAATTGACAAAGGCACTATTACACAATGACTGGTTTTAAAGGTACATAGCCACGTTCTTTATATAAAAGGAGCACGACAAGGCATATAGACACAGCAAATTAACAAAAATAAAAGACAGAATTTTTACTGTTTGTATTGGCGTTTATTTCTTATTTTTATGTTGTTTAATTGTATACACTGATCGCCTGCTGTATACTTCGTATGCAAATGTGGATTGTATTGAAGATTCGTTACAAGAAACTATCTGTTGTATTCCTCTACGATATAATATCCTGTCACTATCAACTCTGAAATAAATGTCATTGAACTATCTTTTTTTAAAGACTATCAATTCTTGTTCAAATTTGAAATAAAAGCTGACGCAAAACTTATAAGATACTATTTAGCATTGGCAATAGATAGTCAAACATGCTTTTCAATAGGTTTGTACTAGTAATAATTGGGTCTTTTTGTGACTTGGATAAAGAGGTGTCTCATTGACACTCATACCTCATTTTCTAATATCTATTTTAAGCTGGAGACATTAGGCAGAGAGAAATTCAGAAAAGATTATGCTTATAAATAGGAGCCATTAATAAAAATAACAGGTTGAAAAGGTGCTATAGTTAACTGATGCGAGTTGATTCAATATACATTTAAAAAAAAAATATTCCATTTGGGATTTTAATTTAATTTGTCCTGTATTTATCTATCATGTCCGTCAATTGTTCAGAGAGGACAATGAAAGTTGGATTTTCAATTATAGATGTAGTTCTTCCTTTTAATGTTATTAATAACAGATAAACGGAAACACAGCATGTTTTTTTAAATAAATTATTAAACGGACATATGTTTTGAAATAAACTAAATGCTTCCTCTAATTTAACATGAGAAAGTTCTTAACTTCCTTGTTTCCTGTAAAAAAAAACCAACTGATTAATGGTAAATCTCGGGAGAGGGGGGCTAGAATATGTCATTTTAAACAGCTTGAAAAAATGGGAATAGGTTGGAAAAACTATCAGACATATATGATAAGGTCCATAAAGGAGTATGGCCACAAGGGTTAAAAACGGCCCTGTCTCAGAATGTAACAAAATTACTGTAGAATGATTCCATACTAGCGTAGTTCATAAAATGATAACCATTAACTCTTTTTGTTTAATTTTTCATGGCGTCAGAAAAGACCAAGGTACAATGTGGTATTTAAGCCATTTGCGCGTAATGTTAAAATTGTTTCTTTAACTTTAACGGTCTAGTTATTTTAAAATAATTTCACCACAAGATTTATATTTACAAAATATTCGTTTCATCTCGTCCATATTTATTGTATTGTTTTTAAACTTTATTAACAGAAATTTGCAATATTAAGGTTTAAGCTGCACATAAGCGCTTCATTAATTAGTGGCCTGTATTTTCGTTTTCTGCATTGATATTAACAAAATATAAATCGATGGACTACGTAATCAAACATAATTATATAGCAAAGATTAAACATGTTAAATTAAAGTCATAAATGATTTTTTGGTCAGAAGGAATTTAGATTTAAAACTGTAAAATATCTTGGCGAGCAATGTACAGTTGTAAAGATGTATGAGGATAGTTGATCACAACGCATCTTCTTTCTTTAAATACTGTCATTATATATAACTATCATAATATATTGTATTGCAAAGTGCATGAAATATATAGTCACCTGTGAAAATGAAATCTAATTCATTTAAATGGTTCGTGAATGAATCCTTTTACATTTTCAAAAACCTAGACAAAGTTATAAATCAAATGCATTAGCGTTTTTTCCAAATTGTTATGCTCCATGATTTTTATCTTGCATTTGTTTTTTACACCATACCTTAACTAGAGGCTCGTAAGAGCCTGTGTCGCTCACCTTGGTATATGTGAATTAGACAAAGGAAACAGACAGTTCATGACAAAATTGTGTTTAGGTGATTGTGATGTGTTTGTACATTTACTTTACTGAACATTCTTGCTACTTACAATTATCACTATCTATAATGAACTTGTCCGTGTAGTTTCAGTGGAAAATGTTAGTAAAAATTTACAAATTATATGAAAATTGTTAAAAATTAATCATAAAGGACAATAACTTCTTAGGGGGTCAATTGACCATTTTGGTCATTTTGACTTATTTTTGAGTCTTAAATTGCTGTACATTATTGCTGTTTACAGTTTTAAAACTCTATCTATAATAATATTCAAGATAATAACCCAAAACAGCAAATTTTCCTTAAAATTACCAATTAAGGGGCAGCAACCAAACAACGAGTTGTCCGATTCATCTAAAATTTGAGGGCAGATAGATCTTGACCAGATAAACAATTTTACTCTTGACAGATTTGCTTTAAATGCTTTGGTTTTTGAGTTATAAGCCAAAAACTGCATTTTACCCCTATGTTCTATTTTTAGCCGTAGCAGCCATCTTGGTTTGTTTGCTCGGTCACAAAACACAATTTTTAAACTAGATAGCCTAATAATGATTCTGGCTATGTTTGGTAAAATTTGGCCCAGTAGTTTCAGAGGAGAAGATTTGTGTAAAGGTTAACTAAGATTTACCAAAAATGGTTAAAAATTGACTATAAAGGGCAATAACTCCCAAAGAGATCAAGTGACCATTTTGGTTCTGTTGATTTATTTGTAAATCTTACTTTGCTGAACATTTTTTGCTGTTTACAGTTTTTCTCTATCCATAATAATATTCAAGATAATATCCAAAAACAGCAAAATTTCCTTAAAATTACCAATTAAGGGACAGCAACCCAACAATGGGTTGTCCCATTCATCTTCAAGTTTCAGGGCAGATAGATCTTGACTAGATAAACATTTTGACTGCTTGTCAGATTTGCTCTTAATGCTTTGGTTTTTGAGTTATAAGCCAAAAACTGCATTTTACCCCTATGTTCTATTTTTAGCCGTAGCAGCCATCTTGGTTTGTTTGCTCGGTCACAAAACACAATTTTTAAACTAGATACCCCAATAATGATTCTGGCTATGTTTGGTAAAATTTGGCCTAGTGGTTTCAGAGGAGAAGATTTTTGTAAAAGTAAACTAAGATTTACGAAAAATGGTTAAAAATTAACTATAAAGGGCAATATCTCCTAAAGGGGTCAACTGACCATTTCGGTCCTGTTGACTTATTTGTAAATCTTACTTTGCTGAACATTTTTGCTGTTTACAGTTTTTCTCTATCCATAATAATATTCAAGATAATATCCAAAAACAGCAAAATTTCCTTAAAATTACCAATTTAGGGGCACAATCCCAACAATGGGTTATCCCATTCATCTTCAAATTTCTGGGCAGATAGAACTTGACTAGATAAAAAAATTGACTGATTGTCAGATTTGCTCTAAATGCTTTGGTTTTTGAATTATAAGCCAAAAACTGCATTTTACCCCTAAGTTTTATTTATAGCCATGGCGGCCATCATGGTTGGTTGGCCGGGTAAAAAAACACATTTTTAAACTAGATACCCCAAAGATGATTGTAGCCAAGTTTGGATTAGTTTGACCCTGTAGTTTCAGAGGAGAAGATTTTTGTAAAAGTTGACTAAGATTTACGAAAAATGGTTAAAAATTGACTATAAAGGGCAATATCTCCTAAAGGGGTCAACTGACCATTTTGGTCCTGTTGACTTATTTGTAAATCTTACTTTGCTGAACATTTTTGCTGTTTACAGTTTTTCTCTATCCATAATAATATTCAAGATAGTATCCAAAAACAGCAAAATTTCCTTAAAATTACCAATTCAGGGGCAGCAACCCAACAATGGTTTGTCCCATTCATCTTAAAATAATTCAGGGCAGATAGATCTTGACTAGATAAACAATTTTACCCTGTCAGATTTGCTTTAGATGCTTTGTTTTTTTAGTTATGAGCCAAAAACTGCATTTTACCCCTATGTTCTATTTTTAGCCGTAGCAGCCATCTTGGTTTGTTTGCTCGGTCACAAAACACAATTTTTAAACTAGATAGCCTAATAATGAATCTGGCTATGTTTGGTAAAATTTGGCCTAGTGGTTTCAGAGGAGAAGATTTTTGTAAAAGTAAACTAAGATTTACGAAAAATGGTTAAAAATTGACTATAAAGGGCAATATCTCCTAAAGGGGTCATTTGACCATTTTGGTCCTGTTGACTTATTTGTAAATCTTACTTTTGCTGAACATTTTTGCTGTTTACAGTTTTTCTCTATCCATAATAATATTCAAGAAAATATCCAAAAACAGCAAAATTTCCTTAAAATTACCAATTTAGGGGCAGAATCCCAACAATGGGTTGTCCCATTCATCAAAATTTTAGGGCAGATAGATCTTGACTAGATAAACAATTTGACTGCATGTCAGATTTGCTCTAAATGCTTTGGTTTTTGAGTTATAAGCCGAACACTGCATTTTACCCCTATGTTCTATTTATAGCCATGGCGGCAATCTTGATTGGTTGGCCGGGTAAAAAAACACAACTTTTAAACTAAATACCTCAAGGATGATTGTTGTAAAGTTTGGATTAGTTTGACCCTGTCGTTTCAGAGAAGAAGATTATTGTAAAAGTTAACTAAGATTTACGAAAAAGGGTTAAAAATTTACTATAAAGGGCAATAACTCCTAAAGGGGTCAATTGACCATTTTGGTCCTGTTGACTTATTTGTAAATCTTACTTTGCTGAACATCATTGCTGTTTACAGTTTATCTCCATCTTTAATAGTAATCAAGATAATAACCCAAAACAGTAAAATTTTCTTAAAATTACCAATTCAGGGGCAGCAACCCAACAATGGGTTGTCCCATTCATCTTAAAATTTTAGGGCAGATAGATCTTGACTAGATAAACAATTTGACTGCTTGTCAGATTTGCTTTAAATGCTTTGGTTTTTGAGTTATAAGCCAAACACTGCATTTTACCCCTATGTTCTATTTATAGCCATGGCGGCAATCTTGGTTGGTTGGCCGGGTAAAAAAACACAATTTTTAAACTAAATACCCCAAAGATGATTGTTGTAAAGTTTGGATTAGTTTGACCCTGTGGTTTCAGAGGAGAAGATTTTTGTAAAAGTTAACTAAGATTTACGAAAAATGGTTAAAAATTGACTATAAAGGGCAATAACTCCTGAAGGGGTCAATTGACCATTTTGGTCCTGTTGACTTATTTGTAAATCTTACTTTGCTGAACATTTTTGCTGTTTACAGTTTTTCTCTATCCATAATAATATTCAAGATAATATCCAAAAACAGCAAAATTTCCTTAAAATTACCAATTTAGGGGCAGAATCCCAACAATGGGTTGTCCCATTCATCTTCAAATTTCTGGGCAGATAGAACTTGACTAGATAAACAAATTGACTGATTGTCAGATTTGCTCTAAATGCTTTGGTTTTTGAATTATAAGCCAAAAACTGCATTTTACCCCTAAGTTTTATTTATAGCCATGGCGGCCATCATGGTTGGTTGGCCGGGTAAAAAAACACAATTTTAAACTAGATACCCCAAAGATGAGTGTAGCCAAGTTTGGATTAGTTTGACCTTGTAGTTTCAGAGGAGAAGATTTTTGTAAAAGTTGACTAAGATTTACGAAAAATGGTTAAAAATTGTGTATAAAGGGCAATATCTCCAAAAGGGGTCAACTGACCATTTTGGTTCTGTTGACTTATTTGTAAATCTTACTTTGCTGAACATTTTTGCTGTGTACAGTTTTTCTCTATCCATAATAATATTCAAGATAGTATCCAAAAACAACAAAATTTCCTTAAAATTACCAATTCAGGGGCAGCAACCCAACAATGGTTTGTCCCATTCATCTTAAAATAATTCAGGGCAGATAGATCTTGACTAGATAAACAATTTTATCCTGTCAGATTTGCTTTAGATGCTTTGTTTTTTTAGTTATGAGCCAAAAACTGCATTTTACCCCTATGTTCTATTTTTAGCCGTAGCAGCCATCTTGGTTTGTTTACTCGGTCACAAAACACAATTTTTAAACTAGATAGCCTAATAATGAATCTGGCTATGTTTGGTAAAATTTGGCCTAGTGGTTTCAGAGGAGAAGATTTTTGTAAAAGTAAACTAAGATTTACGAAAAATGGTTAAAAATTGACTATAAAGGGCAATATCTCCTAAAGGGGTCATTTGACCATTTTGGTCCTGTTGACTTATTTGTAAATCTTACTTTTGCTGAACATTTTTGCTGTTTACAGTTTTTCTCTATCCATAATAATATACAAGATAATAACCCAAAACAGTAAAATTTTCTTAAAATTACCAATTCAGGGGCAGCAACCCAACAATGGGTTGTCCCATTCATCTTAAAATTTTAGGGCAGATAGATCTTGACTAGATAAACAATTTGACTGCTTGTCAGATTTGCTTTAAATGCTTTGGTTTTTGAGTTATAAGCCAAACACTGCATTTTACCCCTATGTTCTATTTATAGCCATGGCGGCAATCTTGGTTGGTTGGCCGGGTAAAAAAACACAATTTTTAAACTAAATACCCCAAAGATGATTGTTGTAAAGTTTGGATTAGTTTGACCCTGTGGTTTCAGAGGAGAAGATTTTTGTAAAAGTTAACTAAGATTTACGAAAAATGGTTAAAAATTGACTATAAAGGACAATAACTCCTGAAGGGGTCAATTGACCATTTTGGTCCTGTTGACTTATTTGTAAATCTTACTTTGCTGAACATCATTGCTGTTTACAGTTTATCTCCATATATAATAATATTCAAGATAATAACTCAAAACTGTAAAATTTCCTTAAAATTACCAATTCAGGGGCAGCAACCCAACAACGGGTTGTCCGATTCATCTTACAATTTCAGGGCAGAAAGATCCTGACCTGCTAAACAATTTTACCCCTGTCAAATTTGCTCTAAATGCTTTGATTTTTGAGTTATAGGCCAAACACTGCATTTTACCCCTATGTTTTATTTTTAGCCATGGCGGCCATCTTGGTTGATTGGCCGGGTCAAAAAACACAAATTTTAAACTAGATACCCCAAAGATGATTGTGGCCAAGTTTGAATTAATGTGACCCAGTAGTTTCAGAGAAGAAGATTTTTGTAAAAGTTAACGCCGAACGACGGACGACAGACGACGGACGACGGACCACGGACGCCAAGTGATGGGAAAAGCTCACTTGGCCCTTCGGGCCTGGTGAGCTAAAAATCTAAGATTTTATTCTTATGCATGTATCAGAAGAATGAGTTTAAAAATAATTGCAAATACATTTTTAGCTCACCGGGCCCGAAGGGCCAAGTGAGCTTTTCCCATCACTTGGCGTCCGGCGTCCGTCGTCGTTAACTTTTACATAAATCTTCTCCTCTGGAACTATTGAACCAATTCCAACCAAACTTCTACTGATTGATTCCTAGGGTATCTAGAATAAAGTGTGTGTTTTAATTCCAATTTCATAAAAAAAACATGGCCGCCATGGCTAAAAATAGAACATAGGGGTAAAATGCAGTTTTTGGCTAATAACTCAAAAACCAAAGCATTTAGAGCAAATCTGACATGGGGTAGAATTATTTATCAGGTCAAGATCTATCTGCCCTGAAATTTGAAGATGAATCAGACAACCCATTGTTGGGTTGCTGTCCCTAAATTGGTAATTTTAAGGAAATTTTACTGTTTTTGGTTATTATCTTGAATATTATTATAGATGGAAATAAACAATAAACAGCAATAATGTTCAACAAAGTAAGATTTACAAATAAGTCAACATGACCATAATGGTCAGTTGACCCCTTTAGAAGTTATTGCCCTTTATAGTCAATTTTAACCATTTTTCGTAAATCTTAGTTTACTTTTACAAAAATCTTCTCCTTTGAAACTACTGGGCCAAATTTTACCAAACACAGCCAGAATCATTATTAGGCTATCTTATTTGAAAATTGTGTTTTGTGACCGGGCACACCAACCAAGATGGCCGCAAGGGCTAAATATAGAACATAGGGGTAAAATGCAGTTTTTGCCTTATAACTCAAAAACCAAAGCATTTAGAGCAAATCTGACAGATGGGTAAAATTCTTTTTATGGTCAAGATCTATCTGCTCTGAAAATTTTAGATGAATCTGACAACTTGTTGTTAGGTTGCTGCCCCTAAATTGGTTATTTTAAGGAAATTTTGCTCTGTTGGGTTATTACTTGAATATTATTATAGATAGAGATAAACTGTAAACAGCAATAATGTACAGCAATTTCAGACTCAAAAATAAGTCAAAATGACCAAAATGGTCAATTGACCCCCTAGAAGTCATTGTCCTTTATATTCAATTTTTAACAATTTTCATAAAACTTGTAAATTTTTACTAACATTTTCCACTGAAACTACACGGACAAGTTAATTATAGATAGATATAATTGTAAGCAGCAAGAATGTTCACTAAAGTAAGATGTACAAACACATTATAATCAGCTAAACACCATTTTTTTCATGACCTGTCTGCTTCCTTTATTTAATTTACATATACCAAGGTGAGGGACACAGGCTCTTTAGAGCCCCTAGTTTATATGAGTTCGTTGCTTTCAATAGATCCACAAGAGATTTTATTTTTATTCCTTTTTTTTACAAACATTTACTTTCACTTGGACTCATAAATGTTTTTACACGATTATATGTAGCTCAAACATTTTTACACTTATCTTCTTCAACTAAATGTCGAATAATAATTTAATTCTTTTATGACAATGTATATTTTCGCAGTATTTGTCACTAGTTAACATTCACTCTTTACAAAGTACCGACCAAATAACAAGTTAACTTTATTGCCAGTGCCGGCAAAATAGATATTGATATAGAAATATGCTAATTTGCTCTTTTAATTAAGATATTTTTTTTAAATCAAAGACGATACAATAGCATATCATTTTCTTTGTTGACGACTTTGTATATGGATGCCTCATGTTCATGGTTCATAGACTAATTGAAAAAAGTTTAAATTTTGTGTAATGTTTAATTCTCCCTTATTATTATTGATAGGATAACTATGATTGGTATGTGCGTACCTTCTAAGGTCCTAATGCCCGTCAGACAGTTTTAACTTGGCCTTCGTCTAATTTCATTGATCAGTGACCAAGGTTAAACTTTGGTAGTCGAGTCCATAGGTCGGATACTATATGCAATAGGTCTAGTATATTCAGTGTATGGAAGGACTTTAAGGTGTACACGTCTAGCTGGCAGGTGTCATCTGACCTTGACCTCATTTTCATGGTTAAGTGATCAAGGTTAAGTTTTTGAATTTTGGTATTTAATTGAATACAACATATGTATATGCTATTAGTCAACTTTATTTGGTGTATGGAAATATTTTATAATCTTTATGTCGCACAGGTTTCATTGGCCTTGATCTCATTTTCATGGTTTATTGCATAGTGTTAACTTTTTGTGTTTGGGCTGTTTTTTTGCAATTTGTCAACTATATTTTTTTGTATGGAAGAATTGTTAGCTGTACATGCCTACCTGGTATGGTTCATCCGACCTTGACCCCATTTTCATGGTTCATTGGTCAATGTTTAGTTTTATTGGTTTATGTTAAGTTTATGTGACAGTTGTGATTAAGCTTTATCTTTAGGACAATCCACATAATATCAATGATTAGAAAAGAAGGCGAGACATTTCAGCGTGTGTACGCTTGTTAATTTATAATTCGGGTTACCGTTTAAGGACATTATCAAGTGGATAATTCGACCTCATTAAATCCGTATTCATGTAAACGTCAATTGAATAACTTAGCTAGAGATGGGTTACGCATAAACTAGACGTGTTCAGAAATTCAAAGAAATAGATTGTAAACATTGGAAGAAAAATAAGGGGAAACCATTTAGTTGACTGAATCGATCTACAAATACTAATTTTTATGCCGTAAATTCTGCAATATAATATCAGTCAGACCTAGAAAAAAATCAAATCACACGAGTTTTATATCAATTAATTTTTTAATTAATTAATTGTATATGAAAAGCCCTGTCATTTTGTAACAGCCGAAAGTATTGAAAGTCTCGCCGTAAGTAAATATTACACACATAATCTAAGTCTCATAAATATTCCACATTTCCAATACACCCCCACAAAGCCTAACCAAAAGGGGAAAAGGTTACAAATTGACTTCTGCAATAAATAAAAAGGTATACATTTTTAAGATCTAAGTTATATGAAAAGGGTGGGGTAAAAAAATCTCAGTGACACTCCCAATCGATTAAGGACATACGATACAGTTTTGATCCCGTATTTACAGTTTGAAGAAATTTTTTACATAGGCTAATTTTTGCCTGATTAAATCAAATTTGTAATAAAAAATATACCTTCATGTGCTACTTTTTGAGTTGAAGCAGGTAGAAATTTTGTATATTTGCTCAAAATTTTTAAAAGATAAACACAAATTATCCTTTGTTAAATAATTTGTTATATCTGTATTTTATAAGATTTCTAAAAATTTATGCGTTTTTTATTCAAATGTAAGTCATATTTATCAAATGGCAATGAATTGAGAAAAAAACGTAATTTTTTGCTGTACATTTATCAAAATTAAAAAATTTCCACTATTTACAGTTTTATAAAATCTGGTCCACCTAGTCTTCCTGCAAAATGAAACAGAATGTCGTTTTCAATAATAGGGGTCTATGCACTTGTTTTCAAATTAAATCCGTTTGAACGATAAAAATTAGTAGAAAAATGTATCTTTTCCCGATATGTCATAGCTTGACGTCGCAAAAATAACAGTTTACGTTAGCAACATCATTCCCTCCCCTGCAACTGTATCGTATGCCCTATGATACAGTTATGATCCCGTATTTACAGTTTGATGAAAATTTCCATATAGTTTTTTTTTTTGCATTATTAAATCAAATATGTAAATAAAAAATATACCGTCATGTGCTACTTTTTTAGTTAAATCTGGTAAAAAATTTGAATATTTGCTCAAAATTCGGATTGTGGCCGTATCTTTCTTTCGAAAGAAAGACATTACGTTTTAGTTTTAAAAGATGAACACAATTTGTTTTTTGTTGAATAATTTGTAATTGCAGTATTTTATAAGTATCATAAAAGTTTGTGCAACTTTTATTCAGAAATAACTCATATTTATCAAATGGTCATGAATTGAGAAAAAAACGTAATTTTTTGCTGTACATTTATCAAAATTAAAAAATTCCACTATTTACAGTTTTATAAAATCTGGTCCACCTAGTCTTCCTGCAAAATGAAACAAAATGTCGTTTTCAAGAATAGGGGTCTATGCACTTGTTTTCAAATTAAATCCGTTTGAACGATAAAAATTAGTAGAAAAATGTATCTTTTCCCGATATGTCATAGCTTGACGTCGCAAAAATAACAGTTTACGTTAGCAACATCATTCCCTCCCCTGCAACTGTATCGTATGCCCTATGATACAGTTATGATCCCGTATTTACAGTTTGATGAAAATTTCCATATAGTTTGTTTTTTTGCATTATTAAATCAAATATGTAATTAAAAAATATACCGTCATGTGCTACTTTTTTAGTTAAATCTGGTAAAAAATTTGAATATTTGCTCAAAATTCGGATTGTGGCCGTATTTTTTCTTTCGAAAGAAAGACATAACGTTTTAGTTTTAAAAGATGAACACAATTTGTTTTTTGTTGAATAATTTGTAATTGCAGTATTTTATAAGTATCATAAAAGTTTGTGCAACTTTTATTCAGAAATAACTCATATTTATCAAATGGTCATGAATTGAGAAAAAAACGTAATTTTTTGCTGTACATTTATCAAAATAAAAAAATTTCCACTATTTACAGTTTTATAAAATCTGGTCCACCTAGTCTTCCTGCAAAATGAAACAAAATGTCGTTTTCAAGAATAGGGGTCTATGCACTTGTTTTCAAATTAAATCTGTTTGAACGATAAAAATTAGTAGAAAAATGTATCTTTTCCCGATATGTCATAGCTTGACGTCGCAAAAATAACAGTTTACGTTAGCAACATCATTCCCTCCCCTGCAACTGTATCGTATGCCCTATGATACAGTTATGATCCCGTATTTACAGTTTGATGAAAATTTCCATATAGTTTTTTTTTGCCTGATTAAATCAAATATGTAAATAAAAAATATACCGTCATGTGCTACTTTTTTAGTTAAATCTGGTAAACAATTTGTATATTTGCTCAAAATTCGGATTTGTGGCCGTATTTTTCCTTTCGAAAGAAAGACATAACGTTTTAGTTTTAAAAGATGAACACAATTTGTTTTTTGTTGAATAATTTGTAATTGCAGTATTTTATAAGTATCCTAAAAGTTTGTGCAATTTTTATTCAGAAAAAACTCATATTTATCAAATGGTCATGAATTGAAAAAAAACCGTCTTTTTTGTTGTACATATTTATCAAAATTTTAAAAATTGCACTATTTACAGTTTTATAAAATTTAGTCCAAATAATTTCCCTGCAAAATAAAACGAAATATCGTTTTTGAAACATAGGGGTCCATGCACTCGTTATCAAACTAAATCAATTTGAATGATATCTTTTAATATTGCGTTCGAAATTGTCTCTATTAAGTTCTTCAAATTACTGACATGGACATTGATTACTCGTTTGTTTTGCATGTTCTCCTAACAACTGATTGAAACCAGGTTTGACATCATCTGTTTCCATAAAACAATATGTGAAATGTTATTTGTAATCTGTTTTAATGTCTTTAAACTTTTCTTTTAGCTACGCAAATGACATTCATTCCCTTCCTTTCATCTCAAGGCCTTCTTCAAAACGTCCGCTTGTGATAATGGTAATATATGTGGTGCTAATATTATTCAATTATCTAATATTTTTCACATGATTCTGTGTTTCGACACATATAACAATACAGTGCTAATGATATGCATATGGCTTTTATTTCTGTGCCTGAAATAAACTTGCAATAGATATAAGGATTTGCCATATGGGATGAATATCAATGTTTACCATGTTGACCGTTAAAAAATAAACTTGCAATGTCAATTGATCTTAAAAAATGAATGATTTTGGTTCTGTTGATTTTAATAAACATTGATTTCAACCCTTTAACAAAAGAGAAGCAGAAAACTCATAAGGGATATTCAACTGAAGTCTAAGATAAACTGACAATTCCATGTAAAAAATAGTTCATAAGCGAACAAAAGACAAACAACAACATAAAAACCACATCATAGATACGATCTCATGCGCTCAAGAAGTGTAGGTAGATAATGCTCCATAGTGCAACATAAAGAATGGAAAGGACCAAATATAAGAAATCAAAGATCATACTGGTAAAATAAGATACAACCCGACTGTCTAAACTGTCCCTTTAAAGAGTAACAGTTGTTTCCCTGTGAAACAAGTCGAACGCCTTTTTTTTCAGAAGAGAAAACTATTATGAAATCACTAGCGAATGGCATTATTCTACTCAGGTCCAAGTATTAGCATTTTTGATGTGGTGAACATTTTATTCTTTGCAAGTTAAGGATGTAGTTTTCCTGGGACAGGAAATTGTTTTTTTAACCCTCCTCCTTTATTTCCAAAATACCCATTTTTTGTTTTCTATTAATTTCATTATGAACATACATTTAGTGTACATGTATTACGAACATTCCAGTCAGGAGCCTGTAATTCAGTGGTTCAGTGATATTTGTTTTTCGTTCATTTTTTGTGCATAAATCAGGCTGTTAGTTTTCTCATTTGAACTGTTTTACATTGTCATTTCGGAGCCTTTTAAATCAGACTATGCAGTATCGGCTTTTGCTTATTGTTGAAGGCCGTAAGGTGACCTTTAAATGTTAATTTCGGTGTCATTTTGGTCTCTGGTGGAGAGCTGTCTCATTGGCATTCATAACACATCTTCTTTTTTTTGTAAAACATTTCGTGACTTGAGAATTTCAGAAAAGGTATCAAAAGTCATAGGTAATTTGGGACAGGATAATTGTTTTTCTAGCCCGGCTCCTCCTTTTTCCTAAAAAAAATCCTTTTTATGTTTTGTTTGTTCTCTATTAATTTTAATGACACATGAATAATTTTAGCGCTTATCTGTATATTATGAACACTCATTAAAAGGGGGGCAGAGGCGGATTTAGGGGGCCCGACCCCCCCCTTTCTGGAAACTAATTGGTTGCTTATATAGGAAATCACTGAAGCATGACCGGAGCGGGCCTCTCTTAGGCAGTCAACGGGCCCCTGCGTATGAAAATTTCTGGATCCGCCACTGCGGAGGGGCCCTGATCCCAATATCCCGGGCTTAAAAACACGAAATCCCGAGGTTCTGAATTTATTATTATATACAAATTAAATGATCATATAAATGGATGACAAATGCGATTATGCACTGTACCCATAGGACACAGAGGCATGATGATTAATTTATTGTGGAAAGAAGAGAAGTGACACCCAAAATTAGGTTTTCTCGTTTAATAGTATAGATATTCAAGATAATAATCAAAAACAGCAGTTTTTTAAATGGTACCCAAAAGATGATTGAGGCTTAGTTTGGATTAATTTGGACCATTTTGGTCATGTTGACTTATTTGTAAATCTTACTTTGCTGAAAATTTTTGCTGTTTACAGTTTATCTCTATCTATAATAATATTCAAGATAATAATCAAAAACAGCAAAATTTCCTTAAAATTACCACTTCAGGTGCAGCAACTCAACATCGAGTTGTCCGATTTATCTGAAAATTTCAGGGCAGATAGATCTTCATATGATAAACAATTTTACTCCATGTCAGATTTTCTCTAAATGCTTTGGTTTTTGACTTATAAGCCAAAAACTGCATTTTACCTCTATGTTCTATTTTTAGCCGTGGCGGCAATCTTGGTTGGATGGCAAGGTCACCGGACACAGTTTTTTAAATGGTACCCAAAAGATGATTGAGGCCAAGTTTGGATTAATTTGGCCTAGTAGTTTCAGATGAGAGGATTTTTGTAAAAGATAACTAAGATTTACGAAAAATGGTTAAAAATTGACTATAAAGAGCAATAACTCCTAAAGGGGTCAAATGACCATTTTGGTCATGTTGACTAATTTGTAAATCTTACTTTGCTGAGGTCCGTGTAACACTTATCAATTCAAAGTTTTAAAAAGTTTTGTAATTTTAGATTTTTGGAATTTTGATCAAAGTTTTAAAATATCAAAATTCCAAATTGTGTAAAAGTTTTGAAATTTTGAAATTTTAACCAAATTATTAAAATATTAAAATTCTAAAAATCGTTTTTAAATTTGAAAGTTTAGGAATTTGACCAAACTTTTAAAATACTAAACCTTAGGTGCAATTTTGATTATTTCACTTTTTGAAAGTTTGATTTTTTTAATTTTTGATTAAAATATCAAAAATAGAAAGGGGCGAACAGAGGGGTACCTAAAAAAAGCGAAACGAAATAAAAGCAGAACGAAACGAAACAATATGAATTATAAAAACATACTGATACTTAAAAATTTATGTATTAAATAAAACCACAGACAGACTGTTGTAGGCGGTGAAAAATTGGATGGATGACAAAATAAATATTTCTTAAAAGAAGAGAATTCATTTCGAAACCAGACGTACGGCTCTGATATTGGCCATTTTACTTGCTGGTTTTTCTAGCACCCATATTTTAGGAGAAACAGGAGTAGCAGTAAAAATTGAACAACTCGCAGTAGGTCAAATAGTATGGTTAAGTTGAGCATGTATATATATAATTTTATACTGAACTCAATAAAAAGCAAAAAAAAGTTCTATACACGGTGTATTATCTCATTTGATTTCTAATTTTTCTGTTTTTCTCTATGACTTCTTTTTGCAATCATGTTGGCTAAAGAATAAATCATTTCATGTACATTATGAACGATCATCTTTAACGTTTTAATCTGTTCTTTGTAAGTTATTGGCCCTAAATATTCAGCTTTGATCGTTCCCTATTAAGAAGGTCGACTTTAGTTAATATTTTTTTGGTACGGTAAGAATACTGAATGCATGGTGTCCCAATTAAGGTTGTGCTAGTCTACAATGTGGGAGGTTTTTAATATATATATATGTATATCTTAATTACGCTGAAATTAAGAGTACTAAGATCTAATATAAGTAGATTGGAGTCAAGATACCGTTACAAGGTATCTACAAAAAATCATCATAGCGCCAGATTCGCGTTTCGTTTACAAAAGACTTATCACTGACGTTCGAATCAAATTAAGTTAAAAAGCCAAATAAAGCCAAATAAAATTAAAAGGGACAAATAAATTAAACGTTTAAATCCAACTTATAGATCTGGTTTTGTAAAAGTTAAAACCTTTCATATCATATATAAACGTATACCATAAACATTATTTTCACGAGCATTCATATTTAAGTGATAGGTGCCGCTGAACTACCTTCCTCACAGTTTTGGAGGTCAAGCTGTGTTGTACAAGAATCTAAAAAATATTTTGGAATGCTATAAAGAACAAAGACGCTAAATTCATCCAAGTGCGGACATCACAATATAGCAACTAATTACATAACAATAAATTGTGTAATAATTATGTCATAAAGAAATTATTACAATTTGAAAGATTAATCTTCTTCTTTCTTTTGGTACATTATTTATAAAATATACTGTGAAGGATGAAATGAATTACATCAGTTTATAGTTATTTGATTTGGAGTGAAGGAATCTTTGTATTGTGCTACCTTAAGGGATATTATTGTTCCGTATTTTTATTTTGTTATTTGAGCATTTTAAAGTTATCGTAGGCTACGACAATCGACATTGGGCAAAATAAAAGAGCACATGTACACCCAGTCAGAATGGGGCGTGTAAAGAGAAGCCACACTGTCAGATGCATGATGGATTTTTCCATTTTTTGGCGGACATCAATGTTGCTCTCGAAAAACCCGTACAATGTAAAACGCTGAATTTTAAGTACACTGAAACTGAACTAAAATATCTATATATTTTCCCCGGGCGCTATTTGTTTCCCCCCGGGCGCCTTTTCTTTTCCCCTGGCGCTATTTGTTCTTCCCCGGGCGCTTTTTCTTCACCCGGGCGCTCCCGGGTGCATTTTAGTAGGACCCGTCATTTTGATTAGTTTCTTTTGTTTCCTATTCTGACATAGGACTTGTATTTCCTTTTCAGTGCAATTTACTGTTCGTATTACTGTGTGGTTTTCATTCTTTATTGGCTACAGGTATAGGGGAGGGTTGTGATCTCACGAAACATGTTTAATGTGACCCTGTCGCATTTGTGCGCCTGTCTCAAGTCAGGGCCTCTGTCCTTTTAAGTCTTGTCTGATTTTAATTTTAGTTCATTGTTATATTTCGGAGTTATATAATCTATAATCACTGAACCAGTACACTTTTTCGTCTAGGGGCCAGCTGAAGCACACCTAGCACAACGTTCATTGCGACGCTTTACATGTATATGAAGTATTCCTTCCGTATCGTTTCTTGGAACTGAAATAATTTATAATAGGCTATCATCGTCATGCAATCGATAAAAAGAAAACAAAACGTTTAAAGCTGCATGCGACCGAATCGCTATTTCTGGATCTACCTTCATCAGGAACGTCAAAAAGGCGAATAATACTATTTGGTTTACTGCGATCGCTAGTTGGTCAGTTTTCACTGATACTTCTAAAAGTTGGGCGCTGGGAACACCAAATAGCTCTGAATTATTTATCTCAAACGCTAACCTTTATATATAAGAGATTTAAATCAACTTATATGATTCCAGTTTAAAAAGATTTCATTTTTTTTTTGATAGATGCACAACCTTAAAATTTCAGGATTCTGTTTTTCCATGTGAAGTCTAATATGTTTCATAAGTAACGACTTCTTCTTTTCATTATTTATTTATTTAATAAAAATGATTGGATATATTTCGTGCTATTTATTTATAACTAAGAATAATTGTTATCAGAGCCGTCTTTACATCAGTGTTTACAGGTACCCCTCTTTTCGCCCCTTTTCTTTTTTTGATATTTAAGTCAAAAATTTAAAACATCAAACTTTCAAAAAGTGAAATAATCAAAATTGCACGTTAGGTTTAGTATTTTAAAAGTTTGATCAAATTCCTAAACTTTCAAATTTATAAACGATTTTTAGAATTTTAATATTTTAATAATTTGGTTAAAATTTCAAAATTTCAAAACTTTTACACAACTTGAAATTTTGATATTTTAAAACTTTGATCAAAATTCCAAAAATCTAAAATTTCAAAACTTTTTAAAACTTTGAATTGATAAGTGTTACACGGCCCTGTTGAATATTATTGCTGTTTTCAGTTTATTATTATAATATTCAAGATAATAACAAAAAACAGCTAAATTTCCTTAAAAATACCAATTCAGGGGCAGCAACCCAACAACGGGTTGTCCGATTCATCTGAAAATTTCAGGGCAGACAGATCTTCACATGATGAGCAATTTTACTTACGTCAGATTTGCTCTCAATGCTTTGGTTTTAGAGTTATAAGCCAAAAACTGCATTTTACCCCTATGTTTTATTTTTAGCCATGGTGGCCATCTTGGTTGGTTGGCCAGGTCACCGGACACATTTTTAAGACTAGATACCCCAATGATGATTGTGGCCAAGTTTGGCCCAGTAGTTTCAGAGAAGATTTTTGTAAAAGTTAACGACGACGGACGACGGACGCCAAGTGATGGGAAAAGCTCACTTGGCCCTATGGGCCAGGTGAGCTAAAAAGGGGATAAGGTGAAGTATTATCCTCTCCTCGTTCCTCTCATGTCTTAATCTATTCCTTTCTCCCTGCCAAGTTATCTTCTGTTCCACTAAAACAAAAACACCTTTTTTTTCTTTGAATGTAAAAAATAAAGTTTTGTGTATTTTTTACCAAAAACAATTATATAATTGGTATTTCCCTCTTGAACATAATTCCTTGTTTTAAATTTGTACTAAACAAAATAAACAGTTCTAGAAAACCAAAAAATCGATTGAATAGAAATACATATCTATGAAATATGTTTTACAGTCTTTTACGAGTTGTTCAACAAAATGCACACATATCACATCGAGCTCATAAGTGTAAATCTCTTCACAGAAGTGTTATTTTTTATCCGGATCTAGTTCAACTGACCGCATAAATGCATGTCGGGCGGATTCACTTTCTCCTAACAATTGTAAAGCTATTCCGAGAATTTTGTAAGATTCAGAATAACACAATTTCCTATTTTCAATAAAATAGCTTTCATCTATAATAATTTGTAAAGTTTGTAGGCAATCCTGACATTGTCTGACATTATTGAGATGATAATGACATAAAATATTTAGAAAATAAGCATAAACTATAGAGGAAATACGATATACTCTATTTTCCACTTCCATTTGTAGTTCCTTTGGAATTAGCCGAGAGTTTCTTGCAAATGTCAGATTATCGATAAGCATTATTTTCCATAATTGTACGATACTTGTTTTCTTGGATAATTGCAAGTCGGAAAATCGAAAATGAATACCCGACATATCCATGAAGCGGCATACTTTTTCGGGGGTACATTTCGATATAGAATATGCGATTATGTGTAAAGCATTACTATATTGTTCTACCTTATAGAAAAACGAAGCTAACATCAGCCATCCAGATACAGCGTCATGATTTATATTCTGTAGAAGAGTACAAAGATAGGATTTGTATTGTTTGTATTGACGTTTATTACTTTTTCTAGAACTAATTAGTTGAACAAACTGCGCATTCTGTCCACAATACACTGACAGGAAGTATGTATTTAAGTATTTTAGTGAAGATTGGTGACAGGAAATTATCTGATTTATTCCTCTTTTGTATACAATAGTGTCGTCCTCCAAAACACGATACAAGTTGATAGCGAAATATAATAATGTTGAATTAACAGTTTTTGCTAAGTCGATAGTATGCAATGTATGTGGTTCGATAGGAAACATCCACCTTGAGATCTAAAAGTTAGATAATTGATCTGAAAATAACAAGCATCGCCATCCGTAACTATACAGTTTATAAAGTTTATCTAACAGTATTCTACGAGCACGTCCTTCTATTTTGTTCTCAAACATGTTGTTTTCTGGAATGAAGTAATGTAAACAAGTTGAATAGTCAACAGAATAAATCAGTCTTCTTAAACATCGCATAAAACAATGTATAAGATTTTCAGGTTTCCATATTGATTGTGGTAATTCTTCTGATATCCAGAACATATTTGTTTTCAAGAAGTATGAACAGAGTAAATCTTCACATTCGGTGTAAATTGATATTACATCTTTCAAAAGAATTTTCAGGAGGGCATAGCATAACAGTTGTGTATGTCTAAAAGTATTAATAAGAAATTTTTCACCAACAGAAAAAGAAACTCGCCATTCTATATTTTCTTTTGGTGATCCCTTTACTCCTAATGGTACAAAAAGTACTCCATGTTTTATAATACTTTGTTTGGCCGTATAACTTGGCCATGAGTTATTTGATCTTGTTATCCACTGTGATGCTTGTGATATCCATGAAGTACAATGTAAGCACAAGGCATAGTCAAATGTTCCGTCTTTGTCAGATATACATGGCCCATGTATTACATTATTTGAATTACGCTCGATTCCTTGTTTATATAATGTGCTCGACAAATAATGTTTTCCATTATGTTCTTCAAAGTATTTAACTACACTTTGACAATAATTTTTTTTAACTTGCAACTGAGCGAAACCAGCTTTTACATCATCTGTTTCCATTGACAAATATAAAAAATTTAAATTTAAAGACGTTTGGACGTTTTCATAGACCTCAATCTTTTTATTTACATACATTACATCTAAATCACTTCCTCTCATCTCAAGTCCTTCACCAAAACTTCCACTTGTGATACGGGTTTTAACCTTGTCACATGTCAAATTATCCCTGATAGTATTAATCAGTCTCAAATTTTTAACATGATTCTCTGATCCAACTATGTTCTGACACATGTAACGATACAGTGCTAATGATATGGTTTTTGATTCTGTGTCTGAAATAAACATGTCATAAAAAGGTTTTCTTATAAATACATTATCCCTGATACTGCTGCTAACATAGATATACTAGTGATTACAATACAATTGTTTGAACTATTTTAAAAGAGAGACAGAAGATACCAATTTGAAAGTGATAGTCAAATTCTCAAGTTGAAGATAAAAAAAAAACATGAATAAAACATCGCAATATTAGGAATCAAATGATTGCCGGATTTGCAATGATAATTCGTGATACTGATCAAATGGTTAAACTGTATATTGAAATTTGTAAAAACAGCTGTTTCTCAAACCAAGCCTCTTTTGGGGAGATCTTGAATAATCATAGAAAATTAATGGTTACATACTGGTTCCAAGTTATGCTCTCTGTGTTCCATTTTACACATTTTACAGAAAAATAACTTGGGAATGTTACCAGTAAATAAACATGTGCATATTGTTTACATTGAAATCTGTGGTAACCTTTCATTCGAGGTAGGGGTAGTTAAGAAAATTAGTGTTAGTTTAAACTCTGAAAAGTTCAGGGCATATAAACGTTGAAAATATGCCGCACAGCCCTGTATTTTGACCCTTGAAAAAAATTGAAGTGCATATGAACTTTCAATTCTAGGATAAGATTTTTCTCAAAATTTCAAAGTATAAGTGGTACAGTTTTAGCCGTGAAAGGAGTTCCTATGGGAAATTGCATGGTCAATATTTGCAGAAATGCAACCTTTAAGGAGTAACATCTGTTTTCGTGTGATATATAATTCGAACATATTTTTTAAGATAAAGGAAATTAATGAATTTACGAGAGAACGGCTTGCGTTTCTCTTGAACTTAAAAAAACAACCCTTGTAGATTTCGAAAAAGAGCAGGCAAATGCCGATATAAGGCACTCGCACCAGTTAAGTGAAATGGATTAGTATCAGTTGTAATAACTTGTTTACTAATTCACTATAAATAAATGTTGTTTAAACTAACGGCTTTCTTCTGCTCGTGTCCAAGTAGTAGTATTCTATATAAATTGAGACCTCTTTTAAAATTACGTACCTGCCATTTTGTTTAAGCAATTCAGTTGGGTATTTCCATTTCGTTTTAAATCTACTTTCGTTTCTATTTTTAACCAACAATCAAATAAAAAATATGTTCTTATATAATCAATGAGGCCCGAAGAAAATATGAATATTTAAAAGGACAAACATATGCATATCCATTAACAGTACAGGTGTATATAAAAAGAATAAAATGTTAGAGGAGAGCCAGCTGGGTAAAAGGAAGACAGTATCACTGCTACATGTGTTAATAGTGGAGATAATTTGTGTCATTTTGGTATTAAAATAGTTGCAATTTGATTACTGATTGTTTGTGTTAAAGCTTATTTTCATTTGTGGACACATTCATTCTCTGCATTTTATCTTAATTTCAAAATATGAGTAATGAAGGCTTTTCGTCATGTTTTTTGACAAAATTATTTTTAATTAATTCTTCTTTTCAACATTTTAGAATATTCATTTGAAAAATCGAAAAAAATCCACCTCCCTTAATTCTTTCTTCAAAACTTGATATAAAAAGATGTGCCATGAGTGAGTACAGATGTCAGTTACACTTAGATATTTGCATAAGGTGTAAAACTTTTGTCGTCATTTGACATGTTTGATGTAATCCCATTTCATAAAGATAACATATCATAAAGTGTTCATTTTGGCTAATTGGTAAATATGTGCTATCAAGTACTATAAGGCTGTTTTGATGACATTCTAACGAACTAGTTTTCGATCATATTTAAATTGTAGACAGAGTGTTTTACATCATAGAATATCTTCTTCAATTCAAGACAAAACACAGCAATATTAACTACAGACATAGGGGAGTATGGTTAGTATTCTCAACTATGTTGATTTCCTTCGTACCTTTAGCTCCTAATTTTTCAAAACCTCTACCCCTCCCCCCCCCAAAAAAAAAAATAACCCAACAACACAACATTATGATATCATTCTATAAAAAAAATTAAATAAAAATTTGTTCAGGTTTTTTTTCTTTTTTCTACAATTTTATAATGAATGATTTGGCTAATTATTTACAATACTTTTAGTTCTTTCACATTTAAAGTCTGTGTGTTTGTTTATAACGCTGATGTTTGATCATTTTGCATTCTTCAATTTTGTTTTACTTTGAAAAACATATAGGTGTTACCTGAATTATCCCTTTATCATCTTTTTCACTACAAAATGTTTATAGATACAATTGAATAATCAATTTAAATGGGTTCTTAAATTTCTTGTTTACACTTTTCAAATTTAAAGATTTGGTTATTATGGTGATAAAAAAACAAGTATGGGGAAGTTTAAAACACAAGCAATGACACCAAAAAAAAACCAAGGGGGAAGAAAATGAAAACAGTGTTAAGATGTCTGAATGTATTGGTTTTCGATCAAATTTGGATGTAGTTAAATGTAAACAGTTAAGTGTCACAACAAACCCAACTAATTGCTGGTAGGAACAGGTTATTCGGACTAACTGCTTCACATACGAATATGTTCGATTTTTATTTGTGAAGGTAATCCCGTCTTTCTTTTCCCAAATGTGACCTACCAAATTAAACTTAGTTACATAAGTAAATGTATAACTATGTATAACTATTGTGGAAAAAAGTAAAATCACAAAAATACTGAACTCAGAGGAAAATCAATTTGGAAAGTCCATAATCACATGGCAAAATCAAAAAACAATTCGCATCAAAAACGAATGGACAAGAACTGTCATATTCCTGACTTGGTACAGGCATTTTCAAATGTAGAAAATGGTGGATTAAACCTGGTTCTATAGCGCTAACCCTCTCACTTTAATAACAGTCTCATCAAATTCCGTTACATTTACATGATGCGTTAAATAAACAGTCACAATCAATAAAATAGTCAAAATATGGGAACATCAGTCATCATCGTATAACAATTTAACAGGACACACAACAACATCTACTATCTACGAACACATGGATTGATTTGAGTGTCTGACGTCAGAAAAATTATATACGTCACATAAATTTGTCGTTCAATGTGCATACAATAGTTATCCAAAGTACCTGGATTATAAACAATTTTAAATTTTACATAGGCAATGAGCGCAGACACGTAACCTACTGGAGCACCAAATACCAACTTAGTTCTTGAGGGGGTTCGAGTTGTCCATTCTAGTTTAGCTTTTGTGTGTTTTTGTTCGATGGCATTGTCATTTTTTTTTCGAAATTCGCCTCTCTTTTTCTGGAAGAAAAGATTTTCCATCGTTAAAAGATTGTTTATCGATTAATAGACTATAAGTTTTAAAGGTATTTACTGGGAATGAACTGTTTACTAAAAGTAAAACAGCACCTGCAGTATAATTAAAGTTAACATTAATTACTGCCTATTCAAACATCGGCATACACTGTTTCCTCAAAACATGAAATAAAGATATCAGCAGGTTAAAGGGAGGAAACACAAAAACAAACCGAAATAGAAAATATCGTACATACATATCTCAGCTCCGGAGAGACCTTTATACTCATAAATAAAAAATAAACGGACAACACCACGGTTAGAAAAGAAAAGGTCAAACAGACAACCAATGGTACACAAAACACAACAATCAAACTAAGGAACATATAACCCACCAAAAACTTGATATCAGGTGCTCCTAAGCGTAAGCAGATCCTGCTCCACATGTAGCACCCGTTGTGTTGCTTATGTACCAACCCGGTGAAATGTTCGAAATTCGGTAGGTCACATTCTTGAAAAGGGAATAGGGTACGTTGTTGTTACGAACATACCCGCTATCATCTGTGAAACGGGTACGGTATTTCATAACGGTCAAGCAACTCGTAATGGCGTCCGTAACAATTGCGAAGGAATTATTTCAACTTCACCATTTGGAACTCTTGATTTAATAGCTTCATTGTGAGCAGTAACCCTCTATCAATGACATCGATTATGATTGGAGATTTCAACCCGGGAATATCACATCAAGTGAAAGATATATACTCCGTATGCAGGAGCTGCTGAAATGCCGCTACATAGAAATGGAAATTCACAATTTAGAAGCTGAAATCATCTCTTTTGTCATTAGGTTTTGTTTTCAACTGACCCTCATTGTCAATTTCTAGATGTTACTCAAGATATAATGCAGGCTTCGCTCTATCTGTTGAATGCTTTATCTCATACTCAGCCAATTTTGAATTATTAAGTATAAGACCATCACCTATTTAATGAAAAATAAAGTTGAAGGATAGTGCTAATTTATTTTTTTTCTTCTTAAAAAGTTACTGTATGAAGTCAGCATCATAACAATTAAGGAACAAGTCGGGAAGAAGAGGGGCACAGATGGTTCCCATTAATGCCGACAGTTTGTTAAAAAAAACCGTCGTCTAAACGCACTAAACATGTTGACATCATCAAGCATCTTGAAACTACTTATGTCATTTTCAGAGAATGTTATTGTTTAAATCAGAGTGATGTTTTACATAGTAGGATTTGTCTCCTCTAAGACAAAATACGTATCCACATCTGCTCCACGCCACCTCTATAATATGCACTTGCACAATAACTCTGATTGAACTAATTGCTGATAACATTGTTGGTAATTATTTAGAAAGAGGCTTCATGGAGCACTTGGATAACCGAGCAATATACCATTGTGTGTAAGGAAACTTATGTAGTTTAGGCATCCAATACAGTGATTGAAGATCCAGTTCTTCATCTTTGGTTGAAATTCCAAAGGAACATAGAGCATACATGTACCTATGAATGTCCAGGATTTCTTTTTCAGTGAGTGTCACAGGGTATATGTTGAGTTTCTAAATGTTATTATATTGATAAACAGGGCCCTCATTCAATAGTTGAGAAAGACAACTATAATAAAAAAATTTTGAAATGTGGTCGAAATACCAGTGTGGACAGATTACAAGAGACGTTTTTTCCGTTACCTGATATTTAGATATCAAGCGAATATTAACTGACCTGTGATGACTTAAAGCATCTTTATACTGCACTGTTCTATTTGAGCAGTCAAAATGCGTTGGTTGTATATTTCTTTGTCAAATACAGTCACTGACCTCATATCACTTGTTCTCATGAATATCTATATAGGAGAGCCAGAACTATATTTGAATATTCATGACGACCTCTTCAACCTGTCATTGTTTCTAATGTATATATAACGAAGCTTGGACCGACACAAACTTAGTTCTTTTACAATTGTTGGAAAGCAAACTTCACTTGTTTTAACAAACATACTTTTTGTTTAAAACCTATAAATAATTATGTTTTATGCTTATTGTTGATATTTGAGTCCATATTCTAACGTATTCGTTCGGCCCGAAACATGGAAAAAGCTCGACAGAGCCTCGAGTTTTCCCGCTTCTATGCCTTATCCTTATATCGTTGATATGTCAAGTCAATGCACTATTATTGTCTATTTATGTCTTCAGAATGCTTACTTTTAGCTACATATAACTATTTCAATTTGCTGTGCAATGACCTCTAGTAAACGTCATTGTGTTTTAATTTGTGTGTTTTATTTTTTTTTTATAGTGTGTTTTTCTATGTTGTGATGTTACACTTTTGTTTCAGAAAAGGGAGAAGGTTTCGTACAATTTTTACGTTGAATCCTGATGCAAATGTTTGCACCTGTCCTCAGTCAGGAATCTGATGTACAGTGGTTTTAGTCAGTTTATGTAGTCCAAACGTGTTTCTCGTTTCTCGTTTTAATAGAGATTATGCCGTTGGTTTTCCCGTTTGAATGGTTTTACATTGGTAATATGTGTGGCCTTTTATAGCTTGCTGTTCCGTGTACCAGAGACATATATACACATGTCCGCATCCTCATTCAGTGATCAGTATTTCACCTCTCCTGTTTTGAAAAAATGTTTATGCTAATATTTTCTACAACAAATTGAAAAGGCACAGATGCTATGACTAAACAGAAATGTGAGGGCTGTGTCAATGAGACAACAACCCAACAACAACAATAGTCTTTGCACATCTATGAATGTTTAAGAATTCTTGTGAAGGTCAAAAGCACATAACGTGTTCTTATATATCCATGACCTGGTACATGTATGTACCTATTGATGCATTCCGTCCTAAATAAAAGTTGTGAGACCAAGCAGTTTGTATGCTTATAAAAAAATATGATATTAAAATGAATTCCTGTATAACAAATTCCGGGAATGAGACTATTTAATTTAAAACAGATGAGATATTTGTGATAAAGGTTTAAACAGAAGCAGGAGATGTCAAGGGGCAAATCAAAAAGTTCATGGTCGGGTAACATAGAGGAAAAAAAATAACAAATGAAAAGAAAATAACTGCACAGGAAAATGTAAAAACACAAAAATACTGAACTCCGAGGAAAATTCAAAAAGGAAAATCAAAAATCAAAAGGCAAAATCAAAAGTCCAAACACATCAAACGAATGGATAACAACTGTCATATTCCTGACTTGGTACAGGCATTTTCTAATGTAGAAAATGGTGGATTGAACCTGGTTTTATAGCTAGCTAAACCTCTCACTTGTATGACAGTCACATCAAATTCCATTACATTGCCAACGATGTATGAACAAAACAGACATACTCAAAGAGTAAAAATGTCAAAAATAGGGGTACAGCAGTCAATATTGTGTTATCATCATAAGATCACTATAAAAACAACAAATGTAACGAAGAATCACAAAAAGGCATACATCAAATTTAACATACTCATTTTGCTTTTCTTGTACCACTTAATTTATGTATATAAAGTCTACCCGTAAAGGAAAGAAGGTTGGTGAAAAAAAAACGTGTTTGAAATTCGTACAGGTAGACATAAAAATAATTTTGTCGTTCAAAGTATGAAGGCACACATACTTGCATCACTATAAAACAATAAATGTAACAAAGAAGCACAAAAAGGCATACATAACATTTAATATACTCATTTTGCTTTTCTTATACCACTTAATTTATTTATATAAAGGCTACCCGTAAAGGATAGAAGGTTTTCACTGCTGGTGTAAAATTGCGCGTTTGAAATTCGCACAGGTAGACATAAAAATAATTTTGTCGTTCAAAGCTACGTATGAAGACATACCTACATGCATAGTCACGTAAAGTTGATATAGCAAACAACAGACTCAACAGTAAATGTAATAATAATAAATAAATAATGTGTGGTTCAAAGTATGACGGGTATATACGTACAGTATCACGTCAAATGTATAACATAAAAAACAGACTTAACAGAAAAAGTGTAACGTTTTTCGTTTATTACATGCATCGCTGGGTTTTATGATCATCATATAATTGGATTAATTACTTAGCCGCATTAACTGTTATAAAGTAATCCCTTACAATCTATGTTTATCACCTTCAATTAGATTGTACTTGTTAAATGTCAAATCAATCATGTTAATCAGCTGGTGCCCCTTTGCTAAGTTTATACAGGTGTCTAGGTTGACCTTAGCTTTGGTTGACCTAAGGTCCGGGCTCCGGTTATATATCTCCTGTAGAATATTTCTTTGTTCAGAGTCATTTAACCATATCATAATTGAGATAATAGAGTAGTATAAAAGGGAGAAATAGTTGTAGATACGATATACGATATACGAGAGAGACGATTGTGTGTACGAGAGGAGCGTACGTAGGAGATTTAGGATTATGCCACCGTATTGTTGAGCCTGCAGTTAAGATGTTGTAAACTTATATTACTGTTACATGTACTTTGGATTTTGAATAATACAGTATTGAACTTTTAATCGACTTTGTGTTTATGTTAACTTGCAAGACTTCGTTCAGATTACACCAGGATCCATTTATTTATGTATGTGACCAGGATTCCCTTAAACACGCTACCAGATATTTTTAGGGTAACCCTGTTAAAGAGTATACTTGGCATGTGTCGTCCGTGGACGTGTGAAACGAAGACACCAAACAACAAAGCACAAACACAAGAATACACACTTTAGTTTAAGTCCTCATACTTACACTACTTTTTCGTGACATTGGTGGCAGCGGTGGGATTCAAGTTGTATCACGGCAAAATTCTAAACTTTTTTTCGTCACAAAGTATTATTGTTGAATAAAATAATGTTGTCATTCATAGTATGTCAAGATCCATTAGTAAGAGTAATTTAAGTAAATGAAATAATTTTGTCGTTCAAAGTATGATGTTTTTATATAACCACAGAGCCAATTCAAAAGAATATCTCAAAAATTGACTTAACAGTACAAGTAATATTAATAAAGACTAATAAAATTAAAAACCAATTGTTCAGAGAACAATTGAAGGTCTTTCCATCAAAACAATGTATTTTGATATGAAAAGTTGTGAAACTAAGTTTAAAATGTCATTTCAATCGTCAAATGATAGCTCCTAGTAAGCTGATTCCAAAAATATATTGTTTCCATACATTTTTTTTTAATAAGGGAGATCATTTGTTACTTCCGATTTGAAAAATGTTACTTCCGACTATATTTGAAAATTTACTTGACACTGATTCCAAAAATATCTGGTTCTTTATACTTTTATATTAATAAAGTACAAAAAATAGCTACTTCCGGTTTACAAAAAGTCACTTCCGGTTGTTTTTTTCAAGGTTAAATGGTTTGATACCTTTTTCTAAAAGTTGTATATCTTTATCATGTATACATATAGAATAAAAGCAAAGGTTAAAATCTAGAACGTCAAATTAAGCTATGACCTTGAGATCAATTTCAAGGTCATAAACCAAGGACATCAAATCAAAAGACCATAGGTCTTAATTATATTTAGTTAATGAGTTATATCACCAAACGCGTATTTTTAAATACAAGAGGGGAGAAAACTCCCTTTTACATTCAACGTATGCTTGCAATCAAAATTTACATCTTACGACATGTCGCAACTAACAATTTAGTAAAAATAATTTGTTGATATCTTATACAGTCTTTGGATATAAGTGAAAATAAGCCAAATTCAAATATTAGAATATGACCTTTACCTTTGACCTTGACCTAATTTTCATTTTTTGGGACCAAGGACCTCAAATCAAAAGATCATAGGTCTCTATCACTTATGGTTTATAAGATAGAAATTCATATCACTTATATCAGATGCATAAGGGGAAATAACTCTCATATGGAGCGGTCATATCGCTTCGGTCAAAATAGGACAAATCATGCGAAGGATATAACGAGCAATTTTGTAAAATAAATTTGTCATAATCTTTAACGGTTGCGAAAGAGATGCGATAACAAGGAAAATAGTGTTTGGGGAGATAACTCCTACAAAGAAAAGTATTCGTTTACGCAGGGTAAATTTCAAAAGCGCATAAACTGTTCGATATCATATACAAAATATCTAAGCGACATATTGCGAAACAAATGTTTATCGCAAGAACAAAATTAGGCGGAAGAAAAAAAAAATAATCAGAAGAAAAACAATAGGTCTTTCCACAGAAAAGTGGAAAGACCTAATAATACTATAACACGTTATTAAGATGATAACCTACGTCAGTTCGCAAAATCTATATTTCAAGACCATCTTGTATTATTTGTGAAGTTGATACAGAATATTTATCAACGAGTTCTGGGTATCTTCCGACGAACTTTTTTTAGAAAAAGGACGAGACGTTCTTTGACATACCCCTGGTTCATCACCTTTCTGCTCAGACACTGGTGACGTTTCACAAAGTCTGAATAGGAGCTGCAAGCTCTTGAATACCTAATAAGTTGGGAAATGTATATTCCATCTGCAGGTGAAGTTGGTATATTACTACTTAGGTGGGGGAAATTGATAATTTCAAAATTAAAGTCGTCTCGTTTGTCATAGATTCTGGTACTGAGATGACTGTGTATGTCAAATTCGAGGTATAAGTCTAAAACTGAGGCGGAGGAAGCCGTGTCTGTGGTATCTTCAATTTCTAGTTCTGGTGGGTATATTAATGGAACCCAATCAGAAAAGTTCGGATTGTTAATGGAAAAAACATCATCAATATATCTGAAAGTGAAATTAAATAACCTGGCTTCTTTGATCTTCTTGTTTTTAACAAGTGTCTGAAGGAACTCCGATTCATATGAAAATAAGAAGAGGTCGGCAAGGAGAGGCACACAGTTCGTTCCCATAGGAATGCCGACAATATGTTGAAAAAGTCTAACTCCAAATTCAACAAATATATTGTCAATAAGAAACTCTAGCATACTGATCACTTGTTCCTCTGTGTAGTATGTTTTACCCTTTTGTTCCTTATTAACAAAATATGCTTTTTGGTATCCCAATGTGATAAATTTATAGCGTATGCTACCATTTTTATGATGAAAAGCATTGTGGATTATTTCTTTTAGACGGTTTTTCAATTTCACATGGGGAATGGTTGTATACAACGTTGACAAATCAAAAGTTTTAATAGAACTAATGTCAGAAAAAGATCGAGATTTAAAATTATCCAGAAGTTCTTTAGAGTTTTTAAGAATCCACATATGATTAATACCACTACGTGAGTAAACAGTTTCACGGTATATCTGAAGACCCTCTTTAACTGCGGACGGAATTTTAGTCAATCTAATGGACAATTCTTTAGTAGAACAAGCAGATGAGCAAGCAATGCACCGTTGTTTTTACGGAATTTTGTGAAGTTTAGGTATCCAATACAAACAAGGTAAATCCTCCGATTTGTCGTTCAATGTAATGTTCATAGAAGCCATGAAGGACTTATGATTCGCTAAAATCTCATCCTTGTCAAATGATATGTTTTTGTATGTGGGATTACCTGAATGCTCATTTATGCCTAATTCTTTCATAAGACACTCGTAGTAATACGATTTACATATAAAGACAATATTATTTGAAGCTTTGTCCGCAGGAACAACAACATACTTGTCTTAAAGAGATGATAGACATTTTACAGCCTCTTTGTCACTAAAAATGGACTTGGGTCGATCATTCACACAGTTCTTCAACTTATGAATGCGACGTTTTGAAATTACCTTGAATAACATAAACCGACAAAAGATCAGATAAAACAGTTGTGCACAATTTTAAATCTTTCTAATTTCAAACTCAAGTTTCACTACCTGATAGGAAAGAGTAAAGATAAGAATGTTGTAGTACTATAGGAAAGAGTAAAGATAAGAATGTTGTAGTACCATAGGAATGAGTAAAGATAAGAATGTTGAAGTACTATAGGAAAGAGTAAAGATAAGAACGTTGTAGTACTATAGGAAAGAGTAAAGATAAGAATGTTGTAGTACTATAGGAAAGAGTAAAGATAAGAATGTTGTAGTGCTCCAGAGGAAAGAGTAAAAATAAGAATGTTGTAGTACTCCAGTGGTCTATGAAATTTTACAGTACTTATGATACATATTGTTTTTAATCAAAGTCTGTGATATTAAGTCTTTAAAAAAATACAAATAATGACGTATTCATATTCAATATTTCATGGTAGCAAACATAATGATTTCGACAACACTATAATGTACGTTCATTTACGAAATTTATGCAAAGGTTCCATAAATAATTTTATTTTAGATCAATCGCCAATTAAACTTTATAATTAAATTAAAACAGATATAAATTCAGTTTCCCTCGAGACAAAATTCGGCCACAAAATTCTACTGGCTACATATATTTTTATATATGAAAAAGTTGCTTCATTTCTTTTTTTGACATGTTAAAATAATATGTCAGAATTTATTAGTTTTAAAAACAATTACCAAGTTAAAATCCATTTAGAACTTCACCTTTGGCAATATTCAGGTGATCGGAGGGCAATAAATTGCGTAATCGCACACCTGTGAATCAACAGTCACAACTCTATTAAGGACCGAATTACCGGAAAATCGGACACACATAATTTCACTGTGTAATTAAGCAAACTATTGCAAAGATATGCCGTACAGAAAATTTTCTTGTAATAACAATTGAGCATTAAAGTCCAGCAGCTAAGTCCAATATTTTGGGACAATTGATCACTTTATGGTAAAAGCATCAAACTTTGCACAGTGTTAGTTATGCTGCTTACATACATTTTAGGATATGGAGCCATCAAAAAAATATTCCACAATGTTCGCCAATTTCAAAATGGCCGCCATCAGTCATGAAGCAGAGTCCAACAATATAGTATAATTTAACATTTGAAAATAAAAGCACAACACTTTGCATATTGCTAGTTATGATGATTATTAATCTTTTCTGAATATGGAACAATAAAAAAAATCCATTATGGCCGCTAATTTCAAAATGGCCGCCAACAGTCATGAGGCAGAATCCAAAAATAGGGTATAATTTATCATTTGAAAATAAAAGCAAAACACTTTGCATATTGCTAGTTATGGTGCTTATTAATCTTTAATGAATACGGAACAATCAAAATAATTCCATAATGGCCGACAAATTCAAAAGGGCCGCCAACAGTCATAAGACAGCGTCCAAAAAAAATGGTATAATTGATCATTTGAAAATAAGAGCACCAAACTTTGCATTTTGCTAGTTATGATGCTAGTTAATCTTTTCTGAATATGGAACAATGAAAAATAATTCCTTAATGTCCTACAAATTCAAAATGGCCGTCAAAAGTCTTATTATCAGAACTATATATAGTGTATATCTAGAAAGCTATTAATAATCAACAAATATTTGTGCTTTGCAAAACTTTCAGGATAACTTTTTCGAATCAAACGTCACTGATACGTCATTTGTAGATGAAACACGCATCTGGCATACAGAAGTTATCCAAAAGGAATATATAAAATAATTTACGATCATATTTCTTACAACCTGGCTTCTGAAAAGACGTTCAAGGTATCAAGTGTAGAATATGACAAACTGACTAAATTGAATAATATTGAATGGGCAAATTGCATCCTATGCCAGGAAATAAAAGATATAAAACGTATATATCCATTTGATTGTAAACGTCTCTCTTGGTGCTGGTTATCAATCTTTAGCTGACAATATCAAGAAGTTTCATGAATTACGATTGATGTCTGAAGGCATTAATGTTTGCATTGAAAACTTAGATTAGGGATCTGGAATAGCACTGTCTTTCATTGACCAAAAGGCATGTTGGCACAAATCTTGCAACTTAAAACTGAACAGGACAAAGTTGGATAGAGCAGAAAAACCAACTTCACATGAGAGAATAGATAATAAAGCAACCACATCTAAAAAGAAAACTAGACATAGCTTTTCCGTTCTGTCCACCGGTAACCCGTTTGTGTGCTTTTTCTGTAATGAAAATTGCCAAGAAGCCCTTCATGAGTCCTCAACGTTTGGACAAGATACACGTATGAGAGAATATGCAGTAAAATTAAATGACACGTTGTAACTTGCAAAATTTAGTGCTTGTAAACTTTATACGGAAAGAATAACATGTCTAGGTGCAGATGTTTCATCTCGAGTTAATAGTACACGACTACAACACAGAAATGTAATTTCTTACAAACAAGGTCTAGAAAAGATTCATGCTTTCAAAGATGACATCGGTCCTGCATTGAAGAGAGTCTGCTTAGAAGACTTTGATAATGAGTTTGTCAACTTATCAAAAGCAGCTACGTTTGTTTGTAAAGATATTTTCGCATCAAATTTAGAATTTAAAGGAACCTTGAAGTTCCCAAAGAGATACCAGGAAGCTTCTGTACCCCAGTCATTGCTCACTTTGGTCAGTATGATTCAGTTTGGACCGACATTAAGGATCGTTCATATTCTCAGCCGACATTAACAGTAGCACATCTTCTGTGTATAGTTCTACAAAGTAACTATCCCACTGTCACACGAAAGAATATGGACCTCATGTTTGTGCTTATTTGGGAATAATGATCCATGTAAGACTAGCAAACGTGATGTAGATGATGCTTGTCGTCGTTATGTCCAAGAAGGTATTGTTTGCCCTACCAATCCACTACAAAAATGTATTTATTTCGTCTGCTGTAGACAACAACGATTACAATTAAAGCAATATCTCGTTAAAAGATTCATTCCATGGTATAGGTATATCTTTATTACAACATATTTCAGAGGATGTTCAAGGCGTTGTTCAAACATTTCACCAATCATGAATCTGAACCTATTTTGAAATGTCCTCTTTCCCATCTGCATTAAAAGGGGAAATCAAATGGCTGAACAGCTGTGGATAGGTTTTAGCAATGGAAAGAATTTCCTATATATTTCAATTCATGGATTGTGCCTTGCTCTAGGGCCATTGAAATTGAAAGTCTGTCCACTGTTCTATTCATTTACCGGTTGTGACATAGTCTCAGCTTTTTCTTGAAAAGGTACAAAATCAGTTTGGGACACATGGTCCGTATATGAGTAATTGTCAGAAGCATTTCTGCAGGTTATTAAACATCCAAATGAAGTGGAAATTTTAAAGTGTTAAAAGTAATAGATATGCTGTGCTTTTGTATGATCGGTCTAGTACAGCTAATATGGTGAATGAGTTCAGAAAACAGTTATTCACTCAAGAGACAAGAACAATTGGCAATATTCCTCCAACACGAGATGTACTTCTTCATTGAATTTTCGAAACATGCAGCTTACCAAGGTAGTGTTATTTGGGGCAATTGTTTAGTTGCCAATTCAAGTATGCCATCACCAGATTTATTTGGTTGGCAAAAACTTGATGGTACTAACTTGGGCACTATTCTGGTCAGTGCTTGCTGAAGCTTCATTGTCATGCCAAGAGCTCATCCATTGTGGATGTAAGAAAGGATGTCGAGGAGCATGTAAATTCTAGAAACCAGATTAAAATGCACAGCATTATGCAACTGCTCACCGGACTGTGGAAGAGAAACTGATTGTAACTGTGCTTTCTTTTGAGTTTCCGTCATACGTATCATATTTAATTATAATTTTAATCTGTTGTTATGTTAAATAGTTACCTGTGAGGTTTTTTTAATTTCTTATCTCATTTCTTAAAAAGAAATACTCTTTGCACTGATTCAATACTGCATAGGTTGTTTTTTTTTCATTTCAGGAATATTGTGAAATTTTCTAAGGTCATTACCTGTAACTGTGAAAAATAAGAACTCGTCAAAGACGCCATTTTGAACTGTATCGGCCATTTTTAGTTCATTGTTAATGTCACCTGTTACATTTTTTAATTCTTATCTCATTTCTAAAAAAGAAATACTCTTTGCACTGATTCAATACTGCATATGTTGTTTTTTTTTCATTTCAGGAATATTGTGAAATTTTCTAAGATCATTACCTGTAACTGTGAAAAATAAGAACTCGTCAAAGACGCCATTTTGAACTGTATCGGCCATTTTTATTTCATAGTTAATGTCACCTGTTACATTAAATAATAATATGTTTGTTTACACGTGGTTGTATTGAAATTAATGATCCATCGTTTTTTAATCATTTTTATACCATATTTAAAAACAAACGTCAAATTTCGACATGTTAAACGGCGCCATTTTGAATATTGCCGTCATTTTGAAAATATTATCTATGCACCCAGGCATTAATGATACATTGTAGGTCTTTGTCGATATCAAATGATCAGTTTCACGGATTTGGTAATGTTCTATCACACAATGAAGATGTATACATACGAATACTGTCAAACTTAGACATTTTGGAGCGCCATTTTGAATTTGGACGCCATTTGATGATTCCTGTATTATAAAGTTTAAAAAAATACTTATTGACATATCTTTATTGTATTTCCTTAAGTTTTTGACATCTTCTGAACCCATTAAAATTGGAAGACTTCATCAAGTGAATTATGTTACACTATGTCGGCCATCTTGAATTTGGCGGCTATATTGGATTTTTTTTTCGTGGCTCCATATCTGAATTTTGTCTTTATCCCTTAATCTTTCACTTTGCCAAGTTTCATGCTTTTACCATAAAGTGATCAATTATTCTGATATCCGCTGTACCATATATAATGAAATGCAGAAAAAATATTTTTCTCAATAAATGATTAAAGATAAATATCAAATTTAAGTATTTTTTTTAGAAAAGAAATTATAATATGATCTTATATCATTTTCCTATTGCTTTTCTTGATTATCTATCGAGGTTATTCATCCCTGACTTGATTACATGTTCTAATATTTATCGACGAGAATCTCATCCCGGGCCGCGATCTTTAACGGGATTTCACGGAGGTGCCAATCTCTGTGTATATATGTCTCTGGGAGGCTCCGTGTTGAAGGCCGTACCTTGATCTACATGTGTATTGGTTTACTTTTATAAATTGTTACTTGGATGGAGAGTTGTCTCGTTGGCACTGATACCATTACTTCTTATATTTATCTAAACACGAATGAGCTATGAAATGACTTTTAAACACGAAATTAAGTGCTATGGAATCACTTTTAAACTTTTTACCATAATTATGACAGTTATTCTGCCAGATCAAAACTACCGCTCCTGTTAGCCCAGTCGCCATGATAAAATAAGAGGGAAGTCACAATTAAGGGGCAATATATACTGTAGTAGTTTTTGTCCTTTGTGGTTTATAGACATATCGTGATTTTTAATCGGAGGAGATGACAAAATGGCAGAACACAGATAATTGATACTCTTAATTTAAAGTCGATGGTGATCTCTTATCTAGTGGAATAAAACTTTAATATCTATAAATTTTAGCATTAAACGGGTAAACGAAATATAATTTGTGACCAACACATTATATAGGATAATAGCATTTATTATTGTTTTTGATACCGATTTGATCAGCAATAAAATTGAGAGTGGAAATGGGGAATGTGTCAAAGAGACAACAACCCAACCATAGAAAAAACAACAACAAAAGGTCACTTACACGTCTTCAATGTAGCGGGAAATTCCCGCACCCGGAGGCGTCCTTCAGCTTGCCCCTAAACAAATATATACTAGTTCAGTGATAATGAACGCCATACCAATTTCCAAATTGTACACAAGAAACTAAAATTAAAAAATACAAGACTAACAAAGATGTAATCAAAGAAAATAAACAAAATGACATTTATACATAAAAAAACAACAGACTACTAGCAGGTTAAATCTGTCATGCAAGCTCCAGACTTCAATTAAACTGATTGAAAGATTATGATTTCATCATATAAATATCAGGCACAATCCTTCCCGTTACGTTAGGAGTTTAGTATCATCCCATTATAACATATATGAGAAGAACATAACCCGTGTCATGCCAACAACTGGTTTTCGAATAAATGTTTTTAGTTCCGATGCAAAGACCCTATACGTGAATCAATAGTAAAGCCAAAATAAGCGATATTTAATGACCTGACAACAGTATCGTAACTATATCCCTTCTTGATAAGTCTATTTAAAGGTTTTGTTAGTTTCTGAGGTGAATACTGACAAGCATATCAAACGAGCCTGCTTTAGTAATTGTTACCCACAAAAGTATCGTTTGTAATTCAGGCAGCAACCATTTGATTTTCGGGTCATAAACAAATTACTTTTTGTCCAAAAACTGGAAAAAACTGGAAACAAACTTTTTTTCCAGAAAAATCCATACCCATCCCCCCCCCTTTTCCCCCCAAATCGAAAATAAAAAATGGTTGCTGCCTAAAGTCTCTTTTTTATGTTTGGGATCGGAAAACTTCGTGCAATGCCCCCGTATATTTAGTTATGTAATATAGAGATATCATGATTGGTTAACGGACTACACGTGGTGACTATTTAAAGTCATATGAAACCTCAAATTAAAAAATAAATATGCATATAACTTAATGGATGTAAGAGTAGTTACAGTTACTGAATGTTTTAATTGCAACTGAAAATTACACCATGGTCTTTTCCAAGTAAAATATATTGAAAAGATAAAATAAAATAAAGTCAAAAACAAATTACTTTTTGTCCAAAAACTGGAAACAAACTTTTTTTCCAGAAAAATCCATACCCATCCCCCCCCCCCTTTCCCCCCAAATCGAAAATATGAAATATATATTGAAAAGATAAAATAAAGTATGTATAACGTCATTACGTTTACTAAGGGACGGACGAAAGATACCAAAGGGACAGTCAAACTCATAAATCTAAAACAAACTGACAACGCCATGGCTAAAAATCAAAAAGACAAACAGACAAACAATAGTACACATGACACAACATAGAAAACCAAAGAATAAACAACACGAACACAGATACACAAATACTAAAGCATAAACGTACGGGTGGGCTTTTAATCCTTTATCAGAAAGTGCCATTTAGTATTACTTTGTTCTATAACTGTTTTTCCAAGTAGGAAAATTGTTTTGGGAATTTCATTAAGATTTCCTTGTGTTTGTCTTGTGTCTTACATTGATCAACCTTTTTTGTAAGTAGAGATTAACTTGCATTGTATATAACGATTTCAATGTACCTAATATAAAAACCCGACAACAAATGATGGTGAACTTGAACAATTGTTTAAGATTATATTCAAATTGAGGATTGTTCTAAAATAACGTACCTGCCATTTTGTTTGCGCAATTTAGTGATGAATTTCCATTTCGTTTTAAATCTTCTCTTGGTTCTTTTATTAACCAATAGTCAAATTGAAATCATGGTGTTTTGAAAGGGCAAATCAAACACACAAATATGTTAAAGGACAAACAAATATACAAATATGTTAAAGGACAAACAAATACTAGTACACAAATATGCAAAAGGACAAACATACACATTCATAAACATTGGAGGTGAATATGCCAAAAAAAACTAGGTAAAAGAAAGAAAACTCATGCAAATAAATATGTAACTACCGTCGGCAAATTGCTTTTTTTGGTATTTAAAGAACGGGTTTCTTATTATTTGTGTTAAAGTTTACTTTCACTTGTGAACACATTTTCGTCTTGTATTTTTCTTTTAAAAATATTTTCATAAAGACTTTTCGTCCTGTTTAAATCGAAGTTATCTATTTGTGTTTTCTTCAACAAATTAACTAAAAAAGAGAAAAGGGGGATATGGAAGAGTTTTCTCTCTTCCTCGTTTCTCTTATACTTTAATCTTCTACTTATTCCGTATTCTATTATCGTCTCTGCCATCACAAACAAGAACACACATATTTTTCATGAACAAATCACGAATTAAGTTTAATTTGTTCTTCATAAAAGATGTATAACTTGCAAATGTTTACAACAATAATTTTTTTTATATCCCACATGAACAGAATTCCTAGTTGTGAGATTGGTACAAAAATATTCACTTGTAGAAACCACGTAAAATGTATCTAAAACAGGGTTCTCTACCTTCCTCGTGTCTCTCATACTTTAATCTTCTCATTAGTCCAGGTCCTATTATCGTCTCTGCCATACCATACAAACTCTTATTTTTCATGAAAAAGTTATGAATAGGGTTTTATATGGTCATGATAAAAAACAACTTTTAAATGGTTACAACAATCAACATTTACGATAACCCCCTTGAACATAATTCCTAGTTTTATGAATTGTACTAAATAAAATAAACACTTCTAGAAACTCATTAAAATATCGATTGAATCTAAATAAATATCTGCGAAATATGTTTTACAGTCTCTAAAAGTTGTTCAAATGAATTCACAAATATCACATCGAGTGCATAAGAGTAAGCCGCTTTACAGAAGTGTTACCTTTAACGCGGATCTATTTCAATTGAGCGCATAAATGTATGTTGGGCCGATTCACTTTCTCCTAATAATTGTAAAGCTATTTCGAGAATTTGGCAGGAATCAAAATAAAAGAAATTATCCTTGTTAATTAAAAAGCTTTCGTCTATAATAAGTTGTAAAGTTCGAAAGCAATCCTGACAATGTCCGACATTATTCAGATGATAATGACATAACAATTTTAGAAAAAAAGCATAGATTATAGAGGAAATAGAATATTCCTCCTTGTCTTCTTCTATTTGCAGTTCATATGGTAGAAGCAAAGAATTTCTTCTAAAATTGATAAAATCTACCAATAATACTTTCAGCATTTGTACACTACTTTTTCTTTTGAACCCTTGCAAATCGAATGATCGGACATGCATTTACGACATATCCATGAAGCGATGTATTTTTTCAGGCGTACATTTCGATATAGAATACACGATAATGTGCAAGGCTTTACTGAATTCTTTTTTCTTATAGAAAAACGAAGCTAACATCAGCCATCCAGATACCGCGTCATGATATATATTCTGAAGCAGAATACAAAGAAAAGATGTGTACTGTCGGTATTGGTGTTTATTATTACCTTTTGTACTGTCTAAGGATATATAACTCGCACGTGAGGCACACATGATTGACATATAGTATACGTACACATATTTGTTTAAGGATTTCTCACTAGTAACTATTTGATGTATTCCTACTTTGTATGCATTCCATTTGAATGCAAACGATTCTATTGAAGAATCTAAATACGATATTGCTTTTGAATTCAGTGTTTTAAAAACATCGCTAGTATGCAATATATGTGGTTCGAGGTTAATGGTGTATATTGATACATGAAAGTTGGATAATTGATCCGAAAATAAGATGCATCGCCATCCATAACAATGCAAGTTATAGAGTTTCTCTAATAGTATTTCACGAGAGCGTCCCTCTACTTTGTTTTCAAACAAATTGTATTCTGGAATGAAGTAATGTAAACAAACGGAATAGTCGACACAATAAATCAGTCTGCTAACACATCGCATAAAACATCGTATTAGATTTTCTGGTTTCCATAGTGATTGTGGTAATTCCTCTGATATCCAGAATATTATTGTTTTCAAGAAATATGAACACAGTAAATCTTCACATTCGGCGTAGGTTGCTATAACATCTTTCAAAAGAATTTTCAGGAGGGCGTAACATATTAATTGAGAGTGGGTAAAGGTTCTTATTAGAAATTGTTCAGCAACAGAAAAAGAAATTCGCCATTGTATATCCTCTTTTGGCGATCCTTTTACTCCGATTGGTACAAAAAGTACTCCATGCTTTAAAATACTTTGTTTTACAATATAACTTGGCCATGAGTTACTTGATCTTGTTATCCACTGTGATGCTTGTGATACCCATGTTGTACAATGTAAGCACATGGCATAGTCATACTTTCCTTTGGTGTCCGATATGCATGGTCCATGAGCTACACAATCTGGTCCATTTAAGAACTGTCGTTTAAATAATGTGCCTGAGAAATAGTGTTTTCCATTAAGTTCCTCGAGGGTTTCAAATACAACATAATGATTCGTTTGTTCTACTTGCAACTGAGTGAAACCAGCTTTTACATCATCTGTCTCCATTGACACGTATATTACATTTAAATGGTTTTGAGCAGGTTTTATGTTTTCATAAACCTCGATGAATTTTATTACATGCATCGCACCCAAATCACTTCCTCTCATCTCCAGTCCTTCTCCAAAACTTCCACTTGTGATAACGGTATAAAAATCATTGCTGAACATATTATCCCTAACTGTATTCATCTGTCTGATGGTGTTAACATGATTCTCTGATCCAACTATGTTCTGACACATGTAACGATACAGTGCTAATGATGCGGTTTTTGTTTTTGTTTCTGTTTCTGAAATAAATACGAAATCAATAGAATTTTATTTATCAAAGGAAATGAAATACATCGTTCACCATATTGATGTAAACGAAGAACAACTATTAATCTTCAATGAGTTGTTCTGATGTCAATTTATCTTAAAAATGGATGAGTATTGGCTATGACATTGTTGATGAATTTAAAAAAAAGATATCGAAGGGATACTCAAACTCACAAGTTGTATTGAAACTGACAACGCTAAGGGATGACAAAAAACACTTGTAAAGCGATATAAGAAACAATTCCTGGAGAGATTGTTAATATAAATGTGGAAATACATTTAACAGAAGCATTTCATTATATATTTTATAGTACAAAAAGTGTACTTACATAGTTTTTGTATACTTTATGATTACTCTATCTATATATAAAAGTATATATTTATTCATTCGAAAGTTCTCCTATCTATCCTATTGCCTGTCAATACTTTTTGTTCGCATTGCATAAGTCATGTTTTCTTTGACTGTCTTTCATGTTTAAACACTAGATCTCTGAGATGTTTTTAGTAGATTTTTGAATGCGTGATTTTTTTTATTCTCAATAGTTTTTAACTTGTTTTAGTAACTGCGAGTATTATCAAATCGTACATTCGTGTTAATTTGACCTGTTGATACAATTTGTAATGCTTTTTTTGTTAAATTCATTGTAAGTTATTTAGTGTTTCATCAAGTTTAACCATTTCCAATGTATACCACCAGTGTTCGGTAACGTGATATATTTTCATTTCTGTTCTTGTTATATTAACAACACAATCATTTATTTTGAAGAACATATTTCCGTACTCCATGTATACCACACAACGAAATAATTTGTAGTTACCTTTTTATTTTTCGGCATATTGTCCACGATTATGGTTGACTTTTTTAATGTCATTTAACACCCTACCACCATTTTCTGTATTTTCGATGGGTCATAAATCAAATGTATTCGAACAGTGTATTTGCACTTGTTTTTTGTGTCTTCCAATTTGTATTAAATAATGTGTTTTTCAATGGTGTGATGTTACATTGTTGCTTATGTGAGGGTGAAGGTTGACCCCTATCACATGCAAAACAGTTAAATCCGCACCTGTTCTAAGCCAGGAAACTTATGTTCAGTGGTTGTCGTTTGTCGATATGGTTCATAAGTGTTTTTGTTTGTCGTCTTTTTATATACAAAAGACTGTTTGTTTGGGAAATGTCTTTACTTTGTCTAGAAAGTAAACGTGTAATTTTGTGCATAGAATCAGTTTCAATGTACGGGGTACAAAACGACGATAACAAACATTGACGAATATATGGAAAAGATTATACATGTTATATGTTGACGACCCCTTAGAATTATGTAATTGCCATTTGACTTTTATCCAACTGTTTACTTGGATATTTTTGGCTAATTTGGTAAAGTTACGTTTGTGTAGTCTAATTTATTATCATATCATAAATGTATTTTTCATAATCGATAGTTCCTTAGGGATTATTTGTTTAAGTTAAACAAACAAACATTTGTACATTCATAGTCATTAAATGTAACGATTTAAAAAAAAGTCACGACCAACTCAGATGCACTTTTTTCTATCTCTGCCAAGATCTACTATCCTTTTTTTTTAACGAAAAGATGACTTTCGAATGTATCGACCGCCCCGTTTTGTCCTACCTTCATTACTACTAGTATATTATGTTGACATTTTTTTATGCGTTAACCACCCTCTCAGAATATAAAAGGATAGTCCATCTGTTAAAAGAAAGAGAGGGCATTTATTTTTTAGCGCAGTTATAGGTTGGTAGTTCTTGAATTTCAGAAGAACTGCTGGGTACTTGAAAGTATATTAATTATAGCAATTACAACAATTAATAATGAGAACAAAGTAGTGTAAGGGTACGAGTTTTCCTACTCAAAATAGCAAAACAAGTGTCATTGGTGCCATAATGATAAGGAGTGGAAATGAGAGAAAAAAGATAAAAACAGATCGCTCTAATATGGGTTAAAACGAGACATATGATGGTTTCATTACAAAATGAAATAACCTAAAATTTGAATTCATGCGAACATGGCCAAGGACAACTCTTATAACTTAGTAAAATGCATCTTTTATTACAACAACTTGAACAGATGATGAATGAAATGTGTATGTAAAGTGTCTCTTCTTTTTTAATTTATAAGTATCTTATAAAAAAAGGTTGATGCTTTCTTGGTTCCACGCAAGCAGCAGTAACAGTAATAATTATGACCTAATTTATGAGTCTGGTGAAGAGGAGCCGTAAGGATCCTGTACCGAAAAACATCTTTAAGTTTCTTCAAGTAAGTATACATTTGTACAATAATTACACCTTATGTAAGAATCCGGGGTTTTGATTGGTTGATAGCCAGTGTATTTTTCACCTATTTACTAGCAAATAAATATCGTTCATTTTTAACTCCGCCGAGGTATTTGCTGAAAGGATATGCCTTTTTTACCCTCTCTGCCGTGGTATTTTGAAAAGATATATCATTTTAAGGAGGGGTATTTGCGAAAAATACCAGTCGAGAGATTGTTAAATTTCACGAGCCGTAAGGCGAGTAAAATTCATTCTCAAGACTGGTATTTTGTGCAAATACCCCTCACTAACATGATATATCTGTTTAATTAAACAGAATGTTAATGTACTAAAGCGCATTGATTATGGTGACGTTACAAGCGTCCAGTCGGATAGGGTATTTTTTGGCAAATACCACGGCAGAGAGGGTAAAAAAGTCATTTAATTAAACACATATATCAGGTTAGTGAGGGGTATTTGCACAAAATACCAGTCTTGAGAATGAATTTCCCTCGCCGAACGGCTCATGAAATTTAACAATCTCTCGACTGGTATTTTGCGCAAATACCCCTCCTTAAAACGATATATCTGTTCAATATACAGTGTCTAAAGCATTGTTTCGAAGGGTGTATGCAATTCGTTTACAACAAGTAGGGAAGAGGAAAGTCAATTCATATTTTAGATCCTCATGAGAAGGTACTTACTACTTCCGTTTATTGTCAAAACTCTTTTAAACATATACAATTAAAACAGCTATCGGACAATTGCGATTTGTATGAGTTTTCATGAAAAATAAATGAAACTTAGTCCAGTATTTCATCATATGTGATTAAGGAAACGTGCATTTATAGATTAACATTGATCATCTCAACGAGATTTATCTTCTCGCTTGAGCCGGTACGACGATATAGATAAAAGCGATCGAGTTTCGATGGCCAATGATAATCTGTTTATCGCTTTTTTACCTAAGACGAAATTATCAATTACATGTCAATTTCGTAAGCAACGCCACGTGTCTTCTTAGTTTCTAGCGAGAATAATTCTCATATCATTCGTCTCCGCTGAGAATGGAAATTATCAGTCAGTTAATCAAAGAGAAATTTCGTAAAATAGCGATAATTTTTAATTTACGTTTTTTTATTGAGTTTAGCCTTCAATTTGATATTTTATCGTGTGGTCTTCTATGTTGTGATGTTATGCGATTGTTTCAGATAAAGATAGAAGGTTTGGTACCATTAAAACGTTTAATCACGCTGCAATAGTTTGCACCTGTCCTTAGTCAGGAATCTGATGTACAGTAGGTGTCGTTTGATTATGTAATTTATACGTGTTTCTCGTTTCTCGTTTTTTATATAGATTAGACCGTTGGTTTTCCCGTTTGAATGGTTTTACACTAGTAATTATTGGGCCCTTTATAGCTTTTTGTTCGGTGTGAGCCAGGGCGCCGTGCTGAAGGCCGTAAATTCATTTTTAGTGGTATACTTTTATAAATTGTGTTTTTAGATTGAGAGTTGTCTCATTGGCACTCACACCACATCTTGCTATATCTATATAATATTAATTTTTTGCTACCATTACATATGTTAATTTAGAGAAAAAAAAGTTTCTAGAAATTGCGATTACCGCTGAATACTTCTCTTACGCTGATTTTTATATTTTCATAAAACATTGTTTAGAAAATATTCTTTTTTTACCTGACATTTTGTATGATCACTCCGTGCTCACTATGAGGATTTCTTTCGTAAACGCCTTGTTCTAATCTGATTGTTTATCTTCTTATGTTATATCTATTTGTGTTTGCCAGATAAAATTAACCATGTGTTAGAATCATGTGTTCATCATATGATTGAAATGGACTAGATGTTAGATAAAGATACACTGTTGATCTAAATTAGGATAATTATTTTTCAAAATAAATGAGGATACATGAAATCCGATTCATAGTTTTAAAGTTTTATTTCTTAAACATGTTAAACAGTAATAACCAATTGCGGTTTTGTTGCTGGCATTTAGCATTATTTACTAATTCCTGCTGGGATCTCTGCAAAAATAGGCAATTAGCCAGGATCTCTACTGTTCGGTAATTTCACTAGTCAAGTAGCTCACACATGCTTTGATCATGTAGATCTCCCCAGGTGACAATTCATACAGTTTGAAATTTGCTACAGGGATCTCCAGATTTTTGTTATGTATTTATGTTAAACTTTTTTGTTCAAATTTCACACATTTTTACCATTAGTTATCAATATGTGTTGTATAAAGTTTTTAATGGTTTAAAGGTTTAAGTTTTCAATGAACGAGTAGCCCTGTACATAAACTTAATACAAACCGTAATTCGACTCAAAACAATATAAACCTTTTAAGAAAAAAAAAAGGAATAACTGAGGTTTTCCTATTCGTTATTTTTTTATACAGTTTAAACTATTTCAATATAACATGTATAATAACATTATGGTGCAATTATTTTTAATTTCAGCGAGAGTGGAAGTAAAGGATAATGTGAATTAAAGATTAATGGCAATAATCATGTTCTATTGACGTTATTACAAAATATACGACATTAAAAAAGTGGCAGAAGGTATTTGAGTACATTTACAAATTCTAATAGACATTTCAGTCGGCTTATGATATCCTTTTCGACACACACAAGATATACTGTAAAACTAGCATGCTATAGCTGTGACCCATATCATTTAAGGTAAACGCAACGTTCAATAGTACTACGGCACATTGCGTTACCGCTCAGTATGAACACAGTCAACGTATACTTCATTTCAGACTTCCGTTGCTATACATTTTACCGTTACATGTACATTTTGTATTTGAAATACTATTTTATTATCAATTTTATTCATTATTTGTGTTTCCATAAACAACCAGTTTGGCCGATTTTTAAGCTTTCATTTTTTCCCCTTCTCACATAAAGTATGTACTTGTATCGTTGTATTAGACGGTTTTCATTTATTTTATAATTAGGTCCAAAAAATGAAAGTTATCAAGTATACAATGTATATGTTCAAAAATCAATACCAGAAATCAAAATACCAGTATATAGAGAAAAATGTCTCCGCAATAATAATCGTTCAAATGATTTTGACTATCACGCTGTCATAAGCCGCATCTTTTATTTAAGGTACATAACAATATAAACACAGGATACCAAATAGTCTGCTCGTTGTTCATGTTGCAGTCCGTGTTCATTCTTTGAAATTTCTTTTGAATTAAATTACTTAAAGGACCAAACACCTCCTCGTTTAACATTTTTTTTAATTTTTTTTCTTATTTAGATTTATTAATTCCAGTACGGTTTTATATTTCCTTTGTAAAACTGGTGTATTGGTCAATTTATAAAAAAAGAATAGTAGTTCACTCGTCTAAATAATAGACATGTTACAAAATTATCACGTGTCATAGATTAAGAAGCGTATCATAGGGTGTCTGTAAAACTGAATCGCGAGATACCAAAAGGACATTCAAACTTATAATTCGAAGAAAAAAACTGACGACGATATGTGTTTAAAACCCCCCAGATAAACAAAAGAACACAAAACGTAACAATGAAAACGAAAAACTGAGTGACATAAACACTCGATTTGATTCGAGCGTCACTGATGAGTCTGTTATAGACAAAGTGCGCGTCTGACGCGAATATGAATTTTCAATCCTGGTATCTCTGATGAGTTTATTTACAACCATTGGTTCGATGCCACTGCTGGTGGAGTTTTAATACCCTGATGGTATCACTAGCCAAGTAGTCAGAACTTACGAGTTGACTTGAGTTATCATTGATATGTTCATAAAAATATAACTGTTAACAAAACTTAAAATTTTTGAAATACTAAGGCTTTTCTACCTCAGGAATAGATTACTTTAGCTGTATTTGGCAAAAAATTTCGGGATGTTTGGTCCTCAATGCTTTTCAACTTCGTACTTGATTTGGCATTTTTGACATGTGTGTATTCAAAAGTCACTGATGAGTAAATATAAAATTTCAACCCTGGTTTTTATGATGAGTTTTTTTACTAGCTAATATTTGACAAAAAGAAATATTAGTCTGATCACTAACAATGACATATTGCACATGTTGCAATAATATAAATTAATCTTAATTACTATGAAGACTATGTCAACAAAATACAAAATTGCCTATACAAAAAGCACAAATGCGTAAACGAAAGACAAGAATTCAAATTTTGGGGACAATTTTGTTTTCTAATCGATGTTGTTAGGATTGTCGTTCTTCGGGATAATTGAAGTTATCAAAAGATAAAGTTATAGCTCATCTCCTAGTTGCAAAATGGTCAATGAAATAGATAGGAGGTCCTTTATAACTAAAATATACAAAATATATACTCCGAATAGATAAACACATTTTTGATATGTATTATAAATTCAAAGACTACTATTTAAAATAAAACGTTCACTCCGTTTGAATATACATAAAATAATTCGAAACTAGGAGACTGGATACATGTTGTTGGGTTCAGATAAGGACCACCTCAAGGTGCAGAATTTTCTCTCTGCGTCGAAGAACCATTCGTATGCCTTTTAGTCGGGTTGTTGTCTCTTTAGAAAAACAGACAACAATAACTTTCTGTTGACCATCATACAAACATATATAGATTTAATTGTGATTTTGATGGAGAGTTGTCTTATTGGCACTCATACCACATCTTTTCATATCTAACTAATATCAATTCCTGTTAACACTGCCCCTTTATAAATTGTGAAATAATAAAGAAAATCAAGTTTCATTACTCCTTCCGGCAAAATTGTCCAGAGATGGCTATACTTCTTATTTTTGGGGAACTATTCGTGTCTTGCGCAATCCTGTATGTAAATAAAGTAAAGCGTTTGAACACATGAAACTTGCAACGTATTGTGTATTTTTTATACATCACTGAATAGATACCTTTGCTGGTGGACTGTCAGCCTCTGGGAGTATTATCACTTATGTTGTTTATAATAAAAGGTAATGTTATCATTAATAACAATTCTTTCTTAAATTGTCTGTTTATTAATTTATAACATAAGTTTCAACACCTTCTGACTTTATCTGGCTTTGGTTATTTTTTTTTATCCTTGTAGCTTTTCAATTGTGTCGGTTCGTATACATCCTCAATTTTTACCGTTCCTGATGATGAAAAATCTAGAAAAGCTCGCAGCGCATGATAATATAGATGTCCTTTTGTCATTTTTTTGTCATTTATAGAAAAAACAGGTTACACATTGAAATATGCGTGTTACCAACAGTTGTATCTCGACGAGCTCATTAACGAAAGTCTGCGTAAAGCTGCATTATATGTGTTTTTTTGGAGCTATGATAGCTGAAAAAATGAATGCCCGACGAGCAGAGTTATTTTCCCCTAATAATTGCGAAGCTATACCGAAAAGATTGTACGCCCTAGCCTGTATCAATGGACGTTCTATAAAAAAATCTTTTTCGAGAAAAAGATAAAAATCGTGAAGGCAATCGTGACATTTTTTAGCATTATCTAGCTGATCATGACATAAACATTTTAGAAAATAAGCATAAGCTACAGACGAAATGTGATGCGGTTCATGCCTTACTTCCATTCTTAATTCGTTTGGTATTAACACAGATCTTTTGATGAATCTTAAATCATCTATCAGCGTTAGTTTCCACAATCGAACAATACTTTTCCTCACACTTAATGGCAAGTTGAGGAATCTCGAATGAATATCAGACATATCAATGGAGGGCAACAGCTTTTCCCGAGTAAATTTTAATAAAGTATATCTGACCAGGTGTAATGCTTTACTATACTGTTTCGTCTGATAGAAAAGCGAAGCTAACATCAGCCATCCCGATATAGCGTTATGATATATATTCTGTGGCAAAGAACAAACACAGGAATTATACAGGTTGTAATGGTCTTTGTTACTACTTTTTGTACTGTTGAGTGGTATTAATTGCGCAAATAGTGAATTCTGAATGGACAAATAATATGCAAATAAATATTTGTTAAAAGAATTTTCACAGGAAACAATCTGTTGTATTCCTCTGTATATTTCTTTTTCCACTTCTGAACTTGGTATCAGTAAATTTGACATGTATAATAACGGTGATTTAAGTGTTTTTTGAACCTCGAAATCGTGAAATACATTTGGTTCAATGTGAACCATCCTTATTGATACATGAAAGTCAGAGACTTGATCTGAAAATAAAATGCATAGCCAACCGTATCTATATAGGAAATGTAGTTTTTCTAACATTATTTCACGAGCATGGCCCTCTATTCTATTTTCAAACATATTGTTCTCTGGAATGAAGTAATTTAAGCAAATGGAATATTCAACGCAATATACAAGCCTACTCAAACAACGCATAAAACAAGGTATAAGATTTTGAGGTTTCCATACGGATTGTGGTAGTTCCTCTGATATATAGAACATGATTGTTTTCAAGAAATATGAACAGAGCAAATATTTGCATTCTTGATAAGTGTCTATAACGTCTTTTAAAAGAATTTTTAAGAGAGCATAGCATAATAATTGAGTGTGTGTAAAACAATGTATTAACAACTTTTCACCAACTGAAAAAGATATTCGCCATTCTATATCTTCTTTTGGTGATCCCTTAACTCCAATTGGAACTAAAGAACTCCATGTTTTACAATACTTCGTTTTACATCCTTGCTCGGCCAAGAGTTGTTACTTGATCTTCTTATCCATTGTTCAGCTGGTGATATCCATGTTTTACAATGTAGGCAATAAGCAAGGTCATACGTACCCTGTTCGTCAGATATACAAGGTCCATGAATTACTTGACGTTGAACAATAGCTTTAGATATCATATCTTGTTTATATAATGAGCTTGACAAATACTGTATTCCATTATGTTCTTCACAGTTTTTAGAAAAATATTGGTCATCACTTTTTTCAACTAGCAAATGAGTGAAACCGGGTTTTACATCGTCTGTTCTCATTGACAAATATGTAATATCAGGACTCAATCGCGGTTTTAAATATTCATAAACCTCGATGTGTTTTGAAACATACATCATATCTAAATCACTGCCTTTCATGTCAAGTCCTTCTCCGAAACTTCCACTTGTGATTACAGTTTGAAACTCGCCGCTCGTTGCATTGTCTCTGGCACTATTCATTTGTCGTAATGCTTTAACATAATGGTCTGTCCCAACTATATTTTGACACAAATAACGATACAGTGCCTTTGATGTGTTTTGCACTGCTGTGTCTGATCAATAAAGAATTGAAAAAAGTTAATTTAAAAGTAAACACCAATTTAAAGAAGTTAAGCGAAAGTTTTCATCCACTTATTTAAAAGTGTAGAACTTTGTAACGTATTGTGTATTTCTACCGACAATTGGAAACAGAAAAGGTGAACAGTTCTTTGTATTTAAATGTTGGGTTTTATTATTGCTATTGTCAGAGTTGTCGTTCTTGTTTGCAATTTATGTGTTTAAAAGCTACAATTCGTTTAAATTTTCGCTGACTTAAATCACTTGTCAATATATGATTATATCAAGGTGACTTCTGAAGGTCTGATTGTTTCGAGTATTAAAGTGTTTGAGACATAAGTACGGTAATATAAAACATACGCCTACTGTCATACCTTTTAAACTTGGAATTCAAATCTTCAGTTATATAGTACATCAACTTCATATGTAGTTTATTGGAAAGCTTAGAGGGTTTAAATGTATCGCAAAACAGACCGACAATGATAATAAATTTAATTGTTCTCTTATTGCAATTACAAATTTCTCAATAAATATATAATTTCCCTAATTATAACGATAATAATAATGTAACTTTCGTTTTTAAGATAAACGTCTTTCAATTCTTAATTTTCAATTCTTATACTTGATGTATTTTTTTGTAAAACAAACCAACGGTAATTAAGACGACATGCACCTTTTAAATACCAGAAATGAATCATTTAGAAATGTATTTCTAATAAATAAATATAGATAATACCTGCCATTTCTTTTTATCTGTAAGTTCATTTGCACAGTGTTTAATCTATTTTTGTTTCGTTTGAGTACTATAAACAGGTATTTCCGTTTCTATTTCCTTTAAACACAACAATACATTACACATAGTATTTAAAGGTTCACTTGAATAAATTAATACAGCTTGTAAAAGCCATTGTGAATTAACATACGTTTGTTGTGAAAACTGTTTATTGTTATATATGTTATGCAAACAAACAGTTAATGATTAAGGAATGAATATCTGTATTTGTTAAATCCATTTAAAACTAACAGCATAATTCATTTTAACACAGTTTTATTTGAGGCTATGTTCTATGATTTAATATAGCTAGCGATTTAAGGCTTCTGATGTGTTTCGCATTACTGGCTCTTTAAAACCAAATATTATTTCAGAAAAATAACCCAATAAAACAAAAGGAGCGCGGATCAATAATATGAATAACACATGAAAAGTTTTTCGTCTCAATCTTTAACTTATTATTTAACAGTTGAAATCTTCTATTGAAAAATAAAAACATAACATTCATAAAAAAAAATCTTCTATATCAATCCATGAGGAGAGTAAAGCAAATATTAAGTTATATCGGCAATGAAGTTTTGGTTTAGTTCAAGATGTTAAATGATTCAAATGTTTAACAAATAATACTATTTAACGTTAAGGCTATCTCAGATAGAGATACCTCAGAAGAATTAGTATATTCATAGTTCAAAACGGCCATTCAGCAATTCAAGTTTTCAGGTATATATACTTGCTTAGATTTTAAACTTTTTTTTAGTATTCCCGATGATGGTAGATTGAAAATAACCGGTAAGACAAATGGATTGTTCAAATATTTATATAACTAGCACGCATTCGCTACAACTGTTGCCTGTTACACACAAAGGCCATAATAAAAAGTTTGCAATTCGGTACTGACATAAGTAAAATATCTGTTCATTAACTCTCCTTTTAAAAACGTAAAAAACTTAAAGTTTTCAAAACTTAAAGTTTTCTACTCCCCGAGGCAAAGTTGCTTGTAGACGAATTTAGAAACTCTTTCTTTGTGCCTTTTGGTAATACTTCAGTCATTAATGAATCCTTGGCCTCCAAATGTTTAAGTAATACAATTACAAAAGTACTGACAATGTGTGCAATATCTACATATAAAATATTAATTAAAATCCTGCTAACAAATTTGATGATGTTTCTTTTTCTGATTTTATTCTTATCACCATGTATGACTATTTTAAAAGCAACTTCATTGGAAATGCCCATCTATTTCAATTACAGCGTACTTGAATTGCTAGAAAAAACAATATCTTATTAAACAGAAATCCTGTCTTGAAATAAGTATGGCATCTTAAAACGAGTAGTACAACCGAATACAAAGATATTATTAAAAGGCGAGTAACGGAATTCAGTTTACAGAAGAAATAAAACCATATCTAGCTTCAATTTTTTTTTTTGCTGAGTAAATGCTTGACAGGCGTATTCAATGTTGTCTAATTGATGTAAAGCATTGGCAAGAATATGTTACATGCTGACCATTGCATATGGATCTTCTATGAATTAGTGTCTTTCAAGTTTTGAAGGGCAACTAAATCCTTACACATATGAGCTGATTATAATGCCCGTGTCACACTGTCCCAATTTTTATATACGATGGACATCCGAATGCGAAAATTGTAAGTTCGTACGAAGTTGGTCCCGATCTCGTTAAAATACCAAAAAGTGACCGAAGCAAGTACGATGAATAACGAAGTCTATACGATGGTGCCGAAATTATATACGATAGCAAAAGATGGACATACGAAGGTTAACCGAAGACGGGTATTTAAGCTTCATATCTCAGCCGAAGCCTACACAATGGATCACGAAGGCTACACGGTGGATTACGAAGGCTACACGACGGATAACGATGATGGTGCGATGGCCATACGATGTCTAAAAGACATGTCAGTTGCGTGTAGATAGAATTGTTATGGACACTCTAGAACCAAAATGCTCAAAATTTGGTATGGTGTTACTCGTTAAGAATATCTTGAGCGCTATTGACTTTAAAGTTCAAATGTCGAGGTCACAGTGGCAGTTGTAATACAAGGCAATATCACCCTTGTGGACACTCTAAAACCAATATGCTTCAAAAGATTTTAACCACAATTGAGATATTGTTCCTCTTTGTAAAGATCTGACATTTTTTACGTTCAAGGCCAAAGGTCAAGGTCATGCAGATGGACTTGGTTTTTTTCCTTGAAATAGCTAAATACACAGAAAATTGGTTGCTAATTTTTTTACCTGCTGGTTTTAAAGACAATTTTAAAGGTGTTTCCAGCTACTGAATGGTTTGGTTGATTTAAAAAAAATAGTTTATACATGTCTCAAATATGCATATTCAATTTACCCTTTTCTGCATGTGTCATCACAGGCACTTGTTTCTATCCATAGGAAGGTCGACTATCCATATAAATATGGATAGAAACAAGTGCCTGTGTGTGTCATATACAAATATAGTGTCCATAGTTGTCCCCAATATGTTACATACGAGGGAATGCCACGCTCGGCATTGCTTTGTTTGAACTGTAAAATGTGTGCACTAGTCTGAACAATCACCCATAATTATGCCCATGTTTACTGATCTATCTCAAAGGTAAGGGAATGGTTTCGTTGGTCCCTTTTATTCAAAAAGAGCTCTTTCCAGGAGAATATCATAATAATATAGACAAGGAAAAAGATGTGGGAAAAGCAACAAATGCGGCAAAATATGACGTATAGAAAACAAAATGGTTACGGAGTAAACATTCTTGTGACAACAACTCAGACGTTACATAATTTTTTTTTTAGAGTAATGAAGAAAAATTGGTTTCCCTATTATACGTGTACCTGCAGTGTTGGTGTACGAGGTGCGTTTATGATTTTATTATGTTTCTTGATATGAAAAATTGACAAAAAATAATATTTTATTTGTAAAATTAAATCCTGAGCCTGTAATAGCTGCTCTTCTTGTTCCATTTGAACAAGTGAAACTGCGAGCTACTGCTCACTAATGATACCCCCGTCGCAAGTGGATAATATTAATAGTGTAAAAATATGCAAGTGTTCGGTATATACTTGGCTATCATGTGTAAAATCATACAAGTGTTCGGTAAATAGGAAGTTGTCAAGTGATCAATCTGAAAACGCATCACACGGTATAGCTGACTTAGATAAACCTTGAAACCAAATTTCAGAAATCCTTGTATTGTAGTTCCTGAGAAAAATGCGACGAAAAATATTCATGAGACGGACGGACGGACTGACTGACGGAAGGACAGACAGAGGTAAAACAGTATACCCCCTTTTTTTAAGCGGGCGTATAATTAATACAAACAACGCTGTCGCCTTTCTTGTTCTCATAGAATCATATGATATGAGCTCCATGTTTTGTGAACGTCTTTTTTAACTTTCGTATTAGACTGATCAGTGCATATTGCGCATTGCACTTTAAATGTATTTTAGCGCGAAAATTAACTTACATTTAGCTAGATTCATTGTTGTCGTAGTTCCATCTTGTCGCCTTCGTACTTTTATTCGATGGCAACACGACGGGATAACGAGGTCTTCACGAAGTCGTGTTGCCATCGTTAGACCTTCGGGTAGCTTCGTTATTCATTCATGTAGACATCGTAATGTCAAAACTGCCCGTTTGAAACGATGGAAACACGAATGCAATACGATTCTCAAAGATGCATTCCCGGTGACATTACGATGGTGAGGATGGTGATACAAACTCAATACGAACCCTCAACATCGGACGCACCTTCGGGGATTTTTTAACATGTTAAAAAAATTAGAACCCTTCCCGAAGTTGTCCCCGAAGACTAGAAAAAGTGGCCGATGGTTCTAAGATGGTAAAAGATGGCACTACGAATAGCCCGATCTGGATACGATCAGTCCCGATTTTGTCAATTTCCATAATCGTGTTGCCACCGGCGTAAAAATCGGGACAGTGTGACGCGGGCATAACAATAATCGTTTAGAAAAAATACCCAATTCCTATGGAAGAAATTGTATATGATTTATCTTCAGATAAACTGTGTAGTTCATCTGATATTAACCCAGAGTCACGTTGAAAATTCATAACACCTATAGGCATAAATGTCGATAGTTGAACAAAGCATTTCTTGCGGATTATTTCAATTTCAGAAAATTGGTAATATATATCAGACAAGTCGTGAAACAAAGCTACCATAAAGAATGTCCTGATATAAAGTATATGTTATTCAGGTCTCAGACATGGTAAATACTGTGAAATTCCTGGCTGAGAGCTTATTTCGTTTTGATAAATCTTCCGACCACAATTACTCTTATATTACGGATTACCCCTGTCTTAATGTTTTTCCAGTGCAGGTATTTGTTAAACATTCACAAAGCAGCATATATATCTATTACATGTTTAATATTTCTTAATATTTTGAGTAATCCATTTAAATTGCCCGTAAATATCTTAACAATTTATTTCCGTTAAGAAATAAATTTCAATCAAGTTTCAGATTTCATGTTTTGTGTTTGTTTGTGTTTGTGGCTTTGTTTGGACAACTCACACAGACACACCAGAAATAATCATAGTTTCAGAGTTTTTTACTTTTAGATTAAAAATTTATAAAAAAAAAGCGGTAAATGTTCTTACTAATCCTGATTTTCATATCTAAATTTTCGATTGGAAGGTTTACGAATGTTTGATGAAATGTTCTGTTTTAATGCTTTAGTTTTGGTGGTTTTCGGAGTATGTGTTAACTCAACTGGCGACAATTATCCTCTATATGAAAAAGAGATATGTTAAGATTACCACTGAGACAACTTTCCACACGAAGTGCATGTGAGAAATATAGGCAACAAACTTCAACAATGAACAATCCGTACTGTATAGTCTGTTGTAAAAGGTTCTTACGTAAAAAATGTACAACGATTCAATTGAAAAAAACAACTAACATCCTAATTTATAACAAAACAATTTGAGAAAAAAATATGACTGACAACAACCACCACAGAACTACAGGTTTTTGAATTGGGACATCTACAGACACATACATAATACAGCGGATGAAATAGGTAATGAGTGCTCGAAGCTGAGACAGTGGTGTAACAGCACAACACAAGAACTAACTATAACAAATCAGTTGAAAAGGGCTTAACTCATTAGATCGTGATTGCCACCTTGTAATGGGTTCTCCACAACTCTTATCTGCAGCAAGATGGCAGATTAATGACATGAGAAATTAGGTATGTCGCTGTGACAACCGCACGTATTGTTGGTCATCACCATACCACTATAGAATACAAATCAGGCAATAAACGATGTTAAAGACCTTCAAAGATCAGGAAGACCCCTTATACCATCTTCTAGGGAAATCAAGCATAATGAAGGTTGGACAGAAGGAAACCCATTGCATACAAAACAATCATAAAAAGAGAGTGGTGGGCCTACAGGAACCTTTAAACAAGATCTGTTCGAGATCGGCTCATCGCTACTGGTTATCGTGCGATAAGAACATTTCGGGGACCTTTGCTTACGGACAGACAAACAGTTGTCCGTATCCAATGTAGTGCAGAGCTCGCCAAAGTTGGAAATTAGCATCGTGGAGGAAGATCCATTGTTCCAATGGAATTCAGTTCATCTCCCTTGCCCGATCGTAGCCCGGATTTGAACCTTATCGAGCATATATAGGACACTATTGGGCGTAAAGTGCGCAAAAGAACACACCAGTTCAAATACGTCATAAAATAATCAATGCCTTTCATCCGAAATGGTTCCTGCTACCGTAGCAACAAATTAGCCAATTTATGATAGGAATCAGAAGACAAAAAGGCAGTTATCCGTTTGAATGGAGGCTGCGCACAAAGTACTAATTCTTTGGCGTATAAAGATCAACCATAATGTGAACAATCATCTTAAGATTAATTTTGAAATGTCTGACATTGTAAAGTTCGACTACAGTAAAAGTTGTAAAATGCATTTTTTTTGTACAAAAAACACTTCATTTTGTTATTAAAATTGTGGTTAGATAAATCATTTTTTTTCATACATTTTTCGTTCGTTAAAATGTTATCATAAACTATGTTTCAATATTATTTTACAAATATGTTATCATATTCCATCCAAAATAAGAGGCTAATTTTTCAAGTTTTAAAAAATCAGGGTGTTGCAATACTATTTTCCATGTATACATATTTGTTAGTTCTGTGTCATTCTGATCTCTTGTGGAGATTTGTCTCATTGGTAATCATAACACATCTTTTTTATATTTGAATGCCACCGCTGAATCTTTAATAAAATGATAGTCTGCAATTTTTGAGGCAATCTTGACATTGAAAGTCACATAGTCTATCATCACTAAAATGAGAATAACAAAGAAAGTCGAGACAATTAGCATACGCTAAATGTTCAAAGTGATGATTTACAATGATCATATCTATTTCCACTTGCAGTTCATATGGTATTAACTCAGAGTTACTGTGAAATAGGATATCATCTAGATCTGTAAGTATTATTTTCATAATTGAACAATACTATTTTTTCTAGAAAGATTTCAATTTAAGAAATTGGTGTTGAATGCACGACACATCCATGACATAGAGAAGTTTTTCCGAAGTACATTTTGATATAGAATACTCGATGATGGTTGATGTTGTTTCGTGTTGTTTTATCTTATGGTAAAACGACGCTAACATAGCCACCCAGAAACAGCGTCATGTTGAATATTCTGTAGCAGAGTACACAGACAAGAAATATATTGTTTGTATTGGTGTTTTTTTAGTACTCTTTAGTTGAACAGACTGCGCACATTGTCTAGACCACAATGACAAGAAGTACGTATACAAATATTTTTGTGAGGATTGATGAAAGGAAACTATCTGATGTAAACCTCTAATTTTTTGCATAAGAATCCCAATCAAAAGCATGCACTACATCATTTGTCAAACATGATTAAACGAATTAAGTGCGTTTGTATCTCCCATAGAATGCAATGTATGTGCTTCAATTTCAACCATCCACGTTGATACGTAAAAGTTAGAAAATTTATTAGAAAATCAGGTACATCGCTTTTCATTACAATGCAGGTTATAAAGTTTCTCTAACAGTATTTCACGAGCGCGTCCCTCTATTTTGTTCTCAAACATGTTGTTTTCTGGTATGAAGTAATGTAAACAAGCTGAATAGTCAACAGAATAAATCAGTCTGCTTAAACATTACATGAAACAATGTAAAAGGTTTTCAGGTATCCATATTGATTGTGGTAGGTCTTCTGGGGAGGGTATACCGTATTAATTGAGGGTGTGTAAAAGTATTTATGAGATATTTGTTCATTTTAAATGTCTGAACGTACATAGCAGCTCCTTTTGCCTATTCCCCAGGACCCAACATATCGTGTTTCTGCATTACAGAATAGGACAAACTCTATAATATTCCGTGGCTGGTATGAAGGTTGTGTGATTCGTTAGGGGTCCTGACCGTTTCCTTCATGTTGTATTAAGCTTTGACTACCGATATGTATAGTCAGTATTTCTTTTAAGCGGAGATATCTACTATATGCAACCATTGGTGGTTTTGGAAATAGCTCCCTAAGAAGTTATTTTTAATGTTTCCGCAAGGCTTTATTTATATTAATCCTAACGAAAAATGATATTTAGTTACAAATACTAGTGATATTTGATTGCCAGATTCCTATATTAAGCAGAGTAACTCTGACCGTTCGATTTTGAGATCCGAATCACAGTTACGATGTATTTCATGCTCCTTATATCCCCGTTGCTTAAGATGGCCTTCGAATTTACAAATTGTATCTTTGAAATTCTGTGTGCTGATGTTGTTTCGGTGGTGGCGAATAGCTCACCCTTTTATTAATTCAGAAAGTCTGTTTGCTTATGCATAGATGTCCTATCGAAATATGCATATGCATTAGTAGGTTTGATATAGCTCTTTATATCAAGGATACTAGTGTTCCTGAACCTCGTCCCTTTATGTACGACTGTATCGAGAAAAATAGATTACACTAGTAATTTTGGGGCCCTTTATAGCTTGTTGATCGGTGTGAACCAAGGCTTCGAGTTGAAGGCCGTACATTGACCTATAATGGTTTACATTTTTAGATTGTTATTTGGATGGAGAGTTATCTCATTGGCACTCACACAACATCTTCCTATATCTATCTTCGTTTGATATTTCCCAAGTAAATTTAATTAAGGGTGATGATCCTTTGACTTTCAAAAAAAAATCCTCAACTTCTTTTCGTGTTGAATGAGCTATTTTAACGCATCATCTCTATACCTTCCGTAAAATAAGATCTTATTTTTATACTTAAATGTTTCAATAATTTCATTGATAAATTCGAATATTCTAATTTCACAAATCTCTGGGCTGTATTTACTTCCCATACTAGCGCCTTTTTTGTACAAAGTATCGGTCATTAAATTTAAAACAATGATTCTCTCTCAACACTACTTACAATTTAATTGTTTCACAGGTCGGTAATTTTATCGGAAAATCTTCTTTTACTGCACTACTTTAAGCCCTTCTTACAGATTAAATAATTCATAGAACTCCATGTTAGTTTACATTCTGGTGCAGTCAAAAGAGATTAAAATGCAATCTCGATCAGGTCTTAAATATATCCATTGAATAGCTAGTTTAGGAAGGAGAAAAAGACGACTTAACCTGGGTCTCTCTTTCAATAAGCTTCGAAAAAAATCAAGAGTTATTCCATCAATCTCACCATTGTCAAACATCCTGCTGGTCGGTGTTTTTTTTCTAATCAGTAATATATAAGGTTCTTGTATCTGGGACAATATCCCTAATGGATATGGCTTTGAGGTGAGGAACACATATTTATGACTCTCACTAAAAGATTACTTCGCCATACAATTGTTGAAGCTGTGATTTAAAAAATGACATAAATGAACTTGGACTGATGTTTTTAGAGCTGATGTGATGTGAGAAAAGTATACAAAAATAAACCTAATCAAAGAATTACGAAGGACATATTTTTAAAGATTTAAATAGTCAGAATTTGTGGTTATTACCTGAGGAGAGTGACATTGATAACTATCTTTGGGGGTAGGGCACTTTACGAGAAAACGAATCACACTTGCAAGATGTTTATTCTGCCGATAAAAATCATTTGAAATATGTCCTTCGTAATTATTTAGCGTCACACATGTGCAAGTGTCTCAGGTTCAATATCAGCCATCATACATATCCAGGTTTACGATCTGGTCTGAGCAACAGAAGAAAACGTTAACATTACCGCATATGGAGAATCTAGTAGGCATATTGCCCCATCTTCATGTAATGGATAGGCTTTAACCGCCTTAAACTTTCTTTAATGTAATACTGTGTCTTTTAAGATATTACAATTGTGCCTCCTTTATCGAAAATATTCAGGCATGTTTCTCAAAGATTGTAATCCTAGCTGTTATTTTTAGTGAAAATGTGGTAGTTATTTCGTAAATCAGGTATAGCTAATTCAAACTTTGTTAGACCTAGATAATTTTCAAGTTCAAATCAAGCAAGTGTTGGTTTATAAGATGATTTATGTCGGAACTGATGCATTCCCCGACTTTCTGTTTTGCCAAGATGAACACCACATCGCAGTTTTCTGGCAAATTCATTAAAGTCTGTCACTATAGTCATGCCTATGTTACACTTCTTAGGAAAAGGTATAAATTTTAAACCTCTACCTAGAACTACAGTGTGTATGTATTGTTCGTCTGTCAATTGAAAGTTTCATAAGTTATATACATATTGTTTAGTGCTATTTTTCTCTTTTTTTTCTAGAAACCCGACTAAGTTATCTTTTATTTTTACAGTTTTTTCAGTCTTTTTAAATCTGCGAGCCCTTTATATTCATTGTAATTCTGATAGTTATAATTGAGATCACAGTTAAAACCGTTCCGCCAAAAAAACCACAGTGAAAAAAACCAGCTGTCTGCATTTACAGACAAATTGAAACTGAAAGCACACATTTTATCGTACATCTACTAAATGATAAATCATGATGTTGACCTCAGCTGACCTTTTATTTAACACGCATAGCTCCACTTATGTGTATTGAGGAGTCGTAGTAGTGGTATTGTGAAAATTAAAATCAATTTAAGATAACAGATACTAGTAAACACTTGTTTTATCAAACAAGAAATGAAAAAATCCTATGACAACATGCTAACACATTTCCACACCAATTAGTAATTATCTGAACTGTCTCCGTGTCTTTTCCTTTGATAATATGGTCCATAGTGTTTTTCGGATTGTTTATTACGGATTGCTGCTTTGAATTAAGCTCGATTACTGTCATTAAGGTCTTTCAATTTTCCTATTTTGTTCTTCACATCATTGATCTTGTTGTACCTGCACTTTTACTTGTACTTTCAATTTTTCCTTCGCCTCTCTTCTTATAGTTGTTATTCCTACACTATTTCCCCCAATGAACCGTTTCATGTTCGGATAATTCCGTCCTTGAGTGTATTTATCGTTTTTTCTGTGATGTTCTTTATTTGATCCCTGAACATATGGTTCAACAGTGCTAAGAAAAGGTATGTATATCATAATCAGGTGACAGAAAGGCGGCATATTATTTGATGTTTCGCCGTACACCTCTGGCTTTCGCTATGCTGAGTCTCTGGTTCATTACTTCTTTAATTCGGTTTACAGCTTCAAAAGCAATATCTGTTGGTGGTGGTTGGTCAATGCCATTTAGATCTATTCGGTCCAAAATCATCGACGTCACTGTCGTTCATTTCATAAGCAGCGATCGCGAGTGCTTCTTTTTTTAACGGTGGATGCGCACGGTCCATCTTTCTACTCGTCTTTAATTTTTACCTTGTATCTTACTGTCTTATACATAATATGAATGAAAATAATCTAACTAGACTAACAGAGATTCTTTTAGCTCTGTTTTATTCCAATCTCGTGAATAAACACGTGTCATCACCAAATGTTTTACAATGGCGGGATTTCAGAATGCCTTGCAGAGACCCTTATCAAGTGTGAGTCCCTGAGAACAGGTATTACTGATCGACATCTATCACAATTGAAGCAATATGAGAAGGTACTATAGGGAAATTATTATTCGGAACTTTGTTTTTGAAGAACTGGACAAACTAGAACTCATCTGTATGGTGACATCTTTATAATGTCTTGTATTTGGCTCGTTGGGTTTCTGTTTCGTTGATGATTCTTCAAATCGTTTCATGGATGTAAACAGATGAAATTTTATGATAAGATGCTTCAGAATGCATTTGTAAAAAGCAGCATTCAATTATTGAAAAAAAAGAATTCTCAATGAATCAATTTAATTTTAATCTGTTGAAAGACAATAATAATCACAATAAAAGAAACCAAAGAGTTGTCCTTAAATATTATTTCGTTATTAAGACTCATTTTCTCGAATCAAACTGCTAGATTGACTGAGTTATGATATATTGATTTGTTGCACCACTTTAAACACTGTAATTTTTTTCATACATGTAGTGACCAATTGCTTTTGTTAGATCATCCAAACAGGAAAATCCTTGAGAATTGAGATGGAAGTCGCACACCGCATGAGGTCATACTTACAGCATCGGTTTATCCAGACTTACAATGAAGAAGTCGTGTGACTTAGGCCACTTAGGTACCAATATCCCTTCAAACCGGTAGTGTGCAAAATGGCTAAATATAAGTGGTTGAAGCGTCAAAAGATTTTTATAAATTATACGAAACATATGTTACAGCAATCAAATGTCTTGTATTACCCACTTTAACTGAATTTCTAGTTTAAAGATTTGTACTAAAAGAAACTATAATTTTTAGAAAACAAAAAATCCATTTAATCATAACACATTTCTGTTTTATATATTTCATTTAATTTTATTTAAATTTGCAATTTATTTGTACATGTTAATGATCGAATATCTCTTTATTTTCACAATAAATCTTATGTTCGTAAGCCGTTAACAAATAGTTCAACCAAATACACTTATATCACACTAAGTTCATTAGTGACATTCTCTTTACAGAAGTGTTGTGCATTTGATCCGGATGTATTTTCACTGACCGCATGAATGCTTGTCGGGCGGATTCACTGTCTCCTAATAACTGAAAAACAATTCCAAGAATAGTGTAAGCTGTAGATTGAAAATGGTTATCATTTTCAATAAAATATCTTTCTTCTATAACAAGTTGTAAAGTGTGGAGGCAATCCTGACATTGTCTGACATTATTGAGATGATAATGACATAAAAACATTAGAAAATAAGCATAAACTATAGAGGAAATGGTAAAGGGTCTATCCTTTACTTCCAATTGTAGCTCATATGGTATTAAACGTGAACTATCATTAAATATTATCAAATCTACAAGTTTTATTTTCCACATTTGTACAATACATTTTCTTTGAAATACTAACAAATCGGGTAATCGGACACACATATCCGACATAGTCATGAAGCGGTTTATTTTTTCGGGAGTACACTTCGTTATAGAATACATGATTATATGTAATGCTTTATTGTATTGTTTTGTCTTATAGAAAAACGAAGCTAACATCAGCCATCCAGATACAGCGTCATGATAAATATTCTGTAACAAAGAACAAAAACAAGAATTATACTGTTTGTTATAGTACTGTTCAATGGAACAGACTGCGCACAATGTCCACACGCCAATGACAAGTAGTATGCATATACGTATTTTGGGGAGGAATTGGTACAGGACACTATCTTGTGTATTCCTCTTTTGTATGTATTAGTACCCAGCTCAAAAATATACGACGTAATATTTGCCAAAAATATTAATTTAGAATTAAGCGATTTTGCTAAATCGATAATATGAAAGTCATGTGGTTTGATGTGATTCAACAATCCCATTACAACATCAAAGTTAGATATTTGATCCGAAAATAAGATGCATCGCCATCCGTAACTATGCAGGATATACAGTTTCTGCAAGAGTATTTCACGAGCGCGTCCCTCTATTTTGTTCTCAAACATGTTGTTCTCTGGTATAAAGTAATGTAAACAAACTGAATACTCAACCGAATATATCAGTCTGCTAAAACATCGCATAAAACAAGGTATAAGATTTTCTGGTTTCCATATTGATTGTGGTAATTCTTCTGATATCCAGAAAATTATTGTTTTTAAGAAATATGAACAGAGTAAATCTTCACATTCGGTGTAGGCTGCTATAACATCTTTCAAAAGAATTTTTAGGAGGGCATAACATATCAATTGAGTGTGTGTAAAAGTATTAATTAGAAATTTTTCACCAACAGAAAAAGAAATTCGCCATTCTATATCCTCTTTTGGCGATCCCTTAACTCCGATTGGTACAAAAAGTACTCCGTGTTTTATAATACTTTGTTTGACATTATAACTTGGCCATGAGTTATTTGATCTTGTTATCCAGTGTGATGCTTGTGATATCCATGTTCTACAATGTAAGCACATGGCATGGTCCAACTTTCCGTCTTTGTCAGATATACATGGCCCATGTATTACAGTATTTGAATCACGCTCGACTACTTGTTTATATAATGTGTACGATAAATAATGTTTTCCATTATGTTCTTCAAAGTCTTTAACTAGTTTTTGACTATAATTTTGTTTAATTTGCAACTGAGCGAAACCAGCTTTTACATCATCTGTTTCCATTGACAAATATAAAACATTTGAATTTAAAGACTTTTGGACGTTTTCATAGACCTCCATATTTTTTTGTACATGCATTACATCTAAATCACTTCCTCTCATCTCAAGTCCTTCACCAAAACTTCCGCTTGTGATATAGGTTTTACGTTTGTCGCTCATCATATTATCCATGACAGTATTCATCAATCTCAAATTCTTAACATGATTCTCTGGTCCAACAATTAGTTGACACATATAACGATACAGTGCTAATGATATGGTTTTTGTTTCTGTGTCTGAAATAAATATGTCATAAAAAAATATTTATATTATTGATACATTATCCCTGATACTGAAATTAACATAGATATACTAGTGACTGCAATACAATTGTTTGAACTATTTTGAAAGAGAAAAGGAAGATACTAATTTGAAAGTGATAGTCAAATATTCAAGTTGAAGATAAAAAAAAAACATGAATGAAAACATCACAATATTAGGAATCAAATGATTGCCGGATTTGCAATGATAATTCGTGATACTGATCAAATGGTTAAACTGTACACAAACCGACTGGCTAAAAAAAATCATTAAAGGTTGCAATTTGTAAATACAGCTGTTGCTCAAACCACGCCTCTTTTTGGGGAGATCTTGAATATTCATAGAAAATTGATGGTTAGATGCTGGTTCCCAGATATGTTCTCTGTGTTCCATTTCACAGAGACATAACTTGGGAATGTTACCAGTAAATAAACATGTGCATATTGTTTACATTGAAATCTGTGGTAATCTTTCATTCGAGGTAGGTGTAGTTAAGAGAATTAGTGTTAGTTTAAACTCTGGGAAGTTCAGGGCATATAAACGTTGAAAATGAGCCGCACAGGCCTATATTTTAAACTTTGAAAAAAGTTGTAGTGCATATGAACTTTCAATTCTAATATAAGATTTTTTTCAAAACTTCAAAGTAAAAGTGATACAGTTTTAGCCGTAAAATGAGTTCCTATGGGAAATAGCATTGTCAATATTTACAGAAATGCAACCTATAAGGAGTAACATCTGTTCTCGTGTGATATATAATTCGAACATGTTTTTTAAGTTAAAAGGAAATAAATGAGTTCACGAGAGAACGGCTTCCTTTTCTCTTGAACGTAAACAACCAACCCTTGTAGATTTCGAAAAAGAGCAGGCTTATGCCGCTATAAGGCAGCACTTGCAACAGTAAAGTGAAATTGATTAGTATTAGTTGTAATAACATGTTTCCTAATTCACTATAAATAAACATAACCTATGATCTTACTGCACTTAACATCTTCAATGACCTTCAATAGTTTAAGGTGTATGTTTGCACTCAAACACTCAAATGTAACTAGTACGGATGTCGTCTGCTCGTGTCCAATTAGTAGTATTCTTTATAAATTGAGACTTCTTTTAAAATTACGTACCTGCCATTTTGTTTAAGCAATTCAGTTGGGTATTTCCATTTCGTTTTAAATCTACTTTCGTTTCTATTTTTAACCAAAAATCAAATAAAAATGTCTTCTTTTTTAATCAATAAGACACGAAGAAAATATGAATTTTAACAGGACAAACATATGCATATCCATTGACCGTACAGGTATATATAAAAAGAATAAAATGTTAGAGGAGAGCCAGCTGGGTAAAAGGAAGACAGTTTCACTGCTACATGTGTTAATAGTGGAGATAATTTGTGTCATTTTGGTATTAAAATAGTTGCAATTTGATTGCTGATTGTTTGTGTTTAAGCTTATTTTCATTTGAGGACACATTCATTTTCTGCATTTTATCTTAATTTCAAAATATGAGTAATGAAGGCTTTTCGTCATGTTTTTTGACAAAATTATTTTTAATTAATTCTTCTTTTCAACATTTTAGAATATTCATTTGAAAAATCGAAAAAAAACCACCTCCCTTAATTCTTACTTTAAAACTTGATATAAAAAAATGTGCCATGAGTGAGTACAGATGTCAGTTACACTGAGATATTTGCATAAGGTGTTGTAAAACTTTTGTCGTCATTTGACATGTTTGATTTAATCCCGTTTCATAAAGATAACATATCATAAAGTGTTCATTTTGGCTGATTGGTAAATATGTGCTATCAAGTACTATAAGGCTGTTTTGATGACATTCTAACGAACTAGTTTTCGATCATATTTAAATTGTAGACAGAGTGTTTTACATCATAGAATATCTTCTTCAATTCAAGACAAAACACAGCAATATTAACTACAGACATAGGGGAGTATGGTTAGTATTCTCATCTATGTTGATTTCCTTCGTACCTTTAGCTCCTAATTTTTCAAAACCTCTACCCCTCCCCCCCAAAAAAAAAATAACCCAACAACACAACATTATGATATCATTCTATAAAAAAAATTAAATCAAAATTTGTTCAGTCTTTTTTTCTTTTTTCTACAATTTTATAATGAATGATTTGGCTAATTATTTACAATACTTTTAGTTCTTTCACATTTAAAGTCTGTGTGTTTGTTTATACACGCTGATGTTTGATCATTTTGCATTCTTCAATTTTGTTTTACTTTGAAAAAAATATAGGTGTTTCCTGAATTATCCCTTTTAGTCCGGCGGCTTTGTAAAAAATTGTGCACATCCTGTTACAAGCATGAAATTTGGCATAGACCTTCCTCAACTATTACTCTTTTATTTCAGATAGGGAGGCATTTGAAAAAGTGTCTCACTTCCGGTAAAATCCAAAATGGCGGACGTTATACTAAAATCAGCCCAATATCGAAGGCTAGCGTGTAAAAATGTCCTCTTATCATGCTACTATCATACTATTTGGTACAGACCTTTGTGTTTTACTACTTTTGGATAAATTAAATAGATTAGATGTCTTCAGAAACCTCACTTCCGGTTAAAATCCAATATGGCGGACATTGTACTTAAATAAGCTTATTTTTTAGGGAGGGTAATTGAAATGTGTTTTAACGTACTGCTTCTGATGGAGACAATGTATAAGACATATGTCTTAAAAACCCTTACTTCCGGAAGTATCCAAAATGGCGGACAGAGAAATATCAATGTTTTATTCAAATTTTCAACTTTTTTCAAAATGTAAAGAAAATGATTTTATTTTGTGCTGGTCATTTAACTTTTGGCTTTAAGTTATCCCCAAAACCACTTATTCTAGCATGTTATAAATGCTAAGATATAAAGTTGACACTTCCGGTAAAAATATGACGTAAATTTTAAAGATGAGTCCTTAATCTATTTCTTCGATGTAGAGTTTTGGATAGATTGATTTAAACAAAATAAAATCACTATAGTACTAAAAAATATTTAAAACTACTTCTATTTGGCCAAGAATACATGCTTATTCACAGTCACCACCACATGCATACAAAGCAGTACACGGGAGACCCAATTTTACACATTAAAAATAATCGCGGTATCCTTTCTTATATCCATAATGTACAAGCTTCTGAAAAAATGATGAGGTATCAGAAAGAGTTTTTTTTAAAGGGACCCTCTTTGTCCCTTCGCAATCCATTAGTGACAAGACTAGGTAGCATAAGAGTCAATCCAAAGCTCGTCTCACTAAACACCTGCATTAGTATATTACACGTTTTACATGCTTGAAAAGACTAGAACAAGTCGTGGGAATAGCCTCACTTAAAATGAGATTTCCCTTTTGTGCAAAATTTGACTTTCCTGCTTCGTTAATCATGTTAGATCTGATAAGTTTGTGCGATCTTACAGTACAACCCTGGTGATTTAGGCTGATCAATCATCACTCTTTATGTTAAAGTCACATCTTCAAATACAATCAATGTCTCCAACGCAGTCTTTTTTTCCCCTTTTTTAAGCAAAGAGAGAACAGTATCACAACCCATAATAAGGTATTGGTCAAAAATAAAAGTATGTGATCACTCATTGCCTAGTGCATTTGAAAGGCCATTGTTATATATTAATCCAAAGTTCAAAAAAAATCAATAGTTCGTCTGCCCCTTTGTCACGGAATAGCGAAATACTGGTAGTTTGAAAGCTGCTAAAAGAAGCAAGGGCAACATTTAGGGGAAAGGGAATACACAGACGAACCCAGGATTAAAAACATCCTCAAAGATGGGAAAGTTTTCTGAGAGATGACGACAGTAAGAAAGATCTTTTAAGTTTTCATTCACAGGAGCTTGTTCAATACAATTTTGAGTACAAGGTAGTTGAAGCAACAAATGCTCAGGATGTTAAGTGTTATCCACCACTTGATGATGTTTCAAGTTTAGCACCATGTTTACACAAAGAGACTGGCACTAGAATCAAGATAGATGTGTCTGATGCAGTGAAACATAGACTTAACTGAGTCATGACTCAAACAGTCGATACTGATGTCATTGCTGTTTCGCTATTCCGTGACATAGGACAGACAAACTTTGGTTTTCATTTAGAAGGGGAAAAGTATAAGATATATATCAATCAATGACCTTTCAAATGCACTAGGCATTAAAAGATAACACGTTCGCTGGAAAAGGAACTGCGTTGGTGACATTAATGGAGTTTGAAGATGTGACTATAGAATTTAGAATGATGATTGACCAACCAACATCACCATATGGATTTGATGTTTAATGTCATTGAAAACGATACGTGGTTTTGTTGGAAGATAAAACAAAAAGGAAAAAAACCGATTAGGTTAACAAGGCAAGAAAATATGTGTTTTTGCAGAATTTATTAAGATGTGAGAAACAATACCACAGTCTTTGTAAATGTTGGAAATCAGCTCTCCGATTGTGAATTGAGGCCTACTGAGTATGCTGATTGGGTATTATGTCCTTACCTAAATAAAATACCTTGAAACTGAAATACGAGTGGATGACGTCTTGGATGCGTATGGTAGTTATAGCAACAAATAGTCAGGATATTCTATCTTATCCACCACGTAATGTATTTCAAGTTCAGCACCAACTTCACATTTAGAGGCAGACACTAAAATCATGGTGCATGTGTCTTATGCAGTGAAACACGCACTTAAACGGATCATGATTCGAACAGTCGTTAATGATGATGTAGTCACTACTGTTTCGCTATTCCGTGACATAGGGGTAGACGTTGTGTTTGGGAGGGCAAAAGACTTTGGATTAATATCTATCAATGGCCTTTCAAATGCACTAGGCAATGAGTGATCTGAGTGATCTAAAAGACTTATTGTTATCCATGTCTTTACCTGTTGTGATATGGTTCTCTCTTTGCTTGAAAGGGGGGAAAAGACTATGTGGGAGACATTGATTGCATTTGAAGATGTGACTTTAACAAAAAGAATGATGATTAATCAGACTAAATCACCGGGGTTTTACTGTAAGATCGCACAAACTCAGCAGATGGGTATAACATGGTTAACGAAGCAAGAAAATAACTATTTGCGCAACAGGGACGGCTTTTCGAGGCTATTCCCTCAACTTGGTCTAGTCTTTTCCAGCATGTAAATAATGCAATATATTAAGGCAGGTGTTTAGGGAGACGAGCTTGAGATTGGCTCTTATGCTACCCACCCCAGGCGGGGACAAAGAGGATAACTTTTGAAAAACTCTTTTTGAGGCCTCATCATTTTGTCAAAAGCTTATACATTGTGGATGTAAGAAAGGATTCCGCGGTCATTTTAAATGTGGTAAATCGGGTATCCCGTGCACTGCGATGTGTGCATGTCATGGTGACTGTGAATAAACATGTATTCTTGGCCAAATAGTAATAATTTTAATTTTTTTTTAGTACTATAGTGATTTTATTTTGTTTTAATCAATCTATCCAAAACTCTAAATCGAAGAAATAGATTGAGGACTCATCCTTGAAATTTACGTCATATTTTTAACCGGAAGTGTCAACTTTATATCTAAATATTTACAACATGCTAGAATAAGTGGTTTTGAGGATAGCTTTAAGCCAAAAGTTTAATGACCAGCACAAAATAAAATCATTTCTTTAAAATATTGAAAAAAATGAAAATTTGAATAAAAAAATGATATTTCTCTGTCCGCCATTTTGGATATAACCGGAAGAAAGGGTTTTTAAGACATATGTCTTATGCATTGTATCCATCAGAAACACCAAAGAAAGGTTCATAAACAATGTAATGATAGTAGCAATACGTTAAAACACATTTCAGTTACCCTCCCTAAAAAATAAGCTTATTTAAGTACAATGTCAGCCATATTGGATTTTAACCGGAAGTGGGATATCTGAAGACATCTAATCTATTTAATTTATCCAAAAGTAGTAAAAAACAAAGGTCTGTACCAAATATTATGATAGTAGCATGATAATAACACATTTTTACACGCTAGCCTTCGATATTGGGCTGATTTAAGTATGACATCCGCCATTTTGGATTTTACCGGAAGTCAGACATTTTTTTCAAATGCCTCCCTATCTGAAATAAAAGAGTAATAGTTGAGGAAGGTCTATGCCAAATTTCATGCTTGTAACAGGATGTGCACAATTCGTATGAAATATGCTTGTAGCCGCCGGACTATTTATCGTCTTTTTCACTACAAAATGTTTATAGATACAATTGAATAATCAATTTCAATGGGTTCTTAAATTTCTTGTTTACACTTTTTAAATTTAAAGATTTGGTTATTATGGTGATAAAATAACAAGTATGGGGAAGTTTAAAACACAAGCAATGACACCAAAAAAAAACAAGGGGGAAGAAAATGAAACCAGTGTTAAGATGTCTGAATGTATTGGTTTTCGATCAAATGTGGATGTAGTTAAATGTAAACGGTTAATTGTCACAACATACCCAACTATTTGCTGGTAGGAACAGGTTATTCGGACTAACTGCTTCACATACGAATATGTTCGATTTTTATTTGTGAAGGTAATCCCGTCTTTCTTTTCCCAAAAGTGACCTACCAAATTAAACTTAGTTACATAAGTAAATGTATAACTATGTATAACTATGGTGGTCACACGTAACCTACTGGAGCACCAAATACCAACTTAATTCTTGAGGGGGTTCGAGTTGTTCATTCTAGTTTAGCTGTTGTGTGTTTTTGTTCGATGGCATTGTCATTTTTTTTCGAAATTCGCCTCTCTTTTACTGGAAGCAAAGATTTTCCCTCGTTAAAAGATTGTGTATCGATTAATAGACTATAAGTTTTAAAGGTATTTACTGGGAATGAACTGTTTACTAAAAGTAAAACAGCACCTACCGTATAATTAAACATTTAATTACTGTCTATTCAAACATCGGCATACACTCTTTCCTCAAAACATGAAATAAAGCTATCAGCAGCTGGTTAAAGGGAGGAAACACAAAAACAACCCGAAAAAGTAAATATCGTACATACATATCTCAGCTCCGGAGAGACCTTTATAATTATAAATAAAAAATAAACGGACAACACCATGGTTAGAAAAGAAAAGGTCACACAGACAACCAATGGTACACAAAATACAACAATCAAACTAAGGAACATATACCCCACCACAAACTTGATATCAGGTGCTCCGTAAGCATAAGCAGATCCTGCTCCACAAGTAGCACCCGTCGTGTTGCTTATGTACCAACCCCAGTGAAAAGTCGAATTCGGTAGGTCATATTCTTGAAAAAGGAATAGGGTTGTTGTTACGAAAATAACCGCTATCATCTGTGTGATTTCATAACGGTCAAGTAACTGATGATGGCGTCCATAACAATTGTGAAGGAATGATTTCAACTGCACCATTTGTAACTCTTGATTTAATACCTTCATTGTGAGCAGTAACCCTCTATCAATAACATCGATTATGATTGGAGATTTCAACCCGGAAATATCAGATCAAGTGAAAGATATATACTCTGTATGCAGGAGCTGCTGAAATGCTGCTTCATAGAAATGGAAAGTTCACAGTTTGGCAGCCGAAATCATCTCTTATGTCATTAGGTTTTGTTTTCAACTGACCCTCATTGTCAATTTCTAGAAGTTACTCTATATATAATGCAGACTTCGTTCTATCTGTTGTATGCTTTATTTCTAGTTTGATGGGATAGATGCGTTCAACATACTCAGCAAAGTTTGAATTATTAAGTGACAGAACATCACCTATTTAGATTGAACATCAAAACGTGCAACTAATGGTCATTTTAAGAACATATATGTTGAGTACCTCGTGTAATATACAAGTATATTCGGTAAGTTATAATTTTAAGCGGTCGTATTGTCATTTGTTGTTTGATATTAGACATAAGAACTGCCGCCAGGAGATTGATCGATATTTACAATTTCTTAGAAAAATATTAAAATTAAAGGATATAAAGAAAATTACGCTTCACGGCGCAGAATTAATGAAACAGTATGATAGTAAACATAATCCGTTTGTGGGTTTTAGTTTTAAATGTCCCTATTTTTTTAGTTCTTTGTTAAAACTAAAAATAGATCATTAATCGCAAAATACAATTAATCATTATATATTTGAGGCCATTGCCAAGCTATAAGCCTATGCATAACTATTAAACATCGAACATTTCAAGTGCATACTATTGATGTCAGCACCAGATAAAATCCTACTGTATTGATTAACAGCTTGATATTTTAATCGAGTCAGAAGTCATCAATAGATAATATTATTCGGAAAACGAATTTCCTGAAATGTGTTCAGTGACTAGTAATCTAAAACAATTCGAACATTTCTTAGTTAAATGCATATCTTAATTTTCTCACCTTCCATTTTCTCTGGTCTGTTTAGGTTTGATGTGATTTTGTCGGGATACAGTATTTATGATATTTTCTATGTCCGCATAAAAAACACAATATTTCATTGTCCTGGTAAGAATGCCCTTATTTAGAAAATAAATATTAGTATTAATAATAATCAGTTTCAGTATTATAGTTTGAATTGAATTGCCTTTTTGGCTTTTAAGATCTGAGAATACACTTTTAAACGTTCCTATTTTCTGCAGTTTGAGAATAATATGAGGTCAAATCATTAAAAAATGAGAAATGAAAATTAAATTTGAACTGTGCAAAAGTAAATTATTACGTATGGGCTAATTAGTTTTTATCTTTTTTCTTTCTTGTTCTTAGTAATGCATGACTTTATACTTAAGCGTAGACATTTTTATATTTTCCTTTTCTTTTATATAATATAAAGTGAAATGTATCTATCTTTTAATCAATAGGTACACTAAAAGTTCAATATCTATCTTATAAAACGAACACCGACAAGTGTTAGTTATATATATATGTCATTGAACAGGTTTGTTTTATAGACTATATTCTACTTTGAATTTAATATAAAAACTTACAAAAATGTGTATCATACTGTTTTACATCAGCAATAGATAGTCAAACATACTTTTGAGCTGGGGACAAAAGAAAGAGAAAAAAAGAGGATAAAAAAGTTTATTTTGCTACAAGTGTGCTTTCTTGGTAAATAAAATTGACAGGTGAAAAAAGTGGTAAAGTAATTTAATATAAGTTGATTCCAGTACATTTTGAAAGACGTATTCCATGTGGGATTATAAAATAATGTGTCCTGTGATCATGTATCACGTCCGTCCATTGTTCAAGGGAGGACAATGGGAATGTTTTTTTCAACAATAGATGTATTTCCATCTATTAATGTTATGAATAGAATAATAGTCATATTGAATTTATTTCAATTTAAAAATGATTTGCGGAAACACAGAGTGTTTATTTTAATAATTATTTTGTCGATTGAAGTTGCATTGGGTAATAGCAAACTATCCTTGTGGCAAACCTTTAAATGTCCCTTTCAGTTCTAATGTTTTAAATGATTTCTATCAGCTTTGTACACTCTTGTAGTTTGTAGTCAAGGAATTGAATATGTTTAGGAAAAATCAGCATTCTACCCTCAAAAGAAGTTGTGAAACTTTTTGTTGTTTATAAGAGAAGATATGGTATGATTAATTGCCAATGAGACAACTCTTCACAAGGTATCAAATTACACTGCAATTAACAACTAAAGGTCACCGTTCGGCTTTCAAAAATGAGCAAAGCCCATGTTAGATATAAAAGGCCTCGAAATGACAATGTAAAACAATTCAAACGAAAAAACTAACACGGCCTAATGTATATACAAAAGGTGAACCAAACACAAATATTTTAAACAGAAACAAATGACAACCACTGAATTACAGGCTCATGACTTTGGACAGGCACATACATAAAGAATGTGGCGGGGTTTTCATTTTAACATTTTGACTGAGTTCCGGTTTAATAAAACAATCAAACTTGTACATAAACCCACAATAGTGCTGCATGTATGGTTATTTAATGCGAGATTATTTAAGTACATTTTCAAAGACGTATTACATGTGGGATTTACATATAATTTGTCCTGTGATAATTGATCACGTCCATCCATTGTTCATAAAGGACAATTAAAATGGGATTTTAATGAAGACGTATTTCCATTCATTGATGTTATAAATTAAAAAAAACTAGTTATAATGGATTATTTCAATTCAAATATGATTTGCAGAATCTCAGAGTGTGTTTTTCAATATTAATATTATCGATTGCAGTTGCATTTGGTCATGTTGGTAATAGCAAAGTATCTGTGTTGCGCAAATTTTCAACGTCCCGTTTCAGTTCTTAGGGATTTACATAATTTTGAGCACTTTGTTCAGACAATTTTGTAGTTTGTAATGTAGGAATGGAATATGTTTAAGAAAATACTTTCCATTATACCCCTTTATACGAATTTTGGCTTGTTTTCATTTTTACGTTTGAACAGAAAACTGAGTAACAGTAAACTGAAACATTCAAATATACCAAATCACATTTTAGTTTCATATATAACCTCTTTTAAATACTAAACAGCTGTTGAAAATTGAAAGACATGAATAAGAATTGATTCTGTAAAAACGGTTTAGTTTAAACATTTTTATTTATAGTGGATTGGGAAACAAGTTCTGCAACTTATATTAATCCCTTTCCACTTTGCGGATGCGATTGTTGCCTTGTAGCGGCATTAGCCTACTATTTTTCGAAATCTACAAGGGTGTCTTAAACTTGCAAGAGATATTGCTCTCTCTTAACACGGGTCAGCCATTTATCGTCCCCTTCCGACGGACTATCATCATACTCGCAAATGGTGTCGAGGGAGAGCCGAAAATTGAGTTCCTGAAATTTTCATCCCGAACAGGAATCGAACCAGGAACCTTTGTGTTAGTAGTCCGATGCACTAACCACTACACCACGGCTCTCTTAAACCCGTTTAATTGCCTCATTCAAAAATTTCATAAAATATGAGATTCTTTAGGTACTAATAATTTAAACAGTGTTATTAAAATGGCTAGTTAGTATACATATTGGTTGGATATTATTATATGTAGGATGAGTGCCAATGATACAACTCTCCATCCATTTTATAATTATTATTTTATAACCATTACAGGTAAAGGTATACAGTCTTCAACACGGAGCCCTTGCTGACACTGAATAGCAAGCTATTAAAGGACCAAAAATGATCTAGTGTTAAACGATTCAAACGGAACAAAGAACGGTCTAATCTGTATAAAAAAAGAAGAGACGAGAAACATGTATTAACCACATGAACAAACGACAACCACTGAACATCACGTTCCTGACTCATAGGTCTGGTTTTTTTTTCCTTAAAGAACGTGGATGTTGATCTTGTTTTTTCAAATGTTTTTCTAACCTTTCATATATTCATTGTTATTGTTTTTCATTATTATTTTTTATTCTATTGTGAATATTTGTTCCATCAGAAGACTGCAGTATGCAAGTTTAATTTACATTCTACTCTTATTTTCCATTAGACTGCATTATATTCAAAAGTAAAATCACAAAACTATATGTACTAAATATGAAATAATGAACTCCTAGGAAAATTCAAAACGAAAAGTCCCTTATCGAATGGCAAACTCACACAGCTCATACACATCAAACAAATTGATAACAACTTTCATACTTCTAACTTGGTACAGACATTTTTGTAATAAATTGTGTTTTTAAAGCAAGCTAAACCTCTCACTTGCATGGCAGTCGCATCAAGTTGACAACGATGTGTGAACAAAACAAACAAACATTCAAGGTAGAAATGTCTCAAATAGACGTACAGGAGTCAACATTGTGTTATTATCTGAATCTCTATTACAACAAATATATAAGTAACAAATAAGTAAAAAAAGGCGTACAAACAAAGCACATTGACAAAACTGAAAGTCAAGAATACAAATTGACAAAGGCACTATTCATAATGACTGGTTTTAAAGGTACATAGCCACGTTCTTTATATAAAAGGAGCACGACAAGGCATATAGACACAGCAAATTAACAAAAATAAAAGACATAATTTTTACTGTTTGTATTGGCGTTTATTACTTATTTTTATGTTGTTTAATTTTATACACTGATCGCCTGCTGTACACTTCGTATGCAAATGTGGATTGTATTGAAGATTCGTTACAACAAACTATCTGTCGTATTCCTCTACGGTATAATATCCTGTCACTATCAACTCTTAAATAAATGTCATTGAACTATCTTTTTTTAAAGACTATCAATTCTTGTTCAAATTTGAAATAAAAGCTGACGCAAAACTTATAAGGTACTATTTAGCATTGGCAATAGATAGTCAAACATGCTTTTCAATGGGTTTGTACTAGTAATAATTGGGTCTTTTTGTGACTTGGATAAAGAGGTGTCTCATTGACACTCATACCTCATTTTCTAATATCTATTTTAAGCTGTAGACAATAGGCAGAGAGAAATTAAGAAAAGATTATGCTTATAAATAGGAACCATTAATAAAAATAACAGGTTGAGAAAGTGCTATAGTTAACTGATGCGAGTTGATTCAAGTACATTTAAATAAAAAAACTATTCCATTTGGGATTTTAATTTAATTTGTCCTGTATTTATCTATCATGTCCGTCAATTGTTCAGAGAGGACAATGAAAGTAGGATTTTCAATTATAGATGTAGTTCTTCCTTTTAATATTATTAATAAAAGATAAACGGAAACACAGCATGTTTTTTTAAATAAATTATTAAACGGACATATGTTTTGAAATAAACTAAATGCTTCATCTAATTTAACATGAGAAAGTTCTTAACTTCCTTGTTTCCTGTAAACAAAAAAAAACCACCTGATTAATGGTAAATCTCGGGAAAGGGGGACTAGAATATGTCATTTTAAACAGCTTGAAAAAATGGGAATAGGTTGGGAAAACTATCAGACATATATGATAAGGTCCATAAAGGAGTATGGCCACAAGGGTTAAAAACGGCCCTGTCTCAGAATGTAACAAAATTACTGTAGAATGATTCCGTACTAGCGTAGTTCATAAAATGATAACCATTAAGTCTTTTTGTTTAATTTTTCATGGCGTCAGAAAAGACCAAGGTACAATGTTGTATTTTAGCCATTTGCGCGTAATGTTAAAATTGTTTTTTTTAACTTTAACGGTCTAGTTATTTTAAAATAATTTCACCACAAGATTTATTTTTACAAAATATTCGTTTCATGTCGCCCATATTTATTGTATTGTTTTTAAACTTTATTAACAGAAACTTGCAATATTAAGGTTTAAGCTGCACATAAGCGCTTCATTAATTAGTGGCCCGTATTTTCGTTTTCTGCATTGATATTAACAAAATATAAAACGGTAGACTACGTAATCAAACATAATTCTTTAGCATAGATTAAATTAAAATCATAAATGATTTTTTGGTCAGAAGGAATTTAGATTAAAAACTGTAAAATATCTTGGCGAGCAATGTACAGTTGTAAAGATGTATGAGGATAGTTGATCACAACACATCATCTTATTTATATATGGAAAGATAACCCCTGATTTACTTACACACAAAAAATTGCATTTTCTAGTAAAGAATCAAAGGATAAAAAACAAAGTAAAGAAAACAATGTGTATAGACAGTACATATCATTACATGTACTCATAACCATAGAACACATTATATTTGTATGAAAGTCATCAGACACAAGATTCAAACGTGCACTAATAAATATCATTTTCATTCCGGAAGAATACATGATTACTGTGTTACGTATTTGTTTTTCGTTCATTGTTTTATACATAAATTAGATCGTTAGCTTTCTTGTTTGAATTGTTTTGCATCTGTCATTTCGTGGCTTTTCATAGCCGAGTACGCGGAATGGATTTTGTTCAATGTTGAAGGCCGTACGGTGACATGAATCCACAAGAGTTTTTATTTTTATTCCTTTTTTTACAAATATATACTTTCACTTGGACTCATAAATGTTTTTACACGATTATATGTATCTCAAACATTTTTACACTTATCTTCTTCAACTAAAAGTCGAATAATAATTTAAATCTTTTATGACAATGCATATTTTCGTAGTATTTTTCAGTTGTTAACATTCACTCTTTACAAAGTACCGACCAAATAACAAGTTAACTTTATTGCTAGTGCCAGCAAAACAGACATTGATATAGAAATGTGCTATTTTGCTCTTTTAATTAAGATACTTTTTTAAATCTAATACGATACAATAGCATATCATTTTCTTTTTTGACGACTTTGTATATGGATGCCTCATGTTACGAAGTTTCTGTCAGTCACATGTCCAATGTCCTTGACCTCATTTTCATGGTTAAGATACTACTTGAAAAAAGTTAAAATTTTGTGTAATGTTAAATTCTTTCTTATTATTATTGATAGGATAACTATGATTGGTATGTGCGTACCTTCCAATGTCCTCATGCCCGTCAGACAGTTTTAACTTGACCTTCATCTAATTTCATTGATGAGTGACCAAGGTTGATTTTTGGTAGTCGAGTCCATAGCTCGGATACTATATGCAATAGGTCTAGTATATTCGGTGTATGGAAGGACTTTAAGGTGTACACGTCTAGCTGGCAGGTGTCATCTGACCTTGACCTGATTGTCGTGGTTAAGTGATCAATGTTAAGTTTTTGAATTTTGGTATTTAATTGAATACTACATATGTATATGCTATCAGTCAGCTTTATTTGGTATATGGAAATATTTTATCATCTTTATGTCAGTCGCACAGGTTTCATTGACCTTGATCTCATTTTCACGGTTCAGTGAAAAGTGTTAACTTTTTGTGTTTGGGCTGTTTTTTGCAATTTGTCAACTATACTTGTTGTTTGGAAGAATTGTTAGCTGTACATGCCTACCTGGCATGGTTCATCCGACCTTGACCCCATTTTCATGGTTCATTGGTCAATGTTTTGTTTTATTGGTTTATGTTAAGTTTATGTGACAGTTGTGATAAAGCTTTATATTTAGGACAATCCACATAAAATCAATGATTAGAAAAGAAGGCGAGACATTTCAGCGTGTTCACGCTTGTTAATTTATAATTCGTGTTACCGTTAAAGGGCATTAGCAAGTGAATAATTCGACCTCATTAAATCCGTATTCATGTAAACGTCAATTGTATACCTTAGCTAGAGATGGGTTACGCATAAACTAAACGTGTTCAGAAATTCAAAGAAATAGATTGTAAACATTGGAAGTGAAATAAGGAGAAACCATTTAGTTGACTGAATCGATCTACAAAAACTAATTTTTATGCCGTTAATTCTGCAATATAAAATCAGTCAGACCTAGAAAAAAATCAAATTACACGAGTTTTATATCAATTAATTTTTTAATTAATTAACTGTATATGAAAAGCCCTGTCATTTTGTAACAGCCGAAAGTAATGAAAGTCTCGCCGTAAGTAAATATTACACACATAATCTAAGTCTCATAAATATTCCTGATTTTCAAAATTTGTATATTTGCTCAAAATTCGGATTTGTGGCCGTATTTTTCCTTTCGAAAGAAAGACATAACGGTTTAGTTTTAAAGGATGAACACAATTTGTTTTTTGTTGAATAATTTGTAATTGCGGTATTTAATAAGTATCCTAAAAGTTTGTGCAATTTTTATTCAGAAATAACTCATATTTATCACATGGTCATGAATTGAAAAAAAAAAAACGTCTTTTTTTGTTGTACATATTTATCAAAATTTAAAAAATTACACTATTTACAGTTTTATAAAATTTAGTCCAAATAATCTCCCTGCAAAATAAAACGAAATATCGTTTTGAAACATAGGGGTCCATGCACTCGTTATCAAACTAAATCAATTTAAATGATATCTTTTAATATTGCGCTCGAAATTGTCTCCATTAAGTTCTTCAAATTACTTACATGGACATTGATTACTCGTTTGTTTTGCATGTTCTCCTAACAACTGAGTAAAACCAGGTTTGACATCATCTGTTTCCATAAAACAATATTTAAAATTGTATTTGTAATCTGTTTTAATGTCTTTATAAACCTTCTTTTAACTACGCAAATGACATCCAAATCCCTTCCTTTCATCTCAAGGCCTTCTTCAAAACGTCCGCTTGTGATAATGGTAATATATGTGTTGCTAATAATATTCAATTATCTAATATTTTTCACATGATTCTGTGTTCCGTCACATATAACAATACAGTGCTAATGATATGCATATGACTTTAATTCTGTGTTTGAAATAAACTTGCAATACATATGAGGATTTTCCATATGGAATGAATATCAATGACTACCATGGTGACCGTTAACATAGAATTTACAATGTCAATTGATCTTAAAAAATGAATGATTCTTTGCTTTGGTTTTGTTGATTGTAATAAACATTGATTTCAAAAGAGAGGCAAAAAACTCAAAAGGGATATTCAACTGAAGTCTAAGATAAACTGACAATTCCATGTAAAAAATAGTTCATAAGCGAACAAAAGACTAGCAACAACATAAAAACCACATCATAGACACGATCTCATGGACTTCAGAAGTGTAGGTAGATAATGCTCCATAGTGCAACATAAAGAATGGAAAGGACCCAATATAAGAAATCAAAGATTGAATCATACTCTGGTAAAATAAGATACAACCCGACTGTCTAAACTGTCCCTTTAAAGAGTAACAGTTGTTTACCTGGGAAACAAGTCAAACGCCTTTTTTTCAGAAAAGAAAAATATTATGAAATCACTAGCGAATGGCATTATTCTACTCAGGTCCAAGTATTAGCATTTTTGATGTGGTGAAAATTTTATTCTTTGCAAGTTAAGGATGTAGTTTTTACAAAACTAAACCTTTGAATGCTTGTAATGGTCCTGATGAGGGAATATATTGTGGAGTGCAGAGTATCAAACATGAGGAGTTTGTGTAAACTATGAAACATGTTTACTTAGCTAAATTAATATAACAAAATAAGAGGAATAGTACGATTGCCTATAAAACAACAATTAACGAGAAAAAAGAAAAAAGATGTTACTACAAAAGGAATACTTACACTTAACCGAAATCGTATAGTTAGCAATAATAAATGTCCTGGTTTTTCATAATGAGGAGCAAATAAAAAACAACGAAAAAACCAACATGACAAACAGTGGTCAACGACAACGAATGAACTATATATTTCTGGCTTATTATGAAAAATCATGACGAACGTGGTGTTAAACATGTATTTAAGCCTGCTTGTCTTATCTGTGAAATGTACCATTTTTTGGTAATAGATAACACATGTACTAACCCAGTTACGGGACAGTGGTGTTACTACATAACACAAACACAACTTGTAAAATCAGGTGAAAAGCACCTGACTTAAATTGAAGAATACTTAACACAAATATGAGAATAAAATAACAAGTAACAAAAACATTATAAACTGAAATTACCGACGTGGTAATATCTACTGTTAAGTATTGCCTTATTTCAACTAAAAAGTAAACCATGCCCATTTCGAGTAAACACGTAATGAAAAATCAAAATAATGTTCACATTACGTCATTAGATACTAGTATACTCAAACATCAAAGTACGTATTGAGGCATATCATCCTTAATTAGGTCTTACAAATAAACCTTTATTAAAAACTGCCATTACATTTGACTTCATGTTCGTGTTTGTTTTATTTCTGACTAGGGAATTTCATTGCCATTTTCCTGTCTTTGTAGTGTTTGTTACATTGAGCAAACCTTAATTTGTTTGAAAGTAAAGATAAACGTGTATACGATATGATTTCTACTTCCATTTTCATTTCATTTGATATTAACAAAGACTCTTTTGCAAATTTCATTGTATCTACAAGAATTTTTTTCCACATTTGTACAATACTTTTTCGTTTGGGTAATTGCAAATCGTACAATCGGACATGTATATCCGAAATAGCCATGAAGCGATGTATTTTTTCGGAAGTACATTTCGATATAGAACATGCGATGATCTGTAACGCAATACTATGCTGTTTGGATTTATAGAGAGACGAAGCTAACATCAGCCATCCCGATATAGCGTCATGATATATATTCTGTAGTAGAATGCAATTACAGGAATTATATTGTTTGTATAGGTGTTTATTACATTTTATAATACTGTTAAGTGAAAAAACCTGTGCATATTGTCCACAAAACACTGACATGTAGTATGTAGATAAGAATTTGTCACAGGAAACTATCTGGTGTATTCCTGGGTTGTATGTACTAGTGTCAAGTTTAACAGCATTCGTACGCGTGTCTTTGCGTCATAAAATAATTTTGAATTGACAGTTTTTGCTAACTCGATAGTATGCAATGTATGTGGTTCGATAGGACACATCCACATTGATATCTGAAAGTTACATAATTGATCTGAAAATATCGCCATCCGTCACTATGCAGTTTATAAAGTGTATCTAACAGTATTCTACGAGCACATCCCTCTATTTTGTTCTCAAACATGTTGTTTTCTGGTATTAAGTAGTGTAAACAAATTGAATAGTCAACGGAATATATCAATCTGGTAAAACATTGCATAAAACAAGGAATAAGATTTTCAGGTTTCCATACTGATTGTGGTAATTCTTCTGATATCCAGAAAATAATGGGTTTCAAGAAATATGAACAGAAGGTAAATCTTCACATTCGGTGTATGTTGGTATTACATCTTTCAAAAGAATTTTCAGAAGAGCATAACATATTAATTGAGTGTGTGTTAAAGTGTTTATAATGAGTTTTTCACCGACAGAAAAAGAAATTCGCCATTCTATATCCTCTTTTGGTGAACCCTTAACTCCGATTGATACAAACAGTACTCCGTGTTTTATGATACTTTGTTTAACGTTATAACTTGGCCATGAGTTACTTGATTTTTTTATCCACTGTGATGCTTGTGATATCCATGTTCTACCATGTAAGCAGAAGGCATTGTCATACCTGCCTTCCTTGTCAGATATACATGGCCCATGTACTACACCATCTGTTATATCTACAATCTCTTGTTTAAAAAGTGCACTCTAGAAATATTGATTTCCTTTAATTTTTGGACAGCATTTACATGAAATTTGCCGTTTCCTCTGTTCAACTATCAATTGAGTATAACCAGGTTTTACATCATTTGTTTCCATTGATAACTATGCAACTTTTGAATTTTAAGCCGTTTTAATGTTTTCATAAACTTCCATGATTTAAGTAACAAACATCACTACCTCTCATCTCAAGCCCTTCGCCAAAACTTCCACTTGTAATAATAACAAGATGCTTGTTGCTTGTCATATTATCTCTGACAGTATTCATCAGTCTCATATTTTTCACATGATTATCTGATCCAACTATGGTCTGAGACATATAACGATACAGTGCTATTGATAGATTGTTTGTGTCTGTGTCTAAAATAACATGAAATATATTACATAAATATGGGGGAAAAGACTGCACTACTATTGTAATTAAGCTTTAATGAGTAGTAGCAATATCAATTAATCTTAAAAATGGACGCGTTTTTTATTTTACTATCATGATTCTAATGAACAAAAACTGCTTTAAACCATTTAAAAAAGAGCAGAAGATACCAAAGGCATAGTCAAACTAACAAGTAGAGGTTAAAATGACAAAACAAAAGACAAAAGCGTTTAAAAGATAAACAACAGGCTACAATTCACGACAAAGACACAAAATCATTAGGATCTAGCCATGCACTAAACATTTTTGGGGGATCTTATGTGATCCTGTATGTTAGATATGTCTTGCGGTCACCTGTTCAGCTATTTACTAATTGACTTTGTTAATTTCTTAATAACTGTTTTATTTGATAATGCTGCTTCAGGATAATGTCAACAAATAATTTCTTAAGAAATTCAAGAATATATATTTTAATCAGTACAACAGAAACATATATATTGTACTGGTAGTACACAAGAAATGCTTGCAAAGTTTTTGTTTAATAAAATTTGAATTGGAAACATCACAAAATATCTGATCGATTGACAATGATAATTTGTGATATTGATTTAATTGTAAAATTTGAAACAAAACGACTAAGAAGTGAAACTCAACTTTATAATTAACATATATTCTCGTAGGAAATAAGTCAAACTTATGTAGTATCACAGAATTAAAGCCAAGAAATCACTACAGAACTTATGAAACATGTCTTCTTAGATATTTGAATTAATAAATATGTTCACAATGATTGTCTATAAATGAACTTTCAATTTGAACAACTGATAAAAAATATGAATGTTTGAAGGTCTTAGATATTGATCATTTGTGTGATTTATCAATTGTGGCTTTATAAGTTTTAATATTGATATGGTGATAGTTATAGATATACACTACCATAGCGATATCGTTTTGTAAACTAGACAGTCTGAATATAAGTAACCTACTATAACACTTCTTTGCCAATGTCTATAATGAAGCTTAAAATATAATTCAGTTTTATAAAATGTGGAGTAAATCAAAGAAGAACAGAGATTATGACAGTATTTGTCACTAACTACTGAATTATAGATTCCTTGTTTTTCTTAAAGGAATACGATGGGCGTGGTTGAGTTAAACATGTGTCTCATTTTTTTTTGGCCTCACCTGGACTAGTACCAATTATTGGTAATGCAAATTTCATGTACTAGCCACGATAACCTGTGTGTTACAACATAAAACACAAACTTGTGATATTAGGTGAAAAAGGACTGAGCTAAAACTGAACTATAATCAGCACAAAAGCAAAACATGAAAATACAGAATACATCAATTACAGATTTATGAGTAGTAACGGAAGGGCTAATTGCAACTTAGAAGTAATCCATGGTCTTTTCCAGTAAAATATATTGAAAAGATAAAATAAAGTACATATAACGCCATTTCTTTTAAGAAAGTGCCATTAAATATTACTTTGTTCTATAACTTAATGTTTTTACACATAGGAAAATGGTTTTGGGATTTTTCCTTGTCTTTGTCATGTGTGTAACATTGATCAACCTTTGTTTTGTAATAGAGATTAACGTGCATTTAAATAAAGATTTCAATGTAACTATGTGATATAAAAACTCGACAACAAATGATGGTGAACTTGAAAATTTGTTTAGATTATATACAAATTGAGAACCGTTCTTAAATAACGTTCCTGCCATTTTGTTTGCCCAATCTAGTGAGGTATTTCAATTTCGTTTTAAACTTCTTCGTTTCTATTTTTAACCAATAATCAAATAGAAACTGGTGTTTTAAAAGGACAAACAAATACACAAATATTAAAAATGACAAACATACACATTCATAATAGTCATTACAGGTGAATATGCCAAAAAAAATATAAGAGTACATCAAGCTAGGTAAAAGAAAGACAACGCATCCAAATAAATGTGTTACTAGCGTCTTCAAATTGCTTAATTTGGTATTTAAATGGCGGGTTTCTTATTATTTATCTTAAAATTTACTTTCACTAGTGAACACATTTACTTCTTGTATTTTGTTATTCTTTATAAAGACTTTTCGTCCTGTTTAAAGCGAAGATTTCTGTTGTGTTTTTTTTTTTAACAAATTAACTAAAAAACTAAGGGGGATATGGAAGAATATTCTTCATTTTTCATGGAAAAGTTATGAATAGAGCTTAATTTTACTTTCAAATGGTTACACCAATCAACATTTACGATATCCCACTTGAACAGAATTCCTAGTTTTTAAGATTTGTACAAAATATACAGTTGACTAAAATCAAATTAAATCAATTAATCGAAATACATTTCTGTGAAATATATTGACAGTCTTTTACAAAATGATCAACTGAATGCACAAGTATTACAACGAGTTCATAAGTGTAAGTCTCTTTACAGAAGTGTTATATTATTGATCCGGCTCTATTTGAGCTGACTGCATAAATGCTTGTTGGGCGGATTCAACATGTTCACTGTCTCCAAGTAATTGTAAAGCTATTCCAAGAATTTTGTAGGATTCAGATTGAAACATTATATCACTTTCCATACAATAGCTTTCATCTATAATAATTTGTAAAGTTTGTAGGCAATCCTGACATTGTCTGACATTATTGAGATGATAATGACATAATATTTTTAGAAAATAAGCATAAACTATAGAGGAAATACGATATACACTATCTTCCACTTCCATTTGTAGTTCATTTGGAATTAACCGAGAGTTTCTTGCAAATGTCAGATTATCGATAAGCATTATTTTCCATAATTGTACGATACTTGTTTTCTTGGATAATTGCAAGTCGGAAAATCGATAATGACTACCCGACATATCCATAAAGCGGCATATTTTTTCGGGGGTACATTTCGATATCGAATATGCGATGATGTGTAATGCATTACTATATTGTTTTACCTTATAGAAAAACGAAGCTAACATCAGCCATCCAGATACACTGTCATGATAAATATTTTGCAGGAGAGTACAAAGACAGGATTTGTATTGTTTGTATTGATGTTTATTACTATTTCTAGAACTATTCAGTTGAACGTACTGCGCATATTGTCCACACAACACTGACAAGACGTATGTATTTAAGTACTTGAGTGCAGATTGGTGACAGGAAACTGTCTGATCTATTCCTCTTTGGTATAAATAAGTGTAATCCTCAAAAGCACAAAACACGTTGAAAGCCAAATATAATAATTTTGAATTAACAATTTTTGCAAACTCGATAGTATGCAATGTATGTGGTTCGATAGGATTCATCCACATTGATACCTGAAAATCAGATAATTGATCTGAAAAAAACAAGCATCGCCATCCGTAACTATGCAGTTTATAAAGTTTATCTAACAGAATTCTACGAGCATGTCCCTCTATTTTGTTCTCAAACATGTTATTTTCTGGAATGAAGTAATGTAAACAGATTGAATAGTCAACAGAATAAATCAGTCTTCTCAAACATCGCATAAAACAAGGTATCAGATTTTCAGGTTTCCATACTGATTGTGGTAATTCTTCTGATATCCAGAAAATAATTGTTTTCAAGAAATATGAACAGAGTAAATCTCTACATTCGGATTCCGTTGCTATTACATCTTTCAAAAGAATTTTCAGGAGAGCATAACATATTAATTTAGTGTGTGTAAAAGTATTTATTAGAAGTTTTTCACCAACAGAAAAAGAAATTCGCCATTCTATATCCTCTTTTGGTGATCCCTTTACTCCTACTGGTACAAAGAGTACTCCGTGTTTTATAATACTTTGTTTGACCTTATAACTTGGCCATGAGTTATTTGATCTTGTTATCCACTGTGATGCTTGTGGTATCCATGTTGTGCGATGAATGCACATTGCACAGTCAGTTGTTCCTTTTTTGTCAGATAAACATGGTCCATGAAGTACACATTCATTTGCATTCCGCAAGAGTTCGTGTTTGTATAATGTGCTCGAAAAATAATGTTTTCCATTCAGTTCCTCACAGAATTGACATAGAAATTCAGGACCCATTTGTTTTACAAGCAACTGAGTGAAACCAGCTTTTACGTCATCTGTTTCCATTGATAAATACATAACAATTGATTTGTTATCCGTTGTAATGTTTTCGTAAAATTTAAATATTTTATTTACAAACATGATATCTAAATCACTTCCTCTCATCTCAAGGCCTTCACCAAAACTTCCGCTTGTGATAAAGGTCAAATCGTTGTTGCTCGTCATAGTATCCCTAACTGTATTGATCAGTCTCATTCTTTTAACATGATTCTCTGTTCCAACTATGTTCTGACACATATAACGATACAGTGATAATGATACGGTTGTCGTGTCTGTGTCTGAAATAAACATGAAATCAATTAAGCTATATTGATCATATGGAAAGATATAAATGTTCATCTGATTGATGCTTACATAGAATAACTATAGAACTTTAGCTTCAATCAGATGTTGCGATGTCAATTTATCTTGAAAATGGATTACTTTTTGCTATGGCTATGTTGATTGGAATACAAAATTGCTTTTCCCATTTCAGAAGGAAGGAAGAATATACCAATGTGATAGTCAAGCTCACAAGTCGAAGATAAACTGAAAATACTAAAAAAAAAATCTTATAAAAAGCGATCAAGGACCAACAGCATCCTATAAAAGTAAGACATAGACGCTAAATTTTGTGCAACACGAATCATGCGTCAAAAACCTTCATTTTATGAAGATATCAGGTGCTCTGGTAGGATGGTTAAATCTTGCTGGCAACCGTTAATTTCTCCAAATCTATTTCATTTCATAATGTAGCATAAAGGTAATGTTAAAAAATAATTTCTTAAGAAGCTTTATATAAAAAAAAAAGAAGAAAAATTGCAAAAGCAAACAGATCTAACATTGTTGGGTTAATGTTTAGACGAGTTGTATTTACATAATGTACACAGCCATGTATCATCATCATTGCTGGTGATCCGATGGATACATCTGTTGTAGAGTTGTCACTGACTCAGACGTACTTATATATATAATATATATATATAATATTGACACCGAATGTTTGTGGCACAACATCCTGTCCACAAGTTACCAAAAATATTTTTTTCTGTGACGTATTAAATTTATATTAAGATCCAATTTGTTACATCTTGTGATCAATTTTATTTGGCAATCGCCAATGGCAGTCAGCAGGGTTAAAGAACATCAGTTGTTCGACCTGTTAGTCAAATGCGTTTTGTTTAAATATACTTTTTCACTCTTTTGGTCTTTTGGAAAATGTTGTTTGTGCTGTTTTTAGACCCTTCTACAACGAAATTTGTTTGACATGCACACGTATAAAAATTGCGGTTTTTATCCAACGCATTCATAGGTTTGAACGTAGTTTTCAATTTAGACTCGTATAATATATTAAAATAAATATACCAGAATCATTTGTTAGTGTTCTATAAATACACACACAGTACTTGGAATGCATGGTTAATGCATAAAGTATATGACAAAAAAATGACTGCAAACATCGCAATTGAAGAAATCCTAGGATCGATTCCCAATGACTATTTGTGATACTAGTTCCATGGTAAAATTCGATACAAACCGACTGGCTAATAGAAAAGTCTTTTTAGAAATTGCATTTGTTTTCGTGGGAAAAAGTCGAACCTTTTTTTCTATTTCTGAAAGCAAATAAATTTGAAAGCACGATAAAACGGCTATTCGTCCAAGTAGAAGTATTTGCGACTGATCATTTTATATTTTGCAAGTTAGTGTGTTAATGTTTTATGATTTTAATGGTCCTTATGAGGCATTTACTGCGACGTGCAGAGTACAAACTATGAGGAGGTCTTGTATCATATGATACAAGTCTACTAAACTATTGATGATAAAATACGATTGATACTATAATGGTCAATACTGTAACAAGCAATAATGTGAATATTAAAGTACGATGTATATACTAATATACTGATATCGTACAGTCAAAACGTTGTGTTAAGCAAAAGACACAATATAATAGAATATCAAATACAGGGATAATTAACAAACACTGAATCACAAACTCATGGCATTTCGTAAAAGAACAAGAAGAACATGCTCAATATTTTTGTTAACCTGTCCCCCATCTGCGACTAAGACCAATTATTGGTAATATATAATTTATATATTAGCTCCATTATGTGACTGCGGTGTAACAACATAACACAAAACCAGTATGTAAAACAGGACCGAAAGGGCTTTGCCAAGCACAAGAGAAAATTTAATATAAAACGCGCATAATTTACTGAAGTATGAGTAGTAACAGTTAAAAATCAAAGCTGATCCTTCTCATTACAATTTTGTCAAAAAGTTTTAAAACTACAAATCAAGACAGGTAAAATATCATTTATATCAATTGTTTTATCCCAATATATTTTATGAATTTACGATATGGGTAATAAGTTTTTTCTTTAAAATTTTAAGTTCAAAGTCTTGGTCCTGCATGCTTTACAGTTTCACACTTCATTTGACTTTTTACTGTGTTGGTTGTTTCAACGAAAAATCGTACAAAATATCAGCGTTGTATCTTTGATTAATCTTTTAACATTGCCAATTTATGTAGAGATGAGATATGTCTTCGAGTATGCCACTGTGGAGGACAACCAAGAATTATTAAATACAGAATGGTATGCGTGTTATATACCATTTTGCCTATTTTAAATGTATCATAATCATACTGGGAAAAACAACCGCGGAATAGATTCAACATAAAAATTTGCAACAAATAGTCATTTTACGAACATGTATGTTGAGTCGCTTGTGTAATATACAAGTATATTCGGTAAGTAAATAAGCGGGCGGTTTGCCATTTGTTTTTTGATATTAAACATAAGAATTACCGCCAGGAGATTGATCGATATTTACAATTTCTCAGAATAATATTAGAGTAAAAGGATATCAAGAAAATTACGCTACTAGGCGCAGAATTAATGAAACAGTATGATAGTAAAAATAATCCGTTTTTGGGACATTTAGTTTAAACTGTCTCTATTTTTTTAGTACTTTGTTTTAAAAATAAGTTAATTAATTGCAAAATACAATTAATCATTATATATTTGAGGCCATTGCTAAGCTGTTATCCTATGTATAACTATTAAACATCGAACATTTCCATTGCATACTATTGATGTCAGCACCAGATAAAATCCTATTGAATTGATTGACAGCGTGATATTTTAATTGAGTCAGAAGTCATAAGTAGATTCTATTATTTGGAAAACAAGTGAATAAAATGAAATAGTAATTTGATACGAGTTGATTCCAGTACAAAGACGCATTCCATGTGGGATTTTACGATAATTTGTCCTGTAATCATGTATCAATTCCGTCCATTGTTCAAGGGAGGACAATGTGAATGTTTTTTCAACTATAGATGTATTTCCGTCTATTAATGATATCAATAGAATAATAGTCATATTGAATATATTTCAATTTAAAAAATGATTTGCGGAAACAGAGTGTTTTTTTAATAATTGTTTTATCGATTGAAGTTGCATTGGGTGAAAGCAAAGTATCATTATGGCGAACCTTTAAACGTTCCTTTCAGTTCTTATGTTTTAAATGATTTCTATCTGTTTTGTACTCTCTTGGTTTGTAGTTTGTAGTCAAGGAATTGAATATGTTTGGGAACAATCCGCATTCTACCCTAAAACAAAGATATGAAACTTTTTATTGTTTATATAAAACAGAAGGCATGGTATTATCGCCAATGAGACAAATCTTCAAAACAGATTAAATGACACAGCAAATAACAACCAAAGGTCACCGTTCAGTCTTTAACAATGAGCAAAGCCCATGTCAGCTATAAAAGGTCCCGAAACGACAAGTAAAACAATTCAAATAAAGGCAAATAAAGGCAACAGTATTATACCATATAAATCGGGGTAACAAACTAAAACTGAGGGAAACGCATAAAATATAAAAGGAGAACGACGACACAACATTAAAATGTAACACACACAGAAACGGACTAAGCATTAGACAAAATCCTATGAATAGATCAAATATAACATCAAAACCAAATACATGAATTTGGGATAGATAAGTACCATGACACGTCTTATAGAAATGTAAATTCACACTAAAAAAAAAAGAGAAAACAAACACAGCCTAATGTATGTACAAAAAGTAAACCAAAAACAAATATTTTAAACAGAAACAAATGATAACCACTGAATTACAGGCTCATGACTTTGGACAGGCACATACATAAAGAATGTGGCGGAGTTTTCATTTGAACATTTTAAATGAGTTCCAATTAAATAAACAATCAAACTTGTACACAAACCCACAATAGTGCTACATGTATGGTTAATCAATGCGAGATTATTTAAGTACATTTTCAAAGACGTATTACATGTGTGATTTACATATGATTTGTTCTGTGATAATTGATCACGTCCATCCATTGTTCATAAAGGACAATTAAAATGGGATTTTTAATGAAGACGTATTTCCATTCATTGATGTTATAAATAAAAAAAACTAGTCAATTTGAATTATTTCAATTCAAAAATGATTTGCAGAAAGAGTGTCTTTTTAATATTAATTTTTTAATTGCAGTTGCATTTGGTCATGTTGGTAATAGCAAAGTATCCGTGTTGCAAAATTTTCAACGTCCCGTTTCAGTTCTTTTCGATTTACATAATTTGGATCACTTTGTTCAGACATGTTTGCAGTACGTAATCTAGGAAAGGAAAATACTTAGGAAAAATCCCGATTCTACCCCTAAATAAAGTTTTCATTTTTACGTTTGAATTGCAAATTGAGTTACGATTGACTGAAACATTCAAATTTATCCTACAAGTGTGAGCTTAAGCGCTATAAAACAAGTTTCAATCCACTATTTTCTATATTTGAAAATGCCCGTACCCAGTCATCAATATGACAGTTATTGTCTATTGGTTTGATGTGTTTTTTTTCATTTAATTTTTTTTTTTTTAGGTACTTTCCGATTAAATTTTCAGCGGAGTTCAGTATTTTTGAGATTTAACTTTAAAAACTAAATCACATTTTAGTTTAATATATAAACTCCTTTAAATACTAAACTGTTTGACAGCTTTTGAAAATTGAGAGAAAGGAATAAGATTTGTTTCTGTAAATTTACCTAATTTAATAACTTATTTTATAAAATCTGAGCCATTTCAGTTCGTTTAAACAGTGTTGTTAAAATGGCTATTTGATATACATATTGGTTTGATATAAGAAGATGTGGTATGAGTGTCAATAAGACAACTCTCAATCCTAATCCTAACTTGTAAAAGCAAATCAAGGGTTAAAGTACGGTCTTCAATACAGAGCCTTTGCTACACCGAATAGCAATTAGCTTCAAAGGGTTCCTACAAATGACTATTGTCAAACCGCTCAAACCACTCAAACCACTGATATAAACTATAAAAAACACGATAAACGAGAAATATTTATGATTGACATCAACAAAGAACAGCAACTGAACATCACGTTTCTGACTTATTGGTTTGTTTTTCAGACTTTTCAATAAAGTATGTTGATGTTGATATTTTTCAAAAATGTTTCTCTAACCTTTTCTATAAATATTCTTTGTTTTTCAATTTATTTTCCAATCTATTTGAATATTTGTTCAGTCAACAGACGGCATTATGCAAGTTCTTATAAAAAAAATGTTTTTCCATTAGTCTTTAACTAATCAAACTTTGTAACTTCTCCTGCATATGGGATATACATTGCCAAACTGGTTTGGCATTGAAAAGCACACAGGAACTACTCAGACTACATATTAGTATATTGTAAGTATATATTCTGGGTACTGACGTTGTTTATCATCTTTATAACATGTTATAGTATATTTTTATTTCCCTTTATTAATATTGCTTTTACTGTTGAGTTTGATTTTGGTGATATCCATTTGACGTTGCTCTGTATCTTCAGATCCCGTCATTGTTTTATAATATTTTTTTGTATTTTTGTCTTTCCGTTGGCTAATATTCCTTTTTTGTTTACTTTGTTACATATGACTTGGCTCTGTACTTTAAGTTATACATCCCGTCATTGTTCTATTGTTATATGATATTTTTGTATTCTTATCTTTTATTTATGCATAAAAAAAGAAGATGTGGTATGATTGCCAATAAGACAACTCTTCGCAAGAGACAAACATGACACAGAAATTAACAGCTTTAGGTCACCGTTCGGCCTTCAACAATGAGCAAAGCAAATACCACATAGTCAGCTATAAAAGGCCCTGAAATGGCAATGTAAAAGAATTCAAACAGTTTTGAATTTTCCTCAAATTTCAGTATATTTGCGATTAAACTGAGTTTGTGCGTTTACAGAATGTTTATGGAACAAACTTTCCAATGCCTCCGTTCGTACTGTATCTGTGAAATAACTTTTTATCTTCAAATTATCAATTGCACTCAAATGTGGACATTTTTATATTTATGTTTGGTGGATTCAGTTATAAGAAGCCAGTAAGATATTCAAAACAAGACATGGTACAGTTGGGTGCAGACCAATCATTACATGTAGACTGGCGCAAAAGTTAACGCGGCGTTAACTCGCGTGCACTGTATGTAAACGTCGCGTTAACTCTACAAAATCTCCGAAAGTACAGTGAACATAAAAATTGCACAGGCGTTCACTTTTGCGTTCAACTCCGCATTAACGCAAAAATGGAGTCTCTTCTAAGTACTGCTTACTACCGCGTTAACCTAAAAAAAAAAAAAGGGCCGTCTGTTTTTTACAAAAACGTAGATGCACGTTTACTGTAAACGTGTGTTAACGCAGATTATCTTCGTATCTTTGTATTATGGATACACTGACCTATCATACCACACGATAAGGTACATCATAAAGACCAACTGTTCATTTTCGATTGACATATTGACGATTACAGTAAATGATATTACACCTCTTTAAATAATTAAAAATAAATCATAGTGTATAAGTACAAAATTGATATTTTATCCTGGAACTGTAAAATCTACAAGACGTTAGATATACTCAAATACTTCTGAAGTTAGAATGTGTTGATACGATTAGATTATGTTCTAATTTCGAGAAAGATTTTTGAATGCATTTCTCATTTTCGACGACTTTTTGTGAGTCTATATATGAACAAAAGTCATGTTACTTTTTAAAAGAAAAAATAGAAAATCAGCTATTTAAAGTTTATGGAACTGTTGTTTTTTTAAGCAACTAATAAAAGTTATTATTTTTTTATAGTTTTAAAGTGTTTCTGAGTTGTTACGGTTGGTTTTAAACACATTACGTAAAATATTAAGAAAAAGTCGTTTTAACAAAATATAAAAAAGTAAAAAATGTACAAGAAATTTATTTTATAATTAACACTATCAGTACACGCGAGAAGTAAACGCCCATTAACCTTTAAGTACACTTAACAATACACTTGTGACATTTGAAGTAAGCGCCCGCTTATTTCTGACTAAACGTCATCAGTCAATATAGTTCTTTCAGGTCAATATATCCTTGTATCAACCTTATACAAAAAGCTGCAATTGTTTATAACTCTTTAAAAGTTCTAGGATATCCTTGGTTTTTACATATTCAGCGATGGACGTTTTAGATGAAAGAAAATCAGACGTATCCAATTTATAGAGTGTTGTTTTCATTTTTATTCATCAAATATGTCTACAAATTAAATGAGATAATTAAGTCATTTACAATCATTTGCAAAGAAGGACCTTATCTTTTAAAAAAAAAGATAAGGAATCTAATCAAAATCACTAGTTACGTTGCAATTTAAAGTGCAACAGTTCTTTTTTACAATGGTCAACATATAGAGCTTAACGGAGAATTTTCCACAGGTATAACTCCTCGACATTATAAGACCTTTAACTAATACTAATATTTCGAACTACACCTCCCTCTACTTCTGGTCTTCCTAAGAATTAAATCCGGCCGTTATCCATGTGTAGTAATTCTGGTTAAATTTTCAAGTGATGTCTCTACGAAAAGAAGCATAAACATCATATCTTTGAACTAGCAGGTAAACACGACAAAATATCTATGAAAAAAAATCTCACCAAAAGAGTGCAACCTACAGGCAAACGATCTGCAAACCGGTTTGACGGGGAAAAAATTTGAAACCTAAAAGTCCATAAAATCAAAACATATAATTATGAACAGGCAAGTTATGAACAAAGCTTTTCAATCAATCTATGTAAAACCTGAATAATTTCCTATATAAATGAGGTCAAATTTCTTATAACAAATCAACTTTTATATAATATTACATCCTGAAACAAAGCTTTTCAGTCGATCCGTTAAAAACCCGATAAATTTCCTGTACAAATGAGGACAATTTATTTAAACAAACAACTTTTAACTGTTATGAAATAATTTTATAAAACACATTTTATTTTATTAAACAACAAATATCAATACAGACAACCATGCACAAATAGCAATACAGACAACCATACACAAATATCAATACAGACAACCATACACAAATATCAATACAGACAACCATACACAAATATCAATACAGACAACCATACACAAATATCAATACATATAACCATACACAAATATCAATACAGACAACCATACACAAATATCAAAACAGATAACCATACACAAATATCAATACAGACAACCATACACACATATCAATACAGACAACCATACACACATATCAATACAGACAACCATGCACAAATATCAATACAGACAACCATGCACAAATATCAATACAGACAACCATACACAAATATCAATACAGACAACCATGCACAAATATCAATACAGACAACCATGCACAAATATCAATACAGATAACCATACACAAATATCAATACAGACAACCATACACAAATATCAATACAGACAACCATACACAAATATCAATACAGACAACCATACACACATATCAATACAGACAACCATACACAAATATCAATACAGACAACCATACACACATATCAATACAGACAACCATACACACATATCAATACAGACAACCATGCACAAATATCAATACAGACAACCATGCACAAATATCAATACAGACAACCATACACAAATATCAATACAGACAACCATACACAAATATCAATACAGACAACCATGCACAAATATCAATACAGACAACCATGCACAAATATCAATACAGACAACCATACACAAATATCAATACAGACAACCATACACAAATATCAATACAGACAACCATACACACATATCAATACAGATAACCATACACAAATATCAATACAGACAACCATACACAAATATCAATACAGACAACCATACACAAATATCAATACAGACAACCATACACACATATCAATACAGACAACCATACACAAATATCAATACAGACAACCATACACAAATATCAATACAGACAACCATGCACAAATATCAATACAGACAACCATACACAAATATCAATACAGACAACCATACACAAATATCAATACAGACACAAATACACAAATATCAATACAGACAACCATGCACAAATATCAATACAGACAACCATACACAAATATCAATACAGACAACCATACACAAATATCAATACAGACAACCATGCACAAATATCAATACAGACAACCATACACAAATATCAATACAGACAACCATACACAAATATCAATACAGACACAAATACACAAATATCAATACAGACAACCATGCACAAATATCAATACAGACAACCATACACAAATATCAATACAGACAACCATACACAAATATCAATACAGACAACCATACACAAATATCAATACAGACACAAATACACAAATATCAATACAGATAACCATACACAAATATCAATACAGACAACCATACACAAATATCAATACAGACAACCATACACAAATATCAATACAGACAACCATGCAGAAATATCAATACAGACAACCATACACAAATATCAATACAGACAACCATACACAAATATCAATACAGACAACCATACACAAATATCAATACAGAAAACCATGCACAAATAGCAATACAGACAACCATACACAAATATCAATACAGATAATCATACACAAATATCAATACAGACAACCATGCACAAATATCAATACAGACAACCATGCACAAATATCAATACAGACAACCATACACAAATATCAATACATATAACCATACACATATATCAATACAGACAACCATACACAAATATCAATACAGATAACCATACACAAGTATCAATACAGACAACCATGCACAAATATCAATACAGACAACCATACACAAATATCAATACAGACAACCATACACAAATATCAATACAGACAACCATACACAAATATCAATACAGATAACCATACACAAATATCAATACAGATAACCATACACAAATATCAATACAGACAACCATACACAAATATCAATACAGACAACCATACACAAATATCAATACAGACAACCATGCACAAATATCAAAACAGACAACCATACACAAATATCAATACAGACAACCTTGCATAAATATCAGAACAGACAACCATGCACAAATATCAATACAGACAACCATACACACATATCAATACAGATAACCATACACAAATATCAATACAGACAACCATACACAAATATCAATACAGATAACCATACACAAATATCAATACAGACAACCATACACAAATATCAATACAGATAACCATACACAAATATCAATACAGACAACCATACACAAATATCAATACAGATAACCATACACAAATATCAATACAGATAACCATACACAAATATCAATACAGACAACCATACACAAATATCAATACAGATAACCATACACAAATATCAATACAGACAACCATGCACAAATATCAAAACAGACAACCATACACAACTTACATGTCAGCGGAAACATCTCAAGACTTCAGGTATTGTATAAATTCACATAAAAATCAACAACAGTTCATACTTTACCAAATAATTCTCTGCCAACAAGTTTCAGCATTCCATGGTTTGTATTAAAAACTTAAATTTAACACTTAAATGCCTTGAGTTCATATATTTAGTACACTCTTTCAAATGTATTCAAACTCATCTCAGTATTTATAAAAAAGAAGATGTGGTATGATTGCCAATGGACAACTATCCACAAAAGACCAAAATGACACAAACATTAACAACTATAGGTCATCGTACGGCATTTACTCAATTACCATAGAACCAATTTCTAAATTAACAATGCATCCATAGGTAAATAACAAAAGATGTTGGTTATAATTCAGTGCGAACCCAACTAAATAATATAATAAACCTAATGAGTACTTCTTTCAAAGAAAATATCATAGTAAACATTTTCCTAAATACACTGTATGCAGAACAAAATTTGACACTTTGAAAACATGCCCATGGTTCAACATACGTCTACGAACCTGAAAATATAATCTTTAAAGATCCACAAACGTTAAAATTGTTGAGATTATATTTTTAAAAATCTCTTATTTTTTGTCTGCAACAGCATAACTTTGCTATCCCTGTTTTAGTTGCATTTCTCATTATTAATTGTCTTTCTCAAAAATGTAAACAATGCTAGAAAACACAAATTTACTTCAACAAAATACTTGTCTAAAAAAATCGGATTCTGTTGATACTAGTAGTTAAACTAAATGCATGACCATTACAATAGGCCCATTAACGGCAGTCTCGTTACAGACGTATTATATTTGTTATTAGGGTATATTTCAACTGACCGCATAAAAGCTTGCCGGGCGGATTCACTGTCTCCTAATAACTGTAAAGCTATTCCAAGAATATGGTTGGCTCCAGAATATAAAATTCTATCTTTTTCAATAAAAAACTTTTCTGCTAGAACAAGTTGTAAAGTGTTGAGGCAATCCTGACATCCTATGGAATTATTGAGATGATAATGACATAACATTTCTAGAAAATTAACATAAACTATAGAGGAAATTATATATGCTTCACTTTGCACTTCCATTTGTTGTTCATTTGGTATAAGCCAAGAGTTATGTGAAAATTTAATATGATCTATAAGCATTATTTTCCACAATTGCACAATACTTTTGTTCTGGAATAATTTCAGTTTGAGCAATTTATAATGAATATCCGACATATCCATGTAACTGTATAATTTTTCTGGACTACATTTCGATAAGGAATACATAATAATGAGTAACGCTTTCTATATTGTTTTGTTTTATAGAAAAAAGAAGCTAACATCATCCATCCAGAAAAAGCGTCGTGATGAATATTCTGTAACAGAATACAAAGACCTATTTTTGACTATGTGTATTGATGTTTATTACTACTTCTAGTATTGTTTAGTGGAAAAGGTTGCGCACATTGTGAACACCACAATGATATGTAGTTTGTATATAAGTATTTTAGTGATGATTTGTCAAAGGACACTATCTTGTGTTTTCCTCTTTTGTATGTGTTCATGTTCAAATTAATCAAAATTAACGTATCATTTTCCAAGCATAATAATGAAGATTGGAGTGATTTTGCAACCTCAATAGTATGCAATGTCTGTGGTTCGATGTGAAACATCCACATAGATACATGAAAATTAGATAACTGATCTGAAAATAAGATGCATCGCCATCCGTAACTATGCAGGGTATACAGTTTATCTAAAAGTATTTCACGAGCACGTCCCTCTATTTTGTTCTCAAACATGTTGTTTTCTGGAATGAAGTTATGTAAACAAACTGAATAGACAACGGAATAAATCAGTCTGATAAAACATTGCATAAAACAATGAATAAGATTTTCAGGTTTCCATATTGATTCTGGTAATTCTTCTGACATCCAGAACATAATTGTTTTTTAAAAAATATGAACAGAGTAAATCGTTGCATCCATCGTAGGTTGCTATAACATCTTTTAAAAGAATTTCAGTAGGGTATAACATATCAATTGAGTATGTGTAAAAGAATAAATTAGAAATTTTTCCCCAACTGAAAAAGAAATGCGCCATTCGATATCCTCTTTTGGCGAATCCTTAACTCCGATTGGTACAAAAAGAACTCCATGTTTTAAAATACTTTGTTTGACATTAGAACTTGGCCATGAATTATTTGGTCTTGTTATCCACTGTGATGCTTGTGATATCCATGTCATGAATGTAGGCACATGGCATAGTCAAACATTCTTTCGTCATCAGATATACACGGTCCATGAACTACAATATTTGTCATCCGTATGTGCTCTTGTTTAAATAATTCACTCGAGAAAGTTCTTCGCAGTATTTCAATTGAAACTGACTTATTATTTGTTTAATTTGTAACTGAGTGAAACCAGGTTTTACATCATCAGTGTCCATATACAAATAAGTTACATTCAAATTGAAACGCGGTTTAATATCTTCATAAACCTCCATATATTTATAAACAAACATTACATCAAAATCACTACCTTTCATCAAGTCCTTCGCCAAAACTCCCACTTGTGATGAAGGTTAAACTGTCGTTGCTTTTCATACTATTCGTGACTGTATTCATGAGTCTTAGTGATTTGACATAATTCTGTGTTCCAATTATGCTCTGACGCATATAACGATACAGTACCAAGGAAACGTTTTGTGAGTGTGTCTGAACAAAAGAGATCATTAAGGTGATATTTATCATAGGGATTACAAAACATTGTTCACCCCACTAATATCATCACATAACTTTTATTGTAATTAATCTTCAATGAGTAGTTGGATGAAAATGTATTTTAATATAGAATGAACTTTTAACTACATGTGTATGACTATATTTGTTGTTAAAAACAGACTCACAAGTCGAAGACAATCTAACAACGCGAAGACAAAAATAAAGTAATTAAAACGCAATCAAAAGACAAACAACAGTCAAAACAAGGTACGACGATATAGACACTAAATCCTGAGCAACACGAATCATTCACAGTCAAAACAAAGTACGACGATATAGATACTAAATCCTGAGCAACACGAATCATTCAAAGTCAAAACAAAGTACGACGATATAGACACTAAATCCTGAGCAACACGAATCATTCACAGTCAAAACAAAGTACGACGATATAGATACTAAATCCTGAGCAACACGAATCATTCACAGTCAAAACAAAGTACGACGATATAGATACTAAATCCTGAGCAACACGAATCATTCAAAGTCAAAACAAAGTACGACGATATAGACACTAAATCCTGAGCAACACGAATCATTCACAGTCAAAACAAAGTACGACGATATAGATACTAAATCCTGAGCAACACGAATCATTCAAAGTCAAAACAAAGTACGACGATATAGACACTAAATCCTGAGCAACACGAATCATTCACAGTCAAAACAAAGTACGACGATATAGATACTAAATCCTGAGCAACACGAATCATTCACAGTCAAAACAAAGTACGACGATATAGATACTAAATCCTGAGCAACACGAATCATTCAAAGTCAAAACAAAGTACGACGATATAGACACTAAATCCTGAGCAACACGAATCATTCACAGTCAAAACAAAGTACGACGATATAGATACTAAATCCTGAGCAACACGAATCATTCAAAGTCAAAACAAAGTACGACGATATAGACACTAAATCCTGAGCAACACGAATCATTCATAGTCAAAACAAAGTACGACGATATAGACACTAAATCCTGAGCAACACGAATCATTCATAGTCAAAACAAAGTACGACGATATAGATGATACTAAATCATGAGCAACACGAATCATTCATAGTCAAAACAAAGTACGACGATATGGATACTAAATCATGAGCAACACGAATCATTCACAGTCAAAACAAAGTACGACGATATAGACACTAAATCCTGAGCAACACGAATCATTCATAGTCAAAACAAAGTACGACGATATAGATACTAAATCCTGAGCAACACGAATCATTCAAAGTCAAAACAAAGTACGACGATATAGACACTAAATCCTGAGCAACACGAATCATTCATAGTCAAAACAAAGTACGACGATATAGACACTAAATCCTGAGCAACACGAATCATTCATAGTCAAAACAAAGTACGACGATATAGATGATACTAAATCATGAGCAACACGAATCATTCATAGTCAAAACAAAGTACGACGATATGGATACTAAATCATGAGCAACACGAATCATTCACAGTCAAAACAAAGTACGACGATATAGACACTAAATCCTGAGCAACACGAATCATTCAAAGTCAAAACAAAGTACGACGATATGGATACTAAATCCTGAGCAACACGAATCATTCACAGTCAAAACAAAGTACGACGATATAGACACTAAATCCTGAGCAACACGAATCATTCATAGTCAAAACAAAGTACGACGATATAGACACTAAATCCTGAGCAACACGAATCATTCATAGTCAAAACAAAGTACGACGATATAGACACTAAATCCTGAGCAACACGAATCATTCACAGTCAAAACAAAGTACGACGATATAGACACTAAATCCTGAGCAACACGAATCATTCATAGTCAAAACAAAGTACGACGATATAGACACTAAATCCTGAGCAACACGAATCATTCATAGTCAAAACAAAGTACGACGATATAGACACTAAATCCTGAGCAACACGAATCATTCACAGTCAAAACAAAGTACGACGATATAGACACTAAATCCTGAGCAACACGAATCATTCAAAGTCAAAACAAAGTACGACGATATGGACACTAAATCCTGAGCAACACGAATCATTCATAGTCAAAACAAAGTACGACGATATAGACACTAAATCCTGAGCAACACGAATCATTCAAAGTCAAAACAAAGTACGACGATATAGACACTAAATCATGAGCAACACGAATCATTCAAAGTCAAAACAAAGTACGACGATATAGATACTAAATCCTGAGCAACACGAATCATTCACAGTCAAAACAAAGTACGACGATATAGACACTAAATCCTGAGCAACACGAATCATTCAAAGTCAAAACAAAGTACGACGATATAGACACTAAATCCTGAGCAACACGAATCATTCAAAGTCAAAACAAAGTACGACGATATAGATACTAAATCCTGAGCAACACGAATCATTCACAGTCAAAACAAAGAACGACGATATAGACACTAAATCCTGAGCAACACGAATCATTCAAAGTCAAAACAAAGTACGACGATATAGACACTAAATCCTGAGCAACACGAATCATTCACAGTCAAAACAAAGTACGACGATATAGACACTAAATCCTGAGCAACACGAATCATTCAAAGTCAAAACAAAGTACGACGATATAGACACTAAATCATGAGCAACACGAATCATTCAAAGTCAAAACAAAGTACGACGATATAGACACTAAATCCTGAGCAACACGAATCATTCACAGTCAAAACAAAGTACGACGATATAGACACTAAATCCTGAGCAACACGAATCATTCATAGTCAAAACAAAGTACGACGATATAGACACTAAATCCTGAGCAACACGAATCATTCATAGTCAAAACAAAGTACGACGATATAGACACTAAATCCTGAGCAACACGAATCATTCACAGTCAAAACAAAGTACGACGATATAGACACTAAATCCTGAGCAACACGAATCATTCATAGTCAAAACAAAGTACGACGATATAGACACTAAATCCTGAGCAACACGAATCATTCATAGTCAAAACAAAGTACGACGATATAGACACTAAATCCTGAGCAACACGAATCATTCACAGTCAAAACAAAGTACGACGATATAGACACTAAATCCTGAGCAACACGAATCATTCAAAGTCAAAACAAAGTACGACGATATGGACACTAAATCCTGAGCAACACGAATCATTCATAGTCAAAACAAAGTACGACGATATAGACACTAAATCCTGAGCAACACGAATCATTCAAAGTCAAAACAAAGTACGACGATATAGACACTAAATCATGAGCAACACGAATCATTCAAAGTCAAAACAAAGTACGACGATATAGACACTAAATCCTGAGCAACACGAATCATTCAAAGTCAAAACAAAGTACGACGATATAGATACTAAATCCTGAGCAACACGAATCATTCACAGTCAAAACAAAGTACGACGATATAGACACTAAATCCTGAGCAACACGAATCATTCAAAGTCAAAACAAAGTACGACGATATAGACACTAAATCCTGAGCAACACGAATCATTCAAAGTCAAAACAAAGTACGACGATATAGATACTAAATCCTGAGCAACACGAATCATTCACAGTCAAAACAAAGAACGACGATATAGACACTAAATCCTGAGCAACACGAATCATTCAAAGTCAAAACAAAGTACGACGATATAGACACTAAATCCTGAGCAACACGAATCATTCACAGTCAAAACAAAGTACGACGATATAGACACTAAATCCTGAGCAACACGAATCATTCAAAGTCAAAACAAAGTACGACGATATAGACACTAAATCATGAGCAACACGAATCATTCAAAGTCAAAACAAAGTACGACGATATAGACACTAAATCCTGAGCAACACGAATCATTCATAGTCAAAACAAAGTACGACGATATAGACACTAAATCCTGAGCAACACGAATCATTCAAAGTCAAAACAAAGTACGACGATATAGACACTAAATCATGAGCAACACGAATCATTCAAAGTCAAAACAAAGTACGACGATATAGACACTAAATCATGAGCAACACGAATCATTCAAAGTCAAAACAAAGTACGACGATATAGACACTAAATCATGAGCAACACGAATCATTCAAAGTCAAAACAAAGTACGACGATATAGACACTAAATCCTGAGCAACACGAATCATTCATAGTCAAAACAAAGTACCACGATATAGACACTAAATCCTGAGCAACACGAATCATTCAAAGTCAAAACAAAGTACGACGATATAGACACTAAATCCTGAGCAACACGAATCATTCAAAGTCAAAACAAAGTACGACGATATAGACACTAAATCCTGAGCAACACGAATCATTCATAGTCAAAACAAAGTACGACGATATAGACACTAAATCATGAGCAACACGAATCATTCAAAGTCAAAACAAAGTACGACGATATAGACACTAAATCCTGAGCAACACGAATCATTCAAAGTCAAAACAAAGTACGACGATATAGACACTAAATCATGAGCAACACGAATCATTCAAAGTCAAAACAAAGTACGACGATATAGACACTAAATCCTGAGCAACACGAATCATTCAAAGTCAAAACAAAGTACGACGATATAGATACTAAATCCTGAGCAACACGAATCATTCACAGTCAAAACAAAGTACGACGATATAGACACTAAATCCTGAGCAACACGAATCATTCACAGTCAAAACAAAGTACGACGATATAGACACTAAATCATGAGCAACACGAATCATTCAAAGTCAAAACAAAGTACGACGATATAGATACTAAATCATGAGCAACACGAATCATTCATAGTCAAAACAAAGTACGACGATATAGACACTAAATCCTGAGCAACACGAATCATTCACAGTCAAAACAAAGTACGACGATATAGATGATACTAAATCATGAGCAACACGAATCATTCATAGTCAAAACAAAGTACGACGATATAGACACTAAATCCTGCGCAACACGAATCATTCATAGTCAAAACAAAGTACGACGATATAGATACTAAATCATGAGCAACACGAATCATTCACAGTCAAAACAAACTACGACGATATAGACACTAAATCCTGAGCAACACGAATCATTCACAGTCAAAACAAAGTACGACGATTTAGATACTAAATCCTGAGCAACACGAATCATTCATAGTCAAAACAAAGTACGACGATATAGACACTAAATCCTGAGCAACACGAATCATTCAAAGTCAAAACAAAGTACGACGATATAGACACTAAATCCTGAGCAACACGAATCATTCACAGTCAAAACAAAGTACGACGATATAGATGATACTAAATCATGATCAACACGAATCATTCAAAGTCAAAACAAAGTACGACGATATAGATGATACTAAATCATGAGCAACACGAATCATTCACAGTCAAAACAAAGTACGACGATATAGACACTAAATCATGAGCAACACGAATCATTCATAGTCAAAATAAAGTACGACGATATAGACACTAAATCCTGAGCAACACGAATCATTCACAGTCAAAACAAAGTACGACGATATAGACACTAAATCCTGAGCAACACGAATCATTCATAGTCAAAACAAAGTACGACGATATAGACACTAAATCCTGAGCAACACGAATCATTCAAAGTCAAAACAAACTACGACGATATAGACACTAAATCCTGAGCAACACGAATCATTCATAGTCAAAACAAAGTACGACGATATAGACACTAAATCCTGAGCAACACGAATCATTCACAGTCAAAACAAAGTACGACGATATAGATACTAAATCATGAGCAACACGAATCATTCAAAGTCAAAACAAAGTACGACGATATAGACACTAAATCCTGAGCAACACGAATCATTCACAGTCAAAACAAAGTACGACGATATAGACACTAAATCCTGAGCAACACGAATCATTCATAGTCAAAACAAAGTACGACGATATAGATGATACTAAATCATGAGCAACACGAATCATTCACAGTCAAAACAAAGTACGACGATATAGACACTAAATCCTGAGCAACACGAATCATTCATAGTCAAAACAAAGTACGACGATATAGATACTAAATCATGAGCAACACGAATCATTCAAAGTCAAAACAAAGTACGACGATATAGACACTAAATCCTGAGCAACACGAATCATTCAAAGTCAAAACAAAGTACGACGATATAGATGATACTAAATCATGAGCAACACGAATCATTCACAGTCAAAACAAAGTACGACGATATAGACACTAAATCCTGAGCAACACGAATCATTCATAGTCAAAACAAAGTACGACGATATAGATACTAAATCATGAGCAACACGAATCATTCAAAGTCAAAACAAAGTACGACGATATAGACACTAAATCCTGAGCAACACGAATCATTCAAAGTCAAAACAAAGTACGACGATATAGATGATACTAAATCATGAGCAACACGAATCATTCAAAGTCAAAACAAAGTACGACGATATAGATACTAAATCATGAGCAACAGGAATCATTCATAGTCAAAATAAAGTACGACGATATAGACACTAAATCCTGAGCAACACGAATCATTCATAGTCAAAACAAAGTACGACGATATGGACACTAAATCCTGAGCAACACGAATCATTTATAGTCAAAACAAAGTACGACGATATAGACACTAAATCCTGAGCAACACGAATCATTCAAAGTCAAAACAAAGTACGACGATATAGACACTAAATCCTGAGCAACACGAATCATTCAAAGTCAAAACAAAGTACGACGATATAGATGATACTAAATCATGAGCAACACGAATCATTCACAGTCAAAACAAAGTACGACGATATAGACACTAAATCCTGAGCAACACGAATCATTCAAAGTCAAAACAAAGTACGACGATATAGATGATACTAAATCATGAGCAACACGAATCATTCACAGTCAAAACAAAGTACGACGATATAGACACTAAATCCTGAGCAACACGAATCATTCATAGTCAAAACAAAGTACGACGATATAGACACTAAATCCTGAGCAACACGAATCATTCACAGTCAAAACAAAGTACGACGATATAGACACTAAATCATGAGCAACACGAATCATTCATAGTCAAAACAAAGTACGACGATATAGACACTAAATCCTGAGCAACACGAATCATTCACAGTCAAAACAAAGTACGACGATATAGATGATACTAAATCATGAGCAACACGAATCATTCAAAGTCAAAACAAAGTACGACGATATAGATGATACTAAATCATGAGCAACACGAATCATTCACAGTCAAAACAAAGTACGACGATATAGATGATACTAAATCCTGAGCAACACGAATCATTCATAGTCAAAACAAAGTACGACGATATAGACACTAAATCCTGAGCAACACGAATCATTCAAAGTCAAAACAAAGTACGACGATATGGATACTAAATCATGAGCAACACGAATCATTCAAAGTCAAAACAAAGTACGACGATATAGATACTAAATCATGAGCAACACGAATCATTCAAAGTCAAAACAAAGTACGACGATATAGATGATACTAAATCCTGAGCAACACGAATCATTCACAGTCAAAACAAAGTACGACGATATAGACACTAAATCCTGAGCAACACGAATCATTCATAGTCAAAACAAAGTACGACGATATGGATACTAAATCCTGAGCAACACGAATCATTTATAGTCAAAACAAAGTACGACGATATAGACACTAAATCCTGAGCAACACGAATCATTCAAAGTCAAAACAAACTACGACGATATAGACACTAAATCCTGAGCAACACGAATCATTCAAAGTCAAAACAAAGTACGACGATATAGATGATACTAAATCATGAGCAACACGAATCATTCACAGTCAAAATAAAGTACGACGATATAGACACTAAATCCTGAGCAACACGAATCATTCACAGTCAAAACAAAGTACGACGATATAGACACTAAATCCTGAGCAACACGAATCATTCATAGTCAAAACAAAGTACGACGATATAGATACTAAATCATGAGCAACACGAATCATTCAAAGTCAAAACAAAGTACGACGATATAGATGATACTAAATCATGAGCAACACGAATCATTCACAGTCAAAACAAAGTACGACGATATAGACACTAAATCCTGAGCAACACGAATCATTCAAGGTCAAAACAAAGTACGACGAAATAGACACAAAATCCTGAGCAACACGAATCATTCACAGTCAAAACAAAGTACGACGATATAGACGCTAAATCCTGAGCAACACGAATCATTCACAGTCAAAACAAATTACGACGATATAGACACTAAATCCTGAGCAACACGAATCATTCAAAGTCAAAACAAAGTACGACGATATAGACACTAAATCCTGAGCAACACGAATCATTCACAGTCAAAACAAAGTACGACGATATAGACACTAAATCCTGAGCAACACGAATCATTCACAGTCAAAACAAAGTACGACGATATAGACACTAAATCCTGAGCAACACGAATCGTTCACCAAAAGATAATCATTCTTGGGGATTTAAGATATGAGCTTTGTTAGGGTTGGTAGACCATAGCTGCACCCGTTTAACCATTTTTGTGGAGCCTGCGGCTATTGTCGCAAAAAACGAGACATAGCTGTTTTATTTACCTTCGTCGGCGTCCACATATGTCCACTCCTTGGTAAAAGATTTTGAAATTCTAATAACGTTCTTAAACTATTCAGCATTTATACCAAACTCGGACAGAAGCATGTTTATGATCAGATGAAAGTATCAAGAAGTACATTTAAAAAAAATAATTGTGTTTATCTCTAATTTACTCATAAACCGTCTCAGTTTTTTTGTCAATCAACATTACATTTACTCTGTGGACAAAGTTTTTCAAATCTTAATAAATTTCTTAAAATTTCCTGGATGTCTACTAAACTTGGACAGAAGTATGTTGATGAAAAGGATCAAGACGTAAATTTTGTAAAAAAAACCAATCTTGTCTATCCGCATTTTACTGATAAATGGACTTTGCCAGTTAACATTAGATTCACTCTGTGGTTAAATTTGTCATAAACTATCCTTGATTTGAACCATACTTCGATAGAAGCTTGTTTATCATTAAAAGTTGTTTGATGTAAATATTTGTTTCTTGTTTTTTCGTTTATTTCTTATAAATGGGCGTACTTTTTATTCCAGTTAACTACAGTCTGCAGTCAAAGTTTTAAAAAACATTTCTTAGATTCATAAACCATCCCAGATTTTTACCAACCTTGAACAGAATCTTTTTAACAATATTTAAATATTGTTCCCACCATAACAAGATTTAGAAATGAAAAATGAAAAAAAAAATATTGATCTCATCTAGGTCAATAAGATATATATTACAAATTTTTGTATAATTATAAATGATACATAAAATGTAACTGAGGTCAACGACAACATTTATAAAAGACGGGAGAATACCAGTGGGACATTCGAACTCATAGATCGAAAATAAACCGACAACGCCATGGCTAAAAAAGAAAAGACAAACCGATACAAATAGTACACAAGACATAACATAGAAAACGTCAGACTAAGCAACACGAACTCCAACACAATCTTGGAGTGATCTTAGGAGCTTATGAAAGGTAAGTAGATCCTACTACACATGTGACACCAGTCGTGTTGCTCATGATATAACAAACACGTTAAATATACACCTGGAAAAAAGTATTGCAACACCAAATTAAAGTTCAAATTAAAAAACCACTTTTTATTTTTGTGTGATATAATTCAGTAAAATAGAATTAGTTAAACATTATTTAAGTATCACCTGAGTTTAATCAATAAATATCGACTCGATAAGTTTTTATCTGCACATGCAGCTACTGTACCCGTAAACAGCAAATCAGGTGTTTTAATCCTCATTGTTTTCAACACTTTAAATAACCAGGTTTTTTAAGTTATGTTAGTGACACCTTGTAATGGGTCCTCGACAACTCTTAACTGCAGCAAGATGACAGAGTATCAGTATGAGAGAAGCAGGGATGTCGCTGAAACAACTGCACATATTGTTGGTCATCACCATTCCACTATAAGTGGTTGTGAGAATAAAAATCAGGCAATAAACGTTGTTAAAGACCTTCCGAGATAAAGAAGACCCCCGATACCATTTGCTAGGGAAAATTAGGCATAATGAAGGTTGGTCAAAAGGAAACCCATTGCATACAATACAATCCTAAAAAGAGAGTGGTGGGTACACAGGAGCCTTTTAACAAGAACTGTTCGAGATCGACTCATCGCTACTGGTTATCGTGCGATAAGACCATTTCGGATACCTTTGCTTACGAGCAGACACACAGTTTTCCGTATCCAATGTAGTGCAGAGTTCGCCAAAGTTGAAAATTAGCATCGTCGAGGAAGATCCATTGTTCCTATAGAATTCGGTTCATCTTCCTTGGTCCGATCGTAGCCCGGATTTGAACCATATCGAGCATATATGGGACACTATTGGGCGTAAAGTGCGCGAAAGGACACCACAGTTCATACACATCATGATATAAACAATGCCTTTCATCAGAAATGGTTGCTGCTACCTTAAAACAAATTAGTCGATTTATGGCAGGAATCAGAAGACGTTATGATGCGGTTATCCGTTTGAATGGAGGCTGCGCACAAAGTACTAATTCTTTGGCGTATAACGATCACTCATGATGTGAACAGTCATCGGAAGATTAATTTTAAAATGTCTGACATTGTAATCTTCGATTACAGTAATAGTTGTAAAATGCATTTTTTTGTACAAAAAACACTTCATTTTGTTATCAAAATTATTGTGGTTATATGATTTATTTTTTTTAAACATTGTTTGTTCGTTTAAATGCCAATGTTATCATAAACTATGTTTCAATAATATTATACAAATATTTTACTATATTTACTCTAAAAAAAGAGGTTGATTTTTCAAGTTTTAAAAAATCAAGGTGTTGCAATACTTTTTTCCATGTGTTTAGTCTAAATCGGTAGGTCACCTTCGTGAAAAGGAAATGAGATTATAGACATGACACATCTAATATCATCTATGAAACGGATATTCCGTAACGGTCAACAAATTCGGGATGGAGTCCGTAAAAAATTACGAAGGGATGATTTCAACTTTGCCATTTGAAACTCTTCCTTTTGATCAACAACACTCTTCCAAGGAAATCTTGATAGGAAATACAAGCCCTAGAATATCGTGCCGATTAGAAAATATCTGTTCCGTTTGAAAAAAAAAATGGTTAATTCAGTAAAGGCATTTTTTTCATAACAATATGAATAAAGGGCGAAAGAAATTTGCATGGAGTTCATATTTTTATATTTCTAAGTATTTTACCAAAAAGGGTCATAATTCTTTTGTTCCATTCGTACAAATGTACAATTCCATTCTATAGGTATATGGTATTTGTTGGCAACCTGCGAAAGGGAAGTCAATTCAGATTTCAGATCTTTATGCCATCTTATTGAAATTTGTGACACTTCTTTTATAATATAACATTTATACAGCTAACGAACAAATACTTTGTGCATGTGTTTCCCTAAAAGGATGAAATAAGATTAAGTGCTTTCTCGCCAGTAAAGTAATATTTATTGTAAATTATTTGTTTCATTTACATATTTTAATGTTAAACAAACATTAAATGATTTTTAGATGATAAGTTTTCTCAGCGGAATACTTCTTTGATATTGATTTTAAATAATCTGATGAAAAAGAGTCAGACAATATTCAATTTATTACCTGACATTTTTTATGGTCACTACGTGCATGCCATAAGGAGTTCTCCTTTGAACGCCTAGTCCTACTGTGATTGTTTATCTTCTACTGTTATATCTATTTGTTTTAAACATAATCATATGATAGATTCACGTGTTTGTCATACGATTATAACGGACTGGATGTTGGATAAATAGAAAATAACTGTTTAGTGTCTTTAAATATCAGCTGTATTTGTACGAGGCTAGGGAACAAGGTGTATGCGAGCTTTTAGCCAGCTATTACACCTGTTCCGAGCCGATTACAAATACATCTATTCTGCAATAAATTCGGTATATTATTTGTGTTTTGAAAGACACAAAAACACATGTTTTACTTTTATTTTCGATTTGAAATCCCCTGAGGTCCGTGTTGTAATACGATAAATTAATCACTCATTCAGCTGGAGACGGGTTCGCAAAAAAGAATCTCGAATTGTCAACAATAATACATCGCTCAAGGTGGATAAATATTTATTTTAACAAAACTAATTTCAACAGTAAAAACAAATAACAAAACATTGTCCAATTTTGAACAGGAGTGTACGAGTTGTCCTACGCTTCAGACTCGTCATTCACTAAACATGTATTGACACCGAATGTTTGTGGCACAACATCCTGTCCACAAGTTAACACATTTTTTTGTCTGTGACGTATTAAATTTATAATAAGATCCATTTTGTTACAACCTGTGATCAATTTTATTCGGCAATCGCCAATGGCAGTCAGTAGGGTTAAAGAACATCAGTTGTTCGACCTGTTAGTCAAATGCGTTTTGTTTAAATATACTTTTTCACTCTTTTGGTCTTTTGGAAAATGTTGTTTGTGCTGTTTTTAGACCCTTCTACAACGAAATTTGTTTGACATGCACACGTATAAAAAAATGCGGTTTTTATCCAACGCAGTCATAGGTTTGAACGTAGTTTTCAATTTAGACTCGTATATATATATATATATATATACAACTCGTCTAAACATCAACCCAACAATGTTAGATCTGTAAATTTGCTTTCGCAAATTTTTGGTTCTTCCCTCGCCGGGATTCGAACACATGCTACTGTGATATCGTGACACCAAATCGCCTGCACTGCAGCCGTCCCGCTATATATATATATAAACGCCTAAAAAGTGTACATAACAACACCAATAACACAAAAAGGAACTATAAATGTAATTATTTATAAATATTTCGGATAACAGATATCCTTCGTCAGTCAGATTCTGATGTTCAATGAATCCTCTTTAAGTCTTCTTAGATTAAACTTTTACTAAATCTTGAAATTTATACAATAAAAAAGGCAAACCGAACATCAGTTAAGACGCTTGCATCATTGCATACATATGTTGAATATGAAATAGGTTATATGACTAATTACATCAGAGAGTTCAAATAAATGTTTTAAATAAAAATAATAATGTGTGATATGAACTAGCACAATTCTAAAGCTTTCACGGTGTCGATAATTATAATGTTACAAGAAAGATTGCGTCAATAAGAATTCCAAATAAACAGCATTGAACGGTCTTATTTTAAATAAACAGCACTGAACGGTCTAAATTTCTAAATATTTCAGATTTGACAACTGTAGTGTAGTAACATTAGAGTCTGCGATGTTTAAAACAAACGGCCGTTTAAAAATAATAACAAATTTTGACTAAAGTAAAATAGTTGGACGTGGCTTGGTACTTATACATCCCTCAATAAATTAAGCAATTTAGATTGTTATATTCAACAGATATATTTTAGAGATGAGAAAGGTAAAGAAATAAAAACGGGGACTGTAATAATAAGTAATATAACCCATATGGGAAGCACTGCATGGTGTCGAATTACATCTTTTCATTTATCCCATTTGGTGCCAAAGTTGTTAATTTTCTTATCCAAAATCTTTCCCGAGTAAGTCTATCCTCCCTAGACCAAGCAGAGTTGTGGTCAATGATAGTAATGGTCAGTCGATTGAGATCTGCCTTAGTGTGGCCAGGGGATCTCAAATGTCGACTAAGAGGGAGGTCTGGCTTGCATTGGTAGTCGCTACGATGACCGTTCATTCGTTTGTGAAACGGCTGTTCTGACTCGCCAACATACTGTTTACAACATTTACACTGTAGGAGATACACAACATTAGTAGTCTTGCAATTAACATTGCAAAATATGGTGTATTCTGTACCAGTGGAGTGACTGTTAAAAGTCTGGGTATCCAGTATTTGTTTGCAAGTCAGACATCGTTTGTTTCCACAACCCTTACAAGAGCCCACTGACGAAGAGCCTGCTTGAGACCATAACTCAGCTCTCACCAGCAAGTCTTTAAGGCTTTTGGGCCTGCGGAAAGCCAGTACAGGTGGCTCGGGAAAGATCTTGGATAGTTTAGGATGTTTTTCGATATCTTTCCAACTTTCGCGGATAAGGTGAGACAAGTTGTCAAATTTTGGATGGTAATTCAACACAAAAGGCACCCTCCTGTTGACCTTTTTGACTTTATATTGTAAAAGTTCATCTCGGCTGATGTTGCTAGCACGAGAAAAACCTTTATCAATGTCTTTCCCTTTGTAGCCCCGATGTTTTAGGTGACCGCGAAGTTCTTGCAGTCGTTTTTTGGCAACATCGTTGGTGGAGCAAATCCTTTTTATTAGTATGGCCTGGCTGTAGGGAATGCTCTTGGTGCAATGTTTAGGGTGACAACTTGAAGGAGACAGATATTGATGTTTGTCTGTGGGCTTGCAATACAGATCTGTAAATATGTTTCCATCCCTCAATTGCGTTGTAGTGTCAAGAAATGTGATCTTAGAGTCAGAGATTTCATATGTGAATTTTATTGAGGGATGGGCATCGTTGGCATGTTGAATAAACAAATCTAGTTCTTGTTCAGTATTATCCCACTTCATGTCAATATCGTCAATAAATCGGAACCAAGAGAGGGGTTGATAAAGAAAAGAATTGAGAATTCTCTGTTCTAATTTCCCCATAAAAATATTGGCATAAGACGGGGCCATCTTTGTTCCCATTGCTGTTCCATTAACTTGGAGAAAGTGCTCACCATTGAATGTGAAGTTATTGCATTTTAATACCAAAGTAAGAAGCTGGATGAGACATTCAGTTGGTGGATGTAAGGTGTTACGAGAGTTCCAGACTTCCCTACAGGCTTCTATACCATCGTCATGGGGGATATTAGTATAGAGGGAGGTAACATCAAGCGAGACAAGGATCGTATCAGGTGGGAGAGGGTTCAAAGATTCCATTTTTTTAAGATAATGTGTTGTGTCTTGAATATATGATGGTAAATTTTCTACGTGTGGTCGGAGATGAAAGTCAATAAATTCTGATATTTTTTCTGTAGGGTGGTCATTGGCGGAAACAATTGGTCTACCTGGATTATTGACTTTATGTATTTTGGGCAGTAGATAGAAACGCCCCGGCTTTGATTTTTCCGGTTTTAGATATTTAAATGTGGTTTCATCAATGTGTCCCTGTTCACACATGTTTTTTCAGGTTTGTGGTGATCTCTGTGTTAAATTGAGGGGTGGGGTCAGAGTCTAATTTCTTATAGAATCTCTCATCAGAGAGTTGACGTTCCGCCTCTTGAATGTAGTCACATATGTCCATGACGACAACAGCGCTACCTTTATCTGCTGTTTTAATTATAATGTCGTCTCTGTTTTTAAGTAACCGCACAGCTTCGTTTTCTTCAGAAGATAAATTGTTGAATGTTTGGGAAGTAGCAGTGGATAGATTTGTTACGTCGGATTTAATTTTGTCAATAATATGTTCTAAAGTAGCACATTTACTGGGTTTAGGAATCCATGAACTTTTTTTCCTGAATCTGGGAATATCGACATCTTCTTGGTCGTCATCTGAGTGGAGATCACTTGTGTCACTATCAGTGGAACTTTTTGTGGTGTCTTTAGAAAAATATTCCTTAATTCTGAGGGATCTTGCTAACTTGTCTAGGTCATCTTCTAAGAGTATAGAATCTATTTTGCCCGGCGTGGGACAAAAATAAGGACCTTTTGACAGTACCTTTGTTTCGGTCTCCGACAAAACTACTGAAGACAAATTGACTACAGTGTTTGTAGAGTTCATGCAGCCTTTTTTTTTTCTTCTGAATCGGCGATTCCGGGATTTTTTTCCGGTTATGATGGTACGATTGAGAGTTAAGGTTGTCTGCTCTCTTACTACAGGGTCTACATGTACGCCGTCTCTTTTACATTTATTAACTTGTTTTTTGTGTAGTTTCCGGTATTCAATGCGCAAGATGTCATGGAGGCGCTCGTTGATGGTGAGCAATTCAGGACCGGAAAGTTCTTGGCATGATTTGTTGTAAAGATGGTTATAACTAGTTTGTAAATTTAAGTGTTTATGAGACGCCTCAGCGTGTAATAGATCCATCAATTTCACGGAACTACTGTGGAGAATATTATTCCATCTATCCATAAATCTGAAAGATTTTTCACCGGTGGTAAGGGGTGAAGCTTTCAAAATAAGCCCAATCGGAACAATACCCTGAGAAAGATAAGTTTTTAAATTTGATACATGATGTTCGGTTTTAACTATTTTAAGACTCAAAGCTCTGAGCTTTTTAAAAAAAGACATAGTTTGCCTGATGATAAGGCTGTAAGAAAAATCGGATCGCGAGATAAATCACTCGATACAGACTAATAATAAAAATATATATAAAACGTCTGAATTTGTATCAAATTTAAAAACTTATCTCTTTTTCTATATCTATTTTTAAGCTGGAGACAATAGGCAGAGAGAAATTCAGAAAAGATTATGCTTATAAATAGGAACCATTAATAAAAATAACAGGTTGAAAAAGTGCTATAGTTAACTGATGCGAGTTGATTCAAGTACATTTAAAAAAAAAAACTATTCCATTTGGGATTTTAATTTAATTTGTCCTGTATTTATCTATCATGTCCGTCAATTGTTCAGAGGACAATGAAAGTTGGATTTTCAATTATAGATGTAGTTCTTCCTTTTAATGTTATCAATAAAAGATAAACGGAAACATAGCATGTTTTTTTAAAATAAATTATTAAACGGACATATGTTTTGAAATAAACTAAATGCTTCCTCTAATTTAACATGAGAAAGTTCTTAACTTCCTTGTTTCCTGTAAAAAAAAAACACCTGATTAATGGTAAATCTCGGGAAAGGGGGGTTAGAATATGTCATTTTAAACAGCTTGAAAAAATGGGAATAGGTTGGGAAAACTATCAGACATATATGATAAGGTCCATAAAGGAGTATGGTCACAAGGGTTAAAAACGGTCCTGTCTCAGAACGTAACAAAACTACTGTAGAATGATTCCTTACCAGCGTAGTTCATTAAATGATATTCATTAACTCTTTTTGTTTAATTTTTCATGGCGTCAGAATTGACCAAGGTACAATATGGTATTTTAGCCATTTGCGCGTAATGTTAAAATTGTTTCTTTAACTTTAACGGTCTAGTAGTTTTAAAATAATTTCACCACAAGATTTATTTTTACAAAATATTCCTTTCATCTCGTCCATATTTATTGTACTGTTTTTAAACTTTATTAACAGAAACTTGCAATATTAAGGTTTAAGATGCACATAAGCGCTTCATTAATTAGTGGCCTGTATTTTCGTTTTCTGCATTGATATTAACAAAATATAAATCGATAGACTGCGTAATCAAACATAATTCTATAGCATAGATTAAATTAAAGTCATAAATGATTTTTTGGCCAGAAGGAATTTAGATTAAAAACTGTAAAATATCTTGGCGAGCAATGTACAGTTGTAAAGATGTATGAGGATAGTTGATCACAACGCATCATCTTATTTATATATATAAAGAAAACCCCTGATTTACTTACACACAAAAAGTAGCATTTTCTAGTTAAGAATCAAAGGATAAAAAACAAAGTAAAGAAAACAATGTGTATAGACAGTACATATCATTACATGTACTCATAACCATAGAACACATTATATTTGTATCAAAGTCATCAGACACAAGATTCAAACGTGCACTAATAAATATCATTTTCATTCCGGAAGAATACATGATTACTGTGTTACGTATTTGTTTTTCGTTCATTGTTTTATACATAAATAAGATCGTTAGCTTTCACGTTTGAATTGTTTTGCATTTGTCATTTCGTGGCTTTTCATAGCCGAGTACGCGTAATGGATTTTGTTCAATGTTGAAGGCCGTATGGTGACATGAATCCACAAGAGTTTTTATGTTTATTCCTTTTTTTACAAATATTTACTTTCACTTGGACTCATAAATGTTTTTACACGATTATATGTATCTCAAACACTTTTACACTTATCTTCTTCAACTAAAAGTCGAATAATAATTTAAATCTTTTATGACAATGCATATTTTCGTAGTATTTTTCAGTTGTTAACATTCACTCTTTACAAAGTACCGACCAAATAACAAGTTAACTTTATTGCTAGTGCCGGCAAAACAGACATTGACATAGAAATATGCTATTTTGCTCTTTTAATTAAGATACTTTTTAAATCTAATACGATACAATAGCATATCATTTTCTTTTTTGACGACTTTGTATATGGATGCCTCATGTTACGAAGTTTCTGTCAGTCACATGTCCAATGTCCTTGACCTCATTTTCATGGTTAAGATACTACTTGAAAAAAGTTAAAATTTTGTGTAATGTTAAATTCTTTCTTATTATTATTGATAGGATAACTATGATTGGTATGTGCGTACCTTCCAAGGTACTCATGCCCGTCAGACAGTTTTAACTTGACCTTCATCTAATTTCATTGATCAGTGACCAAGGTTAATTTTTGGTAGTCGAGTCCATAGCTCGGATACTATATGCAATAGGTCTAGTATATTCGGTGTATGGAAGGACTTTAAGGTGTACACGTCTAGCTGGCAGGTGTCATCTGACCTTGACCATGGTTAAGTGATCAAGGTTAAGTTTTTGAATTTTGGTATTTCATTGAATACTACATATGTTTATGCTATTAGTCAACTTTATTTGGTGTATGGAAATATTTTATAAATTTTAGGTCAGTCGCACAGGTTTCATTGACCTCCATCTCATTTTCACGGTTCATTGCATAGTGTTAACTTTTTGTGTTTGGGCTGTTTTTTGCAATTTGTCAACTATATTTGTTGTATGGAAGAATTGTTAGCTGTACATGCCTACTTGGCATGGTTCATCCGACCTTGACCCCATTTTCATGATTCATTGGTCAATGTTTAGTTTTATTGGTTTATGTTAAGTTTATGTGACAGTTGTGATTAAGCTTTATATTCAGGACAATCCACATAATATCAATGATTAGAAAAGAAGGCGAGACATTTCAGCGTGTGCACGCTTGTTAATTTTTAATTCGTGTTACCGTTTAAGGGCATAAGCAAGTGGATAATTCGACCTCAATCCGTATTCATGTAAACGTCAATTGAATACCTTAGCTAGAGATTGGTTACGCATAAACTAGACGTGTTCAGAAATTCAAAGAAATAGATAGTAAACATTGAAGGTGAAATAAGGAGAAACCATTTAGTTGAATGAATCGATCTACAAAAACTCATTTTTATGTCGTAAATTCTGTAATATAGAATCAGTCAGACTTAGAAAAAAGCAAATTACACGAGTTTTATATTAATTAAATTTTTAATCAATTAATTGTATATGAAAAGCCCTGTCATTTTGTAACAGCCGAAGGTAATGAAAGTCTCGCCGTAAGTAAATATTACACACATAATCTAAGTCTCATAAATATTCCTCATTTCCAAAATTTGTATATTTGCTCAAAATTCGGATTTGTGGCCGTATTTTTCCTGATGAAAAAAGATGAACACAATTTGTTTTTTGTTGAATAGTTTGTAATTGCGGTATTTTATAAGTATCCTAAAAGTTTGTGCAATTTTTATTCAGAAAAAACTCATATTTATCAAATGGTCATGAATTGAAAAAAAAACCGTCTTCTTTTGTTGTACATATTTATCAAAATTTAAAAAATTACACTATTTACAGTTTTATAAAATTTAGTCCAAATAAATCCCCCTGCAAAATAAAACGAAATATCGTTTTGAAACATAGGGGTCCATGCACTCCTTATCAAACTAAATTAATTTGAATGATATCTTTTAATATTGCGCTCGAAATGGTCTCTATTAAGTTCTTCAAATTACTTACATGGACATTGATTACTCGTTTGTTTTGCATGTTCTCCTAACAACTGAGTGAAACCAGGTTTGACATCATCTGTTTCCATAAAACAATATGTAAAATTTTATTTGTAATCTGTTTTAATGTCTTTATAACCCTTCTTTTAACTACGCAAATGACATCCAAATCCCTTCCTTTCATCTCAAGGCCTTCTTCAAAACGTCCGCTTGTGATAATGGTAATATATGTGTTGCTAATATTATTCAATTATCTAATATTTTTCACATAATTCTGTGTTCCGACACATATAACAACACAGTTCTAATGATATGCATATGGCTTTTATTTCTGTGCCTGAAATAAACTTGCAATACATATAAGGATTTACCATATGGAATGAATATTACTGTTTACCATGTTGACCATTGAAAATTGACATTGCAATGTCAATTGATTTTAAAAAATGAATGATTTTGGTTATGTTGATTTGAATAAACATTGATTTCAACCATTTAACAAAAGAGAAGCAGAAAACTCAACAGGGATATTCAACTGAAGTCTAAGATAAACTGACAATTCCATGTAAAAAATAGTTCATAAGCGAACAAAAGACTGGCAACAACATAAAAACCACATCATAGACACGATCTCATGGACTTCAGAAGTGTAGGTAGATAATGCTCCATAGTGCAACATAAAGAATGGAAAGGACCCAATATAAGAAATCAAAGATTGAATCATACTGGTAAAATAAGGTACAACCCTACTGTCTAAACTGTCCCTTTAAAGAGTAACAGTTGCTCTCCTGTGAAATAAGTCGAACGCCTTTTTTTCAGAAAAGGAAACTATTAATGAAATCAATAGAGAATGGCATTTTTCTGCTCAGGTCCAAGTAAAAGCATTTTTGTTGTGGTGAAAATTTTATTCTTTGCAAGTTAAGGATGTAGTTTTAAACCTTTGAATGCTTGTTATTGTCCTGATGAGGGAATATAACGTGTAGGGCAGAGTATCAAACAGGAGGAGTTTGTGTAACCCATTGAACATGTTTACTTTGCTTAATATATATATCAAAATAAGATGTATAGTAACATTGTCTATAAAACAACAATCAACGAGAAAAAAGAAAAAAGATGTTAATACAAAAGGAATACTTACACTTAACCGAAATCGTATAGTTAGCAATAATAAATGTCCTGGTTTGTCATCATGAGGAGCAAATAAAAAACAATGAAAAAACGAACATGACAAACAGTGGTCAACGACAACCAATGAACTATATATTTCTGGCTTATTATGAAAAATCATGACGAACGTGGTGTTAAACATGTATTTAAGCCTGCTCGTCTTATCTGTTGAATGTACCATTTTTTGGTAATAGACAACACATGTACTAGCCCAGTTCCGGAACAGTGGTGTTACTACATAACACAAAAACAACTTGTAAAATCAGGTGAAAAGCACTTGACTTAAATAGAAGAATACTTAACACAAATATGAGAATAAAATAACAAGTAACAAAAACATAAAATACTTAAATTCCGACGTGGTAATATATACCGTTAAGTATTGCTTAATTTCAACTAAAAAGTAAACCATGCTCATTTCGAGTAAAAACGTAATGCAAAATCGAAATAAAGTTCATATTACGTCATTAGATACTAGTAAACTTAAACATCAAAGTACGCATTAAGGCATTCCATCCTTAATTATGTCTTATAAAATAAACCTGTATTACAAGTTGCCATTACATTGGACTTCATGTTCATGTTTGTGTTTTCTCTGACTAGGGAATTAGATTGACATTTTCCTGTCTTTGTAATGTTTGTTACATTGAGTAAACCTTAATTTGTTTGGAAGTAAATATTTACGTGTAAATGTTTATAAAGATTGATTTATGTTTCCTTTCTATGTACGTGGTATAGAAACTCGACAACAATTGATATTGACGTTATATATACGTTTGAACTTTAAGATAATATACAAATTTAGAACTCCTAAACAAAATACGTATCTGCCATTTTATTTTAGTTGTTAAATGTGTTTTTTCCGTTACGTGTTTAATCTACTTTCGTTTCAATTATAGACCAAGAACTATATAAAAATGTTTTTCCCTAATCAATAGGTAATAAAGGGAATGTTTTTTTTAAAGGACAAACAAATACAAATAATGAACGTTACAGGTGTAACAGATATCAAACTTTAAATGTTAGAGAGTAGCCAGTTGGTTAAAAGAAAGACAACTCCACAGTAATATGTGTAAATAGTGTTGAAAAATTGCGTCATTTCGGTTTGCTAATTATCTGTGTTAAAATTTACTTTTACTTGTGTCTTCCTGCATTTTTTCTTTTTTTGCTTAATATTCGTTATCAAGAGTTTTAGTCTTGTTTTTGGCTAAGTTATTAATTTTACTGTTTGTTTTGTTTTGGATTTAAACTTCAAATAAAAAAGGGGTGAAGTATTATCCCCTCCTTGATTCTCTCATGTCTCAATCCACTCATTTCTTCCGGCCTAGTTATCTTTTTTTCCTTTCGAACGAAAACACACTTTTTTTTTCAAATATTCTGAATAAAGTTTTGTTTATTTTTCCTAAAAAAATATATATTTTAATTGGTATTTTTCTCTTGAACATAATTCCTAGTTTTAAGATTTGTACTGAACAAAATAAGCAGTTCTAGAAATCCAAAATATCGATTGAATCGAAATACACATCTATGAAATATGTTTGACAGTCAATTAGAAGTTGCTCAACAAAATGCACACATATCAAATCGAGCTCATAAGTGTAAGTCTCTTTACAGAAGTGTTATCTTTGATCCGGATCTAGTTCAACTGACCGCATTAATGCATGTCGGGCGGATTCACTTTCTCCCAACAATTGTAAAGCTATACCGAGAGTATTGTAGGATTCAGAATGCAACCATTTATCATTTTCAATTAAAAAGCTTTCATCTATAATAAGTTGTAAAGTTCGTAGGCAATCCTGACATTGTCTGACATTATTGAGATGATAATGACACAAAATATTTAGAAAATAAGCATACACTATAGAGGGAATACGATATGATTTCTACTTCCATTTTCATTTCATTTGGTATTAACAGAGACTCTCTTGCAAATTTCATTGTATCTACAAGAATTTTTTTCTACATTTGTACAATACTTTTTCGTTTGGGTAATTGCAAATCGTACAATCGGACATGTATATCCGACATAGCCATGAAGCGATGTATTTTTTCGGAAGTACATTTCGATATAGAACATGCGATGATATGTAACGCAATACTGTGCTGTTTGGATTTATAGAGAGACGAAGCTAACATCAGCCATCCCGATATAGCGTCATGATATATATTCTGTAGTAGAATGCAATTACAGGAATTATATTGTTTGTATAGGTGTTTATTACATTTTATAATACTGTTAAGTGAAAAAAAAAAACTGTGCATATTGTCCATACAACACTGACAAGTAGCATGTAGATAAGAATTTGAGTGATGATTTGTCACAGGAAACTATCTGGTGTATTCATGGGTTATATGTACTAGTGTCAAGGTTAACAGCATTCGTACGCGTGTCTTTGCGTCATAAAATAATTTTGAATCGACATTTTTGCTAACTCGATAGTATGCATTGTATGTGGTTCGATAGGACTCATCCACATTGATATCTGAAAGTTACATAATTGATCTGAAAATATCGCCATCCGTCACTATGCAGTTTATAAAGTGTATCTAACAGTATTCTACGAGCACATCCCTCTATTTTGTTCTCAAACATGTTGTTTTCTGGTATGAAGTAGTGTAAACAAATAGTAGTGTCAACGGAATATATCAATCTGGTAATTAGTTATCAAAAGTACCAGGATTATAATTTTATACGCCAGACGCGCGTTTCGTCTACATAAGACTCATCAGTGACGCTCAGATCAAAATAGATAAAAAGCCAAATAAATACAAAGTTGAAGAGCATTGAGGATCCAAAATTCCAAAAAGTTGTGCCAAATACGGCTAAGGTAATCTACTCCTGGGGTAAGAAAATCCTTCGTTTTTCGAAAAATTCAAAGTTTGGTAAACAGAAAATTTATAAAAATGACCATATAATTGATATTCATGTCAACACCGAAGTGCTGACTACTGGGCTGGTGATACCCTCGGGGACGAAACGTCCACCAGCAGTGGCATCGACCCAGTGGTGTAAATAGTTATCAAAAGTACCAGGATTATAATTTTATACGCCAGACTTGCGTTTCGTCTACATAAGACTCATCAGTGACGCTCAGATCAAAATAGTTAAAAAGCCAAATAAATACAAAGTTGAAGAGCATTGAGGATCCAAAATTCCAAAAAGTTGTGCCAAATACGGCTAAGGTAATCTACTCCTGGGGTAAGAAAATCCTTAGTTTTTCGAAAAATTCAAAGTTTGGTAAAACATTCCATAAAACAAGGGATAAGATTTTCAGGTTTCCATACTGATTGTGGTAATTCTTCTGATATCCAGAAAATAATGGGTTTCAATAAATATGAACAGAAGGTAAATCTTCACATTCGGAGTATGTTGGTATTACATCTTTCAAAAGAATTTTCATCAGAGCATAACATATTAATTGAGTGTGTGTTAAAGTGTTTATAATGAGTTTTTCACCGACAGAAAAAGAAATTCGCCATCCTATATCCTCTTTTGGTGAACCCTTAACTCCGATTGGTACAAACAGTACTCCGTGTTTTATGATACTTTGTTTAACGTTATAACTTGGCCATGAGTTACTTGATCTTGTTATCCACTGTGATGCTTGTTATATCCATGTTCTACCATGTAAGCAGAAGGCATTGTCATACCTGCCTTCTTTGTCAGATATACATGGCCCATGTACTACACCATCTGTTATATCTACAATATCTTGTTTAAAAAGTGCACTCTAGAAATATTGATTTCCTTTAATTTTTGGACAGCATTTACATGAAATTTGCCGATTCCTCTGTTCAAATATCAATTGAGTATAACCAGGTTTTACATCATTTGTTTCCATTGATAACTATGCAACTTTTGAATTGTAAGCCGTTTTAATGTTTTCATAAACTTCCATGATTTAAGTAACAAACATCATATCTAAATCACTACCTCTCATCTCAAGCCCTTCGCCAAAACTTCCACTTGTAATAATAACAAGATGCTTGTTGCTTGTCATATTATCCCTGACAGTGTTCATCAGTCTCATATTTTTCACATGATTATCTGATCCAACTATGGTCTGAGACATATAACGATACAGCGCTATTGATAGATTTTTTGTATCTGTGTCTAAAATAACATGAAATATATTACACAAATAGGGGGAAAAAGACTGCACTACTATTGTATTTAAGCTTTAATGAGTAGTTGCAATATCAATTAATCTTAAAGATGGACGCGTTTTTTATTTTACTATCATGATTCTAATGAACAAAAACTGCTTTAAACCATTTAAAAAAGAGCAGAAGATACCAAAGGCATAGTCAAACTAACAAGTAGAAGTTAAAATGACAAAACAAAAGACAAAAGCGTTTAAAAGATAAACAACAGACTACAATTCACGACATAGACACAAAATCCTGAGCATCTAGCCATGCACTAAACATTTTTAGGGGATCTTATGTGATCCTGTATGTTAGATATGTCTTGCGGGCACCTGTTCAGCTATTTACTAATTGACTTTGTTAGTTTCTTAATAACTGTTTTATTTGATAATGCTGCCTCAGGATAATGTCAACAAATAATTTCTTAAGAAATTCAATAATATATATTTTAATCAGTACAACAGAAACATATATATTGTACTGGTAGTACACAAGAAATGCTTGCAAAGTTTTTGTTTAATAAAATTTGAATTGGAAACATCACAAAATATCTGATCGATTGACAATGATCATTTGTGATACTGATTTAATTGTAAAATTTGATACAAAACGACTAAATAATAAAATTAACTTTAGGATTAACATATATTCTCGTATGAAATAAGTCAAACATATGTACTATCACAGAATTAAAGCCAAAAAAATTCAATTACTACAGAACTCATGAAACATGTCTACTAAGATATCTAAATAAATAAATATGTTTAGCATGATTGTCTATAAATGAACTTTCAACTTGAACAACAGATAAAAAATGTGAATGTTTGAAGGTCTTAGATATTGATCATTTGTGTGATTTATCAATTGTGTTTTTTTTGTTAAGTTTTTTTATTGATATGGTCATAATTATAGATATTCACTACCTTAGCGATATCGTTTAGTAAACTAGACAGTTTGAATATAAGTAACTTCCTATAACACTGCTTTACCGATATCTTAAATTAAGCTTAAAATATGGTCCTGTTGTATGAAATGTAAAGTAAATCAGAGAAGAACATGCAGAGATTGTGACAGTATTTTCACAAACTGCTGAATTACAGATTCCTTGTTTTTCGTAAAGGAATACAATGGACGTGGTTGTGTCCCATATTTTGCCTCACTAGGACTAGTATCAATTTTTGGTAATGCAAATGCCATGTACTAGCCACACTAACCTGTGTGTTACAACATAACACACAAACAACTTGTAAAATGAGGTGAAAAAGGTTGGGCTAAAACTGAAGTATAATCAGTACAAAGGCAAAAAATGAAAATAAAGAATACATCAATTACCGATTTAAGAGTAGTTACAGTTACTGAAGGTATAATTGCAACTTAAAAGTAAACCATGGTCTTTTCCAAGTAAAATATATTGAAAAGATAAAATAAAGTATGAAGAACGTCATTACGTTTTCTAAATCATGAACGTACGGGTGGGGTTTTAATCCTTTATCAGAAAGTGACATTTAATATTACTTTGTTCTATAACTTGTTTTTCCAAGTAGGAAAATTGTTTTGGGAATTTCGTTAAAATTTCCTTGTGTTTGTCATTTGTGTTATATTGATCAACCTTTGTTTTGTAAGTAAAAATTTACGTGCATTTTATATAAAGATTTCAATGTGTGTGATATAAAAACTCGACAACAAATGATGGTGAACTTGAAAAATTGTTTTAGATTATATACAAATTGAGAACTCTTCTAAAGTAACGTACCTGCCATTTTGTTTGCCCAATTTAGTGAGGTATTTCAATTTCGTTTTAAATTTACTTCGTTTCTATTTTTAACCAATAATCAAATGGTGTTTTAAAAGGACAAAAAATACACAAATATCAAAAATGACAAACATACACATTAACACTAGTCATTACGGGTGAATATGCCAAAAAAGAATATTAGAGTACACCAAGCTATGTAAAAGAAAGACAACTCATCCAAATAAATGTGTTACTAGTGTCTGCAAATTGCTTAATTTGGTATTTAAACGGCGGGTTTCTTATCATTTATCTTAAAATTTACCTTCACTAGTGAACACTATTACTTCTTGTATTTTGTTATTCTTTATAAAGGCTTTTCGTCCTGTTTAAAGCGAAGTTATCTGTTGTGGTTGGTTTTTTTTTAACAAATTAACTAAAAAAACTAAGGGGGATATATATATGGAAGAATATTCTTCATTTTTTCATGGAAAAGTTATGAATAAAGATTAATTTCACTTTCAAATGGTTACAACAATCAACATTTACGATATCCCACTTGAACAGAATTCCTAGTTTTTAAGATTTGTACTTAATAAAATATACAGTTGAATAAAATCAAAATAAATCATTTTAATAGAAATACATTTCTGTGAAATATGTTGACACGTCTTTTACAAAATGTTCAACTGAATGCACAAATATTACAACGAGTTCATAAGTGTAAGTCTCTTTACAGAAGTGTTATATTTTTGATCCGGCTCTATTTGAGATACTGCATAAATGCTTGTTGGGCGGATTCACTTTCTCCTAGTAATTGTAAAGCTATACCGAGAATTTTGTAGGATTCAGAATGAAACATAATCTAATTTTCAATTAAATAGTTTTCATCTATAATAAGTTGTAAAGTTCGTAGGCAATCCTGACATTGTCTGACATTATTGAGATGAAAATGACATAACATATTTAGAAAATAAGCATACACTATAGAGGAAATACGATATGCTCTATTTTCCACTTCCATTTGTAGTTCATTTGGTATTAGCCGAGAGTTTATTATAAATTTCAGATTATCTATTAGCATGATTTTCCACAATTGTACAACACTTGTTTTCCTGGATAATTGCGTGTCGGTAAATCGAAAACGAATACCCGACATATCTATGAAGCGGCATACCTTTTCGGGGGTACATTTCGATATAGAATATTCGATGTTCGATGATTTGTAACGCATTACTATACTGTTTTACTTTATAGAAAAACGAAGCCAAAATCAGCCATCCAGAAACACTGTCGTGATAAATATTTTGTAGTAGAGTACACAGACAGGATTTGTATTGTTTGTATAGGTGTTTATTACTATTTCTAGACCTATTCAGCTGAACATACTGCGCATATTGTCCACATAACTCTGACAAGTAGTATGTGTATAAGTACTTTAGTGAAGATTGGTGACAGGAAATAATCTGCTGTATTCCTCTTTGGTATAAAAAAGTGTCCTGCTTATCCTTAATACGCGTGGTATTAGCCAAATATAATAATTTTGAATTAACAGTTTTTGCTAAGTCGATAGTATGCAATGTATGTGGTTCGATAGGATTCATCCACATTGATATCTGAATGTCAGATAATTGATCTGAAAATAACAAGCATCGCCATCCGTAACTATTCAGCTGATAAAGTTTATCTAACAGCATTCTACGAGCCCGTCCCTCTAGTTTGTTCTCAAATATGTTGTTCTCTGGAATGAAGTAACGTAAACAAACTGAATAGTCAACAAAATAAATTAGTCTTCTTAAACATCGCATAAAACAATGGATAAGATTTTCTGGTTTCCATATTGATTGTGGTAATTCTTCTGATATCCAGAACATAATTGTTTTCAAGAAATAAGAACAAAGTAAATCTTTACATTCGATGTAGATTGCTATAACATGTTTCAAAAGTATTTTCAGGAGGGCATAACATATTAATTGCGTGTGTGTAAAAGTATTTGTAAGAAATTTTTCGCCAACAGAAAAAGAAATTCTATATTCTCTATTGTCTTTAGGCGATTCCTTATCTCCGACTGGTACTCGTGTGTTGTTTGATCTAGTTATCCAATGTGAATCTTGAGATATCCATGTTGTACAATGTAAGGAATATAAGGTCAACCCTTTCTACTGGGTCAGTTATACAAGGTCCATGAACTACACCTTTTGTATTACTCAAGAACACCTGTTGGTAGGACGCGCTAGAGAAGTAATGTTTCCCATTAAGTTCCTCAAAGCATTTATATAGAGATTGATAATTCACTTTTTCTACTATAAACTGAGTGAAACCTGCTTTTACATCATCTGCTTCCATTAAAAAATATGTAACATTTGCATTGTTTGACATTTTATTGTCTTCAGGAACCTCTGTGTGCTTGTTTACAAACATTATATCTAAATCACCTCTCTGAAATCCATCCCTTCTCCGAAACTACCACTTGTAATAATGATATTAAACATGTCGCTTGTCATATTATCCCTGGCAGTATTAATATTCATTAGTCTCAAGTTTTTCGCATGATTCTGTGATCCAACTTTATTATGACACATATAACGATACAATGCTAATGATATGGTTTTGTGTCTGAAATACACATGAAATAAAGAAAATGTAACATAGAGAATGAAAAAAGTAAAATCACTAAAATACTTGACTCGATCCCAGGAAAAACTGGATTCCGTTGTTCATCATATTGATGTTAACATAGAACTTATATTGCAATGTAGCTTTAATGAGTTGTTGTGGTCTCGATTAATCTTAAAATGGATAAGTTTTGTCTTTGACTCTATTCATCGTTATAAAACATTGCTTCTTACTGATTCAAAAAGGAACATAAGACACCAAACTCACAAGTCGAAAATAAACTGATAACGCCAGGCTACCAAAAAAACCCAACTCGAAATGCAATCAAAAAACAAACAGTCTAAACGACGAACATGCACCATCAACATCATTTTTGTGGTTCTCAGGTGCGCCGGTATTGTATGTAGATCTAGCTTAGATCCTTTTAATTATTTAAAACGTTTTTAATGTAATTCTCAAATTCTTAAAATCTTTTTTATTGATAATATAGGATAAACGGTATATTTTTTTTAACCAGAAAGGAAAACAAGTACATAATCACGAGCAAACGACAATTTATACTTACACCAAAGGAGATGTATTTTCGACTGACATTTTTATATTTCTCACGTTAGCGTCTTAATTTTTTTATATTTATCTCCCAATTGAAACGATATTCCCGTGCTTGCATTTCCTATCCTGTTTTTCTTGATATAGGGTTACTGCTCACAAGGAAGCTATTTAACCAAGAGTTCCAAATGGTGAAGTTGAAATCATCCCTTCGTAAATTTTACGGACGCCATCACGAGTCGGTTGACCGTTATGGAATAACCGTTTCACAAATGATATCGGATATGTTCCTTACGTCGAAACTACAATCCCCTTCCCTTTCATGAATGTGACCTACCGAATTCGACTATTTACCGGATTTGTTATCACATAAGCAACACGACGGGTGCCACATATGGAGCAGGATCTGCTTACCCTTCCGGAGCACCTGAGATCACCCTTAGTGTTTGGTGGGGTTTCATGTTGTTTGTTCTTTGGTTTTCTATATTGTGTCGTGTGAACTGTTGTTTTTCTGTTTGTCTTTTTCATTTTTAGCCATAGCGTTGTCAGTTTGTTTTGGATTTATGAGTTTGACTGTCCCTTTGGTATCTTTTGTCCCTCTTTTAAACACCCGTAAGATACTTGTAATGGTCCCTTAGACATGTTACAGAGTATTTATTGTGTAGTGAAGAGTATCAAACACGAGGAATTTGTGCAACCCAAGTACCATGTATGAATAGTCTATAGTAAGATGAGATGCATAATTGTCAGTAAAATAGTAATCAACAAAAAACAGGACAAAGGAAAAAGGACAAAAATGTGACTAATAAAGTACTATATACACTAGTATCCCAATATCGTAAAGTAAGCTATAAATAGCCAGGTTTGATAAAATATGAAGCAAATCAATAGGTGTAATACCACCAAATCATGGTACGTCGCATCCGGTTGCATACGAAAGTAGGCCTAAAAAAATATTCCCTTGAATTTGACAGTTGTAGAAAATTAACCCTGCATTTCAATGCACTTAAATTTTTCTGAGTCGTAAATATGTATATTGGAAGTCTGAAAGCATCATTCTTTTTTTATTTGATGGTCTTTTAAAATATTTTGGAACGTTAAGGTTACATAGTTACCAAAGCAGGTAACCAGTAAATAACAGTGTAAAAATTGGGTTGTTTACTTCCAGTGTTGGTTACTTTCTTATATGCAATGAAATGTAGTGTGAAATTTTCACTGTATCACTGGAAAGGATTAAACTTTATACATGCAAAGTATTTCTTTGGTAGAAATAAAGGTAAACACTGTACAATTTTTTTTAAAGTGCCAATTTAACAAAGACTAATAGGGGAAAATCAATGGTGGTATTACACCTATTTAGGGAAACTACATGTGCACTATTGACCTTATTGTACTTTCATTTTTAAAAGTTATTAATAAACCAGTTCATACATTGTAAACGTGGACTTTTCAGAATGGATTTAGACACAGAAAGCACGTTTGAGGTAAAACTGCCTTGAAATAGGGGTTTACCTGTGATTTCTAAGTAAAATGGGTGGACAGACGAAGCTGTATTTAGTTTACTGTGTTAAATATTAAATTACCCTTACAGTTTTGTTTATACAACATGTGATTTTTTTATTTCAGTGCAAACCATGTTCTGAAGAGCGTTCTGTTGAAAAAATCTTATATGTGAATTGGTCTGCAGATGACGCTTCAGCATTAGAGTAAGTATCAACTATTGTCATGTTTTTTTGTTGTTTTGGCCGCAAAAGTTTACAATTTGCCATTGTGCCGTCTACATTTTTCACAGACAATACTGTAAATGTAGCGGAATTTGATGAGACTGTTATTAAAGTGAGAGGGTTAGCGCTATAGAACCAGATTTAATCCGGCATTTTCTACATTTGAAAATGCCTGTACCAAGTCAGGAATATGACAGTTCTTGTCCATTCGTTTTTGATGCGTTTTGTTTTTTGATTTTGCCATGTGATTATTGACTTTCCAAATTGATTTTCCTCTGAGTTCAGTATTTTTGTGATTTTACTTTTTAAATCATTTAAACACCTATTTGCCCTGGATTTATACACATCAGAATCCAGTTTCACATACTTAAACTTTATAAATCTTACCAATATATTTTTTGTATCAGCATTCCAAGAGACATCACCCTTTTTAAAAACATTTTGAGGTATTTTTTTATTACTCATTCTCCCCAATTTCTAATGTAAAATACAAGACAGAGGACTTTTTGTGTAAATCTATTAGAAAAATACTGTTATGAGTAAATAAAAAGACTTTGATACCAGTAACAATAAATGATTGACTGAAAGGGAACCGTTATTTGTCACACTAGGGGAACAGACGGAAAACTCAAGTTACACATAAGGGCTTATCGAAACTTCCGTGTAGACTGTTAACATTTATAGAGACAGTTCTTTCAGCTAAAACACTTTAATTATTGATTAAACATTACATTTATTTCATTTTTGTGGGAAAATAATCACATTTGTTTTATTTTTTAGACAAAAGATATCAAGTTTTGAGAAAAAAGGAAGGATAGAGGAAAAATGGGCCAAAACAGACTAAAACAGACTTTCAAATGAACTCTATCTAAAAGGTGCAATTAAATTGTTTATCATCTTAAAGTTTTCTTTTGTATTCTATTTAATTGTTTGAATGCATAGATCATGAATTTATGATCAGATATTGGTCAACACTGCATTTTATAATGATACACTGAAATAAAGATTTTTCGAAGAAATTTGACTGAAATTGCCGTAGGATATAGTCTTACATTATAGTGATTTTCTCTGAAACTATAGCTCTGACTGAGACTTAACTTCACAGTTATGCTTGAAATAACTTGCAATTGGAGGGAAAAAAATAACATTAAGTTTATTTGAAATTTAGGTGTTCTTTAGGTATAATACCACCAAATCATGGTACGTCGCATCCGGTTGCATACGAAAGTAGGCCTAAAAAAATATTCCCTTGAATTTGACAGTTGTAGAAAATTAACCCTGCATTTCAATGCACTTAAATTTTTCTGAGTCGTTAATATGTATGTTGGAAGTCTGAAAGCATCATTCTTTTTTTATTTGATGGTCTTTTAAAATATTTTGGAACGTTAAGGTTACATAGTTACCAAAGCAGGTAACCAGTAAATAACAGTGTAAAAATTGGGTTGTTTACTTCCCGTGTTGGTTACTTTCTTATATGCAATGAAATGTAGTGTGAAATTTTCACTGTATCACTGGAAAGGATTAAACTTTATACATGCAAAGTATTTCTTTGGTTGAAATAAAGGTAAATACTGTACAATTTTTTTTAAAGTGCCAATTTAACAAAGTCTAATAGGGAAAAATCAATGGTGGTATTTCACCCCAATAGAGAAAATTAAAAAAGAATAAAACAGACAGTGGTCAAGGTCAACCACGGAATTAGATACTCATGGCTTTTTGAAGAACACGAATAACGTGATGGGGTAAATATATTAGTATGCCTGTCCAGCATATGTTAAATGGAGCAATTATTGGTAATAGATAAAACCGGGAAAAAGGGCATGTTTTTAATTGGAGTATACTAAGGAAAAAAGCAATTAACAAAGACATACAATAATGAAATTATCGATGGAAGAGTAGCTACAGCTACTGACGGCCTAATTTGAAGTGAAAAGTCTAGTCAACCATAACTGTTGATGAAGCCTTTATTACTATGTATACTAATACATCATGGAAAGTAAGGATAGACATTCAATTCTTAATTGGGTCTTAAAATACACATTAGAAATTGTCCTTAAATATCACTTTGTGTTTTGGTATCTCCAATTATGGAATTTATTTGGGAATTTTATTGACATTCCCCTGTATTTGTATTTGTCATGCTGGATAAATTGATCAAATTCTTTTAATAAGAGATTAACGTTTATTCTATATAAACAAAAAAATCTCTGAAACTGATATAATCAAGACTCTTGTTTTTTTGATTGACAACATATCTAATACGTGTGATGAACTTGTTTCATAACAGAATGTCGGAATTTCAATGGGAACCATTTGTGTCCCTCTTCTTGACGACTTGTTTCTTTCTTATTATGAGGCTGATTTCAAACAGTACTTCTTACGACGTAAGATAAGAAGAAATCAATATCTTATGGTTACTTTCTTATATGCAATGAAATGTAGTGTGATGAAATTTTCACTGTATCACTGGAAAGGATTAAACTTTAGAATGCAAAGTATTTCTTTGGTTGAAATAAAGGTAAATAACGTTACGTTCCGCTATATATATGATATTCTTTTACTAAATAACACAAAATATGGTGACTATGTTGAACGAATTCAACCCACCGAACAAGATGTAAAGGATTCTACAGATACAGCTAAGTCTGACTCATATCTAGACTTACATCTAGAAATTGAAAATGAGGGTTGGTTGAAAACAAAGCTCTTCGACAAAAGAGATGATTTCATCTTCCCAATTGAGAACTTTCCATTTCTATGTAGCAACTTTCCGGCAGCGCCTGCATACGGAGTTTATATCGCTCAATTAATTCGTGTCTCTCATACTCTTCTCCTTATTCCAGGTCCTATTATTGTCTCTGCCACCACATAAAAACTCATACTTTCATGAAAAAATTATGAATAGGGTTTTATTTGACATGATAAAAAAGAAACTTTCAAATGGTTACAACAATCAACATTTACGATATTCCCCTTTAACATAGTTCATAGTTTTAAGATTTGTACTAAACAAAATATACAGTTCTAGAAAACCTAAAAAATCGATTGAATGGAAATTCATATCTGTAAAATATGTTTTACAGTCTTTTACGAGTTGTTCAACTGAATGCACATATATCACAACGGGCTCACAAGTGTACGTCTCTTTACAGAAGTGGTATCTTTAATCCGGATCTATTTCAACTGACCGCATAAATGCATGCCTGGCGGATTCACTTTCTCCTAACAATTGTAAAGCTATTCCGAGAATATTATAGGATTTAGATTGAAATACTTTATTATTTTCAATAAAATAGCTTTCATCTATAATAAGTTGTAAAGTGTTGAGTCCATTTTGACATTGTCTGATATTATTGAGATGATAATGACATAAAATGTTTAGAAAATAAGCATAAACTATAGAGGAAATAAAATATTCTGTATGTTCCACTTCCATTTGTAGTTCATTTGGTATTAGCCCAGAGTTTATTATAAATGTCAGATGATCTATCAGCATTGTTTTCCACAATTGTACAATACTTGTTTTCTGGAATAATTGCAAGTCGGAAAATTGATAATGACTACCCGACATTTCCATAAAGCGGCATACTTTTTCGGGGGTATATTTCGATATCGAATATGCGATGATGTGTAAAGCATTACTATATTGTTTTACTTTATAGAAAAACGAAGCTAACATCAGCCATCCAGAAACACTGTCATGATAAATATTTTGCAGGAGAGTACAAAGACAGGATTTGTATTGATTGTATTGACGTTTATTACTATTTCTAGAACTATTCAGTTGAATAAACTGCGCATTCTGTCCACAAAACACTGACAAGCAGTATGTATTCAAGTATTTTAGTGAAGATTGATGACAGGAAACTATCTGATGTATTCCTCTTTTGTAAACATAAGTGTCCTGCTCAATAGCATCGAACATATAATCAGCAAAATACAATAATGTTGAATTAACAGTTCTTGCAAACTCAATAGTATGCAATGTATGTAGTTCAATAGGAATCATCCACATTGAGACCTGAAAGTTAGATAATTGATCTGAAAATAACAAGCATCGCCATCCGTAACTATGCAGTTTATAAAGTTTATCTAACAGTATTCTACGAGCACGTCCCTCTATTTTGTTCTCAAACATGTTGTTTTCTGGAATGAAGTAATGTAAACAAATTGAATAGTCAACAGAATAAATCAGTCTTCTTAAACATCGCATAAAACAAGGTATAAGAGTTTCTGGTTTCCATATTGATTGTGGTAATTCTTCTGATATCCAGAACATAATTGTTTTCAAGAAGTATGAACAGAGTAAATCTTCACATTCGGTGTAGGTTGATATTACATCTTTCAAAAGAATTTTCAGGAGGGCATAGCATAGCAGTTGTGTATGTGTAAAAGTATTAATAATAAATTTTTCACCAACAGAAAAAGAAATTCGCCATTCTATATTCTCTTTTGGTGATCCCTTTACTCCTACTGGTACAAAAAGTACTCCATGTTTTATAATACTTTGTTTGGCCTTGTAACTTGGCCATGAGTTATTTGATCTTGTTATCCACTGTGATGCTTGTGATATCCATGAAGTACAATGTAAGCACAAGGCATAGTCATATGTTCCTTCTTTGTCAGATATACATGGCCCATGAATTACATTATTTGAATCACGCTCGAGTGCTTCTTTATATAATGTGTTCGAAATATAATGTTTTCCATTATGTTCTTCAAAGGATTCAACTAGACTTGGACTATAATTTTGTTTAACTTGCAACTGAGCGAAACCAGCTTTTACATCATCTGTTTCCATTGACAAATATAAAACATTTGAATTTAAAGACGTTTGGACGTTTTCATAGACCTCCATCTTTTTATTTACATGCATTACATCTAAATCACTTCCTCTCAACTCAAGTCCTTCACCAAAACTTCCACTTGTGATATAGGTAATAAACTTTTCGCTCGTCATATTATCCCTGACAGTATTTCTCAATCTCAAATTTTTAACATGATTCTCTGATCCAACTATGTTCTGACACATATAACGATACAGTGCTAATGATATGGTTTTTGTTTCTGTGTCTGAAATAAACATGTCATAAAAAAAGATTTATATTATAAATACATTATCCCTGATACTGATGCATGTGATTTTAACATAGATCTACTAGTGATTGCAATACAATTGTTTGAACTATTTTAAAAGAGAGAACATTGCAATATTAGGAATCAAATGATTGTTGGATTTGCAATAATAATTCGTGATACTGATCAAATGGTTCAACTGTATACAAACCGACTGGCTAATAAAACTCATTATAGGTTGCACTTTGTGGTTAAAAGGAAGTAAATAAAGAAGACTGGATTTTACATCCAAGATAATAGATGAATAGGTAGACGTAAATTTATTTTCTGGTGCCTTGGTAATTAGAAATTAAAATTGAAATAGTGAGAAATGGGTGTTGGACATTGGTGTAGAAATAGCGAGAAATTTAGAGAAAATTCTCTAAGACAAGCATCATTTTCTGTGCCAAATTGAGCAAGGGGTGTTCTTCATTCATAGTATTTCGAAAATTCCGGAACCGTTGAGTACCCTAAAAAAATGCCATTTTTCTATCAAAAAAGCTGCGGCACCATATGTGTTTGACCATTGCAATTACACCCAAAGGTGTTGATAATTCAGAATTCGAAATTTTTTTCAATGGATCTTTCATAGTGAAAAGGCTGGACCAAATAAGGCTACCATTGTCGCCTATGTAAATAATTACTTCCTTGTAACCTAAAGCGAAATGACCATTTCTGGCGCATCACTGTATTTTGCGAGATATTTTAGAAATTGGATCGGTAAATTAACAAGGTACTTAGTGATAAACTATATCAGAAGAAAATTGCTGATCGCCATGAAACTATAGTCTATATCAATTTTTTACTGTTTTTTTGTTCTTTTGTCTCAGGGGTAGGGTTCATTAATCTACTGTAAAAACGAGAATTCTGTCAAGGACTCTGTCTTTAATCATTTCTCCTCAATCTCGATAACACTGAATGTATTTTTGCATATCTGAAAAAAGGGGCCTTATTTTTGCTCATATAAGCGAAATTTTTGTATTTTTAATGGCTAAAATGTGCCAAATGACCCTAAAATATAAAAAAAAATAGGTAAAAAATCAAAGGCTATACATGTTTCTCATTAGTATCGTCGAATTGAATATTCTAAACACAATTCATTTAAAACACATAACAGCAATGATGAATTCTTAGTTTCAGCATTTTTATAGTCTATTTCATAAAATATTTTGACTCTCATGCAACGGTGTCCATATATTCGTGATAAAGACATATAAGTTGGACACAGTTATCAAAGCATTAGCCTAAAGTCTTTAATAGACCTTAATCGAACTTCATTAACCAAAAACCGCGTTTTAAACATAACCAAACAGTCAAAATAAGCTGGTCAATGTCCCCAAGTCTGTAAAAAGTAACGTTTTCTGTAAAGGGGGGTACCTGTAAAGAAAGTCATTTTGAATGGTGAACAATTGTATCTTTAATCCAAAAATTTGAACTTAAGCAGCAGTAGTATATAGTAATCGACTAACGTAAAGGTTATCCGATTTTATTTCAATATGAGTAAGTATAGGTTAAAAGGAAGTAAATAAAGATGACTGGTGCCACCTAGATTTTACATCCAAGATAATAGGTAGAAGTAAATTTATTTTCTGCTGCCTTGGTAATTAGAAATTAAAATTGAAATAGTGAGAAATGGGTGTTGGCCATCGATGTAGAAATAGCGAGAAATTTAGAGAAAACTCTCTATGCCGACAAGCATCATTTTCTGTGTCAAATTAAGCAAGGGGTGTTCTTCATTCATACTATTTCGAAAATTCCGGAACCGTTGAGTACCCTTAAAAAACGCCATTTTTCTTTCAAAAAAGCTGCGGCATCATATGTGTTTGACCATTGCAATTACACCCAAAGGTGATGATAATTCAGAATTCGAAATTTTTTTCAATGGATCTTTCATAATGAAAAGGCAGGACCAAATAAGGCTACCATTGTCGCCTATGTAAATAATTACTTCCTTGTAACCTAAATGTAAATACAGCTGTTTCCCAAACCACGCCTCTTTTGTGAAGATCTTGAACATTCATAGAAAATTAATGGTTACATACTGGTTCCCAGTTATGCTCTATGGTTCCATTTCACGGAGATATAACTTGGGAATGTTACCAGTAAATAAACATGTGCATATTGTTTACATTGAAATCTGTGGTAACCTTTCATTCGAGGAAGGGGTAGTTAAGAACACTAGTGTTAGTTTAAACTCTGAGAAGTTCAGGGCATATAAACGTTGAAAATATGCCGCACAGCCCTATATTTTTACCTTTGAAAACAATTGTAGTGCATATGAACTTTCAATTCTAGGATAAGATTTTTTTCAAAACTTCAAAGTAAAAGTGATATAGTTTTAGTCGTAAAAGGAGATACTATGGGAAAGTGCATTGTCAATATTTACAGAAATGCAACCTATAAGGAGTAACATCTGTTCTCGTGTGATATATAATTCGAACATATTTTTTTAAAAATAAAGGAAATAAATGAATTCACGAGAGAACGGCTTCCGTTTCTCTTGAACGTAAAAACCCAACCCTTGTAGATTTCGAAAAAGAGCAAGCTAATGCCACTATAAGGCAGCACTCGCACCAGTAAAGCGGATTAGTATTAGTTGTAATAACTTGTTTCCTAATTCACTATAAATAAATATTTTTTTAAACTAACGGCTTCCGTCTGCTCGTGTCCAAGTAGTAGTATTCTATAGAAATTGTGACTTCTTTTAAAATTACGTACCTGCCATTTTGTTTACGCAATTCAGTTGGGTATTTCCATTTCGTTTTAAATCTACTTTCGTTTCTATTTTTAACCAACAATCAAATGAAAAATGTTTTTTTTTTAATCAATGAGGCACGAAGAAAATATGAATATTTAAAAGGACACCCATCCATAAACAGTACAGGTGTATATAAAAAGAATAAAATGTGAGAGAAAAAAGTAAAAACACAAAAATACTGAACTCCGAGGAAAATTCAGAAAGGAAAATCAAAATCAAAAGGCAGAATCAAAATTCAAAACACATCAAACGAATGGTTAACAACTGTCATATTCCTAGCTTGGTAGAGGAGAGCCAGCTGGGTAAAAGAAAGACAGTTTCACTGTAAAATGTGTTAATAGTGGAGACAAACTGCGTCATTTTGGATTTAAAAGGGCTGATTGCTAATCATTTGTGTTAAAGTTTACTTTATGATGTGGACACATTCATTTTCTGCATTTTGCCTTAATTTCAAAATATGAGTTATGAAGGCTTTTCGTCATGTTTTTTGACAAAGTTATTTCTAATTTATTCTTCTTTTTAACATTCCAGAATATTCATTCGAAAAATCTCATAATAAATCCACCTCCCTTGGTTCTTACTTCAAAACTTAATATAAAAAGATGTGATATGAGTGAGTATAAATGTCAGTGACACTGAGATATTTGCATAAGGTGTTGTAAAACTTTTGTCATCATTTGACATGTTCGATTTAATCCCATTTCATAAAGATTGTAAATCAAAAAGTGTTCATTTTGGCTAATTGGTAAATATGTGCTATCAAGTACTACAATGATGTTTTGATGACATTCTAACGAACTAGTTTTCGATCATATTCATATTGTAGACAATGTTTAACATCATAGAATATATTCTTCAATTCAAGACAAAACACAGCAATATTACCTACAGACATGGGGGACTGTGGTTAGTATTTTCATCTCTGCTAATTTTCTTCGTACCTTTAATTCCTAATTTTTCCATTCCTCTCCCCCCCCCCCCCCCCCCCCAAAAAAAAACAACAAAAAAAAACAAAAACATTATGATATCATTCTATAAAAAAATTATATCAAAATTTGTTCATTTTTTTTTTAATCTTTTTTCTACAATTTTATAATGAATGATTTGGCTAATTATTTACAATACTCTTGGTTCTTTCACATGTAAAGTATGTGTGTTTGTTTATAAACGCTGATGTTTGATCATTTTGCATTCTTTTATCTTTTTTTTTTTTAAATCATATTTAAAAAATATAGGTGTTTCCTTAATTATCCCTTTATCGTCTTATTCACTACAAAATGTGTATAGATACAATTGATTAATCGTTTTCGATCAAATTTGGACCATTCAACCAAAATAGTACATACCATTAAACTGCTTTGTACGCATTTCCTTATTTTTGATAGACGCGTAAAGATACTATATTTTACAAAATTTAATTAAAAAGGCCTTGACAGTTAAATGTAAACGGTGAATTGTAAAAACAAACCCCACTATTTGCTGCTAGGAACAGGTCATTCGGACTATCGGCTTCACATACGGATATGTACAATTTTTTGTAAACGTAATCCAGTCTTCTTTTTCCCAAAATGTGACCTACCAAATTAAACTTAATTAGATATAGGAAGATGTGGTGTGAGTGCCAATGAGACAACTCTCCATCCAAATAACAATTTAAAAATTAAACCATTATAGGTTAAAGTACGGCCTTCAACACGGAGCCTTGGCTCACACCGAACAACAAGCTATAAAGGGCCCCAAAGTTACTAGTGTAAAACCATTCAAACGGGAAAACCAACGGTCTAATCTATATAAACAAAACGAGAAACGAGAATCACGTATATATTACATAAACAAACGACAACTACTGTACATCAGATTACATATTAAGTATAACTATGGTGGCCAAACGTTACCTACTGGAGCACCAAAGACCAACTTAGTTCTTGAGGGGGTTCGTGTTTTTCATTCCAGTTTAGCTGTTGTTTGTCTTTCGGTTGGTTTTTTTAAAATTCCATGGCGTTGTCCGTTTATTTTCGAATTTCGCCTCTCTTTTATTGGAAGCAAAGATTTTCCCTCGTTAAAAGATTGTGTATCGATTAATAGTTTTAAAAAGTATTGACTGGGCATGAACTGTTTACTAAAAGTAAAACAGCACCTACAGTATTATTAAACATTTAATTACTACCTAATCAAACATCGGCATACACTGACAATAAGATGCATCGCCATCCGTAACTATGTAGGATATACAGTTTCTCTAATAATACATGTATTTCACGAGCGCGTCCCTCAATTTTGTTTTAAAACATGTTATTCTCTGGAATGAAATAATGTAAACAAACTGAATAGTCAACAGATTTTTTTTTATTTAATATAGGATTTCGCTATATTTTTCTTTAAATGAATTTTATCTTATACTTAACTGAAAAATAAAATAAAATAAATGGGGTTAATGTTCATTTACGCTCACAATCAAAAAGAGGCCTTCGAAAGAAGCATACATTTTTGTTAATGTCTTTTTTTCTGTTGATCTTATAGGAGAAGTAGCGGAAATATCAAAATAGGAAAAGAGCTAAAATACAAAATTCGCTTTAATTTTACAGTTATTTATTTTATGTACAGCTTATTCGAAAACAACAATGAAAATATAGGTCATCGATGAGTTAAAAAAGATATTTGAATTTTAATGTCAAAAATGGCATATTTGCAACAAAGAGAGATAATTTGGAGCTTTTCAATGAAATCTATATTTCAACAGTCACCTGGGGCCAACACGAAAGTTTTTTTGGTGGAATGATTTTTGTACCACAAGTTACAACTACTAAAGGTAATAAATAAAATTTGTAATGAAAAATAAATGATTATTTTTTATTCTGATAATCTTATACCCGCGAGCCTCCTGAAGCTTCAAAATAGAGTTTTATGTTATCATTCAGTTGATTGTAATAATGTATCGTTTTTAACCATTTGTAAAGAGAGGCAGATATACAAAAGAGATAGGCCGTGTTCATACCAAACGTTATGTACAGTAAACAAGTTTACAATTAGTTTTATGTAACGCACACTAGTTTCACATTAAAGTTGTTCACATCTATATACCTTGTTTAGTTACCTGTACATAAGATTTGTTCAAACTTGTAAACTATATGCCATTTAAATGTTCATTACGTAGAAACGAATGCATATTTTCGCACACCTTTTAGCAGTTAGTTAACGCCGAATTTGACGTAAAAAAGAGGGGGGTAGATATTTTTGAATTTGACTGCTAGCATCGAATAAAAATGAATAAAAACGTTTGCGCGAAAAAAAAATCTGACTCAATTACGCCCTTCCCCTTTTTTGTTTTTGCTCCTTTATAAAAGCCATTTTGATGATTTACACATCAGAAAACGTAAGCTGCATCAGCGTCCGTACAGGAAGAAAATTAATTGAGAGGTTAAGGATAAGTACATTTCTATCTTTTGTATTTGTTTCAAATGGTATTTTTTTCTCAGAGGAGTATTTGCCAAAGGAAGGGGGTAATGTTGTTTTATTATTATTTCTCAGTTAATTCTAACGGATCTGAGATACTAGACAAACAAAATTATTTACCCTTATTTTATCAGTCATGAATTAATGAGTTAATCGTTGTTTGAGTAAAGACCAGTGGCAAATATTTATGTGTACGTCCAGTCGATGATCATATATTTCTATCTTTTGTATTTGTTTCGATTATTTTTCCAAGGAGTATTTGGCAAAGGGGGAAATGCTTTTATTTATTATATTTGAGTGCATTTTAACTGATCTGAGATACTAGACAGAAAACATGTTCTTACTTTTTTTCAGTAATGCATATATGAGTGAATCGTTGTTTGAGTAAAGACTAGTGACAAATATTTCTGTGCACGTCCAGTGGATTCGGGACAGACCTTTTCAAATGAATAGTGTGTTCAGCAATGATGATGTTAATAAATGTCTTGATAAGGGGTTAATAAAGCTATGTACATGTAAAGTGTTCTTATATCAAATTAGCCAAATATTTTTATAATTTTTGTTATTAATAATTGTTATAAATATCAAGTTTATTAAAAAAAGTTTCTTTTATAAATATACATGGTAAAATAAGTATTTTTAATGCCTTGTTTTGGGTACACTTAACCTACACAAGGCCTATATTGAGTATCGACTGTATGTATACAAAGCATGATTTAAATTACATGAAAACATTGAGTTTTATCAATGGGAACGTAATTATGTTTTGTTAATGTATGAGTTACACAAACACAACACCGAGTGTAGGTCAATGTGAACACGGCCTAAGTTAAAATGACAAGTCAAAGATAAAACTCACGTCATTGCTAAATAATACTAAAAATACAAAGCTGACGAACCACAACATAGACGCAAACGCGTTAACAACACAATCTTACAGGTGTTAAGGACCTGTGGGTGAATGATGCTCCCATCAGTCGGAAATCTGGTGCCTGCTCTGTTTAAAACTAGATGTAACAATTCTTGTCCCATTTTATGAAGGCCGCTATCAATTATAAATTCACAGAAACATTGGTAAATATTAAAGATAGCAGACTAACATGACTAAGGTAGAAATTCATAGTTAGGAATATAGTTCGGCCTTTTTGCCATGATAAGTTTTCCAAATATGGAGTTAACGTTATTGTGCAATTAAAATCATTTCTAGACAACTGATCAAAGTGGGTTTATAAGAACATCAAGATTTGTTTTATTATGTTTAATGGGATACGTTCAGTGTGACTTGCCGTGTTTTCATAGCACTTAACATTTAGAAAATAGAATTAAAATTGAACCAAACACTGTTTAATCATGTTTTATTTCATATATTTGATTTTCAAAAGTTAAATTGATCAAATCTCCTTACGATTTTGTGTATTCATGGCAACATTCTGCTTCAAATACCATAAGATATTGAAAGATTGGGTTTGAAATTGTCACATATTCCAACAATAAACTCATCATAGATACCTGGACTAAATTTGTGCATACGCCAGACGTGCGTTTTGTTTACAAAAGACTCATCAGTGACGCTCGAATCCAAAAAAGTTAAAAAGTTAAAAAGGCCAAATAAAGTATGAAGTATGAAAAGTATGAAGAGCATTGAAGACCAAAATTCCAAAATTTCTAATTTGCAAAAACCAGCTAAGGTTATCTATTCCTGAAGTAGAAAAGCCTTAATATTTCAAAAATTTCACAATGTTTGATTCAAAGTAGAACTGCAATGCCTTTGCAAAAAAGAAAAAAAAATACGTGTCTACCGTCTCATTTCTTTTCGTAAAATTTAATCACCAAGTTAGTTCGACAAAAAGTGGAAAAAAGCATTACTTTTAATTACGGACTGTCATACGGTGAACACACAATATTACATACAAAACATAATATTGATGTTCCCATTAACCGTCAATGAAGGCTATATTTAAATCTTCAGATATCTAACAATAAATTTTATTGACACTAGCTCTCGTATTTGAAAAATCCACAGGGCCAGCATGCTATACTTCACATCTAACTGTAGTGTGCTACCTACAAATGTATTAAACATTTATTTGACAAAATGTTTGAGGCCGTTTTGTCAACAAATTAGGTAGGTTATTATTATTATGGACCTTTTTTCCTCTGATACAGGAATAATACCACCATTGATTTTCCCCGATTAGTATTTGTTAAATTTGCATTTTTCAAAAAAAGGTGCAGATTTTATCTTTGTTTCAATTAAGAAATACTTGGCATTATTTATCCTGTCCAGTACTGTATGAAAAATTTAACATAACATGTCATTGCATATAAGAAAATAACCATCTTTGCAAGTTAACCAATCAAATGTGTCCCCTTATTTTATCTGTGTACAAGGTTTAGCAAACATGTAACCTCAAGATTACAAAATTTTCTAAAGAAATCCCTAATTAAATAAACAATTGTGTTTTGAAATACCCAAAACATATGTTTATGACCCAGAAAAGTTTTTACTGCAACAAAAGATAGAATTATTAAACTTCAATTGTCAAATTCAAAGGAATATATTTTTCGACCTACTTTCGTATATAACCTGATGTGACGTGCCATGATTTGGTGGTATTACACCTACAGAGATTATGTCATAAAATATATGCACATTAGAACAAATCACATAATACACCAATAGATACATGTATATGTAAATAGTTTCAAGAAAGGTACCACTCAAAGGGGTTGAATTCTAATTTTGGCAAATTTTGTGGAAAATTTGTGAGATATTTCCCACCCTTTATGCAATGTTTTATAGCAATTAAATTCACATTTTTTTTAATGGATACACCAATAAGACATATTATTTATTCCTTTTAACTACTGGAATTCAAACCTTTGGAGCATACTGATTACATACATATGACATAAACAATAGGCTTAATTTGTAAGAAAGCACGGAAGCAAGAGGAACATTCAGAACAGAGACTGAAGTAAATCTTGAATGTGATTAGATCGAGAACTGCAAAACATGTACAAAATAGAGACGACCTTTTCTTATGTATAACAAAAAGTAAAAAATGCCTACTGTATAAGAATATTTATCTTTAATTTGTCATCCTGTACAAACAGACATCATATTGTTTTATTAATAAAAAAAAACAATATTTCTATAAAAAATGTTTCATTCAAAGACGAACTGCAATGCTTTTGCAAAAATAAAATACATGTCTACTGCCTCATTTCTTTTCGTAAATTTAATCACCAAGTTAGTTCGACAAAAAGTGGGAAAAAGAATTACTTTTAATTAAGGACTGTCATACGGTGAACACACAATATTACATACAAAACATAATATTGATGTTCCCATTAACCGACAATGAAGGCTATATTTAAATCTTCAGATATCTAACAATAAATTTTATTGACACTAGCTCTCGTATTTGAAAAATCCACAAGGCCAGCATACAAAACTTCACATCTAACTGTAGTGTGCTATCTATTAAACATTTCTGAAGGACGCCTCCGGGTGCGGAAATTTCTCGCTACATTGAAGACCTGTTGGTGACCTTCTGCTGCTGTGTTTTTTTTCTACGGTCGGGTTGTTGTCTTTTTGACACATTCCCCAATTCCATTTTCAATTTCATCATGTGACACGAGGAGACCGGTGTACTCAGAAACTTTGAATGTGAAAGATTGGTTAATTTTGAGAATTTGCAACATGATAAAAACTTTTTTCAACACTCTAAACTTGGTGTCAGAATGGTCCTTATAATTTGTATAAACATTTGTTTTCTATTTTCGTTTGATCATTATGCAGCAAAGAATGCCTCTTTTAAATTTCAATTTCAAAAGCTTCTTATGCTGTTAACATTCTATAAAACACCCCAAATACTCTTGAATCATAGGTATTAGTTTTGAATATATCGTATTTCAAAGTTTCGTTGGAACTTTATATTTGTATATATTTTGTGTAATATTTCTCATAATCCATATGATATGGTTGGGTATCAATTGTTTTAAAGTATTGTTTAATGTTATTTTATAATATGTATGTCAATCAATATGTGACTATTGTTAGATTATAATATATTCTATTTTTATTATTAATGAATACCAAACAAAATTCATCGTTTGTTGACATGTAGCAATATAATTATTATTATTGTCTTTCTCGACTAAATCATAAGAAGAGTGAATTTTCCTTTGTTTTCTTTCACTGAATATCCCTCTGCCCGATCAGCACCCGTTTAATCAATTACAAGTTACATGTATAAACTTTTCCAAATACATTTTATTATATGCAGTAAAGCGATGATATGAACCTTGAGAAATATTTTCTTGTGAGTTTCTTACTGATTACACCCGAGCTCCTTTGTTCAAACAGATCATCCCAGTTTGAGTTTCTTTGCTATACTTGCTTTCCTTTGTTCTATAACATGTTTGCGGGAATGTCAAATGCACTATAAAACTTATGATTATTTATACGGAAAAGACTATCTATCAACATTCACGTAGAAAAAATCCATTGTATATGCTGGGATTCGAACTCAAGACCTTTAGCATATCAAACCACGCTACAGACCACTACACCAGGACTACCGGATACGAACTAACAGTAATTTAACATACTTTAAAGAAGAAAGAACGTTTTATAAGTGGTCGAGCTGGCAGCCCCTTTTTGAGTTTGATTTAAACCTTTTCGTTAATAAATGAGTTGTTTAATTTGATTTAATAAAATTGAGAATGGAAATGGGGAATGTGTCAAAGAGACAACAACCCGACCAAATAAAAAAACAACAACAGAAGGTCACCAACAGGTCTTCAATGTAGCGAGAAATTCCCGCACCCGGAGGCGTCCTTCAGCTGGCCCCTAAACAAATATATACTAGTTCAGTGATAATGAACGCCATACTAATTTCCAAATTGTACACAAGAAACGAAAATTAAAATAATACAAGACTAACAAAGGCCAGAGGCTCCTGACTTAGGACAGACGCAAAAATGCGGCGGGGTTAAACATGTTTGTGAGATCTCAACCCTTCCCCTATACCTCTAACCAATGTAGAAAAGTAAACGCATAACAATACGCACATTAAAATTCAGTTCAAGAGAGAAGTCCGAGTCTGATATCAGAAGATGTAACCAAAGAAAATAAACAAAATGACAATAAAACATAAATAACAACAGACTACTAGCAGTTAACTGACATGCCAGCTCCAGACTTCAATTAAACTGACTGAAAAATTATGATTTCATAATATGGACATCAGGCACAATCCTTCCCATTAGGGGTTTAGTATTATACCATCATAACATATATGAGAAGAACATAACCCGTGTCATGACAACAACTGTTTTTAGAATAAATGTGTTTAGTTCCGACGCAAAGACCTTACTCAATATTAACGCCAAAATATGCAATCTTTAATGACTTGACAACAGTATCGTAAGTATATCCCTTCTTAATAAGTCTATTTAAAGGTTTTGTAAGATTCTGAGGTGAATACTGACACCTTTGTGCTTTCTAAAGAATATTTCCATAAAAAATTGGATGTGAAATACCTGAACGTATAAGAAGTCTGCATGTTGAGCTATATTTACGAATGATGTCTTCAAACCGATGATAAAATTTAGTAAATGTTTTGACTTTTTGTGATATCGAAAACCCTGGTGTAATAATTTTTTCAGTAATACACAAATTTCTCTCGTTAAAATCTAAAACATTGTTACATACACGAGCGAATCGTACAAGTTGAGATATATAAACACCGTAAGATGGTGACAAGGGAACGTCACCATCTAAAAACGGATAATTAATGATAGGAAATGAAAAATCATCCCTTTTATCATAAATGTTAGTATTCAGCTTTCCGTTAGTGATATCGGAAGCCAATACATAGTTGGGACTTTCATTGTATTTGGCTCTGCTTGTAAAGCGGTGGCTAAAAGATTATGTTTGTTACAGATTTCGTTTTCTGAAAATGGAGTCAGTTCGAATGTTGGTGAATTGGTGATTTCCTTTTTCAGAACCTCAATGTAAAATTTACGTCAAACAATAATAATATTATTAGCAGCTTTATCGGCCGGGACAAAAACAAATTCCTTTTCTAGTTCTTTTAGTTTATGTTTGATACGAGAAATAGGTTTATTGTGGTTATTGTTAATAGTAAAATGTTCTTTAAAATGTTGAATACGTATATTAACTATCTTCATTACTGAATTAAAAAAAGAGTCCAAAGATTGTTTGTCAGCTTTTTCCCATTTTATCCATCTCATACATTAAGTATGGAGTGAGTCGTGGATGATATTACGACACTCATTCCAATCAATAATTGACGGGAGACGATATTTAGGTCCTTTATTGAGGAATGATTTAAACTCTCGGTCTTGAACGATGTTAAGATGTTCTGTTATAACATGGGAAAAGGGTCCATAAATATATTCGGAATTACTGCAATTACATGAAGTAGGTGTGTTTTCACTGATATTAACATCTTTACACAATTGACTATAATTAAACACAAATTTCCGGGTAGATTTCTTGTAAATATAACAAATAAGAAGTAGCTCAGTATTGTCAAAATATCAAGGAATTTGTTCTTTAACAGAATGTTCGTTAAATATACCGGCAATATTTACAAAATCAAACCCTTATTGACATACTTAATTTTAATAAAATGTTTTTATGATCTTCAGGGCGATCAATTTTGGGAAATAATTTAGAATAACAATATGCCATAATAATTTGAACAATTTCATACTTAGAACTGCTATATGAAATTGTGTTGCAATCCTCCAAAATTTTATTTAACTTATTAACCGGTAACGAACAGGGTTTTGTTAACAGATAATGTCTACCGTTGTTTTTTGAAATAGCAATTAGGTCAGAAATATTGGTATGATTGGCCCGAAATTTTCTTTGATTGCGATTTGTTCTTCGACCGTGAGAACGGTTTTTACGAACAGTTTTAGAAACTATATCCAAAATGTTAAAGGAATTGGTTCTAGATATATAATCAATTCCCATGATATTATCATTTAGACCGAGAGGGTAAACTGTCTGTTTTTTTTTAATCCAATTTAATTCAATTATTTTCCGTGATCGTACAAACTTTGAATGCATTCACCAGGCTGCTTATTTACTACTTCTAAAGGTTGAACTGCTAAATATTTAAAAGGATGGTTGTGCTTCTTAAGGTGTTGGTAAATGATACTTTTGAATTTATTTGGTCTTTTAAAACGATACAGATGTTCTTGAGTGCGTTTAGATAAATATAGTCCAGTTTCTCCTACGTACTGAATACCACACCCCGTTTTGTTTCATGTGCGTAAATAAATAATACTGTTTGTTTTTCAAGTTATATCAGTTTCAAAATTTAAAGAAATATGTGCGACCATTAAACGTGGACCTGACTGTATTGTTGGTGGAACGACGGGGACATGTAAGTCATTTTTTGGCATGACACTTATCGATAGAAGGGTAACCACGATTTTTATTGTTAAAAATGTTAGCGATGGTAGTATTTTTAGATAACCGATTTTGAAGATTGAGACGTGACGATACCCTATGAACAAGTTTAGTATTTAGTATTTTCGATTTCTAAGCTTCATAATTGTTTTGTTAGTGAATTACATAATAAAGGAGCAAAGATTGGCGTCCATAATATGAACCAGCATACAATAATTTAAGTTATGTAAAATTGATTAATTTGTTCGGCTGAAAATGTCAAACGCTATCAGTATAAATTACCCGAAAAAGATAGTGTATATCAGGGTAGGACTGATGGCTGACTAAATAGTAGAATGGGGCTGAATATTGAAATACTATTTTTTTTATAAATATTCCTAAAGTAATGAACTAGAGCAGTTCTCGCTCGGACACACACTTACTTACTTTTCGAAAGTGGGACGAGTCGGTAAACAAGAGTGGAGAGATTTTTTTTTAAAAGTTGCGATATAGTGGGGGCAGATTGGCGAGTGGGGCGAGTTGACCTTGTTTGATATCTACCTATCGTGTTCGGGGGTCATAAAGGCTAGACATAATATAGTAGTATATAAAGTTTATTATAATGGTTGTGTGGCGTTCTAAACTAAATTTTATTAATTGTAAATTTTTTTTCGTCAAATCTGAAACAGCTGGGATGTAAAATAATTATCCCACTCGGACTTGATGTGTCAGTGTTAGATCACCTTCTGGCCTCGGGCCATCAGGGTGATATGGCACTGACACAATGCGTCCTTGTGGGATAACTATTAAATACATATGTATAGAAATATAGATGAAAGAGACGAAATATAAGAAATCACATGATTGAGTCACAATGATCCTTTTTGAGACTGATTAAATTTAGAAAAAAATTTAACTCATTCACTAATTCAACTATCATTTTAGCCCAGTAGTCAGCAATTCTGTGTTGACTTGACTTATTATTGATACGTTCATTATAATAGATTAACTGGTAAAATTTTGAATTTTTCAAATACTAATGCATTTCTACCTCAGGAATAGATAACCTTAGCTGTATTTGGAAAAAAATTAAGGAATTGTTGGTCATCAATGCTCTTCAATTTCGAACTTCATTGGCCTTTTTTATATTTTTTCATTCGAGCGTCACTGATGAGTCTTCTAAAGACGAAACGCGCGTCTAACGTTAATATACAATTTCAATCCTGGTATATATGATGAGGTTTTTTTAAGCAGTAACATTTCTCGTGTAACTAAGTCGAACCTTTTTTTTTTCTAACAGAAAACAAAAATCACATCACGGGAGAACGACATTTTCCTGCTAACGGCCAAATACTAATATTATATTTTTGCATGACAACTTCAATGTATTTCGCAACTAAAAATCTTTGTTTTCTTACAAGGTTTAAATAATAATAAGGACATTTACTGTGTAGTCCAGCTCATCGCCCATTTTGCTTTTGTGTATTCTATGAAACATATCTACAAAACTATTTATATTCAAAATTGGATTTATAGTATGATTTTCCGTCGGATTTTCTATAGAGTAGTTATCAACAAGAAAAAAAAGAATATAAAGATTCTAATAAAAAGGTACAATATGCACTACGATACATATATCGTAGAAATAAATATATAAATAGTCCTGAGAAAATCAAAACAGAAAAATTCTAGAGGATACATGTATGACGCACAATAGTCAACTCCATCCACGGAATAACATACTCATGGCTTGTCGTTAAAGATCACGATAAATGTGATAGAGTTAAACATATTTTTCAGTCTGTCCCTCACCTGTAAATTTGACCAGTTATTGGTAATAGATAATTCATGAGCAAGCCACATTTTGTGATAGCGTTTTAACAACATTACACCAAAACAACATGTAAAATCTGTTGAAAAGGGTTCAGTTAAAACTTAATTAACCAACGCGAGAGTAGTTACAGTTATTGAAGGTTTAAATCAACTTAAAAGTAAACAATGGTCTTTCCGAGTTAAACATAATAAAAAGATGAAAAAAGTACACATTACGTCATTATGTAAAACAAGCATGAAAGTACGGATAGGAATTTAGTTATTAATCAAGTTTAAAAATTGCCAATTATTTTACTGTGATCGTTGCTCAAATTCACTGTCTTTGACATGTTTGTTACATTGATCAAACCCTTGATTTTAATTTGTAAGTAAATAATAACGTGCCAATTTTTATAAAAAAAATCTGTATTTTCATTTTTTGTACGTGATATAGAAACTCGATAACGAATGAAGATGAATGTATATATACCTTTTCAAACATCTGGGCCACAATTTTATGGTTTTCTGTTTTGTATTGCATTTATATCAAGATCTTCTCTGTCACATCTCGTGCTCAATTATTTTTGGCAATCGCCAATGGCAGTCAGCAGGGTTAAAGAACATTAGTTGTTCAATGTGTAAGTCAAATGCGTTTTGTTCAAATATACTTTTTTCCTTTTTTGGTCCTATGGAAAATGTTGTTTGTGCTATATTTAGACCCTCCTACTACGAGATTTGTTTTACATGCACACGTATAAAAATTGCGGTTTTTATCCAACATAATCATAGGTTTGAACGTAGTTTTCAATTTAGACTTGTTTGTACATTTTAAAAAATATATACAAATTAAAACTTCTTCTAAATTACGTACCTGCCATTTTGTTAACTGTGTAGTTGGATATTTTCATTACGCATTAAATCCACTTTCGTTGCTATTTCTTATCAATCATCAATATTTGTTTTCTCTCATCAATAGGCCATTAAGGGAATGTAAATATTTAAAAGGACGAACAACCACTTCAAACTCCAAAATATGATTTATAAATCTTGAATCTTGGTAGTTACACATCTTTTTCGTTTAACAATAATCTTTTTATTTTTATTTACAACAAATTTTCTAAGGCTTGCAGAGTAAAACTTTAGTTTGATTGCTTTCTTTATTTAAACAAGATTTAACCTTAGCTTTGTAACTAAGATTGACATCTTAAAACAATATATATATAGGAATGTTTAACCTGTATACTATGTTATGATTTGATTAAAAGTTATCTTAAATACAATTTTACTATATACAAACAAAACAAGCAAGCTAATCAAAGTCTTGCTCGACATGCTTTTGGAAATTAGCTGTAAATCCATTTGGATTTTGAATTAGTGGTCTGTCACAACTCTAAATGTAATATGTTGGTCAAAAATGTGTAAAAGATTAGAATGCGTAATGCAAATATTGAAGAGTTATGACCCCTTCCCTCTTATATTCTGCCTCTGTTCCTTGTGCATCAAAATCTATAAATATGCTTGCTTTGGGGTATTTAGAAATCAAAGAAGCGTAAAACATGATTTGAATTCATTATAATAACATATGATAGTTTGAATATATTTTCCCAGGGTTCCACTGATTTGTTGAAATCGGCAATAAATGAATGGGCTACTATAGAGCTGGAAATGTTTTTCAATAGTTTGAACACATTCCGAAGCATAGTATTATGTGTTATGCTGTTGATTTATCAAAATCAATAATTAAATCGCAGTTATATCACCAGATTAACTGTGTGTCTAAACATATATTTTAATCAGCGGCTACAGAAGGTTGTCATCGGAATAGATTTACATTGACAATGGAGGAAATTGTTTTCTGTGACGCTTTGGCAGTGTAGCATGAAAGTAGGTCTCATTTAAAAATTATTGTGAATAGTCTTTGTATAGATTTCCGAATGTTAATGCACGGATCTGTAATCTTTATTTAGATGCATTGTGAAAAGGAGAAGAAATAATGGAGAGACTAAAAGTCAACTTTTCAGTAGTGAATAAAGGTGGATATCTAATGAGGTCCAACGATTTGGTTGAACAAATTAGGATAGACGTATATTATATATTGTAGATGACCAATGCTCTATTTTCCATGCAATATTTCTGACCACAGTTACTTCTGAAAAATATCAAAACATGTTCCGCTGAAACAAAAATGTATGGTTGCTTGGTACTTTTGTTCGGAATTGACTTTTAAAAACCAGAAATGCCTTTTTTGTAGAAAATTTGACCCGTTTATTACACATGTTTCCTGAATCCCAAATCAAATCGTTGCTAGGTTACTTAATGTTTCTAAAAATAAAACTTACAGTTTAACAGATGTGACCCAAAATTCACTAGAAATTAGAATATCTTGTAAGGAAAATTGGTTAAAGTTTTTATATTTTCTCTTGTACAAAACGCTATATTCAATCAAATCTGCTTTTTCTTTATGTTCATAGCAAGTATGAGCATTACAATTACTCTAGCTAAAGTAGCAAAAGTTCCCCATGTTTTCTGCTTGACGCCAGGCTATGTACAATTAGAAAAACAAGTCAAAACAATTCAAACTAATTTCACGAGGTGTTTTACTAAGCTTGTCAATCTCATTTCTTTTTTAAGGTCAAGTATTCCATTGGATAAGGGCAGATCTAGAATGGAATAAGCTTAATTAGGTCTTTTACAGCAAGACCCTATTGAAACTTAATTGAAATAAATAAGTAATGTTTAGTCCAGCGAACAGAATTGCCGTGTCTAATTTACTCATGAATATTTGTCCTTTACTTATGCCTTGTAATATATGTGACAGTAGGTAATTTTCTTTTCCTTTGGACTTGTGCACTTGAGTGGGTATTAACTGTTGGGATCTTTGGGAATTGTATATAACTGTTAGTGGAATAAAATTGAGAATGGAAATGGGGAATGTGTCAAAGAGACAACAAGAACGTTAAAGTCAACATATAGCAATTGATTTGGTTTAAAACACTTTTATAAATCCTCCGAAGATCAGTTGAATTTGTTATCTTTGCAAACTTCAAGATTTATTTTCTTATCGCTCCTAATATGGCTACCGTGAAATATAAATGAATAAAAAAAGAGACAACAGGATAACAAAAACTTAAAAATTCAGTAGAAAAAAATCAAAAGCCTGGTCTAAAGTAATTAAACAATAAACAGAAAAAATTATGAAAAACAGTCCCCAACAAAACCACTAGATTACAGTGATAGTGGCCTGGATCGTCCTGAAAATGCATGAAATATTTGCCACTGAATGTTAAACAACCAACAATCAATCATGGGCTGGAAGTTGTATATAAAGAGTGAATCAGTTTATGAACGCTACCTTATGTAACTTTTTACAGAGATGTATAAAGTTTGCATAACATATTAGAACAAAAAGAGACAAAAGATGCAAATTTGTGAGTTTCCTCCCTTTGAATTGTAAATTCTCATTTGTTATCTTCCCTGAAGGGAAATTGACTTTCTCCAACAATTGCTTTGCAATCTACAATTAAATTTGGCATTTTTTGCACTGAATCTTTCCATGGAAGATGCATTTTGTCAGTTTAAAACATTAAGATTTCAAAAATGGAAGATTGTTGAAGTTGAAACTTCTCAAACTAACGATACTGAGCTAAATGTCTTTTCAAATCCTTTTAAAAATACTTTTCTGCAATAAACTGATATGTGAACTTTGTTTGAGTTTATGAAAACAAAATCTTCATTCTTGAAAAGTTGTTCCACTGAGATTAAAGCCAATTTGTCAATATGTGTATGTTTGGAGTGTACGTTTCCTCAAGGAAGCTTTTATAAAATTTTAACCTGAAGATAAATAGTTTTAGGAAAATGCTGAAATGAGATGGAAAAATGGAAGTGTGAATCTTTGTAAGATGATAAAATCTGAAAAAAAAGAAAAAAAATGTTTTTGAGGCCGTATTTCTTATATGTTTTCTCAGTCAAATTTTGATCGGTTGAAATAGTTTTAACATTCTTAAACTAAAAAACATGAAATTTATATTATTCAATAAAAAAAGTTTTTCTTTTTATTTGAGGTATGGTCTCGTTCTTAATTTGTAAGTTGAATATTTATGATCAAATGTTATATATAGAAATGAACAGAAAATCTCACAACATACCTTAAAAAAAGTATTTTTTTCAGGGATAAATTTGAAAGAAATATTGAACTATGTGAACAAAAGTAATAAAAATTATTTAATTTACGTCAGTACTCAAAATTTAATATAATATTTGCAAGTAATAACTTTGTCAGTTGATCAATAGTCGTATCTTTCAAGTGCAGTTTCTCAATAAGATCGACTGTATGAAAGGTAGTCTATATGTCATTGAAGTGTCAGTGAGAATGAATATTTTGACAGTCTATAGCTCTCGAGAGTGTTTTACGGAATACACAAATAGTTGTTGATTTGGCCATGTTGGCCCTTGACTGATAATCGTCAATAATCGTGTGAGATATTTCAACACTTAAGAACAAAGTGTTTGGAAATGTAAAAAGGTGCCAAGTCGAAAATTGCAACAATTTTTTGAAGTAACATGAATGGTTCTTTGTATGCACTTACAAAAACTGGTTAGAGGTCAAGACCTCAGGTTTTGTTATATCCTGATAAGTAGCGATTTGATTTACAGTTGAGGAATAAGTTGATCTCTGCAAATATCTGTATATTTAGAAGTCTATGTTAGACCCCGTCCAGTAATTGATTTATTCTCGTTCTTACTCCTTTGTCAAAAAAAAATAATATAGATGGATTGAAAAAAGGAACGAATTGGCAAAAGAGAGATTGAAAAAAACATTAAAAAAAAATTAAAAAAATTACAGTAGTTAAATAATTGTTATATTGTTATGATGTTCACTCAACATTACAGCTATTTTAGTCAACCTACTTACGTGCAATTAAATAAGTTTTCTCAGGTACCTATCAATAATACCATGGATTTTGTAAAAAAAAAGAAGAAGAAGGGGGAGCATGTATGGATGAATACATTGCAATCCACCTCTGAATTCACTACGAATGTCCCTACCAAACCCAATTTCAGTTGATAAACTATTTCCCAATAGAAAACCAGTTGAAATTTTATAAAATTTACCATTAAACATAAATTCATTATTTTCAAGAACTATCTTTAGAAGTGCTAATATATATCGCAGCGGAGGCAATAGTATCGTAGCAACTCTGGGTAATAAACATGTTGCAGTTTGTGAAAATAGATTCTATACTTTGTTCGTTAAATTGATAAACAAGGTGAAGTAGATAAAGAGTATAGTAAAATATTAGTCAGTCAGACAAATCATGAGGTGTCGAGCCCCTAAAACAAATTACAGTATTTTTTTATAATAAGTGTCACTATGCAATGGCTTGGGCACCTGACGATGGACATGGCCATGGTCAATTAGTTCATTCTAATTGATCTAAATAGATGTTCAAAACACCTTATGATCTATGGAGTTGGGGTGCTGGGATAGGCTTTGACAACGATTTATTGAAACGTCCGTTGTTCATTGATCATGAGGAGAATACAAATGTGATTTTCAACTATAGATGTATTTCTATCTGTTAATGTTATAAATGATAAAGAAATATAATAGTCATATTCAAAAAATATTTGCGGAAACACCGGGTGTTTTGTTTTAATTATAATTGTGTTGAATGTAGTTGTATTGGGTAATAGCAAAGTATCCGTGTGGCACAATTTCAAACGTCAGCTTCAGTTTCTTGATGAATTAAATATTTTTTATCAGTTTTGTACACTAATTTTTTTTAGTTTGTGATCCAGGAATGGAATATGATTAGGAAAAAATCAGCATTTCACCCCAAAATAGGCACGATGAGATTTGTGTCTGTAAAACCAAGTTAACTTCCGAAATGAATAACTTATTTAAAAAAACATTAGAGACGTTTAGGTCATTTAAACAGTTAAGTTAAAACGGCTTGCTTTTATACATATTGTTTAGATATAAAACTATGCAATATGAATGCTAATGAGACAAGTCACCATTCAGGTCATAATTTGTAAATATAAACCATGTAAGAGTACGATCTACAACACGGTGCCTTGGCTCACACTAAACAGGAAACTATATATTTTTTTCTTATATTTTCACAAGACTTCAACGATGCAAACGTTTGTAACTTAACTTGCATATGGGATATACTTATCCCAACTTATTCGATATTCAAAAGCATGCAGCAACTACTCAGACTTTGTTAAATTTCACCGATGTCTCAGCAAAAAGTTGATGAATCAAAATACGTCAACAGAAAATACTAAGACCTTGTTGATAATATGGGGTTATTGCATGAATACAATAAATACAGTATTCAAAACTGGTTTATAATGATTAGTTTAGTTTATAATGATTGTGTTCAAAGTGTACAAACGAGATCGGACCGGAATGACACATATGATCATATCATTAATTCTTTTATGCACATATTCTGTTCTTATATCAAAAATAACATTTGATTTTGTACTTGTAGTATAATGTTTTTTATTTTTATTTCCCCATTTATTTGAAATATACATTTTCATTCTGTCATTAAAAAAAATGATATTTAATGAAAACTACCTTCACTGTTTTTGATATTTCTGTAATGATCTCTTCAATACAAGACAGTTTTAAAGAAATACCCAATGTTTAATCCCCATAAGTCTAAATGATTTTTTCATGTCCTTGAAATTATGCTTTTATCAAAGAATATTCATTCTGTTTCAAATTTTAAATATGAACTTTAAACAGTTAAGCTTGATAATGTTACTACTGCTGTAAGGGAATAAAAAGAAAATGATAAAAGTTGAAGGCTACTTTTATTTTGATCTGTTATTATTGTTCACTTTTTTTTATTGTTAAGAGAGGACAGTGATGCAGATTGCATTGTCACACATTTATCATTTAAGTTCTAACTACATATATTTAGTCCCTTCCATTTGGGTAATAACACGGTAATCCTGTGTAAATAATTTTTAAACGTCGCAATTCCATTCGTAATAATTTTACAGGATCCCAATTTTTGTACACCTATATTTGTAGTTTTTACTATTGGAAAGGAAACATTAGTATCCTACCACATATATCATATTATAATCTTTCTTGTCACTTTCTAGTTATTTATTTATCTAGTTGTGTATTTTTCAAAATCGATTTTCATGAGCAAAAATCTCAGTTTGTTGATAACTTTTGTGGTAATTACTCAGCCCGGCAATTTACGAATAGAGTGGTTCTACAAGGGCTACCAATTGCCTGCCCTGTTATCATTTAATTTGTGCAGTATTTAAGGACTTAATCAAACAATATTTATATCAATTAATGTCTACATAATAGCTTCTAAAAACTATATAATAAAAAAAATTGAACAAGTTTGTTTGACTGAAAAAGAAATTGTTTAATAAAATAATCAAATATATCTATAGCGATTCACAAATGAATACAATAGTAGTATACCGCTTTGTGATAGTCATAAAGCGATAGAGATAAAAACAATTCCGGGTAACAAACTTAAACTGAGGGAAAACATTAACTATAAGAAAAAACGTTACAATTTTAACTATTATATTTCAAAATTAGCTCCTGAAATAAGAGTCTGCTGTTAAACTATTACTTTATCAGGTCTGTCATTGCAAGTCGTTAACATGATAATATTAAATTGTTTTACAAAAACATGAATTATGCTAGAAAAAACAAATTGCACTTTAACAAAAAAGTTGTCTGCTATAAGTCAGTCCTGCTGACATTAATAATTAACCTAATGCACAATATTAGCAAGGACTTTTTGACAAAAGTCTCTTTATTGACGTATTTGATATGTTATTCGGATATATTTCAATTGAATGCATGAATGCTTGACGAGCGCTTTCGTGGTCTCCTGATAACTGTAAAGCAATACCAAGAATAGTAAAGGCTGCAGATCGAAAAAATATATCTTTTTCAATAAGATAGTTGTTTCCTATAACCAGTTGTAAGTTGAAGAGGCAATCCTGACATTGTCTGAAATCATTGAGATGATAATGACATAAAAATTTTAGAAAACAAGCATAAACTATAGAAGAAATTTGAAACATATCACTTTCCACTTCCATTTGGAGTTCATCTGGTATTAACTCCGAGAAGCTTTGAAATCTCATATAATCTACAAGCAATATTTTCCATAATTGCACTACACTTTTTTTCTTCTTGAATGATTTCAGTTTGAACATTTGGTAATGAATATCCGACATATCCATGAGGCGACATACTTTTTCGAAAGAACATTTCGACATTGAATACACGATGATATGTAAGGCTTTATTGTATTGTTTTGTCTTATAGAAAAACGAAGCTAACATCAGCCATCCAGATACAGCGTCATGATGAATATTTTGCAACAGAGAACAACGACAAGATTTGTATTGTTTGTATTGGTGTTTATTATTACTATTTTTGCTGTTTATGGAAATTGACTGCGCAAGTGAGGAGCACTTCATTGACATATAATATGCATATAAGTATTGATGTCTGGTTTGGTCATAGAAAACTATCTGATGTACTCCTCTTTTCTTGTTATATTCTTCCTCTTCAAACCTTGTAATTTTTCCATTTGACAAACATAACTTAATGGAATTCAGTGTTTTTTCAACTTCCCTAGTGTATAATGTATGTGGGAGAAAATCAATGCTCGAGTTTGATACATGAAAATTGGATAATTGATCTGAAAATAAGATGCATCGCCATCCGTAACTATGAAACATATTTAGATTCTCTAACAGTATTTTGCGGGCGCTTCCCTCTATTTTGTTTTCAAACATGTTGTTCTCTGGCATGAAGTAATGTAAGCAAACTGAATACTCAACACAATAAATAAGCCTGTCAAAACAACGCATAAAACAAGGTATAAGATTTTCAGGTTTCCAAACGGATTGTGATAATTCCTCTGATATCCAGAAAATAATTGTTTTAAAAAAATACGAACAGAGCAAACCTGTACATTTGGTGACAGCTGATATTACATCTTTTAAAAGAATTTTTAAGAGAGCATAGCATGATAGTTGGGTGTGCGTGAATGTATAAATAAGAAGTTTCTCAGCAACAGAAAAAGATATCCGCCATTCTATATCTTCTTTTGGTGATCCCTTAACTCCGATGGGTACAAAAAGCACTCCATGTTTTATGATACTTTGTTTAACATTATAACTCGGCCATGAGGTGGTCGATCGTGTGATCCATGGTTCCGCTGATGATATCCATTTTTTGCAATGAAAGGACCTAGCATGATCCATAATTCCGTCTTTGTCAGATATACACGGACCATGTTCAACACCTTTTATTTTAGACAAAAGCTTCTGTTTGTATAATTTGCTCGAAAAATAATGTTTTCCGTTAAATTCTTCACAGTTTTCGGATAAAAATTTATTATTTATTTGATCTACTCTCAACTGAGAGAAACCAGGTCTTACATCATCTGTTTCCATCGACAGATATTCAACATTTGTTTTGCATGGTGCTTTTTTATTTTCATTAACCTCCATCCATTGAGTTACATACATCATATCTAAGTCACTACCTCTCATCTCTAGTCCTTCTCCAAAACTTCCACTTGTAATGATGGTTAAAAGTTCTCTGCTTGCTATATTATCCCTGATATTATTCATTAGTCTGAGTGTTTTGACATAATGTTCCGTTCCAACTATGTTTTGGCACATATAACAATACAGTGCTAGTGATATGGTTTTAGTGTCTGTGTCTAAAAGAAAACATGAAACAGATGAGATGTTTAGTAAAATAAAAAGAAACACAAAGATTACCTTGGCTGTATTTGGCAAAACGTTTAGGGATTTTTGTTTGCAATGCTCTTCAAATTTCGTACTTTATTTGGCTTTTTAAACTTTTTTGGATTCGAGCGTCACTGCTGAGTCTTTTGTAGACGAAACGCGCGTCTGGCGTATACACTAAATTCAGTCCTGTTATCTATGATTAGTTTATTTTCACCATATTGATGTTATCAAAGAACTTCTAATGCAATACAGATATCAAGTTGGTTTAAGCTTTACATGCTTGTAATACACCTTAAAAAGGAATACATGCATATTGCTTTTCATCAGTGAAAGTGATAAAGCTTTAGACAGCATTTCATACAATCCTAGTTTACATATTTTCAAAATTAAAAAGCTTTTTTCAACATATGAAACTTACGAAAAAAAAACCTAAAGGTAATGGCATTTTAGCTAACATATTTTTCAACATTGGACAAATTCCGGTCTATTGGAGATTTAACATGCGTATACGACATAACACGACAACTACATTGCACTAATTGAAGTATGGGGGACATAGGTAAAATGCATGGGTAGTATTCTTTAACCCGATCTGCCTTTCACCCGCACCACTTCTTTTTTCTCATTTCTACCCCCTCTTCTCCTTTCATCCACCATATAAAAAATACATTTTTTCTTTCATTTCCATTAACTTATCTTTTTCCTACTCCCTTATCTTCATAACACCCTTTTTGCCATCCTGTCTACTGTCACCTTTACTTCTTCTTCACAATCAAAAGTTTGAAATTACCATTGGATTTCAAATTTACTGCTAGTTATGGAAAAAAGAGCCATGACAAATAAATTAGAATCAGGACACATATGTTGCAAATGAAGGAGTTTTCTTCTCAAACTTGTCAAACGGTTTTTCAAATAGCAAAACATTTGTTACTGTTACTATCATAACAAGAATTGGAAATGAGAAAAAAATATAAAAAAAAGATTGTTATGTTTTGAGATTTGTGTCAGATTTTCTGAATTCTCTGGTTTTATCCATTTGAATGCCTTAAACAAATTTGCCCATTGACCCCCATTTTTCTTTTTATAAATCTTGTACATGTACAATGATAAGCCATCTGTAAAAGTCATATACAATTTAAATAATTTTTTAATAGTTTTTGAGAACTTAAACTAACAATGATAAAGCTATGAAAAGTCAAGAGAGAATATTTTCCAGCCAAAATTTTAATGGCTAATATCTCGAAAACAAGCACATTGACTTATATGACTTTTTTTGCTCTATTGATTCCTTAAAAATAATCTGGTGTTTTAAAAAAGTTAATTATTTTGAAACTAAGAAGCGAACTCCCTTAAGGGGGCTTCTGGGTATAAATAATTTTTTTTTCTAATATAGGTTTTTGCTATATTTTCTTATAAATGAACTTCATCCTATACTTCAAAGCAAAATGAAATAAAAAAAAAGGGGTCACCGTTCATTTAAGCTCCCAATCTATCTGCGGAAGAAGCATACATTTTTGTTAATGTCCTTATTTTCTGTTGAACTAATAGCAGAAATAGGGGTAATATCCAGATAAAAAATAACCTAAATACAGAAATCGCTTGAATTTTACAATTATTCAGTTTATGTACAGCTTATTTGAAAACAATAATAAAAAATATAGGTCACCGATGAGTTAAAAAAGATATTTCAAATTTAATGCCAAAAAATGTCATTTTTTGTTTCAAAGGGAGATAATCTGGAGCTTTTTCAATGATATAAACATTTTAAAAGTCATCTGACGCCAAACCGAATCGATTTTTTGGATTGATTTGTGTACCATATAATAAAGTAATAACTAATACATTGTAGTGTAATATATAAAATATGTAATGAAAAAAAATAAAAGTTTAATTTTTTGCTGAAATTTTAGAACCCACGCGGCTCCTTAAGGTAGATATGATATGCATATGTATATTATGAATTTAATTATAAAAATAAAACATCCGCGAAATGTAATTCAGGCCGAGGACATCATTTATTACTTTTATTAGACAATTTAGTAAAATGCATTTTTTTCCAATTAAAACAATATGAATAAAAGGAATGAAATTTGTATGTATCGAGGTCTTTTTTTTTTATTTATAAGTGTTCTTCAAAGTTTGATACTTCCTTGGTTTCACTTGCACAAATGCACACTGTCTAATGTACACTGTCTAACGCATCATGTCGAAAGATAGATGTGTATGGTTTAAGCCGGAAAGGGAGAGTCAATTCAGATTTGGATTTTTTCCGAGTAGGCACTCATGCTTCCTTTATTGTCATCTTATGGATATTTGCCACATTTCTTCTATACATATAAATTCAAACAGCCATTCAACAAAAACGTTTTGAAAGGACAAGAGTTAAAACAATGAGATATATAGTTACTATGTTTTATGTCATTTAAGTAATATATATTGTTGATTATATGCTTCCATTACACATATCTTATTTCAAAACAAAAATAAAAAGATTTCAGAAAAAATACTATTCCCGCAGAATACTTCTCTTATGTTGATTTAATATAAAACATTGGTAAAAAAAATTCGATGTACTACCTGCCATTGTGCTCCGTGTTCACATGAAGTTTCTATCCTTTACACGGTTGATTCTAAATTGATAGATTTTTTTCTACTGTTGTATTTATTTGATTTGCTAGATAAACTTGATCATATGATATATACACGAGATTGTCATATGATTAAAATTGACTGGATGTTAGATAAAGACTCACTGTTGACTTGAATTATGATAACTTTTTTTCAAAACAGATTTCGAAAAATTAAGTCTCATTAATATTTAAAAGTTATATATCTTATTCATTCATCGTCGATAGTGTTTTTGTTTCTGACAATTTGTCTGCAAAGACGTGCTGGGTTTTGTAAATGAATACAAAATTGCTTAAATTTTACATGAATGTAAATAAATTTAACACTGGGTCCAACGCAAAACAAACATAACCTCATGGAAATTGCGGACTGGTCGAGGTTTACCTCTAGATTTGGTCTAACAATTAAGTGGTTCAATATAATAACATAATGGTGTTTTCAATTTTAGTTTTAACAAAAGCTGAAAACATGGATAATGTTATGTACAGTTTAGTAGTAAGGATCATTTTCTATTGAAGTTATAAAACAGTGCACGACATTACAAGAATGACAGATGATATTGCAGGACAATTAAAAACTTTAAAAAACATGTCTGTCGGCTTGTAATACGTTAGAAGTAACAAACAAGGTATACTGTTAAACAAATAGGATATAGTTGTCTTATATTTGATATTTGATATTAGGGTTTGTTATGAATACAATCATTCTGCTACATTATACTCATATTATTACACAATGATATGAATTTTTTTTACGAAAAAGTGTTAACAAATATGTTTCTTAAAAACAGTAAAAGTCACTTCCTGATTTTGGTAAAAGTTTAAAGAATAAAAAATAATTTAAATTACTTGTACGTTTCAAAAGATTAGTGTTTAAAGTACCATGGAAACATGGTTACCCCAAATGTTGCGTTTTCAGTAATTTTTTATATTTACCAAGAATTATGTTCATGCAAAGAGAAAGGGAGCATCAATTGTTAACTGACATATATTAATGTATATATTCGCTTCATATCGTTACAGAATAGGACTATCATTTTTTAAGTTTTCTGGTTAGCACAACTTGTATTTTTCGATTTGGCAAAATACTATTTCGTTTTTACGTTTAGCATGTAAGGAGTTTGCTGTACAGACTTATAAACATATAACATTTTTGGTCAACGCGATCAGAATTGCGAGGTAACAAAATGAAATTCAACGCCATGGCTACAAAAATACTAACAGATAAATAACAGAACACAAAATTGAAAACGAAAGACTGAGCAACACAAACCCCTTCGGAACTAGGGTTGATCGCAAGTGCACAGAAAGAGAAAACAGTTCACGGGTTGCTCCCATCGTCAGTACAAACTCCGTGGTAAGTGGGTAGATCACTTAGGATAAACTTTTGCTGTATAACGCAAATATCTTCATTAAGATTTGTATATATATCCGTCCGACATTCATTTCTGTTGTGATTTACAAACAGCATAACCTTAAATACAAGGTGAAATCATTTTAATAAATATACATAGGAATAAAGGAATAATTGAAATGCAATTATACATAAATAAAGAATGATTTGTTCATCAGAACAGTTTATAATTAAAGAAGAAAATAGATATGGTATATAGGCATATTTTTATTGAAAGACCAAAAATAACTGTGAAACTTTCATTAGTCAAAATAACCTTTCTGCTTAAATTTATTAATAACGAACATGTTTTCGTTTTAATTATGATGCCAGAAATCGATTTTTTCATATATCAGAATATGATTAAGATTCTTTAATAAAAAGTCATTAAAATTTTCATTTCAATGTAGTGAAGTATTTTCAAGATGATTGGGTAGCATTTTGAATAGAGAGAACATAATTTAAATAATAAAATATCTTTATTTGATACATGTATTGGTTGTTTGAATCTAGCGACTTTTACTCAGTCCTCAAACGAGGGCTATAGCATTTTTTTTTAGCAGAATTGATTTTTTATTTTCCTCTGTATAACTTCGATTCGCTCAATTTTCTTTGTAATATATCATGTATATAATTGTTTATAGTTTTCTGTTCGGTGTGAGCCAATCATTTGTGTTGATGACCGTACGTTAACCTCTGATGGTTTACTTTTACTATAGTGACTTAGATGGAGAGTTTTCTTATTGGCACTCATACCACATCTTCTTATATTATTCTGATCATTATTAGTCCATGAAATGTTCTAAATATTCAAGCAGTTTATTTTGCAATGAGTACAAATGTGATAATTTTTAATATATGCAGCCTCCTCTATTGATAATTGTAGTTTCCTTTGAATCTTAAACTAGAAACAAAGGTTTGCGTTACTTTGGAAAAACAAAACAAAAGACAAAATGAGAAAAATCTTTTTTTTTTTACTAAAAACCTTTTTGTTGGCCAAAAAATACAGATATCTAAGATTTAATTACAATGTATCGATGATATGGATACATTTGATAATAAGTTTTATGTCTTTCCTGTCAGTCAGTTTTATAGTATGCTGCCATTTATTCAATATTCCGGGTTATTGAGGTGTATTCAAACAGCCGCATATGATGCTTGTATTTTTATCATCAGTTTGTTGCATAATGCACTTTTTTATTTTGTTAATTTCATGTATGCCATTAACCCAACTTGGGTATATTAAACTATGTATTGAATGAAATAAATCTGTTTATTTAAAGTAGAATATTCGGTCCTAGTCAAAATATCATATATGTATCTGTACAGAGTAACAACATGAACAAATCATGACCTCATACATAAAGTGATAGTTTTATATACAACGAATACAATAAAAAAAAGAAAGATAGTTTAATTCTTATATTTCCTGTATATCTGTATCACTACTTACGTGCACATTTACGGTGCAAATAGCTTTGTTGTTGGACAGTTTAGTTCCAATGATATCAAAAGCTCATTGTTCGGTGTGCATAGTCATTGGTAGTAACATCGTCATATCGAGAAGCGTTGAGTACTGTGATTCTGTCATAGTTTTGTTAAGATGAACAGGGTTGTGTTAAGTGTTTTTGATGACAAACAGTGCCAAATGTAAATATTGAAGTATTTTGTTAAATGAACTAATGACAACAAATTCAAGCTGGTAAGTATCTTTCTTTATAGCTAATATGTTAGTACATCAACATTTGTATCATATAGTAATCAATTAGACACAGACTAAGGCGTATGTCAACATTTAAAATTTGGGATTCGTTTCTAATACATAAAGAAAATATATATGCGAGTTCAGCAAAGCCTGTTAAGACTGCATTTTCATTTTTATTTTTTCTAATTTGCATGTATTACATTTTTTCCAAATATCCAATTTAAACATTTAAAGATTTATTTTATTTAATACATAGTTTAATATACCCAAGTTGGGTTTATGGCATACATGAAATTAACAAAATAATATTATTGCGTTAGCAATTGTATTTTCGAATTATCTAAATAGATTCCTAAAATGATATCTTTTTCAACAAGTGTCTTGTTATTAATTAGGTTACAAACCGAGTTAAAAAGTTGTAATTCTATTACGTCATAACACTTCCGGTATTAGATGAGATAGTACTGCGCAACTGCAACCTCAATGTGTTGCTAACTTTGCTATCGAGCGGACGTGGTTTGTCTCGATGCGCAACCTCTAACTTAGATTTCATTATAAAAGATATATTAAGTCAATGTGATTGACTTGTACATATATTTTATTCATATTGAATAAAAGTATATGTCTTTATAAACAGATTTTTTACGCAGGTAAAAATCTTATAATTATTTCGTTTGTGAAACAAGATTATTTAACTTGACAAAGATGGCGGACGCCATGCTGCACAAAGAGAAAGGAGATAAAACTCCTAAATCTTCTTTTGAAGATGACTTACTTAGGCTGGACAAAGATGAAATAGCATATGAAGGGAAGGGTAAAGGTCCCGCTAAAGGTCCCGCTAAAAGAAAATGCTCAAAACCTATTGTCAGTAAAAGTACAGGTAGCGGTCCAAAGGTTAATAACATGGACGCTAAAGGAAATACTCTGGTAAACAAGGGACACGAGGTGTCGGCTAACACATCAGATAGCAATAATAATGTGATTATTGATATGCTTACTGACATGAGAAATGAACAATCTTCAACTAATAAAAAGTTGGAAGATATGAACAAACGTATAGATGTTTTGTATAATGATGAATATGATGATGAGTATGATAATGTAGGTGATGTAGATGAAGATATGGACGAGGTCCATGAACCTGATGACGGTCAAGATACCGGTAATGAACCACATTGTAAAAAAACAGAAAACTGTCTCAAATAGCGAAGAGTCTAGGTTTTCTAGTATGAATAAAAGATTTAGATCTGGTGAGAAATGTGGTGATAAACTAGATGAACATCTAGCAGACAATATCACAGATATTTTCAGAAATGGTATTTCTGAAGAGAAATACAGAGAACTTATGAAAGATGAAAAGAGTAATCGGCCTGAGAATTGTGAAGGACTTGTACCAGTCCAAACTGATCAGTTAGTATGGGATCTGTTATGGCCCAGAACTAGAACTAATGACAATAGAATGAGACAATGTCAGACTTCTGTAGTCAGAGGGGCAACTTATCTGTCCAAAGTAGTTAATAGACTAGACACAATTCTGAGTAAAGAAGATACTCAAAACAAACCTGAGTTGGAAGGTATTCTTGATGACTGTATGGACTCTCTTGCTTTATTTGGTCATGCAAATAAAGAAATATGCTTAGCTAGGAGAGAACTCATGAAACCTGATGTAAAAGGTGAATATAGATACCTGTTTAATAAAACACAACCTTTCAATAAATGGTTATTTGGTTGAGATGTCTCTAAAACAGTCAAAGACATTGGGGAATGTAGTCAGATTTCAAATCGCCTTTCAGTTGGTAACGGTTATAGCCAGTTTAGAGGCGGTTTCCGTGGTGGCTGGAGATCCTCACGGAATAGACGCCGTGGTAGAGGCAGAGGTGGAAGAGGCCGTGGTAGTGCCTCAAGGTCAATTGACAAATCTGAGTCAAAAAACTCATGTTGGACTCACAACAAGTACAGGAATTAGATGTTGTGAGAATTAACACATATGATTTTCAAGCAGGAAGATTGAAATTGTTTGTTAATGAATGGAGAAAATTAACATCTGGTAAATATATTTTAGATGTGGTTCAGCACTGTTATATAGAATTTACAGACAATAAACCTCCTATACAAAATAAAATGTCAATTAGAAATTCCCATTTCAATTTAAAGGAAGAAAAAATTGTTGATATTGAAATTGAAAAATTATTAAAAATGAATGTAATTCAAGAAGTTGAATCTGAAATAAATGAATTTATTTCCCCAATTTTTGTAAGAACAAAAAAGAATGGTGAATACAGAATGATACTTAATTTAAAAGAATTAAATAAACACATTGAATATCAACATTTCAAAATGGATTCTTTTGAAAGCGCTTTAAATTTAATTAAAGAAAACGCATACATGTCAAGTGTAGATCTAAGACATGCGTATTATTCTATTAACATTGCTGTACAGCATTGAAAATTTTTAAGATTTGTTTGGAAAGAGAAATATTTTCAATATTCCTGCTTACCAAATGGTATAGCTATGGCACCAAGGCTTTTTACCAAAATTATGAAAGTTGTATATGCAAGTTTGCGTAAAATGGGTTATGTTAATGTTGGGTACATTGACGATTCACTACTATTAGGTGATACTGAACTCGAATGCAAACATAATGTAACAGAAACTGTTAATATGGTGTCAAGCCTTGGATTTATAGTACATAAAGATAAGTCAGTGTTTACTCCTAAAAAAAGCATCAATTTTTTAGGTTTTTACATTGACTCGGAAACAATGATAGTTACTTTACCAGTTGAAAAACAAGATACTATTGCTAAAGAATGCAAACAATTACAAAGTAAAAATAAATGTAAAATCAGAGAAGTAGCTAGAGTTCTTGGGATACTCATATCTAGTCTCCCTGCTGTGGAATTTGGTAAACTCTATTACAGGAAAATAGAGAGAGAGAAAATTAAAGCATTAAAATTAGCTATGGGAGATTTTGAATCTGAAATGTTTGTAACATCAGAAATGAAACAAGACCTAAAGTGGTGGTCAGATAATATTTATACTCAAAAGAGGAAATTTAATAGAGGTAACCCACAGGTTATAATTCAAACAGACGCCTCAAAATTAGGTTGGGGAGCAGTCTTGAATCAACAAAAAATTGGTAGCAGATGGAGCAATGATGAAAAAGATAATCATATTAATTGTTTAGAATTATTAGCTGTTTATTATGCTCTGAAATCCTTCAAGGATGATTTGAATACTGTTGAAAATGTCAAAATTCTTACAGACAATACAATTGCTGTAAGCTATATAAACAGTATGGGTGGTCCATTGAATGCAATAGAATTGCTAGAAAATTTTGGATTTGGTGCATTGAATACCAAATATGGCTGATTGCTACTCATATACCGGGGAAGTTAAATACAAAAGCAGACTATCAGTCAAGAAAGTTTAATGATCAGATAGAATGACAACTGAATAAAAACAATTTTGAAAAAGTATGTTTATTATGGAATAAACCAGAAATAGATTTATTTGCTTCACATATAAATACTCAGTTACCAATTTTTTGTTCATGGAAAGCTGACCCAGAATCATCTTTTGTTGATGCTTTTACTCTTGATTGGGGTAGTTTTCCTCCTTTTAGCATGATAGGACGCTGTGTAAAGAAGATTATAAAAGACAAGGCAGACGTGCTGTTTGTGGGACCACTTTGGCCAACACAACCGTGGTTTGTTCAAGTAATGAAACTGTTAATAAACAATCCATATGTTATCAAAGCAAACAAAAAGCTATTGACTCTACCATACAAGGACATAGTTCATCCTTTAGAAAAGACATTGAATTTGATGGTATGTCGGCTATCCGGAACCGATTACAAAACAGAGGAATTTCAGAGAAAACTTCCAATATTATCATGGCATCATGGAGATCAGGAACTCAGAAACAATATAAAACATATATCAAGAAATGGTTTATTTTCTGTCTTGAACGGAAAGAGGATAAATTTCACACGTCTGTAGAACTTGTGCTAGAATTTCTGACTAATTTGTTTGAATGTGGATTGAGTTATTCCGCTTTGAATAGTGCTAGGTCAGCACTATCTGCGTTTGGTTTGACTTTCGATAATGTGCCTGTTGGAAAGCATCCACTTGTGATAAGATTTCTCAAAGGAGTATATCATTTGAGACCTACTGTACATAATGATGTAAATATTTGGGATGTCTCTATTGTTTTGAGATTGTTAAGACATTTATCACCAGTTGCTGATATATCAGTGAAAGATTTAACTTTAAAACTAGTTATGTTAATTGCATTGACGAATGCTACTAGATCACAGAGTATTCATTTATTAAAACTCAGCAATATGCAAAAACAGAAGGACTGTTTTCGTTTTAAGATATTTGATTTGCTGAAACAAAGCAGACCTGGATATAAGAATCCAGAAGTTATTTTAAAAAGTTTTCCTCCAGACAGGAGATTATGTGTGTATTTAGTGCTGAAGGAATATTTGAAACGTACTGTTGATATAAGATCAGAAGAAGATTCATTAATATTAAGTTATATTAAACCGCACAAAAAAGTTAGTTGCTCAACTATTTCTAGATGGATTAAGTCCGTTATGTGCCGTGCAGGAATTGACACAAGTATATTTAAAGCACACAGTACGCGATATGCATCTACTTCGAAGGCAAAGCAGAATAATGTGCCTGTAACTGATTTTTTAGCCAAAGCTGGTTGGTCAAGTTCAACGACTTTTGGAAAATTTTATGACAAGACAGTAACAACAAGTGATGTTTTTGCAGAAAAAGTGTTACAAATCTGAATACGAGTTTATTAAATGTTTGATTTATGATTTAGTTTTTTAATAAGACAGATCAAATGATCTACATGTTCATGACTGCTACATAATGCATATCACTGGCATCTGGTTGTTGAAAATTGTCTTAGTGTATCTTATGATCATCACAGGTATTCATTGTCAATGAGAAATACAAGTAACATACATTGAAAAGCACACCGGGAAAAAAAAAAGTTGTAGCTTTGAAGTCTCATCTAATACCGGAAGTGTTATGACGTAATAGAATTAACTAATTTAACGATACTTACCTTGGTTAAGTTGAAGTTAAAGTGTAATTCTATGAAGACATAGAATAACACTGGAGGTGTTAGATGCCACCTCCCACCCCATCAGCACTTTTTTATAGGGCTTGGTACATCTTTGTATATTGTAATTGGTAGATGTACTTTTAATACCAACATTTTTTGTTTTTACTGTAAATATTGAGGTTGCAGTTGCGCAGTACTATCTCATCTAACACCTCCAGTGTTATTCTATGTCTTCATAGAATTACACTTTAACTTCAACTTAACCAAGGTAAGTATCGTTAAATTAGTTAAATTTATGACACCTGTTTCTCTCAAGGGTTTAAAAATGTTTCAGTGATAAAATAAATGCTCAAGAGTTTCAATTTTATTACTTCCATCATATAAGTGACATTTTCTAGTCTGTTTTCCGTATAGAATAGAATAGAATAGAATAGAATAGAATATCTTTTATTTCCATAAGAGGTACCCACAAGGGGCATAGTGCATATACATTCATGACAATATATAGTTACAAACAATTACAAATACAATAAAGCAAAACAACAAAACAGTATGCTTTAAAAAGTTAGACATTTTAAATATTACTTACAGTATCCCAGTGTTATATTATAAATGTTTACTCAAGGCAGGTGTTTTGATAAGAAATAGCCAAGTTGTTTTAAAATATTAATAGACTCACAGTTTAAAAGCCAAATAAATTTATTGACCATATCCAAGGAGTAAAAATTTTTACATTCTTTAAATATCAGATCAAATAACATATCTCTATCCTTAGAGTATACAGGGCATTCTATAAGAAAATGAAGTTCATCTTCCACTTTATTTAAATCGCATTTATCACAAATTCTTTGATGAACTTCTAATTTGGAATATCTCCCAGTTTCAATTTTAAGTCTATGAGATGAAATCCTGAATTTTGTGATAGCTTTTCTCAAATCAAAATTTTTCAAGATTTTTAAATAATTTTCTTTACAAAATGATGTTTTAAACTGACAATATGTTCTTAGTTTTCCTTGGCTATTTTGGCTATAAGCATTTTCCCAAGATTTAACATAGGATACTTTTAAACAATTAAGTAAACATTTTCTGAATTTGTATTTACTAAAATAAATGAAGTTACTAGGCAGGTCAATAATTTTACATAAGTGTCTGACACTGCTTTACCAACTATTGTGATTTTTATCATCTAAATCTTTAGAGGTTTGTAAGGCTTTATATAATAAAGAGTCCTCAGGCATATTTTCAATTCTAAAATAATCCTGTGTATACATTTCCATCGAAATTTTTAACGCTTCTGTTAATATCCATTTTTTTGTGATAAGCCAATTTTTTACAAATTTATATACTCGCATTATACAATTTTTCTCAGTTTGTTTGACACTCTCAGTTATGTTTACGTTTAGCTGAAGACATTTTAATTTCAAAGCTTTAATTTTAATTATTTTGGATTTAGAAAACTTTTTTTTTTTTTAATCCGAATGAATGGTTGTGGTGTGGAACTTTTAATTGATGTATATTCCGAAACATAATTACGTTCCTCTACAGATTGTTGATACATTTCATTGCAGTCTTTGATTAATCGTTTGACATTGACATATCTTTATATACTTTGTATGATTTGTAGATTGGTAAACAGAATAATCCGTTTTAGGATGATATGTATTTACATAGTTACTACACACAGTAGTATTTACTCTTCACGGTTAATATCTTTTTATTTTACAAAAATGACGTGAAACACAAAATCCACTATTGTATCGAAATGTCATTTTGAAATGTATTTTTCATTCCGTTCCTAGTTTATTAACTGAGCATGTGAATACACGTATATCACAAACTGCTTAATATTTACAAAAGTCGCCTAAGAGAAGCAATGCGTTTGCGATCTGGACACATTTCAACTGATTTAATGAATGCTTGTCGGGAGGAATCTAGGTCGCCCAACATCTGCAAAGTTATACCAAGAATATTGTAGGCTTTAAAGATTGTCATTGAATCCTTAATAAAATAATTGTCTGCTATAGCCGATTGTAAAGTTTGGAGGCAATTTTGGCATTGTCAAACATTATTGAGATGATAATGGCAAAGAAAGTTGAGGAAATAAGCATACGCTAAAGACGGAAAATGGTGATACACTTTTTCTATCTCTAATTCGACTTGCAGTTCATCTGGTATCAACTCAGAGTTACTTTGAAATATAATATCATCTATAAGCAATATCTTCATAAGTTGAACAAAACTCTTCTCCTGGATTGATTTCAATTCTAAATATTGTTGATGAATATTCGACATTTTCATGAAGTAGTATAGTTTTTCAGGGGTATATTTCGATATAGAATACTTGATGATGTACAACGCTTTTTTATATTGTTTTGTCTTATAGAAAAACGAAGCTACCATCAGCCATCCTGACGCAGCGTTATGATTAATGCTCTGTAGAAGAGTACAAAGACAAGAACTATACTGTTTGAGTTGGTCTTTGTTACTACTTTGTTTACCGTTAAGTGATATAGACTGCGCATATGATGTACACTTCATAGACCTGAAATATACATAAAGGTATTTTATTGATGATTTTTTGCAGGACATTATCTCTTGTATTCCTTTGTGGTATGTGTATTTGTCAGCTCTGCAACCATATGGGATGTTACTTAACACATTCATTAACTCGGAGTTCAGTAGTATTTCAATTATATTCAAATCATGAAATGCATTCGGTGCAATGGGAAAATTAGACATTGATATGTAAAATTTGGAAAGTTGATCTGAAAATAAGATGCACTGCCAACCGTAACTATGCAAGGCAGATAGTTTATTTCGAAGTATTTCACGAGCTCGCCCCTCTGTTTTGTTCTCAAACATATTGTTCTCTGGAATAAAGTAATGCCAGCAAACTGAATACTCATCGCATAAAACAATGTATAAGATTATCTGGTTTCCAAACAGATAGTGGTAATTCCTCTGATATCCACAAAATAATTGTGTTCAAGAAATAAGAACACAGTAAATCTTCACATTCGATGTTAATTGCTATAGCATCTTTTAAAATAATTTTGAGGAGAGCATAACATAACAATTGCGTATGCGTAAATGAATTAATTAGAATTTTTCCCCAACAGAAAAAGATATTCGCCATTCTACATTCTCCTTTGGCGACCCTTTACTCCGATAGGTACAAAAAGTACTCCGTGTTTTATGATATTTTGTTTGACATACGCGCATGACCATGAGTTTCTTGATCTTGATATCCATCGACCAGCAGAAGATATCCATGTTTTACAATGTTAAAATAAGGGCAAAGTCGACGTTTCCTTCTTCATCAGTCGTACACGGCCCATGAATTTCACCATTTGCATCATTTGAAAGGTGTTGTTAACATAAAGCGTTTGAAAAGAACAGATTTCCTTCCAGTTCTTCACACCATTTAGGTACACAATCACTATCACTTTGTTCTACTAGCAACTGAGTAAAACCAGGTTTTACATTGTCCGTTTCCATTCTACAATATGTCATATTCGGAGCAAATAAAGGTCCTTGTGTCTACATAATCCTTGACCGTAATCATATTAAGTCTAATTCTTTTAACATAATTATCTGTTCCAACAAGGTTCCGACACAAATACTGATACAGAGATAGTGATGCATGTGATGTGTCTTGTGAAACTGAATATTTTATAAAAAAAAAAATAATTAGCATTTACAAGGTACAAAAGATTCAAACTACAAGACAAAAATTGAATGTAAATATTCAATATAAAAGATGTGTATTGTACAGAAAAATAAATAAGTTTGTGATTCAAAGGATATTATTACAACACTTAACGTGTATATATTTTTTTTTTTTTTTTAATTTGACAATGGACCACAAAACAAAACTAGATATAATCATTATTTTTTCACATTTTCAATTTTTCAATTTTTGAATTTTACAATGTATTATGTACGTCCTTATCTTGATAAGAATATCACAACTTTCGTTTTGAACATGTTAAAGTAAACAAATGTATGTATGAAAATTGACTTTTTGTGTATGTGTGTGTGTTTTTACAAAAGATCGTAAATGTCCTCAAATTAAATTCCATTTTATAAAGAAATTGTCAAATTACTTTACAATATTTACCTGCCATCTTGTTTGGTCTGTCAAAACAGGAATTATCGTTACATCGATACGCAATGTTTAAAGTATTAACCTATAAACGACTGTTATGTCAACATTGACATATAATTACATTTAAACATGTTAAAGGACCCGTTGTAACATATATTTATTTTTTATGCAGCAAAAAATACTGCAATTTAATTGGTTGACTACCTCGGTGTGAATAACACCCCACCCTTGTTCACCCAGGATAAAAAAAATTTTGCCAATATTTAAAAAAAAAAAAAAATGGCCAAAAAAAAGAAAAAAAAAATCCCCAAAAAGGAAAAACAATAAAAATTAGAAGAAAAAAATAAAAAGAAAATGCTAAAAAATAATAAAAAAATTAAATTCAAAATTAAAAAAATATGTTTTTTGTTTGTTTTTATTTTGCAAACTCAAAACACACAAAAATTTCTGACTTTTGCCAAAAATAAGTAAAAAAAGTATTTGACAGTGTGCAGCAACATGGACATTGAAAAAATATTACGCTGGAAAATTTTCATTACCAGTGTTACAATTTTAAATCCTGGTTTCAAAATGAGTGAAGGAACTGTTCACCAGAAATAAATTCGTTATCTTGTTGTAATCAGGGATGTTCGAAATTTAACACACAAAGGTGTAAAATTCTGTACACCCCTGACTACACCAAGATAACTAATAGTATATACTATGTTCACACATGGGAATATGAACCGATCATCGGATTTTTACAGAATTTAGGACAAAATAAAAATCTTTCATTTAAAACATTTAGACTTTAATTTGTTCTTGTTAAAAAATATATAACTTACAAATGTACAAAACAACACAAATATTTGTATAAACCACTTGGACAGAATTCCGTGTTGTGAGATTTGTACTTAACAACATATTCAATTGTAGAAACCATGTGAAATGGATATAAAACAGGGTCCTTCCTCCCTCATTTTTATCATACTTTAATCTTTTCCTTATTCCAGCTAGGTCCTATTATCGTCTCTGCCAACACATAAAAACTAATATTTTTCATGAAAAAGTTATGAATAGGGTTTTATATGGTCATGATAAAAAAACAACTTTTAAATGGTTACAACAATCAACATTCACGATAACCCCATTTAACATAATTCCTAGTTTTAAGATTTGTACTAAACAAAATATACAGTTCTAGAAAACCAAAAATATCGATTGAATGGAAATACATATCTGTAAAATATGTTTTACAGTCTTTTACGAGTTGTTCAACTGAATGCACATATATCACAACGGGCCCATAAGTGTAAGTCTCTTTACAGAAGTGGTACCTTTAATCCGGATCTATTTCAACTGACCGCATAAATGCATGTCGGGCGGATTCACTTTCTCCTAACAATTGTAAAGCTATTCCAAGAATTTTGTAGGATTCAGATTGAAACATTATGTCTCTTTCCATACAATAGCTTTCATCTATAATAATTTGTAAAGTATGGAGGCAATCCTGACACTGTCTGACATTATTGAGATGATAATGACATAAAAACATTAGAAAATATGCATAAACTATAGAGGGAATACGATATTCAATATCTTCCACTTCCATTTGTAGTTCATTTGGTATTAGCCCAGAGTTTATTTTAAATGTCAGATTATCTATAAGCATGATTTTCCACAAATGTACAACACTTGTTTTCTTGAAAAATTGCATGTCGGACAATCGAAAACGACTATTCGACATATCAATGAAGCGGCATACTTTTTCGGGGGTACATTTCGATATAGAATATTCGATGATTTTTAACGCATTACTATACTGTTTTACTTTATAGAAAAACGACGCTAACATCAGCCATCCAGAAACACTGTCATGATAAATATTTTGAAGGAGAGTACAAAGACAGGATTTGTATTGTTTGTATTGACGTTTATTACTATTTCTAGAACTAATTAGTTGAACAAACTGCGCATATCGTCCACATATTACTGACAAGAAGTATGTTTTTAAGTATTTTAGTGACGATTGGTGACAGGAAATTATCTGATATATTCCTCTTTGGTATTCAACAGTGTCAAACTCATTATCATAAGATATACTATTAGCCAAATATAATAATTTTGAATTAACATTTTTTGCTAACTCGATAGTATGCAATGTATGTGGTACGATAGGATTCATCCACATTGATATCTGAAAATTAGATAATTGATCAGAAAATAACAAGCATCGCCATCCGTAACTATGCAGCTTATAAAGTTTATCTAACAGTATTCTACGAGCGCGTCCCTCTATTTTGTTCTCAAACAAGTTGTTTTCTGGAATGAAATAATGTAAACAAATTGAATAGTCAACAGAATAAAGCAGTCTGCTTAAACATCGCATAAAACAATGTATAAGAGTTTCTGGTTTCCATATTGATTGTGGTAATTCTTCTGATATCCAGAACATAATTGTTTTCAAGAAGTATGAACAGAGTAAACCTTCACATTCGGTGTAGGTTGATATTACATCTTTCAAAAGAATTTTCAGGAGGGCATAGCATAACAGTTGTGTATGTGTAAAAGTATTTATAAGAAATTTTTCACCAACAGAAAAAGAAATTCGCCATTCTATATTCTCTTTTGGTGATCCCTTTACTCCTACTGGTACAAAAAGTACTCCATGTTTTATAATACTTTGTTTGGCCTTGTAACTTGGCCATGAGTTATTTGATCTTGTTATCCACTGTGATGCTTGTGATATCCATGAAGTACAATGTAAGCAAATGGCACAGTCAAAGTTTCCCTCTTTGTCAGATATACATGGCCCATGTATTACATTATTTGAATTACGCTTGATTCCTTGTTTATATAATGTGCTCGACAAATAATGTTTTCCATTATGTTCTTCAAAGTATTTAACTACACTTTGAATATAATTTTGTTTAACTTGCAACTGAGCGAAACCAGCTTTTACATCATCTGTTTCCATTGACAAATATAAAAAAAATAAATTTAAAGACGTTTGGACGTTTTCATAGACCTCAATCTTTTTATTTACATACATTACATCTAAATCACTTCCTCTCATCTCAAGTCCTTCACCAAAACTTCCACTTGTGATACGGGTTGTAGCCTTGTCACCTGTCATATTATCCCTGATAGTATTAATCAATCTCAAATTTTTAACATGATTCTCTGTTCCAACTATATTCTGACACATATAACGATACAGTGCTAATGATATGGTTTTTGATTCTGTGTCTGAAATAAACATGTCATAAAAAAAGGTTTTCTTATAAATACATTATCCCTGATACTGATGCTAACATAGATATACTAGTGATTACAATACAATTGTTTGAACTATTTTAAAAGAGACACAGAAGATACCAATTTGAAAGTGATAGTCAAATTCTCAAGTTGAAGATAAAAAAAAACAGGAATAAAAACATCGCAATATTAGGAATCAAATGATTGCCGGATTTGCAATGATAATTCGTGATACTGATCAAATGGTTAAACTGTATATTGAAATTTGTAAAAACAGCTGTTTCTCAAACCAAGCCTCTTTTGGGGAGATCTTAAATAATCATAGAAAATTAATGGTTACATACTGGTTCCAAGTTATGCTCTCTGTGTTCCATTTTACACATTTTACAGAAACATAACTTGGGAATGTTACCAGTAAATTAACATGTGCATATTGTTTACATTGAAATCTGTGGTAACCTTTCATTCGAGGTAGGGGTAGTTAAGAAAATAAGTGTTAGTTTAAACTCTGAAAAGTTCAGGGCATATAAACGTTGAAAATATGCCGCACAGCCCTATATTTTTACCCTTGAAAAAAATTGAAGTGCATATGAACTTTCAATTCTAGGACAAAACTTCAAAATAAAAGTGGTACAGTTTTAGTCGTAACATGAGTTCCTATGGGAAAGTGCATTGTCAATATTTACAGAAATGCAACCTATAAGGAGTAACATCTGTTCTTGTGTGATATATAATTTGAACATATTTTTTTAAGATAAAGGAAATAAATGAATTCACGAGAAAACGGCTTCTGTTTCTCTTGAACGTAAATAAAACAACCCTTGTAGATTTCGAAAAAAGCAGGCTTATGCCGCTACAAGGCAGCACTCGCACCAGTAAAGTGTAATGGATTAGTATTAGTTGTAATAACTTGTTTCCTAATTCACTATAAATAAATGTTTTTTTTTAAACTAACGGCTTTCATCTGCTCGTGTCCAAGTAGTAGTATTCTATAGAAATTGAGACTTCTTTTAAAATTACGTACCTGCCATTTTGTTTAAGCAATTCAGTTGGGTATTTCCATTTCGTTTTAAATCTACTTTCGTTTCTATTTTTAACCAACAATCAAATATAAAATATTGGTTTTTTTTAATCAATAAGGCACGAAGAAAATATGAATATTTAAAACGACAAACATATGCATATCCATTAACAGTACAGGTGAATATAAAAAGAATAAAATGTTAGAGGAGAGCCAGCTGGGTAAAAGGAAGACAGTTTCACTGTTACATGTGTTAATAGTGGAGATAATTTGTGTCATTTTGGTATTAAAATAGTTGCAATTTGATTGCTGATTGTTTGTGTTAAAGCTTATTTTCATTTGAGGACACATTCATTTTTTGCATTTTATCTTAATTTCAAAATATGAGTAATGAAGGCTTTTCGTCATGTTTTTTGACAAAATTATTTTTAATTAATTATTCTTTTCAACATTCCAGAATATTCATTTGAAAAATCGAAAAAAAAAACACCTCCGTTAATTCTTACTTCAAAATTTTATATAAAAAGATGTGATATGAGTGAGTATAGATGTCAGTAACATTGAGATATTTGCATAAGGTTTTGTAAAACTTTGTCATCATTTGACTTGTTTGATTTAATCCCATTTCATAAAGATTGTAAATCAAAAAGTGTTCATTTTGGCTAATTGGTAAATATGTGCTATCAAGTATTATAATGATGTTTTGTTGACATTCTAAGGAACCAGTTTTCGATCATATTCAAATTGTAGACAAACTGTTTTACATCATAGAATATATTCTTCAATTCAAGACAGAACACAGCAATATTAACTACAGACATAGGGGACTGTTGTTGGTATTCTCATCTCTGCTCATTTCCTTCGTACCTTTAGCTCCTAATTTTTCAATACCTCTTACCCCCCCGAAAAAAACATATTGATATCATTATATAAAAAAAATTAAATCAAAATTTGTTCATTTTTTTTCTTTTTTCTACAATTTTATAATGAATGATTTGGCTAATTATTTACAATAATCTTGGTTCTTTCACATGTAAAGTCTGTGTGTTTGTTTATAAACGCTGATGTTTGATCATTTCGCATTCTTTTTTCATTTTTTGTTTACTTTGAAAAAAAATATAGGTGTCTCCTGAATTATCCTTTTATAGTCTTTTCAAAACAAAATGTTTATAGATACAATTGAATAATCAATTTAAATGGGTTCTTAAATTTATTGTTTACACTTTTTAAATTTAAAGATTTGGTTATTATGGTGATGAAATAACAAGTATGGGGAAGTTTAAAACACAAGCAATGACACAAAAAAAAATACCAAGGGGGATGAAAATGAAACCAGTGTTAAGACGTCTTACTGTACTGGTTTTCGATCAAATTTTCATCATTCAACCAAAATATAACATATCATAAAACTGCTTGGTACACCTTTCCTTTATATTTCATAGACGCTTAAAGATACTATATTTTTACAAAATTGTATGAAAAAGGCTATAACAGTTAAATATAAACGGTCAATTATATTTTATCTGTTTCAATGCTGACGGCAGCCATCGGGGTGATCTTACACTGACACAATGCGTCCTCATTTGATAACTATAACGGAATACGGACTGATAATACCGATGAGTCCTAATCATATATACATGTCATCCTGTATGGCAAGCCGTGTTGCTATTTATTCTAACTTCAAGATATCTCATAAACTTTATAAGATATCTTTATATTATATAAGATATTTATATATTTATATTTTATTTTCGCCACCTCTTTAACCAAAAACATTGTGTGCCACTTTATTTTTTTTTCGCCAAGAAACACAAATATATCTTCTTTTAAAATTTTCCTTTTTTTCCAGCCCCCCCCCCTCTCCCCCCTTAATAAACGAGTTTGCCCCATTGTTGTTTTTATTGCTGTATGTAAGATATTTTTGTATCTTATTAAGGAATATTATTTTTCAACTACATTATATAACCAAGACAAATTAACTGATATGAATTTTGTAGTTCATGGACCATGTATATTTTTCACAGAAGGAACGTATGACCATGCCATTTGCTTACATTGTCCAACATGTTTATCACAAGCATCACAATGGAAAACAAGATCAAATAACTCATGGCCAAGTTATAACTATAACAAATTATTATAAAACATGGGGTCCTTTTTGCACGAATCGGAGTTAAGGGATCTCTAAAAGAATGGCGATTTTCTTTTTCTGTTGGTGAGAAGCTATTATAAGACACAACACAGATCGTATGCCTGAAATTTTTGACATTGTTATTTTTAACCCATGTCAGTTTTTTAATATAATCACCTCTTTCTGTTACGATTTGAATAGGTACCCATAGTCCGATATTTTCAGGTAAATACCACCAAATAATCAATCATATGATCGATTCACAATGAATATTTCTGATATTAATTAAATTGTAAAATTCGACAAAAGCTGACTGGGTAATAAAACTGTCGTTTTAGGGAGTACAATTTGTTCTCGATTGCAAATGCACACTGTTTATACCATAAAGTGATCTGGGTTTCAAACATTTGACTGATCTGCCCTGATCATATGCATTATAAAATTGAAAATGGAAATGGGGAATGTGTCAAAGAGACAACAACCCGACCACAGAAAAAAACAACAGCAGAAGGTCACCAAAAGGCCTTCAATGTAGCGAGAAATCCCCGCACCCAGAGGCGTCCTTCAGCTGGCCCCTAAACAAATATATACTAGTTCAGTGATAATGAACGCCATACTTATTTCCAAATTGTACACAAGAAACTAAAATTAAGATAATACAAAACTAACAAAGGCCAGAGGCTCCGGACTTTGGACAGACGCAAAAATGCGGCGGGGCTTAACACGTTTATGAGATCTATAGATTTACAATCAATGTAGAAGAATCAAGTCCAACTTGTTGTTCTATAAAAAAATCAAACTATTCCCGTCTGACAATAAAACAAATGCCGAGGAATGGGATTTGACGTTCGTGACACAACGCGGGGTATATTCCATTCACAGATACATCAAGAAGACATTACACTCAATGCTGCGTGTAGGTAGAGTGATGCACGTTAAAGATATAATACAACACCTTATTTTGCGTTCGTACCAGGATATGTTGCTTGTGGCTGTCCATATTTTCATCCGATTTACCTAGTTTGCAGAACCTTCTATTTGGATATTTGCTTTTATTATTTGTTATCGTTTGGAATAAAAGGGAATATAAATATAATTGTGCCTGTGATTTTCATATTCTGCATTAAAAAGTAAAACAACAAAAATACTGATCTCAAAGGAAAATTCAAATATGGCAGTTCCTTATCAAATGGCTCAATCAAAATTTCAAACTCATCAAACGAATAGGAAACAACTGTCATATTCCTTGGTACATGCATTTCATTATTTAGAAAATGGTGGATTAACCTTGTTTTAACATAGTCTTTAAGCCATCTAATTAATTATCGAGTTGACCCCTAAAGTCATCCGATGACCATTTTTAAGCGATGTTAACATTAATTATAGATATTGATAGATTAAGGAAACTCGTGCTATTAGATTATTCTAGGTCTATTTAATTTCATATCATAGATGAAACTTAAATGTTTATCATCTTTTTTACTTGAATGATTTTTTGTAGATCGAATCAGTCAATCAAATGATTTACCTAATATGTTTCACTTTCAATGTTGACATTCTTTTCCTTGAAATAACTTTAGGCATTCAATTCAGTGACATGTGTTATCCACCTTAAGTCAAGGGTTAAACTTGAAGTTCAAATGTATATGGATTCAATGAGGTCGAATTATTCACTCGTAAGTGAATAATTCATAATCAATGTTTTTAAGCTAATTTTGACAATATTGAACCATACTGGCTTCTAAAAGCTAATTTTTATTTCACTATTTGCATTTGATTAATGATTGAGCCAAAAATAAATTATATCATATTTATTATATCTCTCGAAACTAGTGCCAAGTACAGCTTATTGAAAATGATAATAAAAAATTTAGGTCATTGATGAATCAAAAAAGATATTTTTGGCATTTTTTCACCAAAGGGAGATAATTTGGAGCTTTTTGCAAAAATATAAACATTGTAAAAGTCATCTGGGGTCAAAACGATTTATTTTGGTTTATTTTTGTACCATATAATAACGTAACAACTGGTAGTGTAATAAATACAGTTTACCTTTGTTTCTCACTTAAAAAAATAAGAATGTTTGTATTTCGAAGTGGACCTTTAAAGCACATTAAAATGGCAATTATTCTATTTGTTAATGCATTCTGGAAACCAACCTTTTATCAGTTATACAGTTAACAGACTATGTATATATATATTTTTAGTACGATCTTCTTTTGTTTTAAATTCAAAAAAGAAAGTTTTCGAAATTTAAAAGTGTCATCAAAATATATTTACTCTGATTATTAACGTGTACACATAAAATTAATGATCATATATAAATAAAGACATTCTTAGAAAATTATGTAAACGTTATGTTGTATACAAGTTTATCATTAAAGGATCATACAGAATTAACAACATCAGTATATAACATACCTGTCATCGTAGTTGATCTGTTACCGTTAACGTGGCAATCTGTGTTCTCGTTTCTAACTGTAATTGTTTGCTATTCTATTTAAATGTCAAAAAACCACCTACACATTACTTATGGTTGTACTTCAATCATACTTTTTCATTGGATAAGTTTACCATGTATGCATATTGTTATAAGTAGCAGTCGAAGGTTAAACCATAATTTAACAATAAACGGAAATATAAAGAAGGTTGAGGTACAATAGACGGAAAAAGTGTCTTGAATATTTAATTTTAGAAAATGATTAAAAGAATGGATCAAACTACCAACAATTTACACATTTTCCGTTAAGTAGATATACATGTAAGAGACATCCATAATGCAATTCACCACCATCGATAATCTTATTACCCACTGATGCTCATTTACATGTAATATATTTTTTTTCAAAAACCGTTTCAAAAAGTATACCCACAACCAAACAAAACAAATTTTTTTTTAAAGGTAAACGATTCTTTGTTTGAAGTATAATTATATTAAGTTAACGTTAAGTTAAAAAGATACACACACTTAAGTTGTTAAAGGTATCAAAATACATAGCTCATTATGCATTGATAAAAGGCCACACTTTGGTAGTCAGTTATGCAATTGATACGATATTCTCGTGCTTGCATTTCCTATCATGATTTTCTTGATAGAGGGTTGCTGCTCACAAGGAAGATATTAAACCAAGAGTCCAAATGATCAAGTTGAAATCATCCCTTCGTAAATTTTACGGACGCCATCACGAGTTGGTTGACTGTTATGGAATAACCGTTTCACAAATGAGATCGGATATTTTCCTTACGTCGTAACTACAATCCCCTTCCCTTTCATTAATGTGACCTACCGAATTAGACTATTTACCGGATTTGTAATCACATAAGCAACACGACGGGTGCCACATGTTGAGTAGGATATGCTTACCCTTCCGGAGCACCTGAGGTCACCCCTAGTTTTTGGTGGGGTTCATGTTGTTTATTCATTAGTTTTCTATGTTGTGTCATGTGTACTATTGTTTTTCTGTTTGTCTCTTTCATTTTTAGCCATGGCGTTGTCAGTTTGTTTTAGATTTATGAGTTTGACTGTCCCTTTGGTATATTTCGTCCCTCTTTTATGTTGTATAACTGCTTAATAGAATCTTTAATTTTATAATATTGATTTGAATCTGTATACGTAATGACAAAAGGTCAATTGTGGTGTTTCATGGATGTCATAAAATGTTGGCCTCGGAATACTTGACCAAGCTCACAAATAATTGATATGAGTCTGGGATTTACACAAAAGATATTTTACACATTAACATTTTTATGAATACATTTTGTAGTAAAGTATTTTGATTAGAAAATAATGTGTCTCACATCTAAAAGCAAATCCAAGATACTAAAATACAATAGAAGAAATTTAAAGTAGTAGGGAAAAAAACCACAGACAACATCATGACCAGAAAAAGGCGGACAGAAAAATGTGTTTCAATTTCAATTATCGAGAAAAAGCAATTTCGTAGTATTTTGTGTTTGATTCATAAGGAAAATTTTAGAAATGTTAAAGTGTCATAAAGTTTATATTTAACCTCTACATTAACTTAAACACAGACAATTAATGATCATATATAAATAAATACATTCTTAGAAAACGTAAATTAAATAAACGTTATGTTCTATACTAGTTTATCGTTTAAAGATCATGCAGAATTAACAACTTTAGTTTCTGATTGCAGTTGAGATTAAAGAACAAATAAATGTTACCAAGCAAAAAAAGCAGATATTTTTATAAGGTTGGCACATATAAAGAAAATAGTAAATTGTAGAGCTTATAATACATAAACAGGTACACAAGAATTACCAAAAAATATACTGAAAGGTAGCAAAAACCACGAAAGCCAACAACACCCAATTGATATTGAAATCCTAACATAGATATATAAACCACGCTCAACGTATATTTAAACAGAAGATGTGATATGATTGCCAATGAGACACCTGTCAAAAATCGACCAAATGACGCAGAATTTAACATTATAGGTCACCATACGGCCTTTTCTTTACAAGACTTCACGTCGTAAAACTATAACTCACAACAGAATAGACGCACAATGCAATCTTAAAACAGGATAACCACAAACTAGAACGAAGAAGTTAATAAAGGCAAGTATTTGGTACATGGATTATAATCAGGTCTGTTGAGCATTACTAACTTCTTGTACACTTTTTTATCGGCAACTTTCAATATGTTATATTATATTATGAACACAAGGAAAAAGATATATTTAAACAATACATCTAGTTTTTAATTTCCTTTTAACAGGAAATTTTCACTTTCACTTAAACTAATAATAGATATACTTGTATTCATATTCGCCCAAGACGAATAACAAAGAAAGCATTTTTGCTTTTGTAAAGTACATTTTTGAAAAAAAATAAAAAAATCTCCAGTAGATTTTAACACGCTTTATCGATTGTTTTTTGTTTGCTGTAGATATAAAGTGGCAAATACTTTGTTTTTGCTTACGTTTTCGTTTTTTTTTTTACATAAACGAAACAGGAAGATATTATTTCTTAACACACGAAACTAACTTTACTTTACACCCACATCAGATAATTATTTATCTTTTCCTTTCACATGATTCTTAATCATTCTCGTAAGTGGTTAGTACTTTTGATCTGATATTCATTTATGACAATACTAACAATTGATTAATATTTCCCTTTAATATGTAAACATACCATTTATATTCGTATATGGACATTTTAGTAAGTACAGGTATAAGTATATTGTACTCATAGTTTTTGTCAAAGTTAACTTTAGTTGTTGATCTTCACAGGAAAACAATTCAAATGTGTATGTCTTTTTTTCAAATTTATTTTAGGTTTCTTTGCTATTTTATTCCCTCCTAAATTTTGCCGCCCTATTAATTATCCTATTTTTGACATTTTCTCCTGTTTTAGACAGTTAACTCTTTGTTGTCATATGAGATATAGTTTGCCTAAATCTGCTGACGTATTATGACATCGTTAGTAATTTCTCCCCATATATTGTGCAAATCACATTTCTAAGCTGCATAATTCATAATGAATATAGAGGAATTGATCAATAAGCATAGGAGGGTAAAATGATTACATATGATTATACAGAAGACCATCCATTTTTACAGAAGTTAGTGTTACACACATTTTTCTCTACACGAAGTTTTTTACGCAATTTTACAAAAAATATGAGACGAAAGACACACGATTTGAATTGATTTTATTTTTATTTTTTATTTTGATAGACATATGTTAACAGTTTCAGAACTGGTACAACTTCAAGCGATTTAAATTCTACTTCTGGCTATTTTTTGGAGGGAAATATGTAACAACTGCCCCCCCCCCCTCCCCCTTCCTCCTTTTTTGCAATATGTTATAACAAAAAAATGCAGGTTTTTGCCATGGATACATACAAAAGAAATTTTTATTTTACTATTTTAACTTTTAGATATAAAACATGTAGGATGTATTTTACATACGCACATATATGACACAAAAATTAAGCTTGACTTGCAAGAAATAAAAGGAAAAGGAGATGATAAAATTTATAAGGTTAACTTGTAATATTTTTTCCAAACTGTTCATTGATTAACACTTTTACGTTTGACATAAGTTATATTGATAATTTTTGTTAGACGTTATGACAAAAAAATGTATGACGTCACTTATATGTTCTATACACATTAAACAATTGTAATACGATAACTGTGGAGACTAAGTAGAATATCATTGGTACAATGGAGTACTCTTATGACCATCTTAGTTGCTAGATTTTCTTTTTTTTTCAATTATTTTAATTATTTGTTTATAGTTTGGCATATAATAAAACAGTTGATGAACATTGTCTGCATACTTATAAATGGTTATTTACTAAGGTTCATTATCCCCAACAAAGCAACACAACACAACAGAACACAATACAATGTATGAATGTGCCTATCCTAAGTCCGCAATATTTATTTAAATAACTAGCACGCATTTGCTAAAACTGGTGCCTGTTACACGCAAAGGCTATAATAAAAAGTTTGTGAATCGGTACTGACATAAGTAAAATATCTGTTCATTAACTCTCCTTTTAAAAACGTAAAAACTCAAAGTTTTCTACTACCTGAGGCAAAGTTACTTGTAGATGAATTTAGAAATTCTTTCTTTATGCCTTCTGGTCATATTTCAGTCAATATTGAATCCTTGGCCTTCAAATGTATAAGTAATACAATTACAAAAGTACTGACAATGTGTTCAATATCTACGTATAAAATATTAATTCAAATACTGCTAACAAATTTGATGATGTTTCTTTTTCTGATTTTATTCTTTTTACCATGTATGACTATTTTGAAAGCAACTTCATTGGAAACGCCAATCTATTTCAATTACAACGTACTTGAATTGCTAGAAAAAAAACAATATCTTATTATACAGAAATCTTGTCATGAAATAAGTATGGCATATTAAAACAAGGAGTACAACTGAATAGCAATATATTATTAAAAGGCGAGTAATGAAAATCATTTTACAGAAAAAAAAACATATCTAGCTTCAAGCTTTTTTTAACTGACTAAATGATTGACAGGCGTACTCAATGTCGTCTTATTGATGTAAAGCATTGACAATTAGATTTTACGTGCTAACCATTGCATATGGATCTTTTATAAATTATTGTCTTTCAAGTATTGAAGGGCAAGTAAATACTGACACATATGAGCTAATAATAACAATAATCGTTTAGAAACTCATTAAATCTATAAGCCTAAATGTCGATAGTTGAATAAAGCATTTCTAGTGGATTATTTCAATTTTAGAAATAGGTAATATATATAAGACAAGTCCATGAATCGACACATTGTTTCAGGTGAATATTTTGATAAAGAATATTCGATGATGTGGGACACTTTACTGTATCGTTTTGTCTGATAGAAAAACCAAGCTACCAGAAAGAACATCATGTCATTCAGGTCTCAGACAGGGTATTTACTGTGGCATTCTTGGCTGAGAGCTTATATCTTTTTGATAAATGTTCCGACCTGAATTACACTTATATTACGGACTACCCCTGTCTTAGTGTTTTATCAGCGGAGGTATTTGTTAAACATTCACAAAGCAGCATATATATTTATTACATGTTTAATGTTTCTTTATATTTGAGTAATCCATTTAAATGCCCATTAAATATCCGAACATTTTTTTTTCGTTTAGAAAAAGTTTTCAATCAAGTTTCAGATATCATGTTTTGTGTTTTTATGTGTGTGTGGCTTTGTTTTAAATCGGACAACTCACACCGACACACCAGAAATAATCATAGTTTTCAGATTTTTTTACTTTTAAATTAACCATATATAAAATAGCGGTAAATGTTATAACTATTTTTCTTATCTAAATTTTCGATCGGAAGGTATAAAGTAAAAACACAAAAATACTGAACTCCGAGGAAAATTCAAAAAGGAAAATCAAAAATCAAAAGGCAAAATCAAAAGTCCAAACACATCAAACGAATGGATAACAACTGTCATATACGAATGTTTGATGAAATGTCCTGTTATAAAGCTTCAGTTTTAGTGATTTTCGAAATCGTTGTTAACTAACCTGGCGACAATTATCCCCTATATAAAAAAGAGCTATGGTTAGATTACCTATAATACAACTTTCTACACGAAGTGCATGTGAGCAATATGGACTAACAATGAAAAATTCATACTGTATACTAGTCTGTTATAAAAGGTTCCAACGTAAAAAATGTGAAACGATTCAGTGGAAAAAAACTAACAGCCTAATTTATAACAAATCAGTTTACGAAAAAAAAATATGACTGACATTAACCAACAACAACCACAGAACTACAGGTTTTAGAATTGTGACATGTACAGACAAATAAGGAAAACAGCGGATGAAACAGGTTAATGAGTGCGCAACCCTCTCTAGAAGCTGGGACAGTGGTGTAACAGCACAACAAAAGAACCAACTATAAAAAATCAGTTGAAAAGGGCTTTACTCATCAGATCGATACACAAACAAAAAATCAAATAAAAACACAGACAGGACGTGGCAGGATAATTATATATATATATATGTCGTGTATAAGTTACGATTTTGTACAGGTTATAACATGTACAAAAATAGTGTACATGTTATAACTTGTATAATGCAAAAATACAAGTTATAACATGTACAAAAGTACCTCATACATGTTATAACCTGTACAAAATATTGCTTAAAAATGGTTTTAACTTGTACAAAATTTAAAATAAATCTTAATGAAGTAAAATATACATTAAAATTCAACAATGCATGAAGAACAACAATAAATAGTCCAGAACGTGTATTTTTCTGTAGAGGAAAATGATCACAAAGTTTCAGAAATATATGTTTCATGACTTATGTTTGCAAAATGTGTTTTCATGTAAGTATATGTTTTAGGCAGTCCATCATGGCTTAAATAAGTGTGAAACTATTTACTAAAAGCTTGCATTCCTTTTTATAAACTATAAGATCATTGCATGAGGCGAATGTCCTTTTGATATTTTAAATATATATCCCTTACTTTGGAAGCATGTATTTTGTGGCCTTTGGATGTTGTCTGCTCCATGGGCGGGTTGTTGTCCTTTAGACACATACCCCATTTCAATTTCCAATTTTATTTGTAGACACATCTATCCTGGCTATTCTCTTATGTCTTTTACTGTCAACTAGAATGAAAGTATTTTACTATTGCCTTCAAAGTGGACACTCACAATTATAATTCATCAAATAAAGATATGTCCATAGATAGTCATCAGAGGATAATAAGACATGTCCTAAGATATATCTTATGACAGGTCTTAGGAATGCTTCTTAATTCGGACACCTGGACATTAACTGTCTCAAAAAGTACAAAACACACTCACATGAAGGAATAATACAAAAGTTATGAAAATGTTATTGAGGTCAATATCATCTGTTGCGATAATAGAAAAATATCCTTATTTTTTTATTTTGTAAAGTTAAAACCATTTTTAAGCAATATTTTGTACAGGTTATAACATGTATGAGGTACTTTTGTACATGTTATAACTTGTATTTTTGCATTATACAAGATATAACCTGTACACTATTTTTGTACATGTTATAGCCTGTACAAAATCGCAACTTGTACACGACATGTATATATAGTTCATCCATCGCAACAAAAGACACTGAATACAGAACGGAGAGTATTCGCAGTTACTGGCAGCTAGTTGAAAGTCAATAACAACTAATAAAAAAAATCCTGGATTAAAAAAATATATCAATCAGAACGCATCCAACATCCAATTGATTTTAGTGTGAACACGCTATTAACATTTAGAGAAAAATTACATTGTGCATTGTCAAAGTAAGGATAATGCCAGATTGTACTACTGTGAAAGTACATCTCTATAAAACATGTAAGACCTAGTATGTTCTAATCTACATATAACAAATCAATATCAGTTTAAATATAAACAATATTCAAAGGTTGCTTACAGTGTTGATAAAGTAACATTTAAGAGTAAGTGCATTTTAAGGATCATATCTCAAATAATGGCCTATGTAAACAACTTCCCCGTCAAATTAAGGATGAGATATTCCTTTTGAAAGAATGTACAGTTAAATTTTCAAACCAAATCTTTGTATCTATGGAAGACTTAGTAAATGTTTAAATTATTTTTTGGTAATGAAATCCTTGATTTAATAATTTGATAGTAACACATAGATTACGCTCATTTAAATCCATTTAAAAAAACACGAGCATAGCGAATGAGTTGTGATATATAAAAACCGTAAGACGTTGCTACAGGAATATCCCCGTTCAAAAACGGAAAACTAGCAAAAGAGAAAGATAACTCATCCCTTTTGTCGTTAATTTTTGTGCAGAAAAGACATATCTAAAATCTATGATTAGACAGATATTGCTGTTGATATCTGAAAAATTAATTATTCTGTTGCACAATTTTCACTTACAATATCCTCTGAACAGTCAGCAAAAAATTTCTTTTTTATTCATTTAGAAATGTTTGATTTTCATTGTATCAAACAATTATTGATATACATCTATCTTTGTTCGGGTTTTGAAAGTAGTCTTTTGTTTAAAATATGATCCGTGCTAAGGATTTAAGTTAATTGATTTCGGAAGAAAACATATCAGGGACGTTACTTATGTTTTAATAACGCAATTGTACGTAAAATATAGGTATTTAAATAAAAATTGAGTTATTTTGAGTTTCAATAGAAGTTTTGAATACATAAAGTGTTTTTAATACATTTTTACATTAAATTGTTACACGAAGTTAATAATTAATCACATTTAAGCATAAATGAAAGATAAACAAGTGACTGTGATAAAAATGATAACAAACATAAGTTCAGTAACTCATTATATACATCTTTTAAAAAAAATAGTCAGCACACTTATGTAAATAATTGATACAAATGTTTGGCTTACATATACAAATAAGTTAAGGTTCATCATAACAAATGAGCTAATATGGTTGTACTTACACCTCAAAACTTACTCTGATTACGGACAAATTTATGCAGTTGGCGAAGTTTAAAGGTCTGACACTACCTGTATACATTACTTTTTTTGGGGCATTTTTATTTTCGTTTCTGCTGTTGGTGTATACTAAACAAACATCAGAATGACATTTGATACTTTCACTGAGTTGCATTTTTTTATTCACATTTTTTTTGTTATATTGAATCTCTTTTTATTTGCACATGCTCATAGTAATAAAAGAGGGACTAAAGATACCAGACGGACAGTCAAACTCATAAAACGAAAATAAACTGACCACGCCTGGCAAAAAAAGAAAGAAATCAAACAATAAAACTATAGAACACATGAAACAACATAGAAAACTAAAGAATAGACAATACGAACCCCACCAAAAGCAAGGAGTGATATTGGGTACTCCGGAAGGGTAAGCAGATCCTGCCCCACATTTGACACCCGTCGTGTTGCTTATGTTATAACAAATCCGGTAAATAGTATAATTTGGTAGGTCACATTCATGAAAGGGAAGGGGATTGTAGTTACGACGTAAGGAACATATCCGATATCATTTCTGAAACAGTTATTCCATAACGGTCAACCAACTCGTGATGGCGTCCGTACAATTCACGAAGGAATAAGTTATACACAATATGTAAACACATTCGACTGTTGCCTTAGACTGTTGTCTGCTCTATGGTCGGGTGGTTGTCGCTTTGACATATTCACCATTTCCTTTCTCAATTTTAACAATAGTTATATACAACAAACAGAAGACATGAATAATATTTGATAGACACAGCTGTAACCATTTCTTTATATATATCAGAAAGGGACATGGCTTTTACATTTTCATAGATTTACATCGTTATTTAGCTCGAAAGTTTTAATCACATGTCATGTTTATGTAGGGAATATATAGCTTTTCTCAAAGATTTTGTTAATTATTGAGACTTAAGATGTAGTGAGTACAATTTTATAATGATGTGCAATTTTATTTGTTATGAGTGTGTTCTTATTAAGACGACAGATTCAAAAGTGTTTAATGTTTAATGTTCATTGGTTTAAATAAAACTTGTTGTCTCGGCTGCAATAAACTTTGAAAAATGTGAATTATACTGATTACATTCAGTAGTCTACGACAATGCAAACTATTAGTATAAAGCTTTGTATTTTATAGCTAACTTAAATTGTTAAATGGATGCATGTAAGAACTTATCAACGACAGCAAGTAATTTAATCTGATAAATAAATCTATCATTTCAGTTTCTGATATATATTGACAATGTTCTGTTACTTAGAAATGTAGATTCCAATGAGTGCTTACATACATTTGAACTGCAGTCTAGCTGTTTCATATGTTAATACTCTTCACGGTATTGAATCAGCGGGACGACTTTAAGAAAAAGTTATAATGCGGCGATTATTGAAATCTGTCAGCGATACGAAAGGAAAAGTGATAAGTATCCTGAACTATCTGGAATGTCCTATCATTGTCTGAACTCAGTCGTTTAAGTTCGTAATCCGGGGTTCACACATTGCCGATTATTGCTCCCGTTTGAGATTAGACAGCGATACGACAAGAAAAGTGAAAAAGTCGGATAAGTATCCCCAATTATCTGGAATGTCCTATTATTGTCTGAACGCAGTCGTTTTAGTTCGTACCAGATTCCTACTGGTCGGGAAGGGTTCGAATAGTTCGGCAGAGCACCCCGACAGTTAGATGCATCCCGTAACATTCGAGGAAACTCAGCCGATTTTGTCTAGTCGGATTACAATCGTGCCTATGTCGTGACAGATTCTGCTGTATCGGATCGAATTCCTAACAATGTTCTGTGTATTCGGGACGGTGTCCTGTGGTACGGGAATGATCTGGAGAAATTTTTCATTGCTGTTTTTCTGCCGATTGAGTCCAGATTGCATCCAGATCTTGTCAATTGCGAACCGTTTTTGCCGAAACCGTTCAGAAACAGTCCCGTTATAATTCTAAATTCGTCAATGATACCCAAGTCAGAGTCCCGACAATTACAGAACACAATACGACTGAGACCAGACAAAGCCGTTTGCAATGCGATAGAGCGGACCGTGAAAGGAATACGTTCCGACAGTACCTGATCATCCCGAGTATGCCGACAGTTTTCGAACGGATAACTTCCGTCAGCGTCGGTTCACTGTCTTGTCACTATCTGATCTCTGTCGGATAACATTCGGTAGAATCGAGACGCAGTCGTGACGGAACCGGTCGAATTTTACCTGGCGAAAGAAACAAATCGGATAAGAAGCGGATTTAGAACGGGATTATCGGGATAAATTCACTTGGAAAGGTTGAATATCGACGCTTCCTGAACAATATCTGATTGTTGTCGTGATTAATTTTTTTGTTTTACACATTTTACAATGTTTAAATTAAAGTTTGAATTTCCATCCACGATTCATAGGATCTTGATCAGACTTTTTAATCGGGAATGGTCCTGTCAAGGACGTCAGTAAAAATCGTGAATGTGAGCTTAATAAATAAATGAGTTCAGCTTTAATAGTCAGCCGTAACATTCCATATGCTCATTCGTTGACCTATCTATATATATACTGTAATAGATTTAATGAGCTTGATTGAAACAAAAAAAAATCGTGAATGGAGGATATATATTTCCATAGATACAATACACAGTAGTATTTGAAATCATTGGTTTATATCAAATTATTTCACAAAAAAGCAGTTTACAAATTTGATATTGTGTCGAAATCCCACTCTGAAAATGTTTTCCATTCTACTGCCATGATAACTAGTACTCTTAATGAACTATACTAGTATATCACAACGAACTCATTTACAACAGTCGCCTTACAGAATTGTTACGTATTCGATCTGGACATATATGCATTTCAAGTGACAGAATGTATCCTTGTCGGGCGTTATACCAAAACTATTGTAGGCTTTTTTTATTACTGGAGTGGTTATGAACTACCTGTCTGTTAACTGCGAGTACTCTCAGATATATACCTAGTGCTTGTTCGGATGTACAAGTACCCGGCAACATCCACTCTGTGTTTGTCCATCTGATGAGTTTAGCTTTTTTCAACTGATTTTTATAGTTCGTGCTTATGTTGTACTGTTATACCACTGTCCCAGGTTAGGGGAGGGCTGGATCTGGCTAACATGTTTAACCCCGCCACATTATGTATGAATGTGCCTGTCCCAAGTCAGGAGCCTGTAATTCAGTGGTTGGCGTTTGTTTATATATGTTACATTTTTTGTTTTTCGTTCTTTTTATTCATATTTGTTAGTTTCTGTGTCATTTTGGTCTCTTGTGGAGACCTGTCTTATTGGCAATCATAACACATCTTTTTAATATTAAAAAGCTACCGCTGAATCTTTAATAAATTGATAGTCGGCAATTTTGGAAGCAATCTTGACATTGACAGTCACATTGTCCATCATCACTTAAATGAGAATAACAAAGAAAGTTAAGACAATAAACATACGCTAAACGCTAAAAATTATGATTAACAATACTCATATCTATTTCCACTTGCAGTTCATATGGTATTAACTTAGAGTTACTGCGAAATATGATATCATCTGTAAGCATTATTTTCCATAATTAAACAATACTTTTTTTCTAGAAAGATTTCAATTTAAGCAATTGGAATTGAAGCACAAAACATCCATCACATAGAGAAGTTTCGGGAGAACATTTTGATATAAAATACTCGATGATGGTTGATGCTGTTTCGTGTTGTTTTTCCTTATAGTAAAACGACGCTAATATTAGCCACCAAGAAACAGCGTCAAGTTGAATATTCTGATGCAGAGTACAAAGACAGGAATTATACTGTTTGTATTGGTGTCTATTACTACTTTTAGTACTGTTTACTTGAACAGACTGCGCATATTGTCCAGACCACAATGACAAGAAGTACGTATACAAGTATTTCAGTGAGGATTGATGAAAGGAAACTTTCTGATGTAAACCTCAAATGTTTTGCACACGAATCCCAAGCACGAACTACATCATTTGTCAAACACTATAATAGGGTGTTTGCAACCTTAATAGGAAGCAATGTAAGTGCTTCAATTTCAACCATCCATGTTGATGCGTAAAAGCTAGAAAAATGATTAAGAAATCAGATGCATCGCTTTTCATTACAATGAAGGTTATAAAGTTTCTCTCACAGTATTTCACGAGCGCGTCCCTCTATTTTGTTCTCAAACATGTTTTTTTTTTTTCTGGTATGAAGTAATGTTAACAACCTGAATAGTCAACAGAATAAATCAGTCTGCTTAAACATTACATGAAACAATGTAAAAGGTTTTCAGGTATCCGTATTGATTGTGATAGTTCTTCTGGGGAGGGCATACCGTATTAGTTGAAAGTGTGTAAAAGTATTTATTAGATATTTGTTTATTTTAAATGTCTGAACGTACATAGCAGCTACTTTTGCCTATTCCCCAGGACCAACATATCGTGTTTCTGCATTACAGAATAGGACGAACTCTATAATATTCCGTGGCTGGTATGAAGGTTGTGTGCTTCATTAGGGGTCCTGATCATATCCTACATGTTGTACTAAGCTTTGAATACCGAGATGTAATATAGTCAGTATTCATTTTAGACGCAGATATCTACGTTAGCGCTATAGAACCAGGTTTAATCCACCATTTTCTACATTTGAAAATGCCTGTACCAAGTCAGGAATATGACAGTTCTTGTCCATTCGTTTTTGATGCGTTTTGTTTTTTTTGTTTTTTGATTTTGCCATGTGATTATGGACTTTCCAAATTGATTTTCCTCTGAGTTCAGTATTTTTGTGATTTTACTTTCTACTATATGCAACCATTAGTGTTTTTTTGAAATAGCTCCCTAAGAAGTTATTTATAATGTTTTCGCAGGGCTTTATTTGTATTAATCCTAACGAAAAGTGATATTAAGCTACAAGTACTAGTGATATCTGATTGTCAGATTCTTTTTGAAAGCAGAGTAACTCTGACGGTTCGATATTGAGAGCCGATTCACAGTTACGATATATTTCATGCGTCTTATATCCCAGTTGCTTAAGATGGCCTTCGAATTTACTAATTGTATCTTTGAAATTCCGTGTGCTGCTGTTGTTTCGGTGGTGGTAAATAGCGTCCCCTTTTATAAATTCAGTGAAGTCTGTTTGGTTATGCATAGATGTCCTGTCTAAGTTTTTAAACGCATTAGTAGGTTTGATGTAGCTCTTTCTATCAAGGATACCAGTGTTCCTGAACCTCATCCCTTCATGTACGATTGTATCGAAAAAAATATTTCTTCGTTTGAAATTTCATAAGTTAACTTCAATTAAGAGTGATGATCATTTGCTTTTTTAAAACAAAAAACAAACTCCCCAACTTCTTTTCGTGTTGAAATAGCTATTATAAACGCAACATCTATATTCCTTCCGTAAAATAATATTTAATTTTTATACTTAAATTTTTCAATAATTTCATTGATAACTTCGAATGTTCTAATTAGAAAAATCTCTGAGCTGTATTTACTTCCCATACTAGCGCATATTTTCGGTACAAAGTATCGGTCATTAAATTCAAAATGATTGTTTTTCAACACTGTGGCTACTAACGATTTAATTGTTTCACAGGTCGGTAATTTTATCGGAAAATCTTCTTTCACTGCACTAGTATAAGCCCGTCTAACAGATTGAATAATTAATAGAACTCCATGTTGGTTTACATGCTGGTGCAGTCAAAAGAGATAAAAATGCAATCCCGATCAGGCCTTAAATATATCACTTGAATAGCTAGTTCACTTTCTTTGTGAAGTTTAGGAAGGAGACAAAAACGACTCAATCGGGGTCTCTCTTTCAATGAGCCTCGAAAACAATCATGAGTTATTCCATCAATCTCACCATTGTCAAACGTCCTGCTGATTTGTGTTGGCATATTAAATCTAATCAGCAATAGATGAGGTTCTCATGGACCTAGGCCTTGAGATGAGGAACACAGATTTATGACTCTCATTAAAAGATTGGTCTGCCATACAATTGTTGAAGCTTGTTTTAAAAAAATGACAAAAATGAACTAGGACTGGTGTTTTATAGAGCTGATGTGATGGGAAAAAAAGTATACAAAAATAAACCTGAACAAATAAATACGAAGGACATATTTTTTAATGATTTGAATAGTCAGAAATGTAGGGTTATTTCCTGATGAGTGTGACATTTACCACTATCTTTCGGGGTTGGGCACTTGACGGGAAAACGTATCACACTTGCCACCCCGAAAATGTCACCACACATGTGCAATTGTCTCAGCTCCAAGTTTATGATATGCCTGAGCAACGGAAGAAAACGTTAACATACCGCCTATGGAGAATCTAGTACGCATATTGCATTATCTACATGTAATGGATAGACTTTGTTAGATCTAGATAGTTTTCAAGTTCAAATCAAGAAGGTGTTGGTTCATAAGATGATTTCTGTCGAAACGGATGCAATCCTTGACCCTCTGTATTGCCAAAATGAAAACCACATCTCAGTTTTCTGGCAAGTTCATTAAAATCTGTCACTATATGTATGCCTATATTACACTTCTTAGGCATAAGTATAAGTTCTATGTATTGTTCGTCTGTCAATTGACAGTTAGCTAAGTTACATACATATTGTTTAGCTTTATATACCTATGCTATTTTTTCTCTTTTCTTTCTAGAAACTCGAAGAAGTTATCTTATTTTCGTTTAACAGTGTTTTCTTTCTTTTTAAATTAACGAGCCCTTTATATTGCCGATATAATTCTGGTAGTTATAATTGGGATCATAGTTATAACCTTTCCCCTAAAACAAACCACACTGGAAAAAAACAGCTGTCTGCATTCACAGACAAATGGAAACTTAATGCACAAATTTTATCTACTAATGATAAATCATGATGTTGACCCTAGCTGACCTTTTATGCCACTTATATGTATTGGTGAGTGTTAGAAGCGATATTGTGAAAATTAAAATCAATTAAAAATGACAGATAAACACTTGTTTTTTATAACAAGAAATAGAAAAATCCAATGACAACATGCTAACACATTTCCACAATAATTAGTATTTATATTAACTGTCTCCGTGTCCTTTCCTTTGGTAAGATGGTCCATAGTGTTTTTTGGATTGTTTGTTACGGATTGCTGCTTTGAATTTGGCTAGATTACTGTTATTAAGGTCTTTCAATTTTCCTATTTTTTTTTTAAATTATTGATCTTGCTGTACCTGCACGTTTACTTGTAATTCCAATTTTTCCTTCGCCTCGCTTCTTATAGTTGTAATTTCTACAATATTTCTCCCAATGAACCGTTTCATGTTCGGATAAGTCTGTCCTTGAATGTATTTCTTGTTTTTTCTGTGATGATTTTTATTTGGTTCCTGAACATAAGGTTCAACAATGCCCAGATCAAGGATGTTTCTCATATTCAGGTGATAGACAGGCGGCATATTAAGTGATGTTTCGCCGTACACCATTCCTTTTATGGCGTTCGCCATGCTGAGTCTCTGGTTCATTACTTCTTCAATTTGATTAACAGCTTCAAAAGCAATATCTATTGGTGGTGGTTTGTTTATGCCATTTAGATCTATTCGGTCCAGATTATCGACGTCACTGTAATTCATTTCATAAGCAGCGATCGCGAGAGCTTCTTGATTTAGTGGTGGATGCGCACTGTTCACCTTTCTACTCTTCTGGAATTTTTACCTTGTATCTTACTGTCTTATACATAATATGAATGTAAATAATCTAACTAGACTAACAGAGATTCTTTTAGCTCTGTTTTATTCCAATCTCGTGAATAAACACGTGTCATCCCCAAATGTTTTACAATGGCGGGATTTCAGAATGCCTTGCAGAGACCCTTATCCAGTGTGAGTCCCTGAGAACAGGTATTACTGATCGACATCTATCACAATTGAAGCGATATATGAGAAGGTATTATAAGGACATTATTATTCGGAACTTTGTTTTTGAAGAACTGGTCAAACTAGAACTCATCTGTATGGTGACATCTTTATAATGTCTTGTATTTGGCGTCGTTGGGTTTCTGTCTCGTTGATGATTCTTCAAATCGTTTCATGGATGTAAAAAGATGAAATTTTATGATAAGATGCTTCAGAATGCATTTGTAAAAAGCAGCATTCAGTTATTGAAAAAAAGAATTCTCAATGAGTCAATTTAATTTTAATCTGTTGAAAGACAAACATAATCACAATAAAAGAAACCAAAGAGTTGTCCTTAAATATTATTTCGTAATTAAGACTCATTTTCTCGAATCAAACTGCTAGATTGACTGAGTTATGATATATTGATTTGTTGCACCACTTTAAACACTGTATATTTTTTTCATACATGTAGTGGCCAATTATTTTTGTTAGATCATCCAAACAGGAAAATCCTTGAGAATTGAGATGGAAGTCGTACACCGCATGAGGTCATACTTACAGCATCGGTTTATCCAGACTTGCATTGAAGAAATTGTGTGACTTAGGCCACTTAGGTACCAATATCCCTCCAAACCGGTAGTGTTCAAAATGGCTAAATATAAGTGGTTGAAGCGTCAAAAGATTTTGATACATTATACGAAACATATATTATAGCAATCAAATTTCTTGTATTTCCCACTTTAACTGAATTCCTAGTTTAAAGATTTATACTAAAAGAAACTATAATTTTTAGAAAACAAAAAATCCATAAAATCATAACACATATCTGTTTTATATATTTTATATTATTTTATTTCAATTTATTTGTACATGTTAATGATCGAATATCTCTTTATTTTTACATTAAATCTTATGTTCGTCAGCCGTTAACAAATATTTCAACCAAATACACTTATATCACACTAAGTTCATTAGTGACATTTTCTTTACAGAAGTCTTGTGTCTTTGATCCGGGTCTATTTTCACTGACTGCATAAATGCTTGTCGGGCGGATGCATTGTCTCCTAATAACTGAAAAACAATTCCAAGAATTGTGTAAGCTTTATATTGAAAATTGTTATCATTTTCAAGAAAGTATCTTTCTGTTATTACAAGTTGTAAAGTGTGGAGGCAATCCTGACATTGTTTGACATTATTGAGACGATAATGACATAAAAACATTAGAAAATAAGCATAAACTATAGAGGAAATGATAAAGGGTCTATCCTTTACTTCCAATTGTAGCTCATATGGTATTAAACGTGAACTATCATTAAATATTATAGAATCTACAAGTATTATTTTCCACATTTGTACCATTCATTTTCTTTGAAATACTAACAAATCGTCCAATCGAACATGAATATCCGACATAGTCATGAAGCGGTGTATTTTCGGGAGTACACTTCGCTATAGAATACACGATTATGTGTAAAGCTTGGTTGTATTGTTTTGTCTCATAGAAAAGCGAAGCCAACATCAGCCATCCAGATACAGCGTCGTGATGAATATTCTGTAACAGAGTACAAAAACAGGAATTATACTGTTTGTATTGGTGTTTATTACAACTTCTAGTACTGTTCAGTGGAACAGACTGCGCACATTGTCCACACACTAATGACAAGTAGTAAGTATATAAGTATTTAAGTGAAGATTGGTCACAGGAAATAATCTGGTGCAGTCCTCTTTTGTAACCATAAGTGTCCACTTTTGAATCAATAGGCACAATATTTGCCAAACATAATAATTTTGAATTTAGTGTTTTTGCTACCTTGATAGTATGCAGTGAATTATGAACAGTCTGAACAATCCACGTTGATACACTAAAGTTAGATACTTGATCTGAAAATAAGATGCATCTCCATCCGTATCTATACAGGATATAAAGTTTCTCTAACAGTATTTCACGAACACCTCCCTCTTTTTTGTTCTCAAACAGGTTGTTCTCTGGAATGAAGTAATGTAAGCAAATTGAATACTGAACACAATAAATAAGCCTGCTAAGACATCGCATAAAACAAGGTATAAGATTTTCTGGTTTCCATATTGATTGTGGTAATTCTTCTGATATCCAAAACATAATTGTTTTCAAGAAGTATGAACAAAGTAAATCTTCACATTCGGTGTAGGTTGCTGTTACATCTTTCAAAAGAATTTTCAGGAGGGCATATCATATCAATTGAGTGTGTGTAAAAGTATTTATTAGAATTTTTTCACCAACAGAAAAAGAAATTCGCCATTCTATATTCTCTTTTTGTGATCCTTTTACTCCGATTGGTACAAAAAAGCACTCCTTGGTTTATAATACGTTGTTTGACATTATAACCAGGCCATGAGTTATTTGATCTTGTTATCCATGTTGATGCTTGAGATGTGCATGTCTTACAATGTAAGCAAAGAACTTGGTCCATAAGTTCGTTTTCGTCAGATAGACTTGGTCCATGGATTTTTGAACCATAAATATGCATTGTATTTCCAAGGAAACCTTTTTTGAATAATGTCCTCGAGAGATACAATTTTCCATTAAGTTTTTCACAGAATTGTAGTAAACTTTGTAACATCTGAGTAAAACCAGGTTTAAGGTTTTCTGTTTCTGTTCTCAAATATATAAGATTTGGATTGAGTCAGGTTTTATTCCATCTGTATCAACCTCAATAAACTTTGCTTCACTCATCATATCCAAATCACTCCCTTTCATCTCAAACCCTTCACCAAAACTTCCACTTGTGAAAGTGGTATAATGGTTGTTGTTTGTCATAACATCCCTGACAGTATTCATCAGTCTTAGTGTTTTAACATGATTTTCTATTCCAACAATGTTAAAACACATAAAACGATACAGAGCTAATGATGTGGTTATTGTTTTCATGTCTGAAATAAACAAGCTTTTACTTTATCGATTTATCATAGAAAATAGAATATAATGCAAACTTTTACCTACGTTTTCTCTTTGTAATGAATTTGTTAACTAAAATAAAGATAATGTCCTTAATATTTCATTGTCTGTTTTGCATTAGTTAAATATTTGCCCTTGAGGTAAACAGTCAATTATGTGTAAAGATCAGTTTCAATGTATGTGATATTGAAACACGATAGCAAGAAAATATAGATTATCGTTGATCATCTTAACGAGATTGATTTCAAATAATTTAAGTACTAATGGTATTGAATAGTTAATCACTGTTATAGGCAAACTGTCTTAATACCACATAATAAGATAGTCGGTATGATAAATTCGTTACATATTGTGCTAATGACCTAATACGATAAATAAAGGGTCAGTAAATTCCATATGAGGGGGAAGCTCGAAGCCCGATATGGAATTTACTGACCGCTTATGTATCGTATAAGGTCACTATATAGCTAGCACACTATGTAAAGAATTTATCTTACCGACTATCTTAACATGTGTTATAAAGATTAGTGGTCTATAATCGTGATTTAAAACTCTTCAATAACATATTAAGTACTTAAATTGTTTGATTATCTTGTCGAACCTATCTTATTGAATAGATCTGAAATGTACGTAGGGATTTGAAAACATTGATGTAATAGGAATAGTTCATCTACATTTTTGAATGAGTTCTGACAATGTTATGGTATATGGATAATTAGGAAGTCTTCCACTAGAAACTAAAGTAAAATTAAGAATGTTATCGTTTTAAAGTATATTGACTGAAAATGAAAACAGTAGCAGTGCGTAAAATGTAATTCGGCATATCTTTTCGGAAAAATGACGTGTTAAATGGAATACAACGTCTTCTGTGTAAACCTTTTTTCTTTTTTCTCGGCAGTAATCTATTTGAAAATAACTTATCTACTGTGTATTCTGAAAATTTTGTGAAAATAGAAGAAGTAGCAATTCTTACTTATCATACCTTTACTTTCATTGATAAAACATAACATGGACAGTTCCTTTGTCCAGTTCGAATATTATTTAAATTACTGTTCACATGCATGCACGTTCTGATTTAATCAGCAGGCATGTATGAAAAACATAAACAGTTTGATGGTAAACTAATAATAACTCAATGTAATCAAATTGCATAAAATTCAATAACAATGACCGGTCCACATCATAATACGTTATATGGGTAAGATTGGATATGGAGAGTTCATGTACTAGCCCCATTGTGTGGTGGTGATGTTACAACATAACACATACAAAACTTGTAAAATCAGGTGAAAAGGGCTTTGCTTAAACGTAAGTATAATCAGCACAAAGCAAAAAATGAAAATACAGAATACATCAAAAAGCAAAAAGTAAAAAATGAAAATACAGAATATATCAATTACCGATGTAAGAGAAGTTACATTTACTCAAGGTATAATTGCAACTAAAAGTAAACCATAGTCTTTTCCAAGTAAAATATATTGAAGAGATGAAATAGAGTCCATATAGCGTCATTACGTTTACTAAAGCATGAAAGTACACAAATATTACTTTGTTCTATAACTTTTTTTTCCAAATAGGAAAATGGTTTTGTGAACTTTATTAGCATTTCCTTGTGTTTGTCATGTGTGTAACATTGATAAACATTTTTTTGTAGTAGAGATTAACGTGCATTTAAATAAAGATTTCAATGTATGTGATATAAAAACTCGACAACAAATGATGGTGAACTTGAAAATTTGTTTAGATTATATACAAATTGAGAACTGTTCTAAAATAACTTTCCTGCAATTTAGTTTGCCCAATCTAGTGAGGTATTTCAATTTCGTTTTAAATCTACTTCGTTTATTTTTTTAACCAATAAACAAACAGAAAATGGTGTTTTAAAAGGACAAACAAAAACACAAATATTAAAAATGACAAACATACACATTCATAATAGTCATTACAGGTGAATATGCCCAAAAAGAATATTAGAGTACAGCACGCTAGGTGAAAGAAAGACAACACATCCAAAAAAATGTGTTACTAGCGTCTTGTAATATGATTTGTACAATTTCTTTGATTTTTTGTGTGATTTAAAATCTAATGTTTTGTAAAGGAGTGCATTAACATCCCGATTTGAACGTCATTGCACTGTCGTAGGATTATCCAACAATCTCCCATTAGAAAACCATTGGTGGGAGGAGCCAAAAAGCAGTGCATTAACTTTACTGAAAGTGCACATTAAGGCTCCACCTATTTTTTACATAAAATAAATATTAATAACTTCTTTTTGTGTGTAATTTTCAATTTTTTTTTTATTTGTTCCTCAATTTTTTCTGTTCCCAATATTGTTTTTGTTACAGAATTTCCCTGGAAATTGTAAACTTCTTTTACTTGAAAGAAGAGAATAGTGCTTTTTTTCTAAGATTCGCACTAAAATTAAACCTCACAGGGAATATCTCTGAAAATAGCAAAAACTGAATAAAATGAAATTTTAATTACTAGTACTGTAATCCATACATTCAAGTGAAAATATATAAAAGGCCATCGTTATGCTTTACATTAAATGAAACAAATGTAAAGTCATTCAGACTCACTTAATAACTCGGCAACTTATTTATTCAATGAAAATTAAAGTTACAATTTGAGAATGTAACGGCACCAGAATCATTCAAACGGCATGTTTTTGTGATATCACCCAGATACTGTTTCTTGTTCAAATTCCTTTCAAACGGTTCGGCCACAGCAGTTTTGGTTTGAACTGATTCCTGTAAATTGTCATTCATATCATGATCGGACGGGGGTTCAAGACATCCGGTACTTGCGTTTGAATGTTACTGTTAGCGGTCTTGTATGTTCGAACGCCCTTCGTAGAGCGGTGCCCAGTCCTTTCCATAATCTGTTGCTCATCTATTCTTGCTAGATATAGCGCAGTAGCATATTTCTTTTCCCGAGTGGTTGGTATAGTTGCCAACCAAGCCCCCCTTTTCACACATTTCATGCATTAAACCATACAGCTTGTTCACTCCTAACGCGGACTTTCTATAGCGATGCTTATCTTGGACATCAGAAATAAGTGGTTTGCGATAAAATACGCCAGATCCAATTGCCTTCCAGTATGTTCCAAAGAAGTCAACTATGCATCTTGGTCCAAAAGAAAAAATACGAACTTTAAAATGTATTTTCCTCCGCTAACCTTATGTTGCATGCAAAGAAACAGAAAGACGTAACAAGTGGTATTAATTAACAAGTTTAAAATTAATATAAAAACTAGAAAACTCAACTGATTAGTAAAAAGGGTCCCACCGGCAAAATTTTAAATATTTTATGGAAAACAGCTGAAGATTCAGAAAATGGTATAGGCCAGTCAGCAACACCGTGTCTTGCTCGATAGGTTCTTGAGATGAAGCGCCCACAATAACTAACTTTTGAGGGACGGACAGACAAACAAACGGACGGACAAAGTGAAAATAAAAGACAACCACATGCTTTTAATATGGGAGTTTTGAGATTTCTACAAGTTTATACGATTTAGCCTGAAACAAATTTGTCACGGCTTTGCCATTCTTTTTGTTTCAAAAATATATAAAACGTCATATGATAATTGTCGTTTTAAAAACTTGTTTCTTTAAACAATTTAAATACGTATACACTTATCTCTTGCATAGGGTTTGATGTCTTTGTTATCCAGCCGTAAATCGCCTAAACCACCTTTGAACGTCTTGTTGTTTCGACCAATGAATCTTATAAATCTTCCAGTAGCATCTTGTCCAGTTTCGTACTGAGAAAGGTCCAGATGTCTGTGCTCGTCCCGTCCCCTAAGTCTAAACAGTTTGCAGTTGTAAAAAAATACAGTATATTGCAAGGAGTTGAATGTGTCGTACCGAACACAAAATTAGCCAACAACTTTTCTTCGTCTTCATCGGATACGGGGTCTACCCTGCGAACCTTAGTGCCTAGTCCTTTCGATAATGAGTCTTGCATTTTAGCGTCCAAAACGCGTCTGAAATGAGCAAATCGGCCATCTTTCTGATCCAGAAAGTTTTTGTCGGGGACATTCATGTCCCTACAATGTCTAAGGAGACCACACACAATGTAGTATAAAGATTTCGGCGGATACTCGTCTCCGTTTTGTTTCCTCGTCTCCATCATATGTAGCTCAATAATAGGATCCCCGTTCTGAGCCCGGAAAGATCTCCATTAGTTAAGTATACCCACTGTCCATTTTGTGTTCTTTTTTTTGTTAGCGTTCATTTTTTTCATTGACTAGATTTGAAATTTCTTCATCGGTGACAACCTTAGTAAAACGGTCACTTGGAGCCTGCATTTCTTCGAAATTTTGTCCAAGGTCAAAAATGGCAGTTTGAAAAATATCAAAATCACTCTCTGCGACCAAATTTGTGTTATCAAAAGATTCTTTAGAAACAAAACTTTCAAACTGCACATGTGTAGTGGGATGGTAAAAAATTCAACATTGCGGACTTTTCCTTGGCACAAAGCATCATCCGCATAATCCTTCTCTATTTTCATCAGAATTTGCGATAGTGACATATCGTCCTCCATTCAAACAAATGGAAGTTCTTAACGACTTTGACTGGCTATACAGCCCTTGCACGGTCGGTCCTCCATTTCCCCGCAAAAGTGCGAAAGTGCTAAATTATCAACGTCCTCTTCGGAGATTTGAGAGAGGACAAAGTTTTCTCAATCGTAGCCTGAAAAATCAACCATTGTCTCTGACATTTTAAGCTTCTAGACAGACAAGAGCTCGTTCAGAATTTTACCGGAATAACGTCATTTTGGCCACGCCTTGATAATAAACATATTTAATGTTTGTATAATATAGCATTTTCATTGGTCATATTACAAATCATATGTAGCCACGCCTTACTCATTAAAATTTTTAATGCACTCAAACGCTACGCGTTTTCGATGCATTAAAAATCTTAATTCGTAAGAGCCGTGCTATATAAATAACTTATTATTTATCTTGAAATTGAAAGTGAGCACATTTACTTCTTGTATTTTATTTTTAAAAATATTCTTTGTAACGGCTTTTCGTCCGCTTTAAAGCGAAGTTATCTGTTGTGTTATTTTTCAAATTGACTAAAAAAATAAGGGGGATATGGCAGTATATTCTCTATTTTTCATGGAAAAGTTATGAATAGAGTTTAATTTGATCATGAAAAAAAACCCACTTTCAAAGGGTTACAACAATCAACATTTACGATATTCCAATCGAACAGAATACCTAGTTTTTAAGATTTGTACTGAACAAAATATACAGTTAAATAAAACCACAATAAATAATTTAATCAAAATACATTTCTGTGAAATATGTTGACAGCCTTTTACAAAATGTTCAACTGAAAGCACAAATATTACAACGAGTTCATAAGTGTTAGTCTCTTTACAGAAGTGCTATATTTTTGATCCGGCTGTATTTGAGCTGACTGCATAAATGCTTGTTGTGCGGATTCACTGTCTCCAATTAATTGAAAAGCTATTCCAAGAATTTTGTAAGATTCAGATTGAAACATTATATCACTTTCAATAAAATAGCTTTCATCTATAATAACTTGTAAAGTGTGAAGACAATTCTGACATTGTCTGACATTATTGAGATGATAATGACATAAAATATTTAGAAAATAAACATACACTATAGAGGAAATATGATATGGAACATTTTTCCCTTCCATTTGTAGTTCATTTGGTATTAGCCGAGAGTCTATTATAAATTTCAGATTATCTATTAGCATGATTTTCCACAATTGTACAACACTTGTTTTCCTAGATAATTGCGTGTCGGTAAATCGAAAACGACTACCCGACATATCCATGAATCGGCATACCTTTTCGGGGGTACATTTCGATACAGAATATTCGATGATTTGTAACGCATTACTATACTGTTTTACTTTGTAGAAAAACGAAGCTAACATCAGCCATCCAGAAACACTGTCGTGATAAATATTTTGTAGGAGAGTACTAAGACAGGATTTGTATTGTTTGTATAGGTGCTTATTACTATTTTTAGACCTATTCAGATGAACATACTGCGCATATTGTCCACATAACACTGACAAGTAGTATGTGTATAAGTACTTAAGTGAAGATTGGTGACAGGAACTCATTTGATGTATTCCTCTTTTGTATGCATTGCTGTCCTGCTCAATGTCATTAGATACTAGTATATTACTAGCAAAATATGATAATGTTGAATTAAAAATTTTTGCAAACTCGATAGTATGCAATGTATGTGGTTCGATAGGAATCATCCACATTGAGACCTGAAAATTAGATAATTGATCTGAAAATAGCAAGCATCGCCAACCGTAACTATGCAGGTTATAAAGTTTCTCTAACAGTATTCTACGTGCGCGTCCCTCTATTTCATTCTCAAATAAGTTGTTCTCTGGAATGAAGTAATGTAAACAAATTGAATAGTCAACAGAATAAATCAGTCTGCTTAAACATCGCATAAAACATTGTATAAGATTTTCAGGTGTCCATATTGATTGTGGTATTTCTTCTGATATCCAGAACATAATTGTTTTCAAGAAGTATGAACAGAGTAAATCTTCACATTCGGTGTAGGTTGATATTACATCTTTCAAAAGAATTTTCAGGAGGGCATAGCATAACAGTTGTGTATGTGTAAAAGTATTAATAAGAAATTTTTCTCCAACAGAAAAAGAAATTCGCCATTCTATATTCTCTTTTGGTGATCCTTTTACTCCTACTGGTACAAAAAGTACTCCATGTTTTATAATACTTTGTTTGACATTATAACTTGGCCATGAGTTATTTGATCTTGTTATCCACTGTGATGCTTGTGATATCCATGTTCTACAATGTAAGCAAATAGCACTGTCAAAGTTTCCTTCTTTGTCAGATATACATGGCCCATGTATTACACTATTTGAATTACGCTCGACTGCTTGTTTATATAATGTAATCGAAAAATAATGTTTTCCATTATGTTCTTCAACGTATTCAGCTAGACTTTGACAATAATTTTGTTTAAATTGCAACTGAGCGAAACCAGCTTTTACATCATCTGTTTCCACTGACAAATATAAAACATTTGAATTTAAAGACGTTTGGACGTTTTCATAGACCTTCATTTTTGTATTTACACACATTACATCTAAATCACTTCCTCTCATCTCAAGTCCTTCACCAAAACTTCCACTTGTGATAATGGTCGTCATATTATCCCTGACAGTATTCATCAATCTCAAATTTTTAACATGATTCTCTGATCCAACTATGTTCTGACACATATAACGATACAGTGCTACTGATATGGTTTTTGTTTCTGTGTCTGAAATAAACACGTCATAAAAAAAAAGATTTATATTATAAATACATTATCCCTGATTTTGATCTTAACATAGATCTACTAGTGGTTGCAATACAATTGTTTTAACTATTTTAAAAGAGAGGAAAAAGATACGAATTTGAAAGTGATTGTCGAATATTCAAGTTGAAGATAAAAAAAAAACATGAATGAAAACATCACATATTAGGAATGAAATGATTGCCGGATTTGCAATGATAGTTCGTGTTACTGATCAAATGGTTAAACTGTATACAAACCGACTGGCTAATAAAACTCATTATAGGTTGCACAAACTTGTAAATACAGCTGTTTCTCAAACCACGCCTCTTTTGTGGAGATCTTGAATATTCATAGAAAATTAATTTTGTTTACATACTGGTTCCTAGTTATGCTCTCTGTGTTCCATTTCACGGAGACATAACTTGGGAATGTTACCAGTAAATAAACATGTGCATATTGTTTACATTGAAATCTGTGGTAACCTTTCATTCGAGGTAGGGGAAGTTAAGAAAAAAAGTGTTAGTTTAAAATCTGAAAGGTTCAGGGCATATTAACGTTGAAAATATGCCGCACAGCCCTATATTTTGACCTTTGAAAAAAATTGTAGTGCATATTAACTTTCAATTCTAGGATAAGATTTGTTTCAAAACTTCAAAGTAAAAGTGGTACAGTTTTAGCCGTAAAATGAGTTCCTATGGGAAATAGCATTGTCAATATTTACAGAAATGCAACCTATAAGGAGTTACATATGTTCTCGTGTGATATATAATTCGAACATATTTTTTAAGATAAAGAAAATAAATGAATTCACGAGAGAACGGATTGCGTTTCTCTTGAACGTAAAAAAACCAACCCTTGTTGATTTTGAAAAAGAGCAGGCTACAATGCCGCTATAAGGCAGCACTCGCAACAGTAAAGTGAAATGGATTAGTATTAGTTGTAATAACTTGTTTCCTAATTCACTATAAATAAATATTTTTTAAACTAACGGCTTTCGTCTGCTCGTGTCCAAGTAGTAGTATAAATTGAGACTTCTTTTAAAATTACGTACCTGCCATTTTGTTTACGCAATTCAGTTGGGTATTTCCATTTCGTTTTAAATCTACTTTCGTTTCTATTTTTAACCAACAATCAAATAAAAAATGTTTTCTTTTTTAATCAATAAGGCACAAAGAAAATATGAATATTTAAAAGAACAAACATATGCATATCCATTAACAGTACAGGTGTATATAAAAAGAATAAAATGTTAGAGGAGAGCCAGCTGGGTAAAAGGAAGACAGTTTCACTGTTACATGTGTTGATAGTGGAGATAATTTGTGTCATTTTGATATTAAAATAGTTGCAATTTGATTGCTGATTGTTTGTGTTAAAGCTTATTTCATTTGAGGACACATTCATTTTCTGCATTTTATCTTAATTTCGAAATATGAGTAATGAAGGCTTTTCGTCATGTTTTTTGACAAAATTATTTTTAATTAATTTTCTTTTCAACATTTAAGAATATTCATTTGAAAAATCGAAAAAAATCCACCTCCCTTAATTCTTACTTTAAATCTTGATATAAAAAGATGTGCCATGAGTGAATACAGATGTCAGTTACACTGAGATATTTGCATAAGGTGTTGTAAAACTTTTGTCGTCATTTGACATGTTTGATTTAATCCCATTTCATAAAGATAACATATCATAAAGTGTTCATTTTGGCTGATTGGTAAATATGTGCTATCAAGTACTATAAGGCTGTTTTGATGACAAATCTAACGAACTAGTTTTCGATCATATTTAAATTGTAGACAGAGTGTTTTACATCATAGAATATCTTCTTCAATTCAAGACAAAACACAGCAATATTAACTACAGACATAGGGGAGTATGGTTAGTATTCTCATCTATGTTGATTTCCTTCGTACCTTTAGCTCCTAATTTTTCAAAACCTCTACCCCTCCCCCCAAAAAAAATAACTCAACAACACAACATTATGATATCATTCTATAAAAAAAATTAAATCAAAATTTGTTCAGTCTTTTTTTCTTTTTTCTACAATTTTATAATGAATGATTTGGCTAATTATTTACAATACTTTTAGTTCTTTTACATTTAAAGTATGTGTGTTTGTTTATAAACGCTGATGTTTGATCATTTTGCATTCTTCAATTAAGAAATAATTCATGGAAGCCATAGATTTGTTGTAAATTTACACATGGCCTGGGCCGTGATATTCGAATTTTATGCTGAGCGTTAGCGAGGGATAAAAGTAACGAATATAACGGCCCAGGTCATGTGTTAATTTACAACAAATCTATGGCTTCCATGAATTATTTCGATTCTAATAGGACAAATAAGTTAATTTAACTACTGAAGCGAGGGTTGGTGTGTCGTGTGTGGAGCTGTTCTTTTTTATTCCTTGTTAGATAAAGCTCAAATATTCTCATACATCTTTAACTTGCATTAATTATTTCGTTAATAACCGATAGAAAAAATATGTTTAATTCTCAAACCCAATATTTCCGATTTTTAATTTACATGTTTTCTCGTAAGCTACCGTCAAATCCAAAATTGACATTTCGTAAAAAAAGGAGCTGCCATGTTGACTCGCTGAAATCAAATGCAATGGAATAAAGAACCTCAGAATTCCATTTTTATACAATATTATACGAACTTCGTTGGTTTCAATTTTTTTTTAATTTTGTGATATTGACTAAAAATTGTTTTTATACTGCAACTTAAATTAGTATATTGATATTTTTTTAAATCATAACATAAATATCAAGCTTGTTTGCATCCCTTAATGAACCCCTGATTGTAGAGAAAGTGTTCCATGATGAAATTGACATTGCACAAAATATACAGTGTTACTATTTTTAGGAAATAAACAAAACTATTTGCAATACATTAATTCTTTTTATCATGCATCTGAATAAGAATAAAAGTTCTATAATGTCGTTTGTTTAATTAAAATTAGTAATACAATAAAATTGGCAAAGCGTTTGCAATGTAGGTTCAAATACATGTGGATTTACGTGGGAGGTATTTTGTAACATCCATTATAATGTATATCTCTGAGTCTGCGCTAAGTATAGATATATCGAGAATTTTCACACGGTGTTGTTTACAAAGCAAAAGAAGCACGTCATATTAGAATTTTGTTTTACTTTGAAAAAAATATAGGTGTTTCCTGAATTATCCCTTTATCGTCTTTTTCACTACAAAATGTTTATAGATTCAATTGAATAATCAATTTAAATGGGTTCTTAAATTTCTTGTTTACACTTTTTAAATTTAAAGATTTGGTTATTATGGTGATAAAATAACAAGTACGGGGAAGTTTAAAACACAAGCAATGACACCAAAAAAACCAAGGGGGAAGAAAATGAAAGCAGTGTTAAGATGTCTGAATGTATTGGTTTTCGATCAAATTTGGATGTAGTTAAATGTAAACGGTTAATTGTCACAACATACCCAACTATTTGCTGGTAGGAACAGGTTATTCGGACTAACTGCTTCACATACGAATATGTTCGATTTTTATTTGTGAAGGTAATCCCGTCTTTCTTTTCCCAAATGTGACCTACTAAATTAAACTTAGTTACATAAGTAAATGTATAACTATGTATAACTATGGTGGTCAAACGTAACATACTGAAGCACAAAATACCAACTTAGTTCTTGAGGGGGTTCGAGTTGTTCATTCTAGTTTAGCTTTTGTGTGTTTTTGTTCGATGGCATTATCATTTTTTTTTCGAAATTCGCCTCTCTTTTTCTGGAAGCAAAGATTTTCCCTCGTTAAAAGATTGTGTATCGATTAATAGTTTTAAAGGTATTTACTGGGAATGAACTGTTTACTAAAAGTAAAACAGCACCTACAGTATAATTTAACATTTAATTACTGCCTATTCAAACATCGGCATACACTGTTTCCTCAAAACCTGAAATAAAGATATCAGCCAGCAAGTTAAAGGGAGGTAACACAAAAATAAACCGAAATACAAAAAATCGTACATACATATCTCAGCTCCAGAGAGACCTTTATACTTATAACTAAAAAATAAACGGACAACACCATGGTTAGAAAAGAAAAGGTTATAAACAGACAACCAATGGTACACAAAAAACAACATTCAAACTAAGGAACATATACCCCACCAAAAACTTGATATCAGGTGCTCCGTAAGCGTAAGCAGATCCTGCTCCATATGTAGCACCCGTCGTGTTGCTTATGTAACAACCCCAGTGAAAAGTCGAATTCGTTAGGTCACATTCTTGAAAAGGGAATAGGGTTGTTGTTACGAAAATAACCGCTATCATCTGTGTGATTTCATAACGGTCAAGTAACTGGTGATGGCGTTCATAACAATTGTGAAGGAATGATTTCAACTGCACCATTTGTAACTCTTGATTTAATACCTTCATTGTGAGCAGTAACCCTCTATCAATAACATCGATTATGATTGGAGATTTCAAACCCGGGAATATCACATCAAGTGAAAGATATATACTCCGTATGCAGGAGCTGCTGAAATGCTGCTTCATAGAAATGGAAAGTTCACAGTTTGGCAGCCGAAATCATCTCTTATGTCATTAGCTTTGTTTTCAACTGACCCTCATTGTCAATTTCTAGAAGTTACTCTATATATAATGCAGACTTCGTTCTATCTGTTGTATGCTTTATCTCTAGTTTGATGGGATAGATGCGTTCAACATACTCAGCAAAGTTTGAATTATTAAGTGACAGAACATCACCTATTTAGATTGAACATCAAAATGTGCAACTAATGGTCATTTTAAGAACATATATGTTGAGTACCTCGTGTAATATACAAGTATATTCGGTAAGTAATAATTTTGAGCGGTCGTTTTGTCATTTGTTGTTTGATATTAGACATAAGAACTGCCGCCAGGAGATTGATCGATATTTACAATTTCTCAGAAAAATATTAAAATTAAAGGATATAAAATAAAAAATTACGCTTCACGGCGCAGAATTAATGAAACAGTATGATAGTAAACATAATCCGTTTGTGGGTTTTAGTTTTAACTGTCTCTATTTTTTTAGTTCTTTGTTAAAACTAAAAATAGATAATTAATCGCAAAATACAATTAATCATTATATATTTGAGGCCATTGCCAAGCTATTAGCCTATGCATAACTATTAAACATCGAACATTTCAAGTGCATACTATTGATGTCAGCACCAGATAAAATCCTACTGTATTGATTAACAGCTTGATATTTTAATCGAGTCAGAAGTCATCAATAGATAATATTATTCGGAAAACGAATTTCCTGAAATGTGTTCAGTGACTAGTAATCTAAAAAAATTCGAACATTTCTTAGTTAAATGCATATCTTAATTTTCTCACCTTCCATTTTCTCTGGTCTGTTTAGGTTTGATGTGATTTTGTCGGGATACAGTATTTATGATATTTTCTATGTCCGCATAAAAAACACAATATTTCATTGTCCTGGTAAGAATGCCCTTATTTAGAAAATAGATATTAGTATTAATAATAATCAGTTTCAGTATTATAGTTTGAATGGAATTACCTTTTTGGCTTTTCAGATCAGAGAATACAGTTTTAAAACGTTCCTATTTTCTGCAGTTTGAGAATAATATGAGGTCAAATCATTAAAAAATGAGAAATGAAAATTAAATTTGAACTGTGCAAAAGTAAATTATTACGTATGTGCTAATTAGTTTTTATCTTTTTTCTTCCTTGTTCTTAGTAATGCATGACTATATACTTAAGCGTAGACATTTTTATATTTTCCTTTTCTTTTATATGATATAAAGAACTGAAATGTATCTATCTTTTAATCAATAGGTACACTAAAAGTTCAATATCTATCTTATAAAACGAATACCGACAAGTGTTAGTTATATATAAATGTCATTGAACAGGTTTGTTTTATAGACTATATTCTACTTTGAATTTAATATAAAAACTTACAAAAATGTGTATCATACTGTTTTACATCAGCAATAGATAGTCAAACATACTTTTGAGCTGGGGACAAAAGAAAGAGAAAAAAAGAGGATAAAAAAGTTTATTTTGCTACAACTGTGCTTTCTTGGTAAATAAAATTGACAGGTGAAAAAAGTGGTAAAGTAATTTAATATAAGTTGATTCCAGTACATTTTGAAAGACGTATTCCATGTGGGATAATAAGATAATGTGTCCTGTGATCATGTATCACGTCCGTCCATTGTTCAAGGGAGGACAATGGGAATGGTTTTTTCAACTATAGATGTATTTCCATCTATTAATGTTATAAATAGAATAATAGTCATATTGAATGTATTTCAATTTAAAAATGATTTGCGGAAACACAGAGTGTTTTTTTTAATAATTATTTTGTCCATTGAAGTTGCATTGTGTAATAGCAAACTATCCTTGTGGCAAACCTTTAAATGTCCCTTTCAGTTCTAATGTTTTAAATGATTTCTATCAGCTTTGTACACTCTTGTAGTTTGTAGTCAAGGAATTGAATATGTTTAGGAAAAATCAGCATTCTACCCTCAAAAGAAGTTATGAAACTTTTTGTTGTTTATAAGAGAAGATATGGTATGATTAATTGCCAATGAGACAACTCTTCAAAAGGTATCAAATTACACTGCAATTAACAACTAAAGGTCACCGTTCGGCTTTCAACAAAGATTCAGATATAAAAGGCCCCGAAATGACAATGTAAAACAATTCAAACGAGAAAACTAACACGGCCAAATGTATGTACAAAAAGTGAACCTAAAACAAATATTTTAAATATAAACAAATGACAACCACTGAATTACAGGCTCATACATAAATAATGTGGCGGGGTTTTCATTTGAACATTTTAACTGAGTTTCGGTTAAATAAAACAATCAAACTTGTACATAAACCCACAAAAGTGCTGCATGTATGGTTAATTAATGCAAGATTATTTAAGTACATTTTCAAAGACGTATTACATGTGGGATTTACATATAATTTGTCCTGTGATAATTGATCACTTCCATCCATTGTTCATAAAGGACAATTAAAATGGGATTTTTAATGAAGACGTATTTCCATTCATTGATGTTATAAATACAAAAAAATAGTCATATTGAATTATTTCAATTCAAAAATGATTTGCAGAATCACAGAGTGTTTTTTTTTCAATATTAATGTTATCGATTGCAGTTGCATTTGATCATGTTGGTAATAGCAAAGTATCTGTGTTGCAAAAATTTCAACGTCCCGTTTCAGTTCTTAAGGATTTAAATAATTTGGAGCACTTTGTTCAGACAAGTTTGTAGTTTGTAATGTAAGAACGGAATATGTTTAGGAAAAAAATTCCCATTCTACCCCTTAATAAAGATTTGAACTTCCATTTTTGGCTAGTTTTCATTTTTACGTTTGAACAGAAAACTAAGTAACAGTAAACTCAAACATTCAAATTTATACCAAATCACATTTTAGTATAATATATAAGCTCTTTTAGAGACTTAACAGCTGGTGAAAATTGAGAGACATGAACAAGATTTGTTTCTGTAAAACCCGTTTAATTGCCTCATTGAAGAATTTCAAAAAATATGAGATCTTTCAGGTCATTTAAACCGTGAAGTTAAAATGGCTTGTTTGTAAATATATTGGTTACATATCAATAGATGTGGTATAAATGCCAATGAGACAACTCTCCATCCAAATCCTAATTTGTTAAAGTACACCATTGTAGGTCAAAGTACGGTCCTAAACACGGGCCTCATCTCACAATGCAATAAAGGGCCCCAAACAAATGACTACTGTGAAACCATGCAAACGGAAAAACCATCGACGAAATCTATATATAAAACGAGAACTAGAAACATTTTTGAATAACATCAACAAATAACAACCACTGAACCCAACGTTCCTGACTTATAGGTCTGTTTTTCAGACTTTTTCATAAAGTATGTTGATGTTGACCTTTTTTTTTCTAAATGTTTTTCTAACCGTTTTTATATTCATTGTAATCGGGTTTTTTTAATTATTTTTTTCTCTCTCTTGTGAATATTTTTTCCATCAGAAGACGGCAGTATGAAAGTTTTTATTAGCATTATTTTCTTATTTTCCATTAGACTGCAATAATATTTAAAAGTGAAATTAAAAAAAAAAACTCCAAGGAAAATTCACAAAACGGAAAGTCTCTAATCAAATGGCAAAATCAAAAAGCTCAGCTCATACACATCAAACGAATTGATAACAACTTTTATATTTCTGACTATGTACATGCATTTCTTTATATCGAAAATGGTGGATTAAACCTGGTTTAAAAACTAGCTAAACCTCTCACTTGTATGACACTTGCATCACGTTCCATTATATTGACAACGATATGTGAACAAATCAAACAGACATTCAAGGTAGAAATGTCACAAATAAGGGTAAAGCAGTCAAAATTGTGTTATTATCCGAATCACTATTACAACCAACATATAAGAAACAAAAAAGTACAAAAAGGCGTAAAAACAAAGCACATTGACAAAACTGAAAGTCAAGAATACAAAATTAACAAAAGCACTATTACACAATCCCATGTCCTTTAGACAAAAGGAACACGACACAGCAAATTAGCAAAAATAAAGACAGAATTTTTGCTGTTTGTATTGGCGTTTATTACTTATTTTTATATTGTTTAATTGTATACACTGAGCGCCTGCTGTACACTTCGTAGACATGGAGTATGCAACTGTGGATTGTATTGAAGATTCGTCACAAGAAACTATATTTTGTATTCCTCTACGGCATGTTATCCAGTCACTATCAACTCTGAAATAAATGTCATTGAACTATCTTTTTTTTTTTAAAGACTATCAATTCTTGTTCAAATTTGAAATAAAAGCTGACGCAAAACTTATAAGATACTATTTAACATCAGCAATAGATAGTCAAACATGCTTTTGATTGGGTTTGCACTAGTAATATTGGGGTCTTTTTTGTGACTTGGATAGAGAGGTGTCTCATTGGCACTCATACCACATTTTCTAATATCTATTTTAAGCTAGAGACAATAGGCAGAGCGAAATTCAGAAAAGATTATGCCTATAAATGGAGGCCATTAATAAAATAATATAGGTTGAAAAAGTGCTATGGTTAACTGATGCAAATTGATTCAAGTACATCTTTAAAGAACAATTCCATTTGGAATTCTAACTTAATTTTTCCTGTGATAATTGATCATGTCCATCAATTGTTCAGATAGGACAATGAAAATTGGATTTTCAACTATAGATGTATTTTTATCTTTTAATGTTATTACTAAAAGACTAACGGAAACACAGCATGTTTTTTTTTACATTATTTTTTGTCGATTGCAATTGCATAAGGTAATAGCAAAGTATCCATTTTGGAAAACGTAAAACATCCTCTTTCAGTTCTAAAAGATTTTTAACTCATTCCGATAAGCTTTGTAGATGTTTTCTGTCGGAATGGACATATGTTAAGGAAAAATTTAAATTCTACCATTAATTTACATGATATATTTCTGAACTTCCTTGATTTTTATATAGACGAAGTTACGGTTAATCCAAACATTTAAGCCCATACGAATCAAACTTAATTGATTTAAGACTTTCCGTTTTTAATTTTCCTCGGACTTCAGTATTTTTGTGATTTTATCTTTTTATGTTGAGAGGTAACACTTTGACACCTTTTGAATATAAATGTGCACGAATAAGATTTGTGTGTGTAGAACCGCTTTTATTTCTTATAGATAATTTCATAAAGTTTAAGACATACTTGGTAATTTTTTATATTGATACATCAATAAAATTACAACATCGCGAAAAAAAATCGTCGAGAAGTCGTATGCTAGTAAAAACGTCTAACCGCGAAATTATGATGCGCAAAAATAAGTTGGTTTACAGTCGGTCGTTTGTTTTCTCGTTTAAATTATTTCAAATTGTATATGTCATGGCCCTTTATACATAGCTATACCTGTAAAAACGATGTGTTTTTTTATTGTTAAAAGCCATACGATTACCTTTCATTGCTTTGATCGTAGTCTATTGAACACTGGTGAATATTACACAAATAAGCGATAATATCATATCTCCTTAAGTTGATTAAGGCATTGAAATTGGCATTTGTGGAGTAATAAAACATATGCTAAGTAGCATATAAAAAAGTCAATAAAAACCGTCTTTTTTTTTAAAGGAGAAATATATCAAAACACTACATTGTAAATTGAGTCACAATAATTTGAGTTATATCACAAAAGGTGTGGTTAATTACAATGAATCCCAAAGGGTCGACTGCTCCTCATCCACTAACGATATTAGTTATGCAATTACTGTAAACCAACCTATTTTCGCGGATACTATAGTTGCCATTGACAAATACATAACATTTGAATTATTTTGAGCAGTGTTAATGTCTTTATTAACTTCCAAGAGTCTAGTTACATATATAATATATTTAAATCACTACCTCGTAACTCAAGGCCTTCTCCAAAACTTCTACTTGTCATAAAGGTAAAATCGGTATTGCTGTTTATATTATCCTTGTCTGTGTTCATCGGTCTGATTGTTTTAAGATGATTCTCTGATCCAACTATGTTCTGACGCATGTAACGATACAGTGATAATGATATAGTTTTTGATTGTATGTCTGACATAAAATGAAATAGATACGATATTTAGTCATGGGGGATGAAAAATAATCTGTACCATACGGTTGCTAACATATATAGCACTTCTATTGCAATTAAGTTCACTAAGTTGTTACGATGTCAATGTTTCTTAGATACGAATGAGATATTGTACTGACTGTTGATTGCAATACAACATTGCTTTTAACCATTCACAAAGAGAGGTAAGAGATACCAAAGTGATAGTGATACACCCGGGTTGAAGATAAACTGAAGACATCAAGAAAAAAAGCAACCTGAAAAGCCATCAAAGACAAACAACATTCTATAAAAGTACGACATAGATCCTAATGATGCATCCATTGCGTAGTGCAGAGTTAAAATTATAAAGAGTTCTTGTATCATATGAAACAAATATATAAAACAATCGATAACAATCTACGATTTATACTATGATGGTCAATACAGCAACAACCAACAACAAAAATTTAAAGACAAAGATTTGAATATTAAAGTACGATTATCATATATATACGAGTAAACTGATATCGTAAAGAAAGCGTTTTGACACAACGTTGTGTTAAACAAGATAGAAAATAAGAATTGCATAATACATACAGAGATAAATGACAAGAACTGCATTACAAACTCCGGGCTTTTCGTAAAATAATAAGAAGTAGATTTTGGAGCTAAACATGTTTGTGAACCTGTCCCTCTAACCTGTGACTAGTACAAATAATTTGCTATAGATAATTTATATATTAGCTCCATTATGTGACAGGGGTGTAACAACATAACACAAAACCAGTATGTTAAACAGGACAGGAAGGGCTGGGATAAACTTAATGTTTTCAAAAACCTCCACATTTTTCGTTACACACATTACATCTATGTCACTACCTCTCATCTTCAGTCCTTCTCCAAAACTTCCACTTGTGATAGTGGTATCATACTTGTTGCTTGTCATAACATCCGTGACAGCATTAATCAGTCTTAAATTTTTAACTTGATTTTCTGATTCAAATGTTCAGAGACATATAACGTACAGTGCTGATGATGTAGTTTTTGTTGCTTCGTCTGAAATAAACATGAAATAAAGAAAATGATATTGATCATAGGAAATGAAAAAAGTAAGATCACAAAAATACTGAACTACGAGGAAATACTAAACTCCTTTCTTATACTGCAATGTCGCTTCAATAAGTTGTTGCGGTCTCAATGTATATTAAAAGTGAATGAGTTTTTGCTATGACTATGTTAAATATAATAACACGTTGATTTTAACCATTTCAAAAGAGAGGAAGATACCGAGGGATCAAACTCAAAAGTCGAAGATAAACTAAAAACGCAAAGAGGAAAAAAACTAGAAAAGCTATCAAAAGTGCGACGTAGCACTAAAAAATTAGCAACCCGCACCAAAATCATCATTTTTGAGAAAACGGTGTATCTTGCTTGCACACCAACCATTTAAAAGATCATTTTCTCAAGATCTGTTTTATTCTATAAAGTAGAATAAGGGTAATTAATGTTAAGAAATAAATGCTTGAGATGTTCTTAGTATATCATATATATTTGGGCATAAATATAACAGAAACATTTGTTATAATACTGCTTGTACACAAGCAGTGCTTTCGTAGTTTTCTAATACAGTTTTATGAAAAAAACATGTTTGGAATCATATGTTTGATTCGAACAGATCATTTGTGATACTGGTTAAATGGTTGAATTCGATACAAACGGGCTGTCAAAAATAACTCACTGTAAGAAGTAACATTTGTTCTCGTGTAAAATAAGTCAAAAATATTTCAGAAAAACAAATATGAAATCAAGAGAGAACGGCATTCAAAGTAGTACTTGTCTCTTCGACTGACTATCTTAAAATAAGCAAGTTTGGGTCGTGGTGTATTTTTTCAACATAAATAAATATTCAAATATTGGCTTGTTACAATATCATTCAGGAGTCCAAGCTCCTCCTGATTTTCCCTGTTACAATCCACTAATCACTCAGGGTAGTGATTAGTTGCAAAATACATATTACATTTTTTACATCATATATATTTTAGATAATATAGTTAATCACATAATATGACTATTCATATGTTTTCTAATAGTTGCTAAAACATTACTTTTAATTTTCGAACATACTCTTCTATTGAACTCATTGAGAAAAATTGAGAAAACATTGACATTTTTTGTCTTTTGATCAGATATGTAGTAGGCTTTGTAAATTAAAAACCCCAATTGTTAAAAAATAGTTTAAGTCAAAATATTCTTCTTCAGAAGTTTTATATCCAAATACTAAGTGTCTTAGTTTTATCTTAAAAGATATTTTAGTGTTCTTTAAAACTTCATTTATTTTATTCCAAAAAAGTTTTAAATACGGACACAGTATAAAGAAGTGATCATAATCTTCTTCTTGTGTACAAAATTACAAGAACTATTGTTTACAATTTTCCACCTGCATAAAAGTTTCTTTGTAGATAGAATATGTTGTAGTAATTTCCATCTAAAAATTCTAAGTTTATTTTCTTTTAAATATCTGAATAAAACTTTATATAGATAGTTTTGATATAACACATCATCTATATCAAATATACGCAGCCATTTTTGGGTCGTAGTGTCTTGGCAAGCTTTAGATGCTTGTACTGGTTATAATATAGGCATTATTTGTGTAGTGCAGATTATCAAATAATTTTAATATGAGGAGTGTGTAACCTATGGTTTGGGACACCCCTTTTAAAATGGCTGAATCCGCTCCTTAATATGCACGTTGACCTATCATTTTTATTATATTTTTGAACATATATCAATAGATACTACGGTTTGGCAAAGTATGAACAAATTCTATCATTTTTGTTTTAGACTCCCATACCACCTTAATCAGTACAAAAAAACATATACAGTGTACTGGCAGTACACAAGAAATGCTTGCCAAGTTTTATTTTAACAAATTTGAGTTGGAAACATCATAAAATATATGATTTATTGACAATGGTCAATTGTGATACTGATTTAATTGTAAAATTTGATACAAAACGACTAAACAATAAAACTCAACTTAAGGAATAACATATATTCTCGTATGAAATAAGTCAAACATTTGAACTATCACAGAATTAAAGCCAACAAATAAACAATCACAACAGAACAGCATTATTTCTGTGCACGACCAAGTAGTAGTATCTTCGACTGACTATTTTATATATTTTTTAGTCGTAGTGTTCTCTCGAGAGATTTCTTACAAGATTTAATTACTTGTAATTGTCCTTATGCAATAGGTGACATTGTAGTGCCGAGTATCAAACATGAAGAGTGTGTGTAACCTAAGAATCATGTCTACTTAGATATGTATATAAAATAATATGTTTAGTATGATTGTCTACAAATCAACTATTAACTTGAACAAATGATAAATATACGAATATTAAAAGTGCTTAAATATTGATCCTTTGTGCGCTTGATCAATTTTGGCTGTTTTGTATAGTTTTATCATTGATATGGTAATTATAGATATATACTTCTATATCAATATCGTTTAATAAACAAGTATAAATGCATAAGTATTTATGTTTCAGATAATATACAAATTGAGAAATCTGTTACAGCTAATACATTAATGCTAGCAAGACAAATCTTTGTTTGGCTTGCTTGCTTTGCTTGTATCAATGTTTGCTCAAGCATGGCAATTAAGATAGGCGGGGCTTCAGCTTGTTTACGTCATCCTTAAATTTTATTGGACGGTTATGTTTGAAGTTAAGGACACTAAATTTTAAACATCACAGGATGACAAATATAAAGCGCAATCGTAGAAAAGGAAGCCAAAAATGTATTTGTTTTTTCTCGAAGATAGCATTTTCATCATCCAACTGAAAAGACTGTCGTCAAGTACTTTTAGAAAAGCAAAATAACTATTCGAACACACCTACTCTGATTTAGTGATTCATTACATACTAGGTATTTCATTTGACCCATATATTTCATCTTTTAGTACTGTGATTTGTTTTTATGTTATAAAGTCAACCTGTAGCTTTGCTATATAAAAATGATAGAATCTGAAGCGAGATGATGCATCAAATGTTCTTCCTTTGTGCGTTTTCTAGACAAATTATTCATCTCAAACACACCCTAACATAAGGAGGTTCGCTCGATTTTCTCTTTTTGATACAATTGTTTCCAATTTTTTTCTTTTTTTTTCTTGAGTCACGTAATGGAATGACAGACACGGAAATAAGTAAACTTATAGATTGATATGTTTTCCGTCTGTATTAATTTAAAAAAAAAAGGGAAGAATTTTCTTCATCCAACTTGATAGATAACCATGTCGTCGACTTGATATCTACTTGTTCTACTTAACTATGTAATAGATAAATTAAAAACTTATGCAAATTGTTGTTTTTTACAATAAAACACTCGTATTTGAGAAGAAAATTGTTATTTTATTTGTTTCTATTCACTTTCAAAAAAAATCTTACTAAAGTAAACATAACAGAAAGCACTTATCGCCTTCTCTATAAACAAAGAATAATCAGTTTGAAGGTTTACAAGCAAAAATTAATCCAAAGTGCGCAATATTCAATAACAATAGACATAATAAATAAAATAATTAAGTCATCCCCCCTAATTAATTTATCCCTTTTATTAGAAAATCAAGTGCACCTTCTTATGTTAGGGTGTGTTTGAGATGAATATTTTGTGTTGAAAACGTACAAAGAAAGAATATTTGATACATCATCTCGCTTCAGATTCTATCATTTTCATATAGCAAAGCTACAGGTTGACGTTATAACATAAACAAAATCACTGTACTAAAGGATGAAATGAATGGGTCAAATGAAAAACCTATGTAATGAATCACTCGAAATCAGAGTAGGTGTGTTCGAATAGCTTTTTTGTTTTAATAAAAGTACTTGACGACAGTCTTTTCAGTTGGATGATAAAAAATGCATATCTTCGAGAAAAAAACAAATACAATTTTTTGGCTTCCATTTCTACGATTGCGCTTTATATTTGTCATCTTGTGATGTTTTGAAATTTAGTGTGACTGTCCTTAACTTCAAACATAACGTCCAATAAAATTTAAGTATGATGTATACAAGCTGAAGCCCCGCCTATCTTAATTGCCATGCTTGAGCAAACATTGATACAAGCAAAGCAAGCAAGTCAAACAGAGATTTGTCTTGCTAGCATTAATGTAAAAGCTGTAAATTTTGTGTGAACAATTCATTTGGGTATTTCCATTACGTGTTGAATCTACTTTCGTTTCTATGTTTAACCATTAATCAAATAGAAAGTAATGTTTTAAAATGACAAACAAATACACAAATATTTCATATGACAAACTAATACACATATTTAAAAAGGACAAAAATACACATTAATTAACATAACAGGTGAATATGCCAAAAACGAATATTAGAGTACAGCCAGCTAGGTAAAAGAAAGACAACGCATCCAAATAAATAGGTTATTAGCGTCAGCGAATTGCTTTATTTTTTGGAATTTAAAGGACGGGTTTCTTATTATTAGTATTAAAATTTACTTTCAATTGTGAACGCATTTACTTCTTTTAGTTTCCCTTCACAAATATTCGTTACATAGGCTTCACGTTCTGTTTTAAGCGAAGATATCCTTTTATTTTTAACAAATATTTTTAACAAATAAACTAAATAAAAGGGGGGATATGGAAGATTATCCCCGGTTTAGTATATATCTAGGATTTTGATTGGTTAACGCACGTCGTTACAAAACCCATAGCCCCTGGGTGTTGCTAACCCATATCCCAGGACGTTGCTAACCATTATCCCGGGGATCTTCACGCAAGTTTTCCATAGTTCCATGTTTGCTCCTTGTGAAATATTGAATTCTGTAGATTATCCATGATGTTTGTAATTAAATATTTGATTCATTAACGATTGTGTCCTAGCTATTCAAATGACCCACGTTGACGTCACATCATCTATGATGTAACTCTCATAACATTGAGCGCCAAATTTGATTCAATCCAGTTTCTCTGTCTCCGTATTAAAAACGTCTTATATTTGAATACCTGTAGCGTTCTACCAAAGGTAGTACCCTACAACCCGTAAAAAATATGTAAAATTACCATATTTCAATAAAACTTTTTTACACTTTGTACCTGAATTTCCATAAAACTCGCCCGATTCGGACATAGACCTGGAATAAATTCGTTATCAACGTTCATATCCGTATATATGGATAGTTTAACACCCTTCAGTACCCTGTACAGCACATGGTGTACTGGTGTACTTCAGGGGGTTAAAATATCCATATCTACGGATGTGAACGTAGATAACTTATAGTATTCTACCTTCCTCCTTTCTCTCAGACTTAAATATTCTCCTTATTTCAGGTCTTATTGTCGTTTCTGCCACCACATAAAAAAAACCGACATATTTCTCATGAAAAAGTTATGAATAGAGTTTTATTTGTTCTTGATAAAAAAAAAAAAAACTTTCAAATGGTTGCAACAATCAACATAATTCCTGGTCTTAAGAATTGTACTTCAGAAAATGTATAATTCTAGAAAATCTAAAAATCGATTGAGTCGAAAATTATATCTGTGAAATATGTTTTACAGTCTTTTACGAGTTGTTCAACACAATGCACACAAATCACATCGAGCTCATAAGTGTAAGTCTCTTCACAGCAGTGTTATAATTGATTCGGATATAGTTCAACAGACCGCATAAATGCATGTCGGGCGGATTCACTTTCTCCTAACAATTGTAAAGCTATACCTAGAATTTTGTAGGATTTAGAATGAAGCAATTTCTCATTTTCAATTAAATAGCGTTCATCTATAATAAGTTGTAAAGTTCGTAGGCAATCCTGACATTGTCTGACATTATTGAGATGATAATGACATAAAATATTTAGAAAATAAACATAAACTATAGAGGGAATACGATATACTCTATTTTCCACTTCCATTTGTAGTTCATTTGGAATTAGCTGAGAGTTTCTTGCAAATGTCAGATTATCGATAAGCATTATTTTCCATAATTGTACGATACTTGTTTTCTTGGATAATTGCAAGTTGGAAAATCGACAATGACTACCCGACATATCCATAAAGCGGCATATTTTTTCGGGGGTACATTTCGATATCGAATATACGATGATGTGTAATGCATTACTATATTGTTTTACCTTATAGAAAAACGAAGCTAACATCAGCCATCCAGATACACTGTCATGATAAATATTTTCCAGGAGAGCACAAAGACAGGATTTGTATTGTTTGTATTGATGTTTATTACTATTTCTAGAACTATTCAGCTGAACGTACTGCGCATAGTGTGCACACAACACTGACAAGACGTATGTATTTAAGTACTTGAGTGCAGATTGGTGACAGGAAACTGTCTGATGTATTCCTCTTTGGTATAAATAAGTGTAATCCTCTAAAGCATAAAACACGTTGAAAGCCAAATATAATAATTTTGAATTAACAATTTTTGCAAACTCGATAGTATGCAATGTATGTGGTTCGATAGGATTCATCCACATTGATACCTGAAAATCAGATAATTGATCTGAAAAAAACAAGCATCGCCATCCGTAACTATGCAGTTTATAAAGTTTATCTAACAGTATTCTACGAGCATGTCCCTCTATTTTGTTCTCAAACATGTTATTTTCTGGAATGAAGTAATGTAAACAGATTGAATAGTCAACAGAATAAATCAGTCTTCTCAAACATCGCATAAAACAAGGTATCAGATTTTCAGGTTTCCATATTGATTGTGGTAATTCTTCTGATATCCAGAACATAATTGTTTTCAAGAAGTATGAACAGAGTAAATCTTCACATTCGGTGTAGGTTGATATTACATCTTTCAAAAGAATTTTCAGGAGGGCATAGCATAACAGTTGTGTATGTGTAAAAGTATTAATAAGAAATTTTTCACCAACAGAAAAAGAAATTCGCCATTCTATATTCTCTTTTGGTGATCCCTTTACTCCTATTGGTACAAAAAGTACTCCATGTTTTATTACACTTTGTCTTACCTTGTAACTTGGCCATGAGTTATTCGATCTTGTTATCCACTGTGATGCTTGTGATATCCATGAAGTACAATGTAAGCACATGGCATAGTCATATGTTCCGTCTTTGTCAGATAGACATGGCCCATGTATTACATTATTTGAATTACGCTCGAGTGCTTGTTTATATATTGTGTTCGAAAAATAATATTTTCCCCTATGTTCTTCAAAGTATTCAACTAGACTTTGACCAATAGTTTGTTGCAACTGAGCGAAACCAGCTTTTACATCATCTGTTTCCACTGACAAATTTAAAATATTTGAATTTAAAGACGTTTGGACGTTTTCATAGACCCCCATCGTTTTATCTACCAACATTAAATCTAAATCACTTCCTCTCATCTCAAGTCCTTCGCCAAAACTTCCACTTGTGATAATGGTGTGAGATGTTTCGCTCGTCATATTATCCCTGACAGTATTCATCAATCTTAAATTTTTAACATGATTCTCTGATCCAACTATGTTCTGACACATATAACCATACAGTGCTAATGATATGGTTTTTGTTTCTGTGTCTGAAATAATCACGTCATAAAAAAATAAATTATATTATAAATACATTATCCCTGATATTGATGTTAACATAGATCTACTAATACAATAGTTTTAACTATTTTAAACGAGGTTTTAAAAGAGAGGAAGAAGATACCAATTTGAAAGTGATAGTCAAATATTCAAGTTGAAAATAAAAACAAAACATGAATGGAAACATCGCAATATTAGGAATCAAATGATTACCGGATTTTCAATGATAATTCGTGATACTGATCAAATGGTTAAACTGTATACAAACCGACTGGCTAATAAAACTCATTATAGGTTGCACTTATACTTGTAAATACAGCTGTTTCTCAAACCACGCCTCTTTTGTGGAGATCTTGAATATTCATAGAAAATTAATTTTGTTTATATACTGGTTCCCAGTTATGCTCTCTATGTTCCATTTCACGAAGACATAACTTGGGAATTTTACCAGTAAATAAACATGTGCATATTGTTTATATTGAAATATGTGATAACCTTTCATTCGAGGTAGGGGTAGTTAAGAAAATGAGTGTTAGTTTAACCTCTTAGAAGTTCAGGGTATATAAACATGATAAACGTTGAAAATATGCCGCACAGCCCTATATTTTGACCTTTGAAAAAAAATTGTGCATATGAACTTTCAATTCTCGGATAAGATTTTATTCAAAGTATAAGTGGTACAGTTTTAGTCGTAAAAGGAGATCCTATGGGGAAGTGCATTGTCAATATTTACAGAAATGCAACCTCCAAGGAGTAACATCTGTTCTCGTGTGATATATAATTCGAACATATTTTTTAAGATAACGGAAATAAATGAATTCACGAGAGAACGACTTCCGTTTCTCTTGAACATTAAAAAACACCTTGTAAATTTCGAAAAAGAGCAAGCTAATGCCACTATAAGGCAGCACTCGCACCAGTAAAGCGGATTAGTATTAGTTGTAAGTACTTGTTTCCTAATTCACTATAAATAAATGTTTTTTTTAAACTAAAGGCTTTCGTCTGCTCGTGTCCAAGTAGTTGTATTCTATAGAAATTGAGACTTCTTTTAAAATTACGTACCTGCCATTTTGTTTACGCAATTCATTTGGGTATTTCCATTTCGTTTAAAATCTACTTTCGTTTCTATTTTTAACCAAAAATCAAATAAAAAATGTTTTCTTTTTTAATCAATAAGGCACGAAGAAAATATGAATATTTAAAAGGACAAACATATGCATATCCATTAACAGTACAGGTGTATATAAAAAGAATAAAATGTTAGAGGAGAGCCAGCTGGGTAAAAGGAAGACAGTTTCACTGTTACATGTGTTAATAGTGGAGATAATTTGTGTCATTTTGGTATTAAAATAGTTGCAATTTGATTGCTGATTATTTGTGTTAAAGCTTATTTTCAATTGTGGACACATTCATTTTCTGCATTTTATCTTAATTTCAAAATATGAGTAATGAAGGCTTTTCGTCATGTTTTTTGACAAAATTATTTTTAATTAATTCTTCTTTTCAACATTTTAGAATATTCATTTGAAAAATCGAAAAAAATCCACCTCCCTTAATTCTTACTTCAAAACTTGATATAAAAAGATGTGACATGAGTGAGTACAGATGTCAGTTACACTGAGATATTTGCATAAGGTGTTGTAAAACTTTTGTCGTCATTTGACATGTTTGATTTAATCCCATTTCATAAAGATAACATATCATAAAGTGTTCATTTTGGCTAATTGGTAAATATGTGCTATCAAGTACTATAAGGCTGTTTTGATGACATTCCAACGAACTAGTTTTCGATCATATTTAAATTGTAGACAGAGTGTTTTACATCATAGAATATCTTCTTCAATTCAAGACAAAACACAGCAATATTAACTACAGACATAGGGGAGTATGGTTAGTATTCTCATCTATGTTGATTTACTTCGTACCTTTAGCTCCTAATTTTTCAAAACCTCTACCCCTCCCCCCCCCCCCCCCCCCCAAAAAAAAAATAACCCAACAACACAACATTATGATATCATTCTATAAAAAAATTTAAATCAAAATTTGTTCAGTTTTTTTTTTCTTTTTTCTACAATTTTATTATGAATGATTTGGCTAATTATTTACAATACTTTAAGTTCTTTCACATTTAAAGTCTGTGTGTTTGTTTATAAACGCTGATGTTTGATCATTTTGCATTCTTCAATTTTGTTTTACTTTGAAAAAAATATAGCTGTTTCCCTGAATTATCCCTTTATCGTCTTTTTCACTGCAAAATGTTTATAGATACAATTGAATAATCAATTTAAATGGGTTCTTACATTTCTTGTTTACACTTTTTAAATTTAAAGATTTGGTTATTATGGTGATAAAATAACAAGTATGGGGAAGTTTAAAACACAAGCAATGACACCAAAAAAAAACAAGGGGGAAGAAAATGAAAGCAGTGTTAAGATGTCTGAATGTATTGGTTTTCGATCAAATGTGGATGTAGTTAAATGTAAACGGTTAATTGTCACAACAAACCCAACTATTTGCTGGTAGGAACAGGTTATTCGGACTAACTGCTTCACATACGAATATGTTCGATTTTTATTTGTGAAGGTAATCCCGTCTTTCTTTTCCCAAATGTGACCTACCAAATTAAACTTAGTTAAATAAGTAAATGTATAACTATGTATAACTATGGTGGTCAAACGTAACCTACTGGAGCACAAAATACCAACTTAGTTCTTGAGGGGGTTCGAGTTGTTCATTCTAGTTTAGCTGTTGTGTGTTGTTGTTCGATGGCATTGTCATTTTTTTTTCGAAATTCGCCTCTCTTTTTCTGGAAGAAAAGATTTTCCCTCGTTAAAAGATTGTGTATCGATTATAAGTTTTAAAGGTATTTACTGGGAATGAACTGTTTACTAAAAGTAAAACAGCACCTACAGTATAATTAAACATTTAATTACTGCCTATCCAAACATCGCCATACACTGTGTCCTAAAAAATGAAATAAAGATATCAGCAGGTTAAAGGGAGGTAACACGAAAACAAACCGAAATAGAAAATATCGTACAAACATATCTCAGCTCCAAAGGGACCTTTATACTTATAAATAAAAAATAAACGGACAACACCATGGTTAGAAAAGAAAAGGTCAAACAGACAACCAATGCTACACAAAATACAACAATCAAACTAAGGAACATATACCCCATTAAAACCGTGATATCAGGTGCTCCGTAAGCGAAACAGATCCTGATCCATATGTAGCACCCGTCGTGTTGCTTATGTACCAACCCCAGTGAAAAGTCGAATTCGGTAGGTCACATTCTTGAAAGAGAATAGGGTTGTTGTTACGAAAATAACCGCTATCATCTGTGTGATTTCATAACGGTCAAGTAACTGGTGATGGCGTTCATAACAATTGTGAAGGAATGATTTCAACTGCACCATTTGTAACTCTTGCTTTAATACCTTCATTGTGAGCAGTAACCCTCTATCAATAACATCGATTATGATTGGATATTTCAAACCCGGGAATATCACATCAAGTGAAAGATATATACTCCGTATGCAGGAGCTGCTGGAATGCTGCTACATAGAAATGGAAAGTCCACAGTTTGGCACCCGAAATCATCTCTTATGTCATTAGGTTTTGTTTTCAACTGATCCTCATTGTCAATTTCTAGAAGTTACTCTATATATAATGCAGACTTCGTTCTATCTGTTGTATGCTTTATCTCTAGTTGGATAGATGCGTTCAACATACTCAGCAAAGTTTGAATTAATAAGTGACAGAACATCACCTTTTTGGATTGAACATCAAAATGTGCAACTAATGGTCATTTTAAGAACATATATGTTGCGTACCTCGTTTAATATACAAGTATATTCGGTAAGTAATAATTTTAAGCGGTCGTTTTGTCATTTGTTGTTTGATATTAGACATAATAATTGCCGCCAGCAGATTGATCGATATTTACAATTTCTCAGAATAATATTAAAATTAAAGGATATAAAGAAAATTACGCTTCTAGGCGCAGAATTAATGAAACAGTATGATAGTAAACATAATCCGTTTGTGGGTTTTAGTTTAAACTGTCTCTATTTTTTTAGTACTTTGTTAAAACTAAAAATAGATAATTAATCGCAAAATACAATTAATCATTATATATTTGAGGCCATTACCAAGCTATTAGCATATGCATAACTATTAAACATCGAACATTTTAAGTGCACACTATTGATGTCAGCACCAGATAAAATTCTACTGTATTGATTAACTAGTATTGACTAGTAATCTAAAACAATTCGAACATTTCTTAGTTAAATGCATATCTTAATTTTCTCACCTTCCATTTTCTCTGGTCTGTTTAGGTTTGATATGATTTTGTCGGGATACAGTATTTATGATATTTTCTATGTCCGCATAAAAAAACACAATATTTCATTGTCCTGGTAAGAATGCCCTTATTTAGAAAATAAATATTAGTATTAATAATAATCAGTTTCAGTATGATAGTTTGAATTGAATTGCCTTTTTGGCTTTTAAGATCTGAGAATACAGTTTTAAAACGTTGCTATTTTCTACAGTTTGAGAATAATATGAGATCATTACAAAAAATGAGAAATGAAAATTAAATTTGAACTGTGCAAAAGTAAATTATTACGTATGTGCTAATTAGTTTTTATCTTTTTTCTTTCTTGTTCTTAGTAATGCATGACTATATACTTAAGCGTAGACATTTTTATATTTTCCTTTTCTTTTATATGATATAAAGAACTGAAATATATCTATCTTTTAATCAATAGGTACACTAAAAGTTCAATATCTATCTTATAAAACGAATACCGACAAGTGTTAGTTATATATAAATGTCATTGAACAGGTTTGTTTTATAGACTATATTCTACTTTGAATTTAATATAAAAACTTACAAAAATGTGTATCATACTGTTTTACATCAGCAATAGATAGTCAAACATACTTTTGAGCTGGGGACAAAAGAAAGAGAAAAAAAGAGGATAAAAAAGTTTATTTTGCTACAACTGTGCTTTCTTGGTAAATAAAATTGACAGGTGAAAAAAGTGGTAAAGTAATTTAATATAAGTTGAGTCCAGTACATTTTAAAAGACGTATTCCATGTGGGATTATAAGATAATGTGTCCTGTGATCATGTATCACGTCCGTCCATTGTTCAAGGGAGGACGATGGGAATGTTATTTTCAACTATAGATGTATTTCCATCTATTAATGTTATAAATAGAATAATAGTTGTATTGAATTTATTTCAATTTAAAAATGATTTGCGGAAACGTGGTTTTTTATTTATTATTTTGTTGATTGAAGTTGCATTGGGTAATAGCAAAGTATCCTTATGGCAAACCTTTAAATGTCCCTTTCAGTTCTAATGTTTTAAATGATTTTTATCAATTTTGTACACTCTTGGTTTGTAGTTAGTAGTCACGGAATTGAATATGTTTTGGAAAAATCAGCGTTCTACCCTCAAAAGAAGTTATGAAACTTTTTGTTGTTCTAATGAACAGAAGATATGGTATGATTGATTGTAATGTAGGAATGGAATATGTTTAAGAAAATACTTCCCATTATACCCCTTTATACGTATTTTGGCTTGTTTTCATTTTTACGTTTGAACATAAAACTGAGTAACAGTAAACTGAAACATTCAAATATACCAAATCACATTTTAGTTTCATATATAACCTCTTTTAAATACTAAACAGCTGTTGAAAATTGAAAGACATGAATAAGATTATATTCTGTAAAACCCGTTTAGTTTAAACATTTTTATTTATAGTGGATTGGGAAACAAGTTCTGCAACTTATATTAATCCCTTTCCACTTTGCGGATGCGAGTGTTGCCTTGTAGCGGCATTAGCCTACTCTTTTTCGAAATCTACAAGGGTGTCTTAAACGTGCAAGAGATATTGCTTTCTCTTAACACGGGTCAGCCATTTATCGTCCCCTTCCGACGGACTATCATCATACTCGCAAATGGTGTCGAGGGAGAGCCGAAAATTGAGTTCCTGAAATTTTCATCCCAAACAGGAATCGAACCAGGAACCTTTGTGTTAGTAGTCCGATGCACTAACCACTACACCACGGCTCTCTTAAACCCGTTTAATTGCCTCATTCAAAAATTTCATAAAATATGAGATTCTTTAGGTAATTTAAACAGTGTTATTGAAATGGCTAGTTAGTAAACATATTGGTTGGATATTATTATATGTAGTATGAGTGCCAATGATACAACTCTCCATCCATTTTATAATTTGTAAAATTAAACCATTATAGGTAAAGGTATACGGTCTTCAACACGGAGCCTTTGCTGACACTGAATAGCAAGCTATTAAAGGACCAAAAATGATCAAGTGTTAAACGATTCAAACGGAACAAAGAACGGTCTAATGTATATAAAAAAAAGAAGAGACGAGAAACATGTATTAACCACATGAACAAACGACAACCACTGAACATCACGTTCCTGACTCATAGGTCTGGGTTGTTTTTTTTCTTAAAGGACGTGGATGCTGATCTTGTTTTTTTAAATATTTTTCTAACCTTTCATATATTCATTGTTATTGTTTTTCATTATTATTTTTTATTCTATTGTGAATATTTGTTCCATCAGAAGACTGCAGTATGCAAGTTTAATTAACATTCTACTCTTATTTTCCATTAGACTGCATTATATTCAAAAGTAAAATCACAAAACTATATGAACTAAATATGAAATAATGAACTCCTAGGAAAATTCAAAACGAAAAGTCCCTTATCGAATGGCAAACTCACACAGCTCATACACATCAAACAAATTGATAACAACTTTCATACTTCTAACTTGGTACAGGCATTTTGGTAATAAATTGTGTTTTTAAAGCAAGCTAAACCTCTCACTTGCATGGCAGTCGCATCAAGTTGACAACGATGTGTGAACAAAACAAACAAACATTCAAGGTAGAAATGTCTCAAATAGACGTACAGGAGTCAACATTGTGTTATTATCTGAATCTCTTTTACAACAAATATATAAGTAACAAATAAGTAAAAAAAGGCGTACAAACAAAGCACATTGACAAAACTGAAGGTCAAGAATACAAATTGACAAAGGCACTATTACACAATGACTGGTTTTAAAGGTACATAGCCACGTTCTTTATATAAAAGGAGCACGACAAGGCATATAGACACAGCAAATTAACAAAAATAAAAGACAGAATTTTTACTGTTTGTATTGGCGTTTATTTCTTATTTTTATGTTGTTTAATTGTATACACTGATCGCCTGCTGTATACTTCGTATGCAAATGTGGATTGTATTGAAGATTCGTTACAAGAAACTATCTGTTGTATTCCTCTACGATATAATATCCTGTCACTATCAACTCTGAAATAAATGTCATTGAACTATCTTTTTTTAAAGACTATCAATTCTTGTTCAAATTTGAAATAAAAGCTGACGCAAAACTTATAAGATACTATTTAGCATTGGCAATAGATAGTCAAACATGCTTTTCAATAGGTTTGTACTAGTAATAATTGGGTCTTTTTGTAACTTGGATAAAGAGGTGTCTCATTGACACTCATACCTCATTTTCTAATATCTATTTTAAGCTGGAGACATTAGGCAGAGAGAAATTCAGAAAAGATTATGCTTATAAATAGGAGCCATTAATAAAAATAACAGGTTGAAAAGGTGCTATAGTTAACTGATGCGAGTTGATTCAATATACATTTAAAAAAAAAATATTCCATTTGGGATTTTAATTTAATTTGTCCTGTATTTATCTATCATGTCCGTCAATTGTTCAGAGAGGACAATGAAAGTTGGATTTTCAATTATAGATGTAGTTCTTCCTTTTAATGTTATTAATAACAGATAAACGGAAACACAGCATGTTTTTTTTAAATAAATTATTAAACGGACATATGTTTTGAAATAAACTAAATGCTTCCTCTAATTTAACATGAGAAAGTTCTTAACTTCCTTGTTTCCTGTAAAAAAAAAACCAACTGATTAATGGTAAATCTCGGGAGAGGGGGGCTAGAATATGTCATTTTAAACAGCTTGAAAAAATGGGAATAGGTTGGAAAAACTATCAGACATATATGATAAGGTCCATAAAGGAGTATGGCCACAAGGGTTAAAAACGGCCCTGTCTCAGAATGTAACAAAATTACTGTAGAATGATTCCATACTAGCGTAGTTCATAAAATGATAACCATTAACTCTTTTTGTTTAATTTTTCATGGCGTCAGAAAAGACCAAGGTACAATGTGGTATTTAAGCCATTTGCGCGTAATGTTAAAATTGTTTCTTTAACTTTAACGGTCTAGTTATTTTAAAATAATTTCACCACAAGATTTATATTTACAAAATATTCGTTTCATCTCGTCCATATTTATTGTATTGTTTTTAAACTTTATTAACAGAAACTTGCAATATTAAGGTTTAAGCTGCACATAAGCGCTTCATTAATTAGTGGCCTGTATTTTCGTTTTCTGCATTGATATTAACAAAATATAAATCGATGGACTACGTAATCAAACATAATTATATAGCAAAGATTAAACATGTTAAATTAAAGTCATAAATGATTTTTTGGTCAGAAGGAATTTAGATTTAAAACTGTAAAATATCTTGGCGAGCAATGTACAGTTGTAAAGATGTATGAGGATAGTTGATCACAACGCATCTTCTTTCTTTAAATAACTATCATAATATATTGTATTGCAAAGTGCATGAAATATATAGTCACCTGTGAAAATGAAATCTAATTCATTTAAATGGTTCGTGAATGAATCCTTTTACATTTTCAAAAACCTAGACAAAGTTATAAATCAAATGCATTAGCGTTTTTTCCAAATTGTTATGCTCCATGATTTTTATCTTGCATTTGTTTTTTACAGCATACCTTAACTAGAGGCTCGTAAGAGCCTGTGTCGCTCACCTTGGTATATGTGAATTAGACAAAGGAAACAGACAGTTCATGACAAAATTGTGTTTAGGTGATTGTGATGTGTTTGTACATTTACTTTACTGAACATTCTTGCTACTTACAATTATCACTATCTATAATGAACTTGTCCGTGTGGTTTCAGTGGAAAATGTTAGTAAAAATTTACAAATTATATGAAAATTGTTAAAAATTAATCATAAAGGACAATAACTTCTTAGGGGGTCAATTGACCATTTTGGTCATTTTGACTTATTTTTGAGTCTTTAATTGCTGTACATTATTGCTGTTTACAGTTTTAAAACTCTATCTATAATAATATTCAAGATAATAACCCAAAACAGCAAAATTTCCTTAAAATTACCAATTAAGGGGCAGCAACCAAACAACGAGTTGTCCGATTCATCTAAAATTTGAGGGCAGATAGATCTTGACTAGATAAACATTTTGACTGCTTGTCAGATTTGCTCTAAATGCTTTGGTTTTTGAGTTATAAGCCAAAAACTGCATTTTACCCCTATGTTCTATTTTTAGCCGTAGCAGCCATCTTGGTTTGTTTGCTCGGTCACAAAACACAATTTTTAAACTAGATACCCCAATAATGATTCTGGCTATGTTTGGTAAAATTTGGCCTAGTGGTTTCAGAGGAGAAGATTTTTGTAAAAGTAAACTAAGATTTACGAAAAATGGTTAAAAATTCATTATAAAGGGCAATTACTCCTAAAGGGGTCAACTGACCATTTCGGTCCTGTTGACTTATTTGTAAATCTTACTTTGCTGAACATTTTTGCTGTTTACAGTTTTTCTCTATCCATAATAATATTCAAGATAATATCCAAAAACAGCAAAATTTCCTTAAAATTACCAATTTAGGGGCACAATCCCAACAATGGGTTGTCCCATTCATCTTCAAATTTCTGGGCAGATAGAACTTGACTAGATAAACAAATTGACTGATTGTCAAATTTGCTCTAAATGCTTTGGTTTTTGAATTATAAGCCAAAAACTGCATTTTACCCCTAAGTTTTATTTATAGCCATGGCGGCCATCATGGTTGGTTGGCCGGGTAAAAAAACACATTTTTAAACTAGATACCCCAAAGATGATTGTAGCCAAGTTTGGATTAGTTTGACCCTGTAGTTTCAGAGTAGAAGATTTTTGTAAAAGTTGACTAAGATTTACGAAAAATGGTTAAAAATTTACTATAAAGGGCAATATCTCCTAAAGGGGTCAACTGACCATTTTGGTCCTGTTGACTTATTTGTAAATCTTACTTTGCTGAACCTTTTTGCTGTTTACAGTTTTTCTCTATCCATAATAATATTCAAGATAGTATCCAAAAACAGCAAAATTTCCTTAAAATTACCAATTCAGGGGCAGCAACCCAACAATGGTTTGTCCCATTCATCTTAAAATAATTCAGGGCAGATAGATCTTGACTAGATAAACAATTTTACCCTGTCAGCTTTGCTTTAGATGCTTTGTTTTTTTAGTTATGAGCCAAAAACTGCATTTTACCCCTATGTTCTATTTTTAGCCGTAGCAGCCATCTTGGTTTGTTTGCTCGGTCACAAAACACAATTTTTAAACTAGATAGCCTAATAATGAATCTGGCTATGTTTGGTAAAATTTGGCCTAGTGGTTTCAGAGGAGAAGATTTTTGTAAAAGTAAACTAAGATTTACGAAAAATGGTTAAAAATTGACTATAAAGGGCAATATCTCCTAAAGGGGTCATTTGACCATTTTGGTCCTGTTGACTTATTTGTAAATCTTACTTTTGCTGAACATTTTTGCTGTTTACAGTTTTTCTCTATCCATAATAATATTCAAGAAAATATCCAAAAACAGCAAAATTTCCTTAAAATTACCAATTTAGGGGCAGAATCCCAACAATGGGTTGTCCCATTCATCAAAATTTTAGGGCAGATAGATCTTGACTAGATAAACAATTTGACTGCATGTCAGATTTGCTCTAAATGCTTTGGTTTTTGAGTTATAAGCCAAACACTGCATTTTACCCCTATGTTCTATTTATAGCCATGGCGGCAATCTTGATTGGTTGGCCGGGTAAAAAAACACAACTTTTAAACTAAATACCTCAAGGATGATTGTTGTAAAGTTTGGATTAGTTTGACCCTGTAGTTTCAGAGGAGAAGATTATTGTAAAAGTTAACTAAGATTTACGAAAAATGGTTAAAAATTTACTATAAAGGGCAATAACTCCTAAAGGGGTCAATTGACCATTTTGGTCCTGTTGACTTATTTGTAAATCTTACTTTGCTGAACATCATTGCTGTTTACAGTTTATCTCCATCTTTAATAGTAATCAAGATAATAACCCAAAACAGTAAAATTTTCTTAAAATTACCAATTCAGGGGCAGCAACCCAACAATGGGTTGTCCCATTCATCTTAAAATTTTAGGGCAGATAGATCTTGACTAGATAAACAATTTGACTGCTTGTCAGATTTGCTTTAAATGCTTTGGTTTTTGAGTTATAAGCCAAACACTGCATTTTACCCCTATGTTCTATTTATAGCCATGGCGGCAATCTTGGTTGGTTGGCCGGGTAAAAAAACACAATTTTTAAACTAAATACCCCAAAGATGATTGTTGTAAAGTTTGGATTAGTTTGACCCTGTGGTTTCAGAGGAGAAGATTTTTGTAAAAGTAAACTAAGATTTACGAAAAATGGTTAAAAATTGACTATAAAGGGCAATAACTCCTGAAGGGGTCAATTGACCATTTTGGTCCTGTTGACTTATTTGTAAATCTTACTTTGCTGAACATTTTTGCTGTTTACAGTTTTTCTCTATCCATAATAATATTCAAGATAATATCCAAAAACAGCAAAATTTCCTTAAAATTACCAATTTAGGGGCAGAATCCCAACAATGGGTTGTCCCATTCATCTTCAAATTTCTGGGCAGATAGAACTTGACTAGATAAACAAATTGACTGATTGTCAGATTTGCTCTAAATGCTTTGGTTTTTGAATTATAAGCCAAAAACTGCATTTTACCCCTAAGTTTTATTTATAGCCATGGCGGCCATCATGGATGGTTGGCCGGGTAAAAAAACACATTTTTAAACTAGATACCCCAAAGATGATTGTAGCCAAGTTTGGATTAGTTTGACCCTGTAGTTTCAGAGGAGAAGATTTTTGTAAAAGTTGACTAAGATTTACGAAAAATGGTTAAAAATTGTGTATAAAGGGCAATATCTCCAAAAGGGGTCAACTGACCATTTTGGTTTTGTTGACTTATTTGTAAATCTTACTTTGCTGAACATTTTTGCTGTGTACAGTTTTTCTCTATCCATAATAATATTCAAGATAGTATCCAAAAACAGCAAAATTTCCTTAAAATTACCAATTCAGGGGCAGCAACCCAACAATGGTTTGTCCCATTCATCTTAAAATAATTCAGGGCAGATAGATCTTGACTAGATAAACAATTTTATCCTGTCAGATTTGCTTTAGATGCTTTGTTTTTTTAGTTATGAGCCAAAAACTGCATTTTACCCCTATGTTCTATTTTTAGCCGTAGCAGCCATCTTGGTTTGTTTGCTCGGTCACAAAACACAATTTTTAAACTAGATAGCCTAATAATGAATCTGGCCATGTTTGGTAAAATTTGGCCTAGTGGTTTCAGAGGAGAAGATTTTTGTAAAAGTAAACTAAGATTTACGAAAAATGGTTAAAAATTGACTATAAAGGGCAATATCTCCTAAAGGGGTCATTTGACCATTTTGGTCCTGTTGACTTATTTGTAAATCTTACTTTTGCTGAACATTTTTGCTGTTTACAGTTTTTCTCTATCCATAATAATATTCAAGATAATAACCCAAAACAGTAAAATTTTCTTAAAATTACCAATTCAGGGGCAGCAACCCAACAATGGGTTGTCCCATTCATCTTAAAATTTTAGGGCAGATAGATCTTGACTAGATAAACAATTTGACTGCTTGTCAGATTTGCTTTAAATGCTTTGGTTTTTGAGTTATAAGCCAAACACTGCATTTTACCCCTATGTTCTATTTATAGCCATGGCGGCAATCTTGATTGGTTGGCCGGGTAAAAAAACACAACTTTTAAACTAAATACCTCAAGGATGATTGTTGTAAAGTTTGGATTAGTTTGACCTTGTAGTTTCAGAGGAGAAGATTATTGTAAAAGTTAACTAAGATTTACGAAAAATGGTTAAAAATTTACTATAAAGGGCAATAACTCCTAAAGGGGTCAATTGACCATTTTGGTCCTGTTGACTTATTTGTAAATCTTACTTTGCTGAACATCATTGCTGTTTACAGTTTATCTCCATCTTTAATAGTAATCAAGATAATAACCCAAAACAGTAAAATTTTCTTAAAATTACCAATTCAGGGGCAGCAACCCAACAATGGGTTGTCCCATTCATCTTAAAATTTTTGGGCAGATAGATCTTGACTAGATAAACAATTTGACTGCTTGTCAGATTTGCTTTAAATGCTTTGGTTTTTGAGTTATAAGCCAAACACTGCATTTTACCCCTATGTTCTATTTATAGCCATGGCGGCAATCTTGGTTGGTTGGCCGGGTAAAAAAACACAATTTTTAAACTAAATACCCCAAAGATGATTGTTGTAAAGTTTGGATTAGTTTGACCCTGTGGTTTCAGAGGAGAAGATTTTTGTAAAAGTTAACTAAGATTTACGAAAAATGGTTAAAAATTGACTATAAAGGGCAATAACTCCTGAAGGGGTCAATTGACCATTTTGGTCCTGTTGACTTATTTGTAAATCTTACTTTGCTGAACATCATTGCTGTTTACAGTTTATCTCCATATATAATAATATTCAAGATAATAACTCAAAACTGTAAAATTTCCTTAAAATTACCAATTCAGGGGCAGCAACCCAACAACGGGTTGTCCGATTCATCTTACAATTTCAGGGCAGAAAGATCCTGACCTGCTAAACAATTTTACCCCTGTCAAATTTGCTCTAAATGCTTTGATTTTTGAGTTATAGGCCAAAAACTGCATTTTACCCCTATGTTTTATTTTTAGCCATGGCGGCCATCTTGGTTGATTGGCCGGGTCAAAAAACACAAATTTTAAACTAGATACCCCAAAGATGATTGTGGCCAAGTTTGAATTAATTTGACCCAGTAGTTTCAGAGAAGAAGATTTTTGTAAAAGTTAACGCCGAACGACGGACGACAGACGACGGACGACGGACGACGGACGCCAAGTGATGGGAAAAGCTCACTTGGCCCTTCGGGCCTGGTGAGCTAAAAATCTAAGATTTTATTCTTATGCATGTATCATAAGAATGAGTTTAAAAATAATTGCAAATACATTTTTAGCTCACCGGGCCCGAAGGGCCAAGTGAGCTTTTCCCATCACTTGGCGTTCGGCGTCCGTCGTCGTTAACTTTTACATAAATCTTCTCCTCTGGAACTATTGAACCAATTCCAACCAAACTTCTACTGATTGATTCCTAGGGTATCTAGAATAAAGTGTGTGTTTTAATTCCAATTTCATAAAAAAACATGGCCGCCATGGCTAAAAATAGAACATAGGGGTAAAATGCAGTTTTTGGCTAATAACTCAAAACCCAAAGCATTTAGAGCAAATCTGACATGGGGTAGAATTATTTATCAGGTCAAGATCTATCTGCCCTGAAATTTGAAGATGAATCAGACAACCCATTGTTGGGTTGCTGTCCCTAAATTGGTAATTTTAAGGAAATTTTACTGTTTTTGGTTATTATCTTGAATATTATTATAGATGGAAATAAACAATAAACAGCAATAATGTTCAACAAAGTAAGATTTACAAATAAGTCAACATGACCATAATGGTCAGTTGACCCCTTTAGAAGATATTGCCCTTTATAGTCAATTTTAACCATTTTTCGTAAATCTTAGTTTACTTTTACAAAAATCTTCTCCTTTGAAACTACTGGGCCAAATTTTACCAAACACAGCCAGAATCATTATTAGGCTATCTTATTTGAAAATTGTGTTTTGTGACCGGGCACACCAACCAAGATGGCCGCAAGGGCTAAATATAGAACATAGGGGTAAAATGCAGTTTTTGCCTTATAACTCAAAAACCAAAGCATTTAGAGCAAATCTGACAGATGGGTAAAATTCTTTTTATGGTCAAGATCTATCTGCTCTGAAAATTTTAGATGAATCTGACAACTTGTTGTTAGGTTGCTGCCCCTAAATTGGTTATTTTAAGGAAATTTTGCTGTGTTGGGTTATTACTTGAATATTATTATAGATAGAGATAAACTGTAAACAGCAATAATGTACAGCAATTTCAGACTCAAAAATAAGTCAAAATGACCAAAATGGTCAATTGACCCCCTAGAAGTCATTGTCCTTTATATTCAATTTTTAACAATTTTCATAAAACTTGTAAATTTTTACTAACATTTTCCACTGAAACTACACGGACAAGTTAATTATAGATAGATATAATTGTAAGCAGCAAGAATGTTCACTAAAGTAAGATGTACAAACACATTATAATCAGCTAAACACCATTTTTTTCATGACCTGTCTGCTTCCTTTATTTAATTTACATATACCAAGGTGAGGGACACAGGCTCTTTAGAGCCTCTAGTTTATATGAGTTCGTTGCTTTCAATAGATCCACAAGATATTTTATTTTTATTCCTTTTTTTTACAAACATTTACTTTCACTTGGACTCATAAATGTTTTTACACGATTATATGTAGCTCAAACATTTTTACACTTATCTTCTTCAACTAAATGTCGAATAATAATTTAATTCTTTTATGACAATGTATATTTTCGCAGTATTTGTCACTAGTTAACATTCACTCTTTACAAAGTACCGACCAAATAACAAGTTAACTTTATTGCCAGTGCCGGCAAAATAGATATTGATATAGAAATATGCTAATTTGCTCTTTTAATTAAGATATTTTTTTTAAATCAAAGACGATACAATAGCATATCATTTTCTTTGTTGACGACTTTGTATATGGATGCCTCATGTTCATGGTTCATAGACTAATTGAAAAAAGATTAAATTTTGTGTAATGTTTAATTCTCCCTTATTATTATTGATAGGATAACTATGATTGGTATGTGCGTACCTTCTAAGGTCCTAATGCCCGTCAGACAGTTTTAACTTGGCCTTCGTCTAATTTCATTGATCAGTGACCAAGGTTAAACTTTGGTAGTCGAGTCCATAGGTCGGATACTATATGCAATAGGTCTAGTATATTCGGTGTATGGAAGGACTTTAAGGTGTACACGTCTAGCTGGCAGGTGTCATCTGACCTTGACCTCATTTTCATGGTTAAGTGATCAAGGTTAAGTTTTTGAATTTTGGTATTTAATTGAATACAACATATGTATATGCTATTAGTCAACTTTATTTGGTGTATGGAAATATTTTATAATCTTTATGTCGCACAGGTTTCATTGGCCTTGATCTCATTTTCATGGTTTATTGCATAGTGTTAACTTTTTGTGTTTGGGCTGTTTTTTTGCAATTTGTCAACTATATTTTTTTGTATGGAAGAATTGTTAGCTGTACATGCCTACCTGGTATGGTTCATCCGACCTTGACCCCATTTTCATGGTTCATTGGTCAATGTTTAGTTTTATTGGTTTATGTTAAGTTTATGTGACAGTTGTGATTAAGCTTTATCTTTAGGACAATCCACATAATATCAATGATTAGAAAAGAAGGCGAGACATTTCAGCGTGTGTACGCTTGTTAATTTATAATTCGGGTTACCGTTTAAGGACATTAGCAAGTGGATAATTCGACCTCATTAAATCCGTATTCATGTAAACGTCAATTGAATAACTTAGCTAGAGATGGGTTACGCATAAACTAGACGTGTTCAGAAATTCAAAGAAATAGATTGTAAACATTGGAAGAAAAATAAGGGGAAACCATTTAGTTGACTGAATCGATCTACAAATACTCATTTTTATGCCGTAAATTCTGCAATATAATATCAGTCAGACCTAGAAAAAAATCAAATCACACGAGTTTTATATCAATTAATTTTTTAATTAATTAATTGTATATGAAAAGCCCTGTCATTTTGTAACAGCCGAAAGTATTGAAAGTCTCGCCGTAAGTAAATATTACACACATAATCTAAGTCTCATAAATATTCCACATTTCCAATACACCCCCACAAAGCCTAACCAAAAGGGGAAAAGGTTACAAATTGACTTCTGCAATAAATAAAAAGGTATACATTTTTAAGATCTAAGTTATATGAAAAGGGTAGGGTAAAAAAATCTCAGTGACACTCCCAATCGATTAAGGACATACGATACAGTTTTGATCCCGTATTTAGTTTGAAGAAATTTTTTACATAGGCTAATTTTTGCCTGATTAAATCAAATTTGTAATAAAAAATATACCTTCATGTGCTACTTTTTGAGTTGAAGCAGGTAGAAATTTTGTATATTTGCTCAAAATTTTTAAAAGATAAACACAAATTATCCTTTGTTAAATAATTTGTTATATCTGTATTTTATAAGATTTCTAAAAATTTATGCGTTTTTTATTCAAATGTAAGTCATATTTATCAAATGGCAATGAATTGAGAAAAAAACGTAATTTTTTGCTGTACATTTATCAAAATTAAAAAATTTCCACTATTTACAGTTTTATAAAATCTGGTCCACCTAGTCTTCCTGCAAAATGAAACAGAATGTCGTTTTCAATAATAGGGGTCTATGCACTTGTTTTCAAATTAAATCCGTTTGAACGATAAAAATTAGTAGAAAAATGTATCTTTTCCCGATATGTCATAGCTTGACGTCGCAAAAATAACAGTTTACGTTAGCAACATCATTCCCTCCCCTGCAACTGTATCGTATGCCCTATGATACAGTTATGATCCCGTATTTACAGTTTGATGAAAATTTCCATATAGTTTGTTTTTTTGCATTATTAAATCAAATATGTAATTAAAAAATATACCGTCATGTGCTACTTTTTTAGTTAAATCTGGTAAAAAATTTGAATATTTGCTCAAAATTCGGATTGTGGCCGTATTTTTTCTTTCGAAAGAAAGACATAACGTTTTAGTTTTAAAAGATGAACACAATTTGTTTTTTGTTGAATAATTTGTAATTGCAGTATTTTATAAGTATCATAAAAGTTTGTGCAACTTTTATTCAGAAATAACTCATATTTATCAAATGGTCATGAATTGAGAAAAAAACGTAATTTTTTGCTGTACATTTATCAAAATAAAAAAATTTCCACTATTTACAGTTTTATAAAATCTGGTCCACCTAGTCTTCCTGCAAAATGAAACAAAATGTCGTTTTCAAGAATAGGGGTCTATGCACTTGTTTTCAAATTAAATCTGTTTGAACGATAAAAATTAGTAGAAAAATGTATCTTTTCCCGATATGTCATAGCTTGACGTCGCAAAAATAACAGTTTACGTTAGCAACATCATTCCCTCCCCTGCAACTGTATCGTATGCCCTATGATACAGTTATGATCCCGTATTTACAGTTTGATGAAAATTTCCATATAGTTTTTTTTTTGCCTGATTAAATCAAATATGTAAATAAAAAATATACCGTCATGTGCTACTTTTTTAGTTAAATCTGGTAAACAATTTGTATATTTGCTCAAAATTCGGATTTGTGGCCGTATTTTTCCTTTCGAAAGAAAGACATAACGTTTTAGTTTTAAAAGATGAACACAATTTGTTTTTTGTTGAATAATTTGTAATTGCAGTATTTTATAAGTATCCTAAAAGTTTGTGCAATTTTTATTCAGAAAAAACTCATATTTATCAAATGGTCATGAATTGAAAAAAAACCGTCTTTTTTGTTGTACATATTTATCAAAATTTTTAAAATTGCACTATTTACAGTTTTATAAAATTTAGTCCAAATAATTTCCCTGCAAAATAAAACGAAATATCGTTTTTGAAACATAGGGGTCCATGCACTCGTTATCAAACTAAATCAATTTGAATGATATCTTTTAATATTGCGTTCGAAATTGTCGCTATTAAGTTCTTCAAATTACTGACATGGACATTGATTACTCGTTTGTTTTGCATGTTCTCCTAACAACTGATTGAAACCAGGTTTGACATCATCTGTTTCCATAAAACAATATGTGAAATGTTATTTGTAATCTGTTTTAATGTCTTTAAACTTTTCTTTTAGCTACGCAAATGACATTCATTCCCTTCCTTTCATCTCAAGGCCTTCTTCAAAACGTCCGCTTGTGATAATGGTAATATATGTGTTGCTAATATTATTCAATTATCTAATATTTTTCACATGATTCTGTGTTTCGACACATATAACAATACAGTGCTAATGATATGCATATGGCTTTTATTTCTGTGCCTGAAATAAACTTGCAATAGATATAAGGATTTGCCATATGGGATGAATATCAATGTTTACCATGTTGACCGTTAAAAAATAAACTTGCAATGTCAATTGATCTTAAAAAATGAATGATTTTGGTTCTGTTGATTTTAATAAACATTGATTTCAACCCTTTAACAAAAGAGAAGCAGAAAACTCATAAGGGATATTCAACTGAAGTCTAAGATAAACTGACAATTCCATGTAAAAAATAGTTCATAAGCGAACAAAAGACAAACAACAACATAAAAACCACATCATAGATACGATCTCATGCGCTCAAGAAGTGTAGGTAGATAATGCTCCATAGTGCAACATAAAGAATGGAAAGGACCAAATATAAGAAATCAAAGATTGAATCATACTGGTAAAATAAGATACAACCCGACTGTCTAAACTGTCCCTTTAAAGAGTAACAGTTGTTTCCCTGTGAAACAAGTCGAACGCCTTTTTTTTCAGAAGAGAAAACTATTATGAAATCACTAGCGAATGGCATTATTCTACTCAGGTCCAAGTATTAGCATTTTTGATGTGGTGAAAATTTTATTCTTTGCAAGTTAAGGATGTAGTTTTCCTGGGACAGGAAATTGTTTTTTTAACCCTCCTCCTTTATTTCCAAAATACCCATTTTTTGTTTTCTATTAATTTCATTATGAACATACATTTAGTGTACATGTATTACGAACATTCCAGTCAGGAGCCTGTAATTCAGTGGTTCAGTGATATTTGTTTTTCGTTCATTTTTTGTGCATAAATCAGGCTGTTAGTTTTCTCATTTGAACTGTTTTACATTGTCATTTCGGAGCCTTTTAAATCAGACTATGCAGTATCGGCTTTTGCTTATTGTTGAAGGCCGTAAGGTGACCTTTAAAAGTTAATTTCGGTGTCATTTTGGTCTCTGGTGGAGAGCTGTCTCATTGGCATTCATAACACATCTTCTTTTTTTTGTAAAACATTTCGTGACTTGAGAATTTCAGAAAAGGTATCAAAAGTCATAGGTAATTTGGGACAGGATAATTGTTTTTCTAGCCCGGCTCCTCCTTTTTCCTAAAAAAAATCCTTTTTTTGTTTTGTTTGTTTTCTATTAATTTTAATGACACATGAATAATTTTAGCGCTTATCTGTATATTATGAACACTCATTAAAAGGGGGGCAGAGGCGGATTTAGGGGGCCCGACCCCCCCCCCTTTCTGGAAACTAATTGGTTGCTTATATAGGAAATCACTGAAGCATGACCGGAGCGGGCCTCTCTTAGGCAGTCAACGGGCCCCTGCGTATGAAAATTTCTGGATCCGCCACTGCGGAGGGGCCCTGATCCCAATATCCCGGGCTTAAAAACACGAAATCCCGAGGTTCTGAATTTATTATTATATACAAATTAAATGATCATATAAATGGATGACAAATGCGATTATGCACTGTACCCATAGGACACAGAGGCATGATGATTAATTTATTGTGGAAAGAAGAGAAGCGACACCCAAAATTAGGTTTTCTCGTTTAATAGTATAGATATTCAAGATAATAATCAAAAACAGCAGTTTTTTAAATGGTACCCAAAAGATGATTGAGGCTTAGTTTGGATTAATTTGGACCATTTTGGTCATGTTGACTTATTTGTAAATCTTACTTTGCTGAATATTTTTGCTGTTTACAGTTTATCTCTATCTATAATAATATTCAAGATAATAATCAAAAACAGCAAAATTTCCTTAAAATTACCACTTCAGGTGCAGCAACTCAACATCGAGTTGTCCGATTTATCTGAAAATTTCAGGGCAGATAGATCTTCATATGATAAACAATTTTACTCCATGTCAGATTTTCTCTAAATGCTTTGGTTTTTGACTTATAAGCCAAAAACTGCATTTTACCTCTATGTTCTATTTTTAGCCGTGGCGGCAATCTTGGTTGGATGGCAAGGTCACCGGACACAGTTTTTTTAAATGGTACCCAAAAGATGATTGAGGCCAAGTTTGGATTAATTTGGCCTAGTAGTTTCAGATGAGAGGATTTTTGTAAAAGATAACTAAGATTTACGAAAAATGGTTAAAAATTGACTATAAAGAGCAATAACTCCTAAAGGGGTCAAATGACCATTTTGGTCATGTTGACTAATTTGTAAATCTTACTTTGCTGAGGTCCGTGTAACACTTATCAATTCAAAGTTTTAAAAAGTTTTGTAATTTTAGATTTTTGGAATTTTGATCAAAGTTTTAAAATATCAAAATTCCAAATTGTGTAAAAGTTTTGAAATTTTGAAATTTTAACCAAATTATTAAAATATTAAAATTCTAAAAATCGTTTTTAAATTTGAAAGTTTAGGAATTTGACCAAACTTTTAAAATACTAAACCTTAGGTGCAATTTTGATTATTTCACTTTTTGAAAGTTTGATTTTTTTAATTTTTGATTAAAATATCAAAAATAGAAAGGGGCGAACAGAGGGGTACCTAAAAAAAGCGAAACGAAATAAAAGCAGAACGAAACGAAACAATATGAATTATAAAAACATACTGATACTTAAAAATTTATGTATTAAATAAAACCACAGACAGACTGTTGTAGGCGGTGAAAAATTGGATGGATGACAAAATAAATATTTCTTAAAAGAAGAGAATTCATTTCGAAACCAGACGTACGGCTCTGATATTGGCCATTTTACTTGCTGGTTTTTCTAGCACCCATATTTTAGGAGAAACAGGAGTAGCAGTAAAAATTGAACAACTCGCAGTAGGTCAAATAGTATGGTTAAGTTGAGCATGTATATATATAATTTTATACTGAACTCAATAAAAAGCAAAAAAAAGTTCTATACACGGTGTATTATCTCATTTGATTTCTAATTTTTCTGTTTTTCTCTACGACTTCTTTTTGCAATCATGTTGGCTAAAGAATAAATCATTTCATGTACATTATGAACGATCATCTTTAACGTTTTAATCTGTTCTTTGTAAGTTATTGGCCCTAAATATTCAGCTTTGATCGTTCCCTATTAAGAAGGTCGACTTTAGTTAATATTTTTTTGGTACGGTAAGAATACTGAATGCATGGTGTCCCAATTAAGGTTGTGCTAGTCTACAATGTGGGAGGTTTTTAATATATATATATGTATATCTTAATTACGCTGAAATTAAGAGTACTAAGATCTAATATAAGTAGATTGGAGTCAAGATACCGTTACAAGGTATCTACAAAAAATCATCATAGATGGATACCAGGATATAAATTTTACCGGTTTTTTTTAGCGCCAGATTCGCGTTTCGTTTACAAAAGACTTATCACTGACGTTCGAATCAAATTAAGTTAAAAAGCCAAATAAAGCCAAATAAAATTAAAAGGGACAAATAAATTAAACGTTTAAATCCAACTTATAGATCTGGTTTTGTAAAAGTTAAAACCTTTCATATCATATATAAACGTATACCATAAACATTATTTTCACGAGCATTCATATTTAAGTGATAGGTGCCGCTGAACTACCTTCCTCACAGTTTTGGAGGTCAAGCTGTGTTGTACAAGAATCTAAAAAATATTTTGGAATGCTATAAAGAACAAAGACGCTAAATTCATCCAAGTGCGGACATCACAATATAGCAACTAATTACATAACAATAAATTGTGTAATAATTATGTCATAAAGAAATTATTACAATTTGAAAGATTAATCTTCTTCTTTCTTTTGGTACCTTATTTATAAAATATACTGTGAAGGATGAAATGAATTACATCAGTTTAAAGTTATTTGATTGGGAGTGAAGGAATCTTTGTATTGTGCTACCTTAAGGGATATTATTGTTCCGTATTTTTATTTTGTTATTTGAGCATTTTAAAGTTATCGTAGGCTACGACAATCGACATTGGGCAAAATAAAAGAGCACATGTACACCCAGTCAGAATGGGGCGTGTAAAGAGAAGCCACACTGTCAGATGCATGATGGATTTTTCCATTTTTTGGCGGACATCAATGTTGCTCTCGAAAAACCCGTACAATGTAAAACGCTGAATTTTAAGTACACTGAAACTGAACTAAAATATCTATATATTTTCCCTGGGCGCTATTTGTTTCCCCCCGGGCGCCTTTTCTTTTCCCCTGGCGCTATTTGTTCTTCCCCGGGCGCTTTTTCTTCACCCGGGCGCTCCCGGGTGCATTTTAGTAGGACCCGTCATTTTGATTAGTTTCTTTTGTTTCCTATTCTGACATAGGACTTGTATTTCCTTTTCAGTGCAATTTACTGTTCGTATTACTGTGTGTTTTTCATTCTTTATTGGCTACAGGTATAGGGGAGGGTTGTGATCTCACGAAACATGTTTAATGTGACCCTGTCGCATTTGTGCGCCTGTCTCAAGTCAGGGCCTCTGTCCTTTTAAGTCTTGTATGATTTTAATTTTAGTTCATTGTTATATTTCGGAGTTATATAATCTATAATCACTGAACCAGTACACTTTTTCGTCTAGGGGCCAGCTGAAGCACGCCTAGCACAACGTTCATTGCGACGCTATACATGTATATGAAGTATTCCTTCCGTATCGTTTCTTGGAACTGAAATAATTTATAATAGGCTATCATCGTCATGCAATCGATAAAAAGAAAACAAAACGTTTAAAGCTGCATGCGACCGAATCGCTATTTCTGGATCTACCTTCATCAGGAACGTCAAAAAGGCGAATAATACTATTTGGTTTACTGCGATCGCTAGTTGGTCAGTTTTCACTGATACTTCTAAAAGTTGGGCGCTGGGAACACCAAATAGCTCTGAATTATTTATCTCAAACGCTAACCTTTATATATAAGAGATTTAAATCAACTTATATGATTCCAGTTTAAAAAGATTTCATTTTTTTTTTTGATAGATGCACAACCTTAAAATTTCAGGATTCTGTTTTTCCATGTGAAGTCTAATATGTTTCATAAGTAACGACTTCTTCTTTTCATTATTTATTTATTTAATAAAAATGATTGGATATATTTCGTGCTATTTATTTATAACTAAGAATAATTGTTATCAGAGCCGTCTTTACATCAGTGTTTACAGGTACCCCTCTTTTCGCCCCTTTTCTTTTTTTGATATTTTAGTCAAAAATTTAAAACATCAAACTTTCAAAAAGTGAAATAATCAAAATTGCACGTTAGGTTTAGTATTTTAAAAGTTTGATCAAATTCCTAAACTTTCAAATTTATAAACGATTTTTAGAATTTTAATATTTTAATAATTTGGTTAAAATTTCAAAATTTCAAAACTTTTACACAACTTGAAATTTTGATATTTTAAAACTTTGATCAAAATTCCAAAAATCTAAAATTTCAAAACTTTTTAAAACTTTGAATTGATAAGTGTTACACGGCCCTGTTGAATATTATTGCTGTTTTCAGTTTATTATTATAATATTCAAGATAATAACAAAAAACAGCTAAATTTCCTTAAAAATACCAATTCAGGGGCAGCAACCCAACAACGGGTTGTCCGATTCATCTGAAAATTTCAGGGCAGACAGATCTTCACATGATGAGCAATTTTACTTACGTCAGATTTGCTCTCAATGCTTTGGTTTTAGAGTTATAAGCCAAAAACTGCATTTTACCCCTATGTTTTATTTTTAGCCATGGTGCCCATCTTGGTTGGTTGGCCAGGTCACCGGACACATTTTTAAGACTAGATACCCCAATGATGATTGTGGCCAAGTTTGGCCCAGTAGTTTCAGAGAAGATTTTTGTAAAAGTTAACGACGACGGACGACGGACGCCAAGTGATGGGAAAAGCTCACTTGGCCCTATGGGCCAGGTGAGCTAAAAAGGGGATAAGGTGAAGTATTATCCTCTCCTCGTTCCTCTCATGTCTTAATCTTCTCCTTTCTCCCTGCCAAGTTATCTTCTGTTCCACTAAAACAAAAACACCTTTTTTTTTCTTTGAATGTAAAAAATAAAGTTTTGTGTATTTTTTTACCAAAAACAATTATATAATTGGTATTTCCCTCTTGAACATAATTCCTTGTTTTAAATTTGTACTAAACAAAATAAACAGTTCTAGAAAACCAAAAAATCGATTGAATCGAAATACATATCTATGAAATATGTTTTACAGTCTTTTACGAGTTGTTCAACAAAATGCACACATATCACATCGAGCTCATAAGTGTAAATCTCTTCACAGAAGTGTTATTTTTTATCCGGATCTAGTTCAACTGACCGCATAAATGCATTTCGGGCGGATTCACTTTCTCCTAACAATTGTAAAGCTATTCCGAGAATTTTGTAAGATTCAGAATAACACAATTTCCTATTTTCAATAAAATAGCTTTCATCTATAATAATTTGTAAAGTTTGTAGGCAATCCTGACATTGTCTGACATTATTGAGATGATAATGACATAAAATATTTAGAAAATAAGCATAAACTATAGAGGAAATACGATATACTCTATTTTCCACTTCCATTTGTAGTTCCTTTGGAATTAGCCGAGAGTTTCTTGCAAATGTCAGATTATCGATAAGCATTATTTTCCATAATTGTACGATACTTGTTTTCTTGGATAATTGCAAGTCGGAAAATCGAAAATGAATACCCGACATATCCATGAAGCGGCATACTTTTTCGGGGGTACATTTCGATATAGAATATGCGATTATGTGTAAAGCATTACTATATTGTTCTACCTTATAGAAAAACGAAGCTAACATCAGCCATCCAGATACAGCGTCATGATTTATATTCTGTAGAAGAGTACAAAGATAGGATTTGTATTGTTTGTATTGACGTTTATTACTTTTTCTAGAGCTAATTAGTTGAACAAACTGCGCATTCTGTCCACAATACACTGACAGGAAGTATGTATTTAAGTATTTTAGTGAAGATTGGTGACAGGAAATTATCTGATTTATTCCTCTTTTGTATACAATAGTGTCGTCCTCCAAAACACGATACAAGTTGATAGCGAAATATAATAATGTTGAATTAACAGTTTTTGCTAAGTCGATAGTATGCAATGTATGTGGTTCGATAGGAAACATCCACCTTGAGATCTGAAAGTTAGATAATTGATCTGAAAATAACAAGCATCGCCATCCGTAACTATACAGTTTATAAAGTTTATCTAACAGTATTCTACGAGCACGTCCTTCTATTTTGTTCTCAAACATGTTGTTTTCTGGAATGAAGTAATGTTAACAAGTTGAATAGTCAACAGAATAAATCAGTCTTCTTAAACATCGCATAAAACAATGTATAAGATTTTCAGGTTTCCATATTGATTGTGGTAATTCTTCTGATATCCAGAACATATTTGTTTTCAAGAAGTATGAACAGAGTAAATCTTCACATTCGGTGTAAATTGATATTACATCTTTCAAAAGAATTTTCAGGAGGGCATAGCATAACAGTTGTGTATGTCTAAAAGTATTAATAAGAAATTTTTCACCAACAGAAAAAGAAACTCGCCATTCTATATTTTCTTTTGGTGATCCCTTTACTCCTAATGGTACAAAAAGTACTCCATGTTTTATAATACTTTGTTTGGCCGTATAACTTGGCCATGAGTTATTTGATCTTGTTATCCACTGTGATGCTTGTGATATCCATGAAGTACAATGTAAGCACAAGGCATAGTCAAATGTTCCGTCTTTGTCAGATATACATGGCCCATATATTACATTATTTGAATTACGCTCGATTCCTTGTTTATATAATGTGCTCGACAAATAATGTTTTCCATTATGTTCTTCAAAGTATTTAACTACACTTTGACAATAATTTTTTTTAAATTGCAACTGAGCGAAACCAGCTTTTACATCATCTGTTTCCATTGACAAATATAAAACATTTGAATTTAAAGACGTTTGGACGTTTTCATAGACCTCAATCTTTTTATTTACATACATTACATCTAAATCACTTCCTCTCATCTCAAGTCCTTCACCAAAACTTCCACTTGTGATACGGGTTAAAACCTTGTCACTTGTCAAATTATCCATGATAGTATTGTTCAATCTCAAATTTTTAACATGATTCTCTGTTCCAACTATGTTCTGACACATATAACGATACAGTGATAATGATATGGTTTTTGATTCTGTGTCTGAAATGAACATGTCATAAAAAAAGGTTTTCTTATAAATACATTATCCCTGATACTGATGCTAACATAGATATACTAGTGATTACAATACAATTGTTTGAACTATTTTAAAAGAGAGACAGAAGATACCAATTTGAAAGTGATAGTCAAATTCTCAAGTTGAAGATAAAAAAAAAACATGAATAAAAACATCGCAATATTAGGAATCAAATGATTGCCGGATTTGCAATTATAATTCGTGATACTGATCAAATGGTTAAACTGTATACAAACCGACTGGCTAATAACACTCATTATAGGTTACACTTACTTGTATATAAAGCTGTTTCTCAAACCACGCCTCTTTTGTGGAGATTTATTTTGTTTACATACTGGTTCCCAGTTATGCTCTCTGTGTTCCATTTCACGGAGATATAACTTGGGAATGTTATCAGTAAATAAACATTTGCATATTGTTTACATTGAAATCTGTGGTAACCTTTCATTCGAGGTAGGGGTAGTGAAGAAAATTAGTGTTAGTGTAAACTCCGAGAAGTTCAGGGCATAAACGTTGAAAGTATGCCGCACAGGCCTTAAATTACACAGGAATTAAAAGGGCTGATTGCTAATCATTTGTATTAAAGTTTACTTTATCTTTTGGACACATGTACATTCTGCATTTTGCCTTAATTTCAAAATATCAGTTATCAAGGCTATTCGTCATGTTTTTTAACAAAATTATTTTTAACTAATTTTTCTTTTTAACATTCCAGAATATTCATTTGAAAAATCCCAATAACATCTACCTCCCTTAATTCTTACTTCAAAACTTAATATAAAATTATGTGGTATGAGTGAGTACAGATGTCAGTTACACTGAGATATTTGCATAAGGTGTTGTAAAACTTTTGTCATAATTTGACATGTTTAATTTAATCTCATTTCATAAAGATTGTAAATCAAAACGTGTTCTTTTTGGCTAATTGATAAATATATGCTATCAAGTACTATAATGATGTTTTGATGACATTCTAACGAACTAGTTTTCTATCATATTCAAATTGTAGACAAAGTGTTTTACATCATAAAAAATATATTCTTCAATTCAAGACAAAACACAGCAATATTAACTACAGACTGTGGTTAGTATTCTCATCTCTGCTCATTTCCTTCGTACCTTAAGCTCCTAATTTTTCAATACCTAAAAAAAAAACAATTTGATATCCTTCTATAAAAAAAAATCAAAATTTGTTCAGTTTTTTTTTTTTTTTTTATCTTTTTCTACAATTTTATAATGAATGATTTGGCCAATTATATCACAATGCTCTTGGTTCGTTCACATGTAAAGTCTGTGTGTTTGTTTATAAACGCTGAATTTGATCATTTTGCATTTTTTTTACATTTTTTTTAACTTTTAAAATCATATTTAAAAAAAATATAGGTGTTTTCTGACTTTTCCCTTTATCGTCTTTTTCACTACAAAATGTGTATAGATACAATTGAATAATCAATTTAAATGGGTTCTTAAATTTATTGTTTACACTTTTTAAATTTAAAGATTTGGTTATCATGATGATGCATTTTGCATTCTATTTTCATTTTATTTTTTTTATTTTTAGAATCATATTTGAAAAAAAAAATATAGGTGTTTTCTGACTTATCCCTTTATCTTCTTTTTCACTACAAAATGTGTATAGAAACAATTTAATAATCAATTTAAATGGGTTCTTAAATTTATTGTTTACACTTTTAAATTTAAAGATTTGGTTATCATGGTAATGCATTTTGCATTCTATTTTTTTTTTTTATTTTTAGAATCATATTTGAAAAAAAAATATAGGTGTTTTCTGACTTATCCCTTTATTGTCTTTTTCACTACAAAATGTTTATAGATACAATTGAATAAGCAATTTAAATGGGTTCTTAAATTTATTGTTTATACTTTTTAAATTTAAAGATTTGGTTATTATGGTGATGAAATAACTAGAATGGGGAAGCTTAAAAGACAAGCAATGACACACAAAAATACCAAGGGGGTGAAAATGAAACCAGTGTTAAGATGTCTGAATTTATCGGTTTCCGATCAAATTTTTATCATTCAACCAAAATATTACATATCATAAAAAACTGCTTAGCACGCATTTCTTTTATATTTCATAGACGCTTAAAGATACTATATTTTACAACATCGTATGTAAAAAGGCTATGACAGTTAAATGTAAACGGTTAATTGTAAAAACAAACCCTACCATTTGCTGGTAGGAACCGGTTTATCGGACTATCTGCTTCACAGACGGATATGTTCGATTTTTTGTGAACGTAATCCCGTCTTCTTTTTCCCAAATGTGACCTACTATGGTGGCCACATGTAACCTACTGGAGCACCAAAGACCAACTTAGTTCTTGAGGGGATTCGTGTTGTTCATTCTAGTTTAGCTGTTGTTTGTCTTTTTTTTCCATAGCGTGGTCAGTTTATTTTAGAATTTCGCCTCTCTATTTCTGGAAGCAAAGATTTTCCCTCGTTTAAACATTGTGTATCGATTAAAAGTTTTTAAAAGTATTGACTGGGCATGAATTGTTTACTACAGTATAATTAAACGTTTAATTACTACCTATTCAACATCGGCATACACTCTTTCCTCAAAACCTGAAATAAAGATATCAGCCAGCAAGTTAATAGAGGAAACACAAAAACAACCCGAAATAGAAAATATTGTACAAACATATCTCAGCTCCAGAGAGACCTTTATACTTATAAATAAAAAATAAACGAACAACACCATGGTTAGAAAAGAAAAGGTCAAACAGACAACCAATGGTACACAAAACACAACAATCAAACTAAGGAACATATACCCCACCAAAACCGTGATATCAGGTGCTCCGTAAGCGAAACAGATCCTGATCCATATGTAGCACCCGTCGTGTTGCTTATGTACCAACCCCAGTGAAAAGTCGAATTCGGTAGGTCACATTCTTGAAAAGGAATAGTAACTGGTGATGGCGTTCATAACAATTGTGAAGGAATGATTTCAACTGCACCATTTGTAACTCTTGATTTAATACCTTCATTGTGAGCAGTAACCCTCTATCAATAACATCGATTATGATTGGAGATTTCAAACCCGGGAATATCACATCAAGTGAAAGATATATACTCCGTATGCAGGAGCTGCTGAAATGCTGCTTCATAGAAATGGAAAGTTCACAGTTTGGCAGCCGAAATCATCTCTTATGTCATTAGGTTTTGTTTTCAACTGACCCTCAATGTCAAATTCTAGATGTTACTCAAGATATAATGCAGACTTCGTTCTATCTGTTGTATGCTTCATCTCTAGTTTGATGGGATAGATGCGTTCAACATACTCAGCTAAGTTTGAATTTTTAAGTGAAAGAACATCACCTATTTAGATTGAACATAAAAGTTTGCAACTAATGGTCATTTTAAAAACTTATATGTTGAGTACCTCGTGTAATATACAAGTATATTCGGTAAGTAATAATTATAAGCTGTCGGTTTGCCATTTGTTGTTTGATTTTAGACATAAGAATTGCCGACAGCAGATTGATCGATATTTACATTTTCTCAGAATAATATTAAAATAAAGAGATATTAAGAAAATTACGCTTCTAGGCGCAGAATTAATGAAACAGTTTGATATTAAACATAATCCGTTTGTGGGTTTTAGTTTAAACTCTCTCTATTTTTTTTAGTACTTTATCAAAACTAAAAATAGATAATTAATTGCAAAATACAATTAATCATTACTTATTTGAGGCCATTGCAAATCTGTTTGTCTATGCATAACTACTAAACATCAAACATTTCCAGTGCATACTATTGATTTCACACCAGATAAAATCCTACTGTATTGAGTAACAGCTTAATCGAGTCAGAAGTCATAAGTAGATTCTATCATTCGGAAAACGAATTTCATGAAATGTGTTTTTTCAGTGACTAGTAGTCTAAAACAATTCGAACATTTCTTTGTTAAATGTATGTCTTAATTTTCTCACCTTCCATTTTCTCTGGTCTGTTTAGGTTTAATGTGATTTTGTCGGGATACAGTATTTATGAGGTATCTTTGTCTGCATAAAAAACACAATATTTCATTGTCCTGGTAAGAATGCCCTATTTTGGAAAATATATATTAGCATTGATAATAATTATTTTCAGTATTATAGTTTGAATTGCATTGCCTTTTTTGGCTTTTAGGTTCTGCGAATACAGTTTTAAAACGTTACTATTCTCTGCAGTTTGAAACTAACATGAGGTTAAATCATTTAAAAATGAGAATGAAAATTAAATTTGAACCGTGGAAAAAAAATGTATTACGTATCTGTTAATTAGTTTTTCTTTTTTTCTTTCTTGTTCTTAGTAATGCATGAATATTATAAATAGAATAATAGTCATATTGAATTTATTTCAATTTAAAAATGATTTGCGGAAACACAGAGTGGTTTTTTAATGATTATTTTGTCGATTAAAGTTGCATTGGGTAATTGCAAAGTATCCTTGTGGCAAACCTTTAAATGCCCCTTTCTGTTCTAATGTTTTAAATGATTTCTATCAGTTTTGTACACTCTTGCAGTTTGTAGTCAAGGAATTGAATATGCTTGGGAAAAATCAGCATTCTACCCTCAAAGGAAGTTATGAAACTTTTTGTTGTTTGTATAAACAGAAGATATGGTATGATTGATTGCCAATGAGACAACTCTTCACAATGTATCAAATGACACTGCAATTAACAACGAACGGTCACCGTTCGGCTTTCAACAATGAGCAAAGCCCATGTAAGATATAAAAGGCCCCGAAATGACAAGTAAAACAATTCAAATAAAGGCAACAGTAGTATACCACTGTTCAAAACTCATAAATCCATGCACAAAAAAACAAAAAAAAAACGGGGTAACACACTGAAACTGAGGGAAACGCATTAAATATTTGATGAGAACAACGACACAACAGTAAAATGTAACACACACAAAAACGGACTAAGCACTAGACAAAATCCTATGAGAATAACAAATATAACATCAAAACCAAATACATGAATTTGGGATAGATAAGTACCGTGACACGTCTTATAGAGTTACAGGCTCATGACTTTGGACAGGCACATACATAAAGAATGCGGCTGGACATTTACAATGAGTACCGGTTAAATAAAACAATCAAAGTTGAAAATAAACTCACGATAGAGCTACATGTATGGTTAATTAATGCGAGATTATTTAAGTACATTTTCAAAGACGTATTAAAATGTACATGTGGGATTTACACATAAGTTGTCCTGTGATAACTAATCACGTCCATCCATTGTTCATAAAGGACAATTAAAATGGGATTTTTAATGAAGACTTATTTTCATTCATTGATGTTATAAATAAAAAAAACTAGTCATATTGGATTAGTTCAATTCAAATATGATTTGCAGAATCACATAGTGTTTTTTTCAATATTATTATTATCGATTGCAGTTGCATTTGGTCATGTTGGTAATAGCAAAGTATCCGTGTTGCAAAATTTTCAACGTCCCGTTTCAGTTCTTAAGGATTCAAATAACTTGGAGCACTTGGTTTAGACAAGTTTGTAGTTTGTAATGTAGGAATGGAATATGTTTAAGAAAATACTCCCCATTATACCCCTTAATCCGTATTTTGGCTTGTTTTCATTTTTACGTTTGAACAGAAAACTGAGTAACAGTAAACTGAAACATTCAAATATACCAAATCACATTTTGGTTTCATATATAACCTCTTTTAAAGACTAAACAGCTGGTGAAAATTAAAGACATGAATAAGATGTGATTCTGTAAAACCCGTTTAGTTTAAACATATTTAGTTATAGTGGATTGGGAAACAAGTTTTGCAACTTATATTAATCCCTTTCTACTTTGCGGATGTGAGTGCTGCCTTGTAGCGGCATTAGCCTACTCTTTTTTCGAAATCTACAAGGGTGTCTTTAACGTACAAGAGATATGGCTCTCTCTTAACACGGGTCAGCCATTTATCGTCCCCTTCCGACGGACTATCATCGTTTCCTCAAGACCACACTCGCAAATGGTGTCGAGGGAGAGCAGAAAATTGTGTCCTGAAATTTTTTATCCCGAACGGGAATTGAGCCAGGAACCTTTGTGTTATTAGTCCGATGCACTTACCATTACACCACGGCTCTCTAAAACCCGTTTTATTGCCTCATTAAAAAAATTCATAAAATATGATATTTTTTAGGTAATTTAAACCGTGTTGTTAAAATGGCTAGTTAGTATACATATTGGTTGGATATACTAATATGTAGTATGAGTGCCAATGAAACAACTCTCCATTCATTTCATGATTTGTAAAAGTAAACCATTATAGGTAAAGGTATGGTCTCCAACACGGAGCTTTTGCTGATACTGAATAGCAAGCTATAAAAGGACCAAAAATGATCTAGTGTAAAACGATTCAAACGGAAGAAACAACGGTCTAATCTATATAAAAAAAGAAGAGACGAGAAACATGTATTAACCACATGAACAAACGACAACCACTGAACATCACGTTCCTGACTCATAGGTCTGTTTTTTTCTTAAAGAACGTGGATGTTGATCTTAATTTTTTAAATGTTTTTCTAACATTTCATGTATTCATTATTATTATTTTTTCATCATTTTTTTTATTCTATTGTGAATATTTGTTCCATCAGAAGACTGCATTGTGCAAGTTTAATTAACATTCTTTCATTAGACTGCATTATATCCAAAAGTAAAATCACAAAACTATATGAACTAAATATGAAATAATGAACTCCTAGGAAAATTCAAAACGAGAAGTCCCTTATCGAATGGCAAACTCACACAGCTCATACACATCAAACAAATTGATAACAACTTTCATACTTCTAACTTGGTACAGGCATTTTTGTAGAAAATTGTGTTTTTAAAGCATGCTGAACCTCTCACTTGCATGGCAGTCGCATCAAGTTGACAACGATGTGTGAACAAACCAAACAGATATTCAAGGTAGAAATGTCTCAAATAGACGTACAGGAGTCAACAATGTGTTATTATCTGAATCTTTATTACAACAAATATATAAGTAACAAATAAGTAAAAAAAGGCGTACAAACTAAGCACATTGACAAAACTGAAAGTCAAGAATACAATTGACAAACGCACTATTACACAATGACGGGTTTTAAAGGTACATAGCCACGTTCTTTATATAAAAGGAGCACGACAAGGCATATAGACACAGCAAATTAACAAAAATAAAAGACAGAATTTTTACTGTTTGTATTGGCGTTTATTACTTATTTTTATGTTGTTTAATTGTATACACTGATCGCGTGCTGTACACTTCGTATGCAAATGTGGATTGTATTGAAGATTCGTTACAAAAAACTATCTGTTGTATTCCTCTACGGTATAATATACTGTCAATATCAACTCTGAAATAAATGTCATTGAACTATCTTTTTTTAAAGACTATCAATTCTTGATCAAATTTGAAATAAAAGCTGACGCAAAACTTATAAGATACTATTTAGCATCGGCAATAGATAGTCAAGCATGCTTTTGAATGAGTTTGTACTAGTAATATTTGGGTATTTTTTGTGACTTGGATATACAGGTGTCTCATTGACACTTATACCACATTTTCTAATATCTATTTTAAGCTGGAGACAATAGGCAGAGAGAAATTCAGAAAAGATTATACCTATGAATAGGAACCATTAATAAAAATAACAGGTTAACTGATGCGAGTTGATTCAAGTACATTTAAAACAAAAAACCTATTCCATTTGGGATTTTAATTTAATTTGTCCTGTATTTATCTATCATGTCCGTCAATTGTTCAGAGAGGACAATGAAAGTTGGATTTTCAATTATAGATGAATTTCTACCTTTTAGTGTTATTAATATAAGATAAACGGAAACACAGCATGATTTTTTTTTAAATAAATTATTAAACGGACATATGTTTTGGAATAATCTTAAAATGTAAAAGGTAAACTTTTTTAAGATCTAAATTATATGAAAAGGGTGGGGTAACAGAACCCCAGCGACACTTCATATCGATTAAACATTGAAGTGCATGGTCCATCAATTAATATTTCTGTATTACACAAAAGCTCTTTAAATATTGCGCTCGAAATGGTCTCCATTTAGTTAAATTCTCCCTCATGAATTCGTCCGAATTTAAAACATTTCTATACTAAATACATGGCTAAATAAGAGACAAGTCATAATTTAGGTTTGTTTGCTCGCAGTAACTTTCTTATTTTCTCAGCGAAACAACATTTAATATCTTGTAAACATTTTACAAATTACAAAAATATACCACAATTCCATCTATATACATTCACAATGTCCTCTAAATACATATCAATACAAACATAACTGTAATATATTATGCAGAGCTTAACGTTAACTTCGTCTATCAAAGTTACTCGAGCACATCGATAATAATCAAACGTAATCAGGACTTATATATGCCTATAAAACCCCACCCGTACTACCGCCCTCGAAATATTCGTGCAGAAAACAACAGTAACATCAGACCACTTCTGATTTACATACTAGCCAAACTTGTACCACACGTCTAAAGATAGAAATAGAATAGGGAAATTCCAAATATAACGGAATAGAAATAAATTTAAATTCTCCCTCATGAATTCGTCCGAATTTAAAACATTTCTATACTAAATACATGGCTAAATAAGAGACAAGTCATAATTTAGGTTTGTTTGCTCGCAGTAACTTCGATAAAACAAAGGAATAAATAATTTGAGAACTATATGCCAAGATTCAAGGAAACAGCCATTTGAGATTTTAAATTGTCTTTAATATAACCATCTTTGGATTTATCAGAAGCCCATCTACCGTGGACTTTAAGTAACCTATCAGAGACTCCTCTATTAGCCCCCGTAGAAGCGCCACCACTTCTAAAACTATGAAGCCCAAACTTGAGCTTATCTAAACCAATATCTGATATAAACTCTCTAACAAAATTTCTCTCGCTCTGGTATAGGACAATGGACTATTTATATTACATAATTTATAAACATCTTTCGATTTCATAAAAGACAGTGCTCTGAAAATATAGCTATCAGAATTTTTACTCAATTCAGCTAAATTGATATACTTATTTAACCAAAAAACTGGACATAAATCTGTACCTGTTGCAGCTATAACAACAGAATTACCCCTTCTGTATAAATCAGTTTTGCTTTTATCAATGCGAATTTTAACATGACTGACTTGAAACTCAATATTATTCATCTTAATGTTAGCCAATTCACTATACCTCAAAAATCCAGAAATTCCTAACAGAAATAATACTACTACACGCAATTTTTTGAGATTATTATGATCTCCGAACTTTAAAACAATTTTCCTTAATATATCTGGCGTAATAGGTTCTTTTTTGTTTATAGGTTTACTTAGCAATCTCCTTCCTACTTCATAAATAAGACCAAGGAATTTGTCTGCACAAGGATTATGTTTGAAATTAAAGTCATGAAACCATTTTATTGAATAAAAACTTGCATCTAAAATCGCAACACTGGATCCCTGTTGAATGAGTCCACCTATATACATAGAAATCGTAGTAGTTGTCGCTGGTAAACACTCAAGTGAACATGAAACACACCATTTTTCAAACTTTTTAAAATAGCACTTGTATTTCTTAATTGTAGAATTTGATCTAAACGATTCGACAAAAGAGGGTAAATCTCGTATGATACTGGCAAATCTTGAATCATTAATAACTATAAACAAAGTAAATATAATTAACATTACTACTATAAATGAATGCGGCATTTCCCTCGCAAACAACCCAGTGCGGCATTTCCCTCGCAAACAAATGAATGCGGCATTTCCCTCGCAAACAAATGAATGCGGCATTTTCCTCGCAAACAAATGAATGCGGCATTTTCCTCGCACACTTACTGTGGCATTCAACCTCACAGTATTTAAAAAAGTCATATACTTATATATATACAGTGGCATTAACCCTCACTGTATTCATAAACAATTAATCAACAATGTTAACAATGACATATCTAATTGTTGCAGTTAAAACATCACAATGTTAAATTTAACATTCTTTCGAATATAGTCTCATATCTGATAACTGCGGCAAATAACCATCGCAGAAAACTAAATCAACTACAGTCTGTATACAACATTCAATGTATAAATCTCAATACTTCTAGAAATCCAACAACAAAACATATACATTACTGTTAAAAGGTGCAAATATACTCTTTTCTTGTGAACCTTTTGTAAAAAAGTTCATAGATTTTACATACTCTCTAAAGTCTATAACAAAAGATTTAAATCTGTCTGAAAACCTATTCACTAAGATAGGCCAAAATAACGCTGATGGCCATTTAGGTACAACTAAAGTGCCTTTAGCTTTACATAATCGCATGTGATTTAAACACTTGCTAACTAAATAACTGGTGGAACTAACCAGTTATTATGAGCAGACCAATCATATGCGAAAGCATCAACCCCGGAAGTATCCGGTGAATAATATCTAGAGTTAAAATAGTCTACTTTTTTGATTTTCGAATCTGCAAAACGATCGCATGTGAATGGTCCCCATAATTTATCAAAATATATAAAAATTTGATAGGAAACACCCCAATCGTCATAATCAAAAATTTTCTCAGATAATCTGCATAAGTATTTTTATCTCTAGGTATCCATTCAATATCCAAGAAAATATTATGTGACAAACAAATATGAAATAAGCTTAAAGCAATGTCTTGTAATTCTACTTTCATGCTACCCTTTTTAACAATCTGTACTACATTTTGGTTACCTGTATAAAGTTTAACAAATTTTCTTGTTAAATCAGATTTAAAAGAAGAAATATTCTTTTCTACAGTTTTCAATTCTCTCCATGTAGAACTTTTGCTTCTTTCATGACCATCAAACATAAAATGTACAATTTTGTTATCATTCATTATAAACCCTGCTCCGGCATACTGACTAGCGTCAGTGAAAATTACACGCTGTGGTATTCTATTTATAGGTACAATGCGTTGGAAAGATAATGACTCGCATTCAAAATACCAAAATTTTAGTTCCTTCAAAATGTTGTCATTTATAGGGATGACATCGTCCCATACAGATCTACAACAGACTAGCATATGCATATGCTTCGTCATCATTTGACAAACGTTACCAAGAGCAGGAATCATAGAAATGATTTTTCCACATATTTTAGCAATACATCTATAAGTCAAAATAGTTTTGCCATCTACTACGCTCGATATTACCAGCTTTAAAGCAAATAATTTAAGATCTAAATTATATGAAAAGGGTGGGGTAACAGAACCCCAGCGACACTTCATATCGATTAAACATTGAAGTGCATGGTCCATCAATTAATATTTCTGTATTACACAAAAGCTCTTTAAATATTGCGCTCGAAATGGTCTCCATTTAGTTCTTCAAAGTTCTTACATGAACATTGATTACTCGTTTGTTTTGCATGTTCTACTAACAACTGAGTGAAACCATGTTTGACATCATCTGTTTCCATAAAACAATATGTGAAGATTTATTTGTAATCTGTTTTAATGTCTTTATAAACCTCCATGTTTTAGCTACGCACATTACATCCAAATCACTTCCTTTCATCTCAATGCCTTCTCCAAAACGTCTGCTTGTGATAATGGTAATAAATGTGTTGCTTGTTATTAAATCCCTGACATTATTTATTTATCTCATATTTTTCACATGATTCTCTGACCTAACTATGTTCTGACACATATAACAATATAGTGATAATGCTATGCATACGGCTTTTGTTTATGTGCATATGTCTCTAATAAATTTGCTATACATATAAGGATTTGCCATATGGGATGAATATCAATGTCTACCATGTTGACCGTTAACATTGAACTTGCAATGTCAATTGATCTTAACAAAAAAATGATTCGTTGCTTTGGTTCTGTTGATTGTAATAAACATTGATTTCAACCATTTAAAAAACTGTGGCGAACAAATCAAAAGGAATATTCAACTCAAGTCTAAGATAAACTGACAATTCCATGTCAAAAATATTTCAAACACGAACAAAAGAGAAGCAACAACATTAAAACCACATCATACACACGATCTCATGCGCTCCAAAAGTGTAGGTAGGTAATGCTCCATAATGCAGCATAAAGAATGGAAAGGACCAAATGTAAGAAATCAACGATTGAATCATTCTGGTAAAATAAGATACAACCCGACTGTCTAAACTGTCACTTTAAAGAGTAACAGTTGTTCTCCTGTCAAATAAGTGTAACCTATTGAGTATGTTTACTTAGCTAAATATATAAACCAAAATAAGATGTAGAGTTATATTATCAAAAAAAATCAACAGTCAACGGGAATAAAGAAAGAAGATGTTAATATAAAAAGTACAGCTTACACTTCTAAACCGAAATCGTATAGTTTGCAATACTAAATGTCCTAATTTTTCAGCATGGGGTGCAGGTCAAAGAAAGAAACCGAACATGACAAACAGTGATCAACGACAACCACGTGCACTGAACTACATACTTCTGGCTTATCATGAAAGAACACACAGAACGTGGTGCTATGTATTTAAGCCTGCCCGCCTCAACTGTGTAATGTACCTATTATTGGTAATATATAACTCAATTACTGGCACCATTCTGAGACAGTGGTGTTATAACATAACACATTATAAAACAACCTGTAAAATTAGGTGAAAGGCGCTTGACTTAAATTGAAGAATACAAAATATGAGAATAAAATAACAAATAACAAAAGCATAAAATTCTTAAATTACCGACGTGGTAGTAGTATCCATTAAGGTTTGTCTAATTTTAACTAAAATTATATGTTCTTTCGAGTAGAAACGTATTGCAAAGATGAATAAAGTTCATATAACGTCTAGTATACTTAAACATCAAAGAATGTATTAAGGTATATCATCACAGGCACTTGTTTCTGTCAATATGGGGATTTACTATCCATACCAGTACAAAAAAAAAACACAAGGTAGCTAACGGGAATTTTCAATGTGTTCGCTTCAACCAGTATTTTATTACTTTCCCTAGGAAGTTAATATAACACAGCAATCTGATTGGTCGAATTCATCTGGTTACCTGTTTATTTATACTAGTTACCAGAAACCAGAAAAATGTGACCAATGGGATTGCACAGTTTTATTAACTTCCTAAGTAAACCGGAAGTTTAGTCCTTCTAAATTCAATGGTCTGGAAAAGGTCAATAATTCTCACTAAAGTGTGTCGTACTGTTTGAGGGGTATTCTCAAGGTACGTGAGAGTTGTTTCATTGTAAAGATAAATCAATTACCGAAAGACTGGTGTACTTTTATTCGTGAAAGGGGCAAGGGAAAGTAATAAAATATTGGTTGAAGCGAACCACTGAAAATTCCCGTTAGCTACCTTGTGTTTTTTTGTACTGGTATGGATAGTAAATCCCCATATTGACAGAAACAAGTGCCTGTGTATATCATCCTTAATTAGGTCTTAAAATGAACCTTTCTTAAAAATTGCCAGTACATTGGACTTCATGTTCGTGTTATCTCCGACTAGGGAATTTCATTACCATTGTCCTGTCTTTGTGATGTTTGTTACATTGAGCAAACCTGAATAGTTTGGAAGTAAATATCAAAGTGTAAATGTTTATAAAGATTGATTTATGTTTCCTTTCTATTTACGTGGTATAGAAACTCGGCAACAATTGATGATGGCGTTATATATACGTTTGACCTTTCAGATAATATACCAATTTAGAACTCCTAAACAAAATACGAATCTGCCATTTTATGTGATTTGTTAAATGTGTGTATTTCCGTTACGTGTTTAATCTACTTTCGTTTCTATTATAGACCAATAACTATATAAAAATGTTTTCCCTAATCAATAGGTCATGAAGGAAATGTTATTTTTTAAAAGGACAAACAAATACAAATTAATGAACGTTACAGGTGTACCACATATCAAACTTTAAATGTTAGAGAGTAGCCAGTTGGTTAAAGAAAGACAACTCCACAGTAATATGTGTAAAAAGTGTTGGAAAATTGCATCATTTCGGTTTGCTAATTATCTGTGTTAAAATTTACTTTTACTTGTATTTTACCTGCATTTTTTTTCTTGCTTAATATTCGTTATCAAGAGTTTAAGTCTTGTTTTGGCGAAGTTATTAATTTTAGTTCTTGTTTTGTTTTCGATTTAAACTTCAGATATTGTAAAGTATTATTCCCTCCTCGTTTCTCTCATGTCTTAATATTCTCATTTCTTCCGGCCCAATTATCTTCTCTTCCATTCGAACAAAACCACATTTCATTCTTTAAATATTATGAATAAAGTTTTGTTTATTTTTCCTAAAAAAATATATTTTAATTGGTATTTTCCTCTTGAACATAATTTCTAGTTTTAAGATTTGTACTGAACAAAATATTAAGTTCTAGAAAACCAAAAATAGATTGAATCGAAATACATATATCTGTGAAATATGTTTGACAGTCTTTTACGAGTTGTTCAACAAAATGCACACATATCACACATTGTCACATCGGGCCCATCAGTGTAAGTCTCTGTGCAGAAGTGTTATATTTCTTCGGATCTATTCCAACAGATCGCATAAATGCATGTCGGGCGGATTCACTTTCTCCTAATAATTGTAAAGCTATTCCGAGAATTGTGTAAGATTCAAAATGAAACAATTTCTCATTTTCAATCAAATAGCTTTCATCTATAATAAGTTCTAAAGTTCGTAGGCAATGATCTTACATTGTCTGACATTATTGAGATGATAATGACATAACAATTTTAGAAAATAAGCATACACTATAGATGAAATAAAATAATCGTCATTTTTCACTTCTATTTGTAGTTCATATGGTATAAGCCAAGAATCTTGTCTAAAATTCATCAAGTCTACCAATAATACTTTCAACATTTGTACATTACTTTTTGTTTTGAACCCTTGCAAATCGAATGATCGGACATGCATATCCGACATATCCATGAAGCGGTGTATTTTTTCAGGAGTACATTTCGATATAGAATACATGATAATGTGTAAGGCTTTACTGTATTCTTTTTTCCTATAGAAAAACGAAGCTAACATCAGCCATCCAGAAACACTGTCATGATAAATATTTTGCAGGAGAGTACAAAGACAGGATTTGTATTGTTTGTATTGGTGTTTATTATTATTTCTAGAACTATTCAGTGGAACACACTGTGCATATCGTCCAATCAACACTGACAAACAGTATGTATGTAAGTATTTTAGTGAAGATTGGTAACAGGAAATGATCTGATGTATTCCTCTTTTGTATAGATTGGTGTCCTGCTCAATAACATTATACATATGACTAGCCAAGTATAATAATTCTGAATTAACAGTGTTTGCTAACTCGATAGTATGCAATGTATGTGGTTCGATAGGATTCATCCACATTGATACCTGAAAGTTTGATAATTGATCTGAAAATAACAAGCATCGCCATCCGTAACTATGCAGTTTATAAAGTTTATCTAAAAGTATTCTACGAGCGCGTCCTTCTATTTTGTTCTCAAACAAGTTGTTCTCTGGAATGAAGTAATGTAAACAAATTGAATAATCAACAGAATAAATCAGTCTGCTTAAACATCGCATAAAACAATGAATAAGATTTTCAGGTTTCCATATTGATTGTGGCAATTCTTCTGACATCCAGAAAATAATTGTTTTCAAGAAGTATGAACAGAGTAAATCTTCACATTCAGCGTCCGTTGATATTACATCTTTCAAAAGAATTTTCAGGAGAGCATAACATATCAATTGAGTGTGTGTAAAAGTATTGATTAGAAATCTTTCACCAACAGAAAAAGAAATTCGCCATTCTATATCCTCTTTCGGCGATCCCTTAACTCCGATTGGAACAAAAAGGACACCGTGTTTTAAAATCCTTTGTTTGACTTTATAACTTGGCCATGAGTTATTTGATCTTGTTATCCAGTGTGACGCTTGTGATATCCATGTGGTACAATGAAAGCACATGGCATAGTCATGCGTTCCCTCTTTGTCAGATAAACATGGTCCATGTATTACACTATTTGAATTATGCCTGACTGCTTTTTTATAAAATGTGTTCGAAAAATATTGTTTTCCATTATGTTCTTCAGAGTAATCATCTAAAATTTTACTATAATTTGGTTTAACTAGCAATTGAGCGAAACCAGTTTTTACATCATCTGTTTCCATTGACAGATATATAACATTTGAATTGAAAGACGTTTGAACGTTTTCATAAACCTCCATCGTTTTATGTACAAACATTATATCTAAATCACTACCTCTCATCTCAAGTCCTTCGCCAAAACTTCCACTTGTGATAGGGGTTAAAAACTTCTGAAATGTCATATTATCCCTGACAGTATTCATTAATCTCAAATTTTTAACATGATTCTCTGATCCAACTATGTTCTGACACATATAACGATACAGTGCTAATGATATGGTGTTTGTTTCTGTGTCTGAAATAAACATGTCATAAAAAAATTATATTATAAATACATTATCCCTGATACTGATGTTAAAATAGATCTACTAGAGATTGCAATACAATTGTTATAACTATTTTAAAAGAGAGAAAGAAGATACCAATTTGAAAGTGATAGTCAAATATTCAAGTTAAAGATTAAAAAAAAGCATGAATGAACACATCGCAATATTAGAAATTAAATGTTTGCCGGATTTGCAATGATAATTCATGATACTGAGCGAATGGTTAAATTGTATACAAACCGACTGGCTAATAAAACTCGTTATAGGTTGCATCTTGTAATTTAAATACAGCTGTTTATCGGTAATTCGTATATCTTACCTTTGAAATTACTGCCTAATATTTTCGATAATCAACGTACTGGCTGTATCGCTGAAAATATTAGGCAATACATTGTGTGACGTCATAATTACCGATAAACAGAATAATAGGTAGTATCGTTTTTTATACTGACTATATCATGTGGAATTTCTAAACTCGCCCGACCGAGCTCGTCTAGATATTCCACATGATATAGGCAGTATCAAAACTCAACTACCTTATTCTACATTTCTCAAACCACGCCTTTTTTGTGGAGATCTTGGATATTCATAGAAAATTAATGGTTACATACTAGTTCCCATTTATACCCTCTGTGTTCCATCTAAACGGAGACATAACTTGGGAATGTTAACAGTAAATAAACATGTGCATATTGAAATCTTTGGTAACTTTTCACTCGAGGTAGGGCTAGTTCAGAAATTTATAGTTAGTTTTAACTCTGAGAAGTTCAGGGCATATATACGTTGAAAATATGCCGCACAGCCCTATATTTTGACCGTTGAAAAAAATTGTAGTGCATATGAACTTTCAATTCTAGGATAAGATTTGTTTCAAAACTTCAAAGCATAAGTGGTACAGTTTTAGCCGTTAAAGGAGTTCCTATATATGGGAAATTGCATTGTCAATATTTGCAGAAATGCAACCTATAAGGAGTAGAACATCTGTTCTCGTGTGATATATAATTCGAACATATTTTTTAAGATAAAGTAAATAAAGGAATTCACGAGAGAACGGCTTCCGTTTCTCTTGAACGTAAAAAAACAACCCTTGTAGATTTCGAAAAAGAGCAGACTAATGCCGCTATAAGGCAGCACTCGCACCAGTGAAGTGGATTAGTATTATTTGTAATGACTTGTTTCCTAATCATGCTAATTCACTATAAATAAATATTTTTTAAACTAACGGCTTTCGTCTGCTCGTGTCCAAGTAGTAGTATTCTATAGAAATTGAGACTTCTTTTAACAGTTTAGATGCATTCAATAAACTTAAACACACACTAAGCCCCATCCCTGAACTTGTTTGCCATATTGGAGTCTTTATTAAACAGTCTTTAGAACTGAGGGAGTCAGACCCGTGTCAGGCAAGGTTATGATGGTGTTTTTACATACATTTATAATTGAACTCTAATGTTCTATTATTCTATATATTGTATTGTATTACATTGTATTTCATTGTAATGCATTGTATTACATTGTATGTCATTGTTGTATTGCATTGTATTACATTATATTTCATTGTATTGCATTGTATTTTACAAAATTATTGTTTGATTGTATTGCTTGACCCTTATGGGTGTAATTGTGCAATAAAGGTTATTTATTTAAAATTACGTACCTGCCATTTTGTTTACGCAATTCAGTTGGGTATTTCCATTTCGTTTTAAATCTACTTTCGTTTCTATTTTTAACCAACAATCAAATAAAAAATGTTTTTTTTTTAATCAATAAGGCACGATGGAAATATGAATATCTAAAACGACAAACATAAGCACATCCATAAACAGTACATGTTATATAGAAAGAATAAAATGTTAGAGGAAAGCCAGTTTGGTAAACATGGTAAAAGAAAGACAGTTTCACTGTAACATGTGTTAATAATGTTAATAGTGGAGACAAATTGCGTCATTTTGGTATTAAAAGGGCTGATTACTAATCATCTGTGTTAAAAGTTTATTTTATCTTGTAGACACATTCACTTTCCGCATTTTGCCTTAATTTCAAAATATGAGTTATGAAGGCTTTTCGTCATGTTTTTTGACAAAATTATTTTTAATTAATTCTACTTTTTAACCAGAATATTCATTTGAAAAATCGAAAAAAAATCCACCTCCTTTAACTCTTACTTCAAAACTTAATATAAAAATATGTGAAATATGAGTGAGTATAGAAAAGAGGGACGAAAGATACCAAAGGGATAGTCAAACTCATAAATCTAAAACAAACTGACAACGCCATGGCTAAAAATGAAAAAGACAAACAGAAAAACAATAGAACACATGACACAACATAGAAAACTAAAGGATAAACAACACGAACCCCACCAAAAACTAGGGGTGATATCATGTGCTCCGGAAGGGTAAGCAGATCCTGCTCCACATGCGGCAGTGAGATATTTGCATAAGGTGTTTAAAACTTTTGTCATCATTTGACATGTTTGATTTAATTCTATTTCATAAAGATTATTAATCAAAAAGTGTTCATTTTGGCTAATTGGTAAATATGTGCTATCAAGTACTATAATGATGTTTTGGTGACAATCTAACGAACTACTTTTCGATCATATTCAAATTGTAGACAAAGTGTTTTACATCATAGAATATATTCTTCAATTCAAGAAAAAACACAGCATTATTAACTACAGACATAGGGGACTGTGGTTAGTTTTCTCATCTCTGTTCATTTCCTTCGTACCTTTAGCTCCTAATTTTTCAATATCTACCCCCCCCCCCCCCCCCCCATTTTCTTTTTTCTTTTTTCTACAATTTTATAATGAATGATTTGGCTAATTATTTACAATACTCTTGGTTCTTAAAGTATGTGTGTTTGATGTTTGATCATTTTGCATTCTTTTTTCTTTTCTTTTGTTTTAAATCATATTTAAAAAATATAGGTGTTTCCTGGATTATCCTTTTATCGTCTTTTTCACTACAAAATGTTTATAGATACAATTGATTAATCAATTTAAATGGGCTCTTAAATTTATTGTTTACACTTTTTAAGATTTGGTTATTATGGTGATAAATAACAAGTATGGGGAAGTTTAAAACATAAGCAATGACACAAAAAGCAAGGGGGATGAAAATGAAACCAGTGTTAAGATGTCTTAATGTATTGGTTTTCGATCAAATTTGGATCATTCAACCAAAATATTACATATCATAAAACTGCTTAGTACACATTTCCTTTATATTTCATATACGCTTAAAGATACTATATTTTACAAAATTGTATTAAAAATGCTATGACAGTTAAATGTAAACGGTTAATTGTAAAAACAAACCCCACTATTTGCTGCTAGGAACAGGTTATTCGGGCTATTTGCTTCACATTCGGATATGTTCGATTTTTTTGAGAACATAATCTAGTCTTCTTTTCCCCCAATGTGACCCAGACCTACCAAATTAAACTTAATTACATATTCATATAATTATGGTGGCCACACATAACCTACTGGAGCACCAAAGACCAACTTAGTTCTTGAGGGGGTTCGTGTTGTTCATTCCAGTTTAGCTGTTGTTTGTCTTTTGGTGTTGTTTTTTTTTAAATTTCCATGGCATTGTCAGTTTATATTCGAATTTCGCCTCTCTTTTACTGGAAGCAAAGACTTTCCCTCGTTAAAAGATTGTGTATCGATTAATAGTTTTAAAAAGTATTGACTAGGCATGAACTGTTTACTAAAACAAAAACAGCACCTACAGTACAATTAAACGTTTAATTACTGCCTATTCAAACACACTGGTATATCATAACGGTCAAGCAACTCGTGATGGCGTCCGTAACAATTGCGAAGGAATGATTTCAACTTCACCATTTGGAACTCTTGATTTAATAACTTCATTGTGATCAGTAACCCTCTGTCAATGACATCGATTATGATTGGAGATTTCAGCCCGGGAATATCTCATCAAGTGAAATATATATATTCTGTATGCAGGAGCTGATGGAATGCTGCTACATAGAAATGGAAAGTTCACAATTTGGAAGGTAAAATCATCTCTTTTGTCATTAGGATTTATTTTCAACTTACCCTCTCATTGTCAATTTCTAGATGTTACTCAAGATATAATGCAGACTTCGCTCTATCTGTTGTATGCTTTATCTCATACTCAGCCAATTTTGAATTATTAAGTATAAGACCATCACCTATTTAATGAAAAATAAAGTTGAAGGATAGTGCTAATTTATTTTCTTTCTTCTTAAAAAGTTACTGTATGAAGTCAGCATCATAACAATAAAGGAACAAGTCGGGAAGAAGAGGGGCACAGATGGTTCCCATTAATGCCGACAGTTTGTTAAAAAAACCGTCGTCTAAACGCACTAAACATGTTGACATCATCAAGCATCTTGAAACTACTTATGTCATTTTCAGAGAATGTTATTGTTTAAATCAGAGTGATGTTTTACATAGTAGGATTTGTCTCCTCTAAGACAAAATACGTATCCACATCTGCTCCACGCCACCTCTAGAATATGCACTTGCACAATAACTCTGATTGAACTAATTGCTGATAACATTGTTGGTAATTATTTAGAAAGAGGCTTCATGGAGCACTTGGATAACCGAGCAATATACCATTGTGTGTAAGGAAACTTATGTAGTTTAGGCATCCAATACAGTGATTGAAGATCCAGTTCTTCATCTTTGGTTGAAATTCCAAAGGAACATAGAGCATACATGTACCTATGAATGTCCAGGATTTCTTTTTCAGTGAGTGTCACAGGGTATATGTTGAGTTTCTAAATGTAATTATATTAATCACCAGGGCCCTCAGTCAATAGTTAAGAAAGAGAACTATAATATATTTTTGAAATGTGGTCGAAATACTAGTGTGGACAGATTACAAGATATATTATTTTTCGTTCCCTGATATTTAGATATCAAGCGAGCATTAACTGACCTTTGATGACTTAAAGCATCTTTATACTGCACTGTTCTATTTGAGCAGTCAAAATGCGTTGGTTGTATATTTCTTTGTCATATACATCACATTAACAATGTCCTAAGAAAATTATATAAAAAAGTACCGAAAAAGGGTCAAAATTACAAATTGTCCATACCTTGTTCAACCATGAGACAAAATCCATGTCTGATATGAGTAATGTTTTACTGGTGATAATTCTGAGACTTATATGACATTTTAATATGTCACTGACAGGCGGATGTGCACCAAAAGTCGGAACTATCTGATCTTCAAGATGAAGCAATATTACAGGAGATTTTATCGGTTGCAACTATTCACGGAAAAAATCATACTGACCACTCCATTTCGCAGGCTAATTGATAGCAAAACAGATGCATCACACATTTTGGATTTAAAACAACATTTTCTACAATGACAATTAAATTTAGAAGTTGAACAGTGGTCAAAAGACCCAAGTGACTTAATATCAAGTGACTTATTTTCATTTTTTTTGTCACTGAGGCCAGGGCTGGACTACAATGGACTACAATGGACTAGTGAAACTGTTTTATTCCCTAAAGTTCCCCAAAATGCCTTTAATTTTATCATCTTAAAATTGCTCTGTACTTTTTAAGTTCTTTTCCGAATTAGATTTTTCAATGGAAAAGTGGTCTGTCTTGCTTAAAACTGACAATTTTTCATTTTAAATGTATATTATTTTGTCCTTACTATCCTTATTATCAGACCCCGAGGGTTGCATTATTTTTTCTGGTCTGTGCCTCCGTCCGTTTGTTCCGTTTCAGGTTAAAGCTTATGCATCTTCGGATTTCAAATGTTTGCATTTGGCTTTGAGCGTTTTGATGAAGGAAAATTCAGAAAACACAAAAATGTTCATAATGGGACGAAATTTATTTGGACCGAGACGGTAATTATCTGGTATCACTGCTACGTTTAATAACACGGGAAATGCATGTGTACAGACAAGTATAAAATACATCGAAGAAGTGACGAACCAATTTTAGAATTTTTACAAACTGACAAATAGCCTATATTTCCCCTGTAAATATATGCAAAGGTTTCCTTCTGTAGAAAGGGAATACCATGGTGCTGTCATACAACAGCACAGTAAAGTAACTATAACACTATGTTTGTCTGATCCTTTGATTGTTTTTTTTTCTTTTTTTTCTCAAATTTTTGCGATCCCGCCGTTCTATTTTTCGGCAAACATTAAAACTAACATTAGTCTAGCTTATGCCCTGTAGCGCTCAGGTACTTGTGCAGTTTTATTTGTTTTACAATGAGCCTTATAGTTCTGCATCTAACATTAGTGAAGATGTAGGTCTTTCATTTTTGGATTCTCTATACATGCTCAATATACATTGTATGCAGTGCATGTCATTTTTCTACATGTAAATCTAGTGAAATGTTTCAGTCATGACAGGCTTTCATGTTGATCTGGCCCAAAGTTGATCCAGCCCATGTCATTATGGCCAATGTTGATCAGGCCCCATATACAGATATATATATGGACCATAATTTGCTATTGGGCTCCGTTTCCTATAACTATAGAAAAGTGATAAAATGTGAATTACTGTAAGAAAAGTTGCAACTACATTTAAAGATGCCATTATTTTTATCAACATACAAGTGTATGCTACTCTTCCCTAGAAAAAAAATTAAAATATACGAATTTCAAAGATTCTACAACCGTATTTTTGTGTCGTTTCTCGCGTTACTTATTGCTTCCGAAGAGCATAACGCTGACTGATTTATAGATAATCGTCACCGGCAAATTCGTAACTTTTGCTTTCAAATAACAAAGAACATCGACCAATAAGAATAGTGAGAAGAAAATGCAGAGAACTAAAAGTATTTATGTAGCAGATGTAAGAACAGTGGCGTGATTTGTGTGTCCGATTACGTAACGCAATTTTTAGATGATGTAATCTGCTTTGTTGTAATAGAATTCTTAAAAACAATATGCAAATATGAACTCTTGCGAGATGTTCAAACAGGTAAATCCGAGATGATTTACATTCTTGTTTTGATCTTTGTAATAATTAAGTAAGAAAATTACGTTGTCGTTATGCGTTACATTTCACATGAAATAGAAGTCCAGTTATTTATTAAAATTGTTTTTGTCCTTAAGTTCTAACCATTTCCGGTCATACATGAAACACGAGTATCACATTGTGCCTATTTTAAAGATTTTAATTCCAAGTTAAAAGTTTTTTTCTTTACTGGATTTAAAGAATGTTACATTGCCAATGATTTGGAATAAATTGTATATAACTGGAATATCAAAACCAAATATAAATACATTTTTTTTGCTTAAACATCAAGATACAACGATTATGGTATCCTGTATCAATGGAGAAAATATGGAAAATTCTGAATAAATTGTACTAATTGTTTTCAAAACAAGCACATATTTAGGAGTTTTATAATACTGTTACATTTAAGATGGATTTTAAGAAAAAGTATACTGTTCAGATTATTTTAAGCAGATTTTGCAATAAAATAAAACTAAAAAAATGCTTTCGGTTTCTTATGGTTTCCTGTCAGGTTTAAAAAAAACTTTAATAGAACATTGAAAATAGATTTTAAATATTAACATGAAGCAAGTAACACTAGTAATGGTGTTTATTTATGCCTTTTGAATTATATTGTGCAAAATAAAGAAAATAAAGTCATTAAAGATTGGTTTCCTGTTTGGTTCCATGTCACGTAAACGGTGAATCAAAATGTATTAATTTTTTCTCGAAAAACTCAATTGTTCCATTCATACTATTCTAACACCAACACAACCCACAAAATAAAAGTTAAAACTTTAGAACTTATAAAAAAGGATACAAAAAGAAACCAAAGGCCAAATACCAAATTATGGTCCATATCAGCATGATCAGGTCCAAATAAAATATATATTTTTACAAGGAATGATAATGAAAATATATTTCATATGAATTTAAAAAAAGAATATTTGTGATATGAGATATAAATGTAGTGTTTTGTACTTTCTAAATTTGTCTTTGAAACAAGCTTTTTTCTACAGTAAATGCAATTTTTTTAGAAAATATCCCAAATTGGAGACCGTAATTGATCCAGGCTTAAGGGCATATACCATACAGTTACAGGGAAGGTAATGTCGTTGCTAACATAGATTGTTATTTTCGCGACATCAAGCTATGATTTATGGGGAAAAGATTCAGTTTTCGACTGATTTTTATCATTCAAGCCTATTTAACTTGAAAACAAGTTCATGGACCCCCCTTTTTTAAAATGTCATTTGGTTTGATGAGGCCAAAACTGAGATGTGTGATTTTGTTACATGTTGTAAATTTCAGTGCAACTTTTTGTGACACGCCTGCAGATCATACATCATGTACATATTATTAAATGTGTAGAACACGTTTTTACATTTAATAATGAGAGGTTAGTCTAAAATTATCTCTCTGTCAGTACTTGGCTAGCCTCTACAAGTACTGACACTTACAATGACTTACCTGCAGAACTTACATTTTTTTTGTACATGTATGAATTAAAAAAAAAACATGCCTGTTTTAACAGGTTAAATTTTTGATTTGAAATATAATTGGAGGGATTGGTGCACGTGTTATGTCATTAGGGTGGTGTCAGAATTCTTTTATATTTAAAAACATTGACAAAGTCACATATATATATTCAAACATTTTCAATGTTCAGCTAAGTTCCTGTCAACAATAAAACCGTCACCTTGTGGAATTTCAGTCTTGCAAGTCACTCACTGTTACTATGTAAGATTTTGCAGGTTCATGTTTAATATGGTACAGATCGAACACATTGGTATCATTTTTTTACTTTATTGCGACCAGTACTGCTGCCTGTGATAGTCTGTTTGGCCATGCAGGCTGCCATTAAGATCTAGATTGTAAAAACTTTATTAAAGAGTAAGCAAAGCAATTTCAAAATTAAACATTGTTAAAGCGCACAGATGATCATACAACTTTTGTTTTAAACTGAAAGTAGGTGTTTCCGACTTTGAACTTTCACTTTCAATTTCAATTTTGAATAAAATGACATAGGGCACTCAAAAATAGGGACAGTCGGGTAACCCTATTTAAAACAGACATATGTTTTTTTTTGGCCTTACGCTTGAAGATAATGTGTGCCAATTTTTATGAAAACGTAAATAGTGCAATTTTCTTAAATTTGATAAATATACAATGTATAGTAAAACATTCATGAACATTTGTTAAATATGAGTGATATCTGAATACAAAATGTATAACTCTTTAGGATACTTATGAATGATAAACAGAAATTACAAATTATTTAACAAAAAACAATTTGTGTTTATCTCATACATGTTATAAAAGAAAAAAAGTTATGTCTTTTTTTTTCAATTTAAGGGAAAATACAGCCACAAATTTGAATTTTTAGCAAATATACCAAATTTCGACCTCATTTTACTCAAAAAGTGGCACTTGAAGGCATATTTTTATATTACATCATGTACATGTTTAATTTAATCTGGTAAAAAATAGTCCATATGGAATTATTTTTATCAAAATGTAAATACGGGATCAAAACTGTATCGTTTGCCCTTAAAATAAGGCGAAGGTTCTTTAATTTAGTCACATATCCTGGATTTCACATTAACATGGTGTTTTCTCATGTTTCTAGTTCTTTATTATGTTCATGCACATTATTCTCCATTCTTTATCTGTGTGGCCTCAAGCTTCATTGCTTGTTGGAGAAACAAGACCATTTATTATAAACAATTGCTTTGCCGTAATTGAAGGTGTGTTATAATTTGTCTTAATTTTTGTTTTGTCTATCGATCATGTCGATGTATTTCCTTTAGTGAAATAAGGATCACCACTGGATCAAACATTATTAAAGTATAAAACATTCTTCAGTCCTTATGATTATGATGATGATAATGATCCATTATTTTATAAGCATCAATTATAAGTTTGGATGCATATTCATATTGTAAAACGTCATCTGTGTGTCTCAATATGTGGAGTGAATGTCATGTATATATGTAGTTTACCACTTCAAAAATGGCTTAATATTGCATATTTATGATGACAAATACAATACATGTATGTTAACCTACCTTAATAATTTTGAGTTTGACCCTGACATATCAATGATGTCATAATGTTCAAACCAACGTTAGATCCAAAGTAGATGGAATTGGCATTATTCAGGTTCTGTTTTGGTTGTATAGTTCTTCAGCTGTTTCGTTTCTTATAGGTCCTTAGCTTTCAAATATTTGTCATTGAGTGTTCCTGATGCAGGTAATTCAACAAAAGCACTTCAGTCTCAGACATATGAAATTTATAACATGTTGCTTTCTTTCTTTTGAAGAAAACTTCTTACCATCGCTTTTGCATATCAATGATATAATATACAAGATGAGATTTAACAAACAACAATAAAACAGTGAATAATTATGAAATAATGAGATGACATTTCTTTCTTCAGAAGTGAATAATCATGATAAAGGAAACTAGAAGTGGATCATAATTAAAACGTATGTACAATGTATATAAAAAAAAGAAGATGTGGTATGATTGCCAATGAGACAACTCTCCACAAGAGACCAAAATGACAGAGAAATTAACAACTATATGTCACTGTATGGCCTTCAACAATGAGCCAAGCCCATACTGCATAGTCAGCTATAAAGGCCCTGAAATGACAATGTAAAACAAAAATTTTGTACTGTAGATTCATTTATCATGTTTATATTCGTGGGTACCGATTTTCGTGGATGAAGGAAAAATTGCATGATCGTGGATTCTTAATTTCGTGGTTTTAACAAAGTCTGCATACAAGCCTATAGAAAAATTGTTAGTTGTTGAATTTTAATTTCGTGGTGCACCTGTACCCACGAAAGCCATGAAAATTGGTATCCAAATGCAAGGAATAATAATAAATCCACAGTATATAATTACAAAATGTAATATATTAATCTGATAACACCTGTCATCATGGTCATGCCTGAAGTACGACTTGAAATGAGATAAAAAAAAATTGTTGGATTAAGAATAATACTGTGTAGCATTTACCATGGTTATCTACAATTTGAACATGCGTCATCTTTTTAACACAACGAACAGTAAGCATCCTTTGTCTTTTGTCATTGGTTATTCCCATGATCATAGACCAAATGTGACATTAATATAAAAAAAGTAGTTTCAAGAAGGCAGAAACCTATCCTTAAAGACTGTTATCATTTAAAATATATGAAAATTGATCATGAGGTTTAATTAAATATATACAAATGTAACTTCTATCCGCTATTTGTATGAAAGTTAGTATGATATTTTATTCGGTTTTTAATCATCATTGTCTTATATGCTATAAAATGCATTTTAAATATCTTAAACATTGTTAATATAAAGAAGAAAATGTGGTATGAGTGCCAATGTCAGACAGCTCATAACATAGAAAAAAGTAAAAAAGTATGGGTCAAAGTATGGCCTTCAACACAGACCTTTGGGTTACACAGAGTAGCAAGCTATAAAGGGCCCAAAAATGACTATGTGAAACAATTCAAACAGAAAAAAACAATGGTCTAATCTATATAAACAAATCCAACATGTCCAAAATCACTTTTGAACCACATCATTTTTTTGCACATCAACAAAAGACAACCACTAAACAATGACAATGAATGACACTTTTCTCAACCTAAATATTATACTTTGAAAAAGATCTACATCTGACCTGTACATGAACGCAGAGTTTTTAAATATCATCTTTGCAAGTGAGCTGCAATGTAATGTCATGAATGTGGTCAAGAAGAAAATATCAAAATAAAATTTAAAAAAAATACTTAATAACATGAATCCAAGCAAAGTTCATATAAAGTGGATGTAAGCAATTAAATGAATTTGTAGGGCCTTCAACAATGAAAGAAACCCATATGGTTATGATGGTTAGCTATAAAAGGCCCAAAAATGAAAAATATGGATTTTTTTTTATGATGACAATATTAATAGTGTTATACATAATTGAAAATAAACTTTTAATTTCTCTTTCAGTAATTTTCATTTGCAAGAAAAGTAACAGCTGCATGTAAACAACATGGATGCTTTATTGAATGGGATATTGTCCTCCAACCATCCGGATCAACTGAAGAAGCAGTTACTGCATAAAATAGCAGATAAAGGGGCACAACCACAGGCAATAAAAACAATAAAATCTGTATTTGAACTGACTATAAACTGGTACCTGGAAATTGATAATGAGCTTGCATCAAATGAAGGCTTGACTATTTTGAAATCTTGGGCTAAACACAATTTATCAACTTTTGAACAATTTTACGACAGAGATTATTTAGTTGGTTTACTTTTGAAAAAATGTCGCAGAGACTGCAACATACCGATCCTTGTCAAAGAATGTTTACATCTTCTTCAACGATCGCCTGTATTTTATAGTCACCTGAAAGTTGTAGAAGCCATGGCAATTAATTATGTACAGCAACATCCTTCAATGGCTTCTATAGTGAACTTCATTAGTTTGTTAAGAACTTTTAAAGAATGCATACCGAAAGGTGATTTCACCTCAAAATTTTGTGTAGCATTGATAAACGGAGTGGCATTAGTAGGTCATCCAGATGGAAGGGTCTTAGAATATATTCAGGGTTCTGAATTAATTTTCAAGTTCATCAACGCGTTATGGAACCAAGCAGATTCTAGATTCATTTTGGAATCGTTAAAAGCTGTGTTCACTCTGATTTCTGACGAAAGCATAGAAATGACTTTCTGTCTTGGAGCGATTGTTCAGCATATTCCAAAAGAAATGATTGATATAGTTGTTAAATATGCTGTGTTTGAAAGTAATATAGATGATGACAGTATGACAAGGGCATTAAATAGAATCATAGGTTGGATCCAGTGGCCAACAGCTGTTAATGTCAGTGTTTGGATTATTGGATTCCTACAGAGTCTTGCAGCAGAAAAGAGATTCACTGTTTTGATATCTGTCACCGAGTCTAAAATAGAACAGGTAAGCAATTCATAAATTTGAACAGAGGAAAATAAACAAATCCAAAGTAAAATAAATAACTGAGACAACTTTGCTTCTGGCCTATTTGACATTACTATGATTTTTTTTGTTTTCAGAAAATTTGTCTTTGTAGTCTTGTGGCAAGTGACACTACTGCCACAACATGAACAAGTGTGTGAATGTGGTTTTATCCTAAATATAGCAATATAAAAGACTTAAATATCTATATTTGCTGCTTCTCAGTTATTATTAACATGTTAAAGCACTGGAATCTAAGGGCAAAACCAAAAACTATTTCTCATTCAGGGTGGAACAGTGACGGAACCAGGAGTAGGGTCGGATCTGTTCCAGGGGTTATACATGTATGTTCATGTTGTACATGTTGTACATGTATATATAGATTTGAATTCCAAATTTTGTTTGCATACATTTATTATTGGGATCTTTTTCAACAATTGAAAACAATGCAAGATTAAAAACAGTAATTTCATGAAATGCAGCATACTATTGAAATTCATAATTTGTGCATGGCAAGTTTTTTGCAATACATGTTCATTGTAATAAAAAACAACAGATTTTTTTTTTAATTGACAATAATTTTGTAAAAATTCATAAAAAATAATCATTTTAGGTATTCAAAGCAGTAGAGTTGTCACAAGTAAGGAAAGGTGCTTTAAATGTATTAACCCATATGTTACTGAGTTTCCAACACTCACCAGAGCCATTCCATAAGGTAAGTTTGGACACTATTCATGACAATGCCAACGGATATAAGAATTAAGGGGTACCTAACACCTTGATTAAAATTTATTTGGCTTGCTTGATTTTTTAAAAATTTTGACAAAATATAAGTTTTGACCCTTTGACAAAAATATAAAAATTTCAAATATTAAAACACGAACCTCACGCCTTATAGGAAAAATTTCATTGGATACATATAGCAGTTTGTCAAACACTAATTTTGACTATTGAGAAGCTTAATATTTCGTTTACCATAAAACTTAATATTTCGTTTACAATAAAACGTGATTAAAAAAATCAGCTGTTTTTTACAGAGTTATTTCCCTGTAGTGTAATGTACATGTACCACCTTAAACAATCTGAAAAAGTTTTCAAACAATATAAAATGAATGATTGTAAAATAATTAAGAGATTTATACACGTTTAAAAGATTTGTTCTGATTAATTGTGTACAAGGCTACTATTTATAAGCAACCTTGGCTTTATCATATCCTTCCATAAGAAAACTGGCAATATTTGTCTTGTCAATCAAAACTAGACTTGAACTGTTTAATGGGCCATCATGAATTATAATATCTAGTTTCTTTACATATACCAAAAAATTAAAAAAAAGTTTATATAGATTGGGTTAAAAGAATAATAAATGTCTATTTTAGATATTAATTATCATAGAAATTTCTTTCAGATAATGAACTAACTTTTAAAATAAAATGCCTTTGGTAATAATTTCAGATTTTACCCAAGATTCCAAGAGTTATGTCAATTTTGACTACAGAAACTTCAGCACCCAGTCAAGATTGTGCTGTTAGATTGGCTTACCTTATTCATTGCTGTATGTACCATCATGCTGGTTACCCTGATCTTTATGACCCAGTTATGGAAATTATTAAGGTAAGATCTAGATATCATGTAATGTAAATATAGATTCTAACATTAGAAGTAATGGATTAATTGAAAAACCAGGGCAAAAAATATTCCATTTTTAGACTAGGGTCACCTCTGATTAAAAATATTGAAAATTCAGAAAGTTATGAGAGAACGTTTTGAGGTCGGTACATATGTTTGTGCATCTAGTCCACCATAAACTGCCTAATTTTAGAAATTATTTAATACCATAAAGATTAGAATCCACAATTAGATATTACAAATGGTATTCAGAATTAAGAATATATGGCTCATTCTAATTGGTTAATGTATGTCTGATTGTCGCAGAATTTTGTTAATACTAGACACTTCATGCACTCTGTGTTACATATATATTTTCAATTCCTAAATGGTACTTGAAAGTCTTTTCTATTCTGTGATTAGACACATGTTTTTAAGAGAAAATTGATAGGCAAGGGAGTTAAGTACATTTTACATTAGGAAAAAAGGGAACCTATGTTTTTTGGACTAAAAAATACTGTTCTACTAGATTATCTTGAATTCTAGCAAGTTCTTATTAAAAAAAATAAACTTTCTAAAGTCTGTATCTCAACCAAAGCTACTACTGTTGCCTTTGAAAAATTATATTTAATTGATTTTTGCAATCTTAAAAATGTCTCCCTTGACCTCGTACGATTCAATATAGAACAACCCTTACTGCATGTACTGATTTTACAGTTAGTTTTTCTAAAGAATGACATATTTATCTTAGCAAGTGCTTTTATGAAAAAAGTGATTTAATGACAAAAAGTGGTTAAATGGAGAAAAAAAAGTGCTCAAATGAAATTAGTGCATTTTAAACATTTTTTTATTTCCATGATATTACCATATCATTAATCAAAATAAATGCAAACCGGTCAATTGCATTACAATGAAGCGTCAGATGAAGTTTTGTATGTATACATGTACAGTAAATTGGATGTTATTCAATAATGTGACTTGTTTGATTACAGGACTTTCCACAACCAGATCCAGAAGAAATCCAAAAGAAGTTAGCAGAAACAAGATGGACCAACCAGAAAGCTGGAAATAAAAATTATGTTGTCAAGGTCACACAGAGGTCAGAGACAGGAAAAACAGGGTTACATAACCTTGGCAACACATGTTTTATGAACAGCATTGTACAAGCCTTATTTATGGCTGATGGGTAAGATATCATTGTTCAGATCAGTAAAATAGAGAGAATACATATACAAATTGAATCTTGATAAACTGACAATGTTGTTTCTACATATACTAGAACACACCCGTGAAATCGCGGGCAATCAGAGCGTAGTTTAAAGTACGTGAAGTGTTGTTGGAAGAGTTTTGTAAAATATTGAATGACTGGAGAATTTCAGCAAAAGTATCTTTAGTCATAGGTTATTGGGGACAGGAAAATGCTTTTTTTTTTTATCCCTCCTCCTTTATTTCCAATATTCCTATTTTTTGGTTTTCTATCAATTTCAATATGAACATACATTTAGTATGTTATGAACATTCAAGTAAGGAGCCTGTAATTCAGTGGTTGTTGTTTGTTTATGTGTTACATATGTGTTTTTCGTTCTTTTTTTTGTACATAAATAAGGCCGCTAGTTTTCTGGTTTGAATGGTTTTACATAGTCAGTTCAGGGCCTTTTAAAGCTGAGTATGCCGTATGGGCTTTGCTCTTTGTTGAAGGTCGTACGGTAACCTACAGTTGTTAATATCTGTGTCATATTGGTCTCTTGTGGAGAGTTGTCTCAACATGGCAATCATACCACATCTTCTTTTTTTTTGTAATCAATGAATTTTGTAAAAGATTTAATGACTGGAGAATTTCCGAAAAGGTATCAAAAGTTCACATGAATATTTTTAGCGCTTTATATTATATGTATATTATGAACATTCATTACTATATATAAATATAGTGAATTTACTTTCAATTCTAAGTTTACTAATCGATCCATAGTGGTCATTGATAAAGTATACAGACCCTCTCTATTTATTAAACTCTGTGACTGCCATGGATAGTTAACTTGAAAATGATAGCAGATAGAATTCTGAAAATACAATTTATTCTTTGTATATGTATGTTCAAAGTACAAAGAAAAGCGCAAACCGGAAGTCCAATCTGACTTAAAATTTCGTCCAATGACAAGACAATATCCGAATGCCTTTTTTCTCGTTTTTCTCCAAAAATAACTCAATCTGAATACTCATATGAATGGATGACAAATGGCACTATGCACTGTACCTATAGGACACAGAGGCGTGTTGATTAATTTATTGTGGAAAGAAGAGAAGCGACACCCAAAATGAGGTCTTCTTGTTTAATAGTATAGATATATATATGCCTATGTTTGGTTTCAATGGGATTTAATGGATAAACTGATTTTTTTCTAGTTTTTACAAGCATGACAAAATAATTAAATTTGAAATTACTTTTGGTGGGGATTTTTCACAGAGAGTGATTGTAAATTTAATGGCTTCACTCTTACATATCATGTGGTATTTTCTTGAGTTGTATCACTGCAAAGTAATGATTTAATGACCATCTTAATATGTTTTCTTCTCATTCTTATACAAAAAAATAGTTTGAAGATACCAAAGAGACATTTAGAAATCATAGACAAAAGAAAACGGACTACACCAGTATACACAGACATAATTATACCCCTGCTTTAAAAAAGGGGGGGGGGGGGGGGGGGGGGTGGGTATACTGTTTTACCTCTGTCTGTCCTTCCGTCAGTCAGTCTGTCCATCCCATGAATATTTTTCGTCGCATTTTTTTCAGGAACTACAATACAAGGATTTCTGAAATTTGGTTTTAGGGTTTATCTAAGTCAGCTATACCGTGTGATGCGTTTTCAGATCACTTGACAACTTCCGGTTTACCAAACACTTGTATGATTTTACACATGATAGCCAAGTTGAAAATTTTTGTCATATTTTTCTCAGGAACTACAATACAAGGATTTCTGAAATTTGGTTTCAGGATTTATATAAGTCAGCTATACTGTGTGATGCGTTTTCAGATTCATCACTCGACAACTTCCTGTTTACCGAACACTTGCATATTTTTACACTATTAATATTATCCACTTGCGACGGGGGTATCATCAGTGAGCAGTAGCTCGCAGTTTCACTTGTTCATCTTATTATGCTAATAGTTTAACTGTGTAAAAGTAGAAATGTTCACCTCTTGATACAATATGATAAATTTTATTTTTTAGATTTAGGAGAAGCATATTTTCACTGTCATCCATGGGAGATAAAAACTTGTCAACAAAGTTACAACAACTGTTTGCATTTCTTAGTTATACACAGGTTTGTTCAGTTGATTATCAACAATATTTGAAAAGAGTTATTTCCCTTGAAAATATTGATTATCTGGAAAATTGCATTGTAAATGCGCATAAACGCTCTCGTGTACTATTTTGCCAGATTTTTATCAAAATTATATCGTAGTTTTATATCAACAATGTCTAAGACCAATTAAAAAAAAATGACTGCCAATCAAATATTTGCAAAGAGTTATTCCACTTGGAAATATTAATTATTTTGGAAATTGCTTTGCATTTGCTCTCAAACAGAATGTTTAAAAACATTAAAGAAGTTTTGTAGAGTGTAATGTAGAAATGATTGTTTAAAAGTTTCAAATATTTTGATAATATTAAATCATTACAATATTTTTCTTTTCCATGTTAACAGAGGCCAGCCTATGCCCCAATTAATTTTCTGGCTGCTTCAAGACCGCCATGGTTTACAGCAGGCCACCAACAAGACTGTTCAGAGTTCTTAAAATACCTATTGGATCAAATTCATGAAGAAGAAAAAACTGCCGTAAAGAAGAAAAAATTGAGTATTAAAGGAAAACAAGGCCAGGCAACTACAGAAGAAGCCTCTGAAACTACAGAGGCAAATTCTGTAATTGAAGATTGTTTTGGCGGGCAAGTTAAAACTACTTATACCTGCCTCACTTGTAAGACTGAATCTTCAAGAACTGAATTATTTACCGATCTTCCTCTTGCCTTCCCTGAATATGGGACATGTGAAAAATCATTGGTGGGGGGTGACAGTAAACGTAATAAAAGTGGTGACTCGTCTAAAGTCAATGATGAAGATAAAAAACAAAGTGATACCACAGCTTCTAAAAAGTTACATTTGAACGATTTAGTGCAATTTTATTTCAAGCCTGAGAAAATGACAGGCGATAATAAATATTTCTGTGAAAAGTGTGGTGAACTACAGGATGCAGAGAGAAGTATCAAATTAAAACAAGTGCCTGACACTCTTATCTTCACACTACTTCGGTTTTCCTACGATGCCAAAAGGCATAAACGTACTAAAATTTTCCGTGATGTAAAATACCCCAGAACTTTAGTGCTTCCAAGTGACTGTGATAGTGCTGAAACTTCAGAAAAAACAACCGACAGACGAAAATCGGTCAGAACTATGATAACCAATAAAATTGAAGAATGTGGTATAAATACAAATACTTCCAATTCCAAGGGTGAAATTTATAGTCTGTTTGGTGTTATCATTCATTCTGGAGTGTCGTCTGAAAGTGGCCATTATTATTGCTATGCAAGACATTCATTGTTTACAAATCCTGAAGCTTACTGTGATAAAGTTCAAGATTGCAAAGACGAAGATGAAATAGACTTCTTGCAAAATAAGTGGTACCTCTTCAACGATAGTTCTGTATCCCATGCTCATTTTAATTCGTTTAGTAATGTTACACAGAGATTCACGAAGGATACACCATATATATTGTTGTACAAGAGAATAACCCCTAGTCAGGCTGAAGGTCAAGATATTGATTTGAATAAGTCTCTTCATACATCAGAGGTGGACCCTCCAATGAGAGCTGACCTTAGAGCTCTTGTTAATAAGGACAATACATTTTTTCTGCAGGTAACAGTATTTTAATTTATTTGGTTTTAACTGAGTATGGAAATTCTAGGAGTCATCACGGTCATATTAATTTATTATTTTTTCACTTCATGTAAATTTTACATATTCAGTTATAGGGTGTGCATTTAAAAACTTTTTCTTTAAATTTTCATGGGATTATTGAAAATGACAAGAGTAAAAAAGAAATAACCTTCTTCAAGTTAAAATAAACATGACAGAGATAGAATTACGGTATGTACAAGTTGTATTTCACACTTTCAAATTTACCGGACGGTTTAAGAAATTTGTAGTGTTAACTTTTTAAAACTGAATATTGATCCTGTGCTCTTTTAAATAATTGATTTACTTACTATTGTTAAAAACAGAAAAATAAGTTCTGTATTGTTCTATAAAGTGCAAGTTCTGTATAAAACTAATTTGTAGGTGCAACATTTATCGTACTAATTTTATGGCACCAGATTCACATTCCCACAATAAATGTCTCTTGAGTGATGCTCGAGGCCAAAAACATTGATGTGCTGATCAAATCATTGTAAACATATGCACATATTTGAACAGATTTTTTTTTGTTATTTCAGGAACAAGAAACAGCAGCAAAAACAAAGTCAACAAAGAAACAGGATGCAGCCAATACTAGTTCCTGGTTCAACTGGAACAATGATGATGACAATGGTCCTCCAGGGAGCTGTGGGGGAGGAGATGGAGGCAGTGGATTTGGGGGCTTAAATGGTGCAAATAGATTTATATTCTAAAAACACTATATTTTGAAGAACAATTTTCTGTTTGGCCATTTTACTGATGGAAGAAAGATATTGTTGATTTGTACTTAAATCCTCTTTTTATAATAGCTTAAGTCAAATTTTGAAATTATCCAAAGTAAAGTGACATCTGTGATGGAAAAAAAAACAAAAATCTAATGTGTAGATGAATTGTAAAATTTTCACAAGGGCTATTTTGAGATATTTCTTGATTAATTAGTAGAGTACAAAGAAACATCCCCACAATAATGATGGTGCAACAAAATTGGTACCGTTGATTTTAATGATTCATGTTGTTTAATCAAATGAAAAATATTGCTGTGAATTGCACTCTTATATACTCATGATACTATTCTCAAAAGTTTTAAGCATTGATATATTCTGAGTGAGAAAATATGTATGTACTGTACATTGTTTTGTAGTTATTAAGGACTTATTTTTATGTATTGTTTTGTGTAACTTTTTTTAAAACATTTGTAATTAAACTGAAACTAAAATGACTGTGATACAGAAATAAATACATGCAAATGTGATATGTGGTACTGATGCAACTTTTAATAATGTTTTTTTCATTCAAACTGTTTTCTTTTTGAAGTTACAAAAATTTGAAAACAAATTTTGACATGTATGTAGTTACTTTTTCTTGAAATCCAGCTTGCTTAGATTTTTTGTTTGGATTTTTTAAGCTGACTGAAAATATCAATTAAATTTTGAATATTGTGATTCACTTTTAAAATTGTGGGAGTCATTCTTAGTAGAATATTTCCATCATATTCACAGTAAAGAATGATCATGATTTTTCTTTGATAGTGGAACAAGTTATCATCCTAATAAAAGTCTTCAACTGTTTGAAATTTAACATCTTTCACAAAAGAAATTAATTAGCAAAACCTATACTACTGCATACATCATCCAGTGGCAATCAGGGAGAGGTCAAGAGATATTTAAAAATAAAAATCTCAATGGTATTCATTGTTTACATGTTATATAATGTACAGTGTACCGAAATATTATATTTTACAATGCATGAAAGATATTAAAAAATATAACAACACTATCTTGTGTTACTACTTCTTAATAACGTAACCTAAGACCATTTTTAGTTTGTGTATGATTTTTGTTTTATAGGCAGTGTTATTAGAGAAGTGCATAAAGGTTATAAGTCCCCTACGCACGAAATCCAAAGGAACTTTTGGCTTGTTCTTTTAGACGGTAGATGAGCTGAAAATTCAATATATTTGTTAACTGATGGTTTATTTTCTGACGTTTCTGTCTTGTATGTCAGTTTTTAACCGGATTTTTGTGACAAAAATGTTGGTTATTGATTTAGGGATGTACTGCTGGCAGGCAGCAACCAAATGTTGTACGTGCAATTACTCATGAACTGTTCACCCAAACCTTTTCTTATTTTTATATGTTGTTACTGATGACAAAATGGAGGTCAAGTTCAATAATGACGATTTTGACTTTTACCGTTCAGGAGTTGTGGTTCTTGAAAGATTGAAAAATGGCATTTCCAGTGGTGTCCGTGCATTTACTCATGAACTGTTCAATCAAACCTTTTCAAATTTTAATATGTTGTTTCTGATGACAAAATGGAGGTCAAGTTCAATAATGACGATTTTGACCTTTACCGTTCAGGAGTTGTGGTTCTTCAAAGATTGAAAAATGGCTTTTTCAGTTGTGTCCGTGCATTTACTAATGAACTGTTCAACCAAAGCTTTTCAAATTTTAATATGTTGTTACTGATAACAAAATGGAGGTCATATTCAATAATGTTGATTTTGACTTTTACTGTTCAGAGTTATGGTTCTTGAAAAATAAAAATGGCGTTTCCATTCATGTTGTTGCATTTACTCATGAACCACTCAACCTAAGCTTTTCAAATTTTAATATGTTGATACTGATGACAAAATGGAGGTCAAATTTGATATTGAGGATATTTACTTTCACCATTCATCAGTTATGGTTCTTGTGATATTGCCAGGACACAAATAAATGTTTATAATAAATCCAGTTTGCTGTCGTTGTGACAGCCTCTCGTTGTAATTGATGTTAAGTTTTTGTGATAAATATTCAAATATATAAGATGTGGTATGATAGCCAATGATGCAGCATGCCACTAGAGAAATTAGAAATTTTAAGTCACTGTAGACTTCAACAATAAGCTTGAGCTTATAACATACTGCATAGCGAACTATACATATAAAAGAATCAGAAAAGACATGTTAGAAAACCAACAGCATGATGTACATGGTATATATATGTATGCTCAAAACAAAAAAACAAAGCAAATGTGATATACAGCAACAAACGAAAAACCATTAAATTCCAGGCTCCTAACTTAGGTCTGTTTCAAATGTATTAAAACCAATAGGTCAGCTGTATTTGGTATTTAGAATGATTTTAAGGTGTAAATGTCCCCTTGTCTGTTTTAACCTGGAACTGTTGTAATTTTCCTGAGAAGGTGAGTTTTAGAATATATATTTAGTCCATCTAATGTGGTTTATTTTGTCTTAACTTAACTTTCATGAATATTTTATAATGTTTGCTAATCATGCAATTTGTAATTCAATTTGTATTTAGAAAATGTTGAAATATTAATTGTTAGTTACTTAAATCAATATTGTTATGGGGATTCAGTGGCCAAGTGTTTTCTCCAGCCACTATTATAGCTTTCTCCACCAATAAAACTGGCTCCAACACTCTAGCCTATAGTGCTAAAAGTGTTGTTAAACACCATACATCAATCAATAGTGTTCAAGTACTTTACCTTTGATTAATCATATATCCTTTTGAGCTATTTTCATTTCAAAACTTGACCATAATCTTTTCAAATATATAGTTAAAAGATAAAATGAAGTTAAACTTTTTGCAAGGTTATGTGGTACTGTGGATTCATTTATTAGGGCCCCGTCTAAGGCGGGTCGCCCTATAGTGATCAGTTTGTCCGTCCGTCCGTAACACTTTTGTGTCCGCTCTATATCTTGAGAACCGTTATGATTTCAAAGTTTATACTTGACATCCATTTGAACCAACACCAGAGGGTGTGTCATGATGTATGTACAACTTCCTAGGTCAAAGGTCAAGGTCAAAAACTTTAGTTTCAGTTGACAACCCTGTGTCCAGTGGTGAAGACCGTGTCCGCTCTATATCTTGAGAACCGTTATGATTTCAAAGTTTATACTTGACATCCATTTGAACCAACACCAGAGGGTGTGTCATGATGTATGTACAACTTCCTAGGTCAAAGGTCAAGGTCAAAAACTTTAGTTTCAGTTGACAACCCTGTGTCCTGTGGTGAAGACAGTGTCCGCTCTTTATCTTGAGAACCGTTATGATTTCAAAGTTTATACTTGCCTTCAATTTTTCCCACCACCAGAGGGTGTGTCATGATGTATGTACAACTTCCTAGGTCAAAGGTCAAGGTAAAAAAAAAATTTGTTTCAGTTGACAACCCCGTGTCCTGTGGCGAAGATCATGTCCGCTTTATCTTGAGAACCGTTATGATTTCAAAGTTTATACTTGACATCCATTTTAACCAACACCAGAGGGTGTGTCATGATGTATGTACAACTTCCTAGGTCAAAGGTCTGTCTGTCTGTTGGTCTGTCCATCGCTAACAAATTTGATCCACACTATATTTTGAGAGGACAGCTGTTATTATTTCATACTTTATACCTGACAAACATTTTCAACTTAATATATATATTAACCAACACCAGAGAATGTGTCATAATGTATGGTCAAAGGTCAGTCCGTCGGACTGTCCATCCGTTCGTTGTTCTTGACAAATTGTGTCCGCTCTACCTCTCGAGAACCGTTAATATTTCATACTTGACAAACATTTTCAACTTAACATATATATTAACCAACACCAGACAATGTGTCATAATGTATGCATCCTAGGTCAAAGGTCAGTCCATTATTGACAGGGGGCCCACAGAGATGGCTTCCATCTCAATGATATCTTGTTTTCGTAGGTACCAATTTTTATGGATTTGACAAAACTTGAGATTTCATGAACATTTAATTTCATGGTTTTGCTGAAGTTTCTATAGCAAATTTGTTATTCCTTGAACGTTTAATTTCGTGGTTCACCTATACCAATGTTATCAACAAAATTTTGTATCCAATGAATGATAATAATAAATCCACAGTATTAAAGCCAATGATACAACTTTCAACAGAAAATCAAAGGACAATGATAGGAACGTTTTTCACTGGTTCATACTGCCTTATATTCATAACTGAAAAAAAATTCAACATAAAAATCATGCTCGAAACGTGAAATCCAGCAATTTGATTGGTTGATTTTTGAGTCTTGAGTACAAAAATCATGCTTGAAAGTTTTATGACCGTTAGGCCTGGCCTCACGGTCATAAAACTTTCGAGCATGATTTTTGTGATCAGACTCAAGAACCAACCAATGAAAATGCTACATTTCATGTTTCGAGCATGATTTTTGTGCTCCGAGCACTGAGCAAAGTTTTATGCCTTCTGATGTGTTGCTCATGTAAGTACAAACCAAGAGATGAGACTTATTCGGTAGGTCACTTTATGAGAAAGTGGGCAGGATTGTGGTTTAATACTATTGGATCAGATCCATCCTCCTGATGGCTCATCTGTGAATTGGATATTCCATAATGAATGAAACCTACACAATATAGTTTATCAATAAATGGCTCATGGAAGACACCATATAGCTCATCAATAAATGGCTCATGGAAGACACCATATAGTTCATCAATAAATGGCTCATGGAAAACACCATATAGCTCATCAATAAATGGCTCATGGAAGACACCATATAGTTCATCAATAAATGGCTCATGGAAGACACCATATAGTTCATCAATAAATGGCTCATGGAAAACACCATATAGTTCATCAATAAATGGCTCATGGAAGACACCATATAGTTCATCAATAAATGGCTCATGGAAGACACCATATAGTTCATCAATAAATGGCTCATGGAAAACACCATATAGTTCATCAATAAATGGCTCATGGAAAACACCATATAGTTCATCAATAAATGGCTCATGGAAAACACCATATAGTTCATCAATAAATGGCTCATGGAAAACACCATATAGTTCATCAATAAATGGGTCATGGAAGACACCATATAGTTCATCAATAAATGGCTCATGGAAAACACCATATAGTTCATCAATAAATGGCTCATGGAAAACACCATATAGTTCATCAATAAATGGCTCATGGAAGACACCATATAGTTCATCAATAAATGGCTCATGGAAGACACCATATATAGTTCATCAATAAATGGCTCATGGAAGACACCATATAGTTCATCAAAAAATGGCTCATGGAAAACAAAAATGTAAAAAAAATCTTACAAAAAACAGAAGAACAGTCACAGGAGTATACCTAATACATGTATTAACAAGTTTAAACAATATAAAAAGTTTATTGTGTTGCCAGCAAAAAACAATTATAGACACATAATTAGTTAGTGACTAACTAAATGTTAAAGATTAATTAAGTACCGCACTATAAATAAAAAATTCTAATTGTCCACAGTCCCTAAAAAATATTCAAAATCTTATTGTACATTTTTAGACATCAATAAATGCACTTGGATTTACAAAATTCACACAATAGTCAGCATTCATAACAGAACTTGTCAAAAAATCATTAACAAATTATATTCCAATCGTAGAAATCATTTGGACATATGCATGTAACTGTCACTTTATGATCATAAACTTGACAAAATCTCTTATATTTACAAGAAGAATTTTATAATAAACATCATTATCACTTAAAGCCAATATCAAATGGATTTTCTTCATTCTTGAAATTAATATCAATATATTCCTCCTTCTTTCCTTTCTTTTGAAGTTGAAGTGATATAGTAGGAACATTTTTGTCTTTATCTGATTGTTCTGTTGATTTGATCAAATCGTTAGCATGTGAAGCAGCAAGTTTGATCACACAGCCTTTCTGTATTAGCCCTCTCTCATGAGCCATGGCTAGCTGGGTAACCACTCTTCTTTCCACCTGTAAAAGAAATGATAATTGCAATGAACTATGCTAATGTGGATTTATTTATTTTCATGGGTATCAATTTTCGTGGATTGAGGAAAACATGTTCGTGGTATTCGATTTCACATGTTGCCAAAGTCTGCATTCATTCCTATAGAGAATATTTAAATTTATGGTTCACCTGTACCCAGGTTATCCATGAAAATTAGTATCTAATGAATAATAATGAATCCACAGTATGCCATTTCTGGTTGATTGACCAACTAAGGTATCATCAGCCAAGAAGTCTGCACTTTAATGTTGACATAAAATAATCATTGATGTGTTTATTTTTGTGAAAGAACTGTTTAAAAATGTTGAATATTAGAATCAAATACTACGGTTTTTCTACCTCTTGTACAGATTGCTGTAGCTGTATTGGGCGAAACATTTCAGAATTTTAGGTTTTGAATGCTCTTCAACTTTCTTTTTGATTTGACCTTCCAACTATTCTGAATTGAACACCACTGATGAGTATTATATAGGGAAAATGTTTGTCATGCATAAAAAAAATATAAACCTGGTATTTTTTTATGATTTAACAGTGCATGATAAGGTTGGAAAATTTAGCCTCAACATTGTCAATTGTGATAAGAAGCAGCAGACATTTTTTTTTCTTGGATCAAAGCATTTTCCCAAAATTGTGTACATAATATATCGCCCCTACAACCTTGAACACCTCCGGAAGAGGTGGAGATGAACAAAAACCAACTGTAAGAGAGCAATTTTTATCACAGATATCTAAGGTGTTCCATTCCAAAAATAATTCCATGTGAGTTTATTTCTTATATTAACTCACTTTTAATATGATAATTTATTTCTTACCTCATATTTGATGGATCTAGCCCCATAGTGAACATCATAGCCATCAGCCAAAATATCGACAACATTGTGATCCCATAACAACTTCATATTGTGTTTCTTCTCGGCCTAAAACATTAAAACTGTTTTAATAAATTATATATGTCTACATCGAATAAACACTTTGCTTTAAACATTTCAAAAGTGTTAACACAAGTCTACACTGAATATCTTTGGTACTGAATATTTTGTTCAGATTTTTTTTTTAATGATAACCAATATTTTATTCAATCATTTCCTGATACATAAAAAAAAAATAGCCGGGTCACATACTTAGAGTTTGACAATTGTTAATTTTATAAGTTTGACTGAAAGAAAGGAGAATGTATACTATATAATAGCCACCTGCCCAAACATTTATCTTTGTGTTGCCATTACTCTCTGTTCCTATTACAAATTCTTTTTAGTTTCTTCTCTACTTGATCATGAATAATCATGGCTGTTTATTACAACATATAGTATACATGAAACCCATTTGGGACCGACCATTTTGTCTTATATAAAAAAGGTTAGATTTTTATCTGGAGATTCACTGTTACAATACTGATTTATGAAACCATGTGAGACCCTTTAGTTAGATTACTCTTATGCTAAATGAGTCCTTCAGCAACAGAATTTTTCTTGCTTTGCCAAACTGTGACAGAATAGACAACTTTCAAGTTCAATGCATTCCGTCCAAAAACTCTGGTTTTAGTGAACGTCATTTGTGCGTTTAGGGGCGTCGTCACTTCTATTCTAATGTTGAGCCAGTGGTTGGAAAACTATAATTCTATATTGTACGAATTATTCGGCAAATTGAATTCTCAAAATTGACTATCAGCACTGCTGTCATTAGGGAATTGTTATTAAGTACCCACAGAACAACCATTATTTCTAGTTTATCCTGCACAATGATGATCACTAAGACGCTTGAGGAACATTTATAGGGCAGGGATACAGGTAAGCCCCTCTATCTGGTAAATGACGTCATAAAGCACGCATAATTGACGAGTTTTTTCAGGAGACGAATGAATTCGAAAGTGGCCTATTACTTTTATCAACCAAATACCATCATATCTCTTCAGATGATGTTTCAGTACTCCTGTGATTATATCATCTACTAAGCTAAAAGTCTAAAATTAGTAGACATAGAATTCATTTAATCATAAGCCCATGAGGGTTTTATTTGATATACAATGCTAATGTTTACCTGTTCAGACCAATGGTGTAGCTCTTTTGTCACTAATTTTGAGAGTTCAGATCTTGAGAAAGGTAGAAAGTAAACAATTTCATTGATTCTTCCCAAAAATTCATCTCTTCTAAAATGTCTCTGAAAGTAAATAAATTATTGTTTAACAAAATACAATCAACAGTAAGGTCAGCAGGTGTTTACATTAAGTCCAGGTACTTACAATAACCACCTATGTCAGGAACACATTGGTTTTCCTATTTAAATGATTTTACACAAGTCATTTTTCGGGCACTTTATAACTTTGCAGTGTGAGTCAAGGCTCTTTTTTTTTTAAAGGGAAACTTCGCAAAAAAATCAAAAATTGATATTATGTCCATTCTGTATAAAAATGCTCAAATTTATAAATATTAAAGTTTTATTCCGCTAGATAAGAGATCACCATCGATTTTAAATTTTGAGTATCAGTTCTCTGCCTTCCGCCATTTTGTTATCTTGTCCAAATAAAAATCACGATATGTCTATAAACCACAAAGAAACCAAACTACAGTAACCGATGTAGTCTTAATTACGTGTCGATATCTTGTCAATCGTACGGTTGTTTTATCTGACTAACTAACTTGATAAGGAAAATGTTCTTATTTTTTTAATAACCATATAGTCTATTATTTTTAAACTGTTAATATTGGAATTAGTTAAAATGTCAAAGTTTTAATCATAAATAAGTGTTCCGTGAAAATTGTTTTCGAAAATCTAATTCGTTCATAATTCTTTAAAGTAATACACTTTATTCAAATAAATTAGGATCTTCGCTCCATTGATCACCCGCATGGCTTAAGGTATTACTCCCAAAGGTATTGTGAGGGGTGTAAGGTGACACGTCCAGGTATTCAAGCAATTTCCTGTCGGGCTTGCAAGTTCATGCATCGTCTCACTTCTGTAGGCATTGATCAGTGTACACGGCCGATAACTTATAACTTTCCATTCTGAACTATCAGGTGCATGTATAATATACATCTCTGTCCTGCGTGTCCGAAAGTGATATAATATACTATTCATTACTATAGAATATTATTTATTAAAAAAAAAAATGATACAAAAAAAAAAAAATTGAAGATATACAAATATACGTATTTTTTCCAAGGGTTAATTTGGGCAAATCAGAGACATATAATTGTATTATATGTCTCTGGGAAAATGTAATATTTACTCGTTGTCAATAGTAAAGGACATAGTTGGATCATTCCAGAAATGTTGATTAAAAAAATGTGCGCACTTGTCGACGATTCGTTTATACGCCCGGATAGAAAGTTACGGAACTACAGCACAATTTAAAATATATACATGTATACATTGAACATAAGAAAGAAACATACATATTGTGCAAATTGGGGTAAAAGTTTTGTAAATAGATTAGTCCACGTATACCAACAGTATGTAATAATCCAATTCGATAGACTATTGTATACCAAAAGAAGAAGAAGAAGAGGACCAATTTGATTTAAATACAGGTCGATCTATAACTTGCTTTGGTTCATCCAAGTTATGAACATAGTAAAATCACAGATTTATATATCAATTACAAAATGTAGATTGTTCTCGAATAAAGAAAGAAATTCGTCATCACCACAATTGTTCCGACATATGCAACTGGACGTACACTAATAATCCCCGAGGGATGTGAATATTTTCTAGGAAAGCTATTTAGTATTAAAGTTTCAAATCATTTTCGGGATTTATTTTCTTTCTTGATATTCAATGACAGCAAATTTAAAGAATAAACTGCTTGTCAGATATTTGTCTGCTTTAGGGGTATTCTTGCCAGTTGAACAGACTTATAATTACATTCAAAAATAGGGAAAGATGACATTAAATTCGTTGTCTTTTGTTTTTAAACATCTTTGATCAAATAGTTATTAAGTATTATACGTTGTGAGACGAAGACTATCTTAATAAGGACGTCCCCGATTATGATTAAATTTGGTTGACGTTTTTCACACTTGATAAAGAATATATATTCGTAATTTTTCGATTCCATTCCAAGAAGACCTTAAATTTGCAATTTTTTAAAACTTCTCAAGTAGAAATATATTTTTTCTTTATTCGTTCATATTATATTCCACTTCGGTAGAGTTATCTTCAGTGAGTTCCAGTTATTAATTTATACGTGGCTTTTAAAAAGTCTAAATCTAAGTGTTCTCATTCATTTATTTGCCTAATAAAGACAAATAAAAATACTTTGGTAAAGCTATTTATAATTTCTAAGTTCTCCTTTTTATTAGACATCAATCAAGGACAAAAGGTGTAAATCATTTCAATCGGACATATGATTTAAGTTTCCCGTCTTTAACCGAAAATTGTGTATTTCTTAGTAAATTAACTTATTTGAATTCAAATAAATAATAGCACTAAACATAATTAAATAATTCCACGGCGATCAATTTTTATTTGTCACCAACTTGAATATATATTTTAAATATGTGTATTGAATGCTCCCTTGTCTTATAATTCACTGATCCGAATAGACAGTCACACCTGGCAAGGTGTGCCCGAGAGGCGTGGTTAAATACCAAAGTGCAAATAACAATTTACCTTTCAACAAGCCATCTACGAGTATTGCCACAGAACCGTGAATACACACATCGTATCAACCAAGTCATAGCAGAGATAGTAAAAGGTCAATAAGAGTACACCAACATATTGTCTTTACAGATTATTGTACTTTACTTTGTTCACCTTATCAGTCCGAAAATATATTAATTAAAAATAAATTTATAACTTTTTGTGTTGTCTACAAAAATAATTCGAATATATACGTTTAACATAGAAAATTTATCTCATGAATATGTACAATTGAACGCCTGTGCGTTTTATCTTCTTATTATCGGATGGTTATTTAGATAAAGCATAAGTCATCGGCGCGCTTACGATTACATTAAAATATGATTAAAAACCAAGACTTTTAATGATTGTATTTTAAATCCCGGCATGCAAAAACCAGGAGAGAACGTCACGACCTACAGGAAGTAGTTAATATTTTTTCATTAAATATTGAATTTCTCCTTTATTACTGCACATATAGCGATAAAACTTTGTGAATATATATATTATGTCATAATGAACATATTTAAACCATAAGTAAAAAATTGTGAATTTTCCCTTTAAGACGGTACTTTGATCTATAATGGTTTACTTTTATAAATTGTGATTTGGATGGAGAGTTGTCTCATTGGCACTCATACCACATCTTTTTATATCTATGGTAACGCTTTACTTTACATCTAGAAAACATTTTTTTTGGTTGGCTTCAGTCAACATTTTTAGTCTTCATTTTTTTACTTTCTCAAAAATTCTTATTCACTTTAAAATAATACATGTAATATATGCCTTAGAAATCTACAAATTTTGTTTAATGACCAATAATAAATTACTTAATTATATTCTATTACCTTCAAAATGGGTCTGACAACTTGGTCTTTGAACCTTCTGGATATAGTTATTCTTTCTGATGATTCTAAATCCTCTGTGAAATGGAAACTTAACTAATTATATAAAATACCAAAACAAAAAACAAACAAAAAATGTCAAAGGAAAAATGTTTCTGAGTAGTATTAATATATAGTGTAAACAAAAATATTGAAACATTTGAGCATTAGTTTGCTCTAAACTTTGACATCCTTTTTATGACTCTTAGGAATACAGGATTTTAGAACGCAGTCCTCTCAAAATAGTTAACATTGCAACAAAGGACTCAGAATTATGGCAGGCAGTTTCTACTTTGAAAGATCATGAAAGATCCATGAAAATAAATAGCTTATGAAAATGAGTTGGTATTCAGTAGAGAGTTTTACTTTCTCTATAGACTACTTTTCTATAGACACCTGTCTTTATTGGACAATTAAATGCATGGTCACTTCTTAAAAGTCTTTTGGTTATTTATGTTATTCATGTTGTTTGGTTGCTGTCTCATTGTTATATTACCCACTCTTTCTTTTAATTCATATGTATAACAAACCCAGTTTTCCTGTATGTTTCTGTTTATCTATTTCATCAGCTTCTTTCCTTAACTGTAGAGCATGTTCAGCTATGACCTCACTGGCTAAATTAGAAGTCATGATAAATATAGCATCTTTACAATCCACTGTCTTCCCTTTTCCATCTGTCAATCTTCCCTGAAAAAAAATAATTATGAAAAAATTAAAATAATGCCGAAAAGTTTATGGCATCCATTATCACTGAACTAGTTTTTTTGCTGTGTAAAGGACCCTGATTAGTGGCTGTTTTTCTGAACTTTGGTTGGGTTGTTGTCTGTTAAACATATTTCCTATTTTCATTCCCAATTTTTTCAAATTTTCTGTTTTGTATAATTTAAGTGTGATGGTATTTTTCATTTGTAATATTGGGTGTCATATTATATTTTTTTTTGGCGACTTCATAATTTCACATAAAGGATGGCACAAACATTTGATTTCATAATTAATCTTTAGTTTTCATCAAATTGAATTTCTTTTTACCACCTTACAGCAATGCTAATCAATAACAGAAATTAATTGGCTATTAATTAGAAAAAAAATAATGTTGGAATATACTCAAAGTGCATTTGCAGTTAATAATATACTGATACAAACAAAAGATAATTAAGAATACATTTTTCAGTTCTGATAAAAAATATGTTGAATTTGCATTGTTGCATTTTTAATCTAAAAAAAAAAGAGAGTACAAACAGCTTATTCTTATGTTATGCATCTGCTCATTTCACTATAAAGGTTTCCATCTGATCATTTCACTATAAAGTTCTTACAAGTATGTTTAAAATAAAAGACATTTCATTAGTGGTAAGCTAAACAATTCCCTCAGAGATTTTATAAACATCTAATTATAACATTTTTGATTTTCCTAAAACTATGTTTATAAAACATTTCCCAATATAAATTAAATAAACAGTCACAAGTTTGATGATTTTCAAACCATTTTCATTTAAACCTGTTCTATTTAGTTTTTACAAACAATAAAGTTCTCAAATCATTGTTATTACTTAAATCTTTTAGATCTTATAAACAATATTTTGGAAGATTGTCAAACCATTGCTTTAAAACCTGTGTAAAACATTAATTGAACAGAAAACTTTGTACCGGCTAGTCCAGCAACAGCGATTTTACTGGTTTCTAAGATGTTATATGGACATACTCTTTTTGCTTTGATGCTGTTTTTTCACTTGCGTCTTGTGAGTTCGTGTGAAAATGGCAATTGTTCAAATCCAATTGATGTTCCCTTAATTTCAAAACTGAATGCACCTCTTAAAGCAGAACTGGACATATCAGTTCTTACTGCACAACTGAAAGAACTGATAAAACAGGAAGTGAAGGCGTCAGTGTCAAAAACTGTGAAAGACCTTGTACGACAGAAGGTAAAACTGGCAACAACAAATATTGTGAAGAGAGTAAATACTGCTGTGGACTACTTACAGACTAATAATAGTATTACAATGTCAACCTATATACAAGAACTGAAAGGTAAAAATAATAATATTATTTTAAGGTGGTACATAACACTACAGGGAGATAACTCTGTAAAAATCAGCTGAACGTCTTAATCATGTTCTATTGCCAGGGAAATATTAAGCTTCTCAATGATCAAAATCAGTGTTTGTCAAACTGCTATATATCCAATGAAATTTTTCCGATAAAGTGTGTGGTTCCAGTTTTTTGAAATTTTTATATTTTTGTCAAAGGGTCAAAAAATATATTTTGTCAAAATTTTATGAAAATTAAACAAGCCAAATTAATTTAAGTCAAGGTGTTTGGTACCACCTTTAAACATTCAACTATATCAAAATAGTCAGGAATCAACTTTAAAAATTAAAACTGGAGCATATAAAAAGGCTTACAAGATTTTATAGATTTTTAAATATGTGCAACTTCTTTTTGCTATTCTAAATGCTTAGAAATATACTGTAGATTCATTTATTTTCGTGGGTATTAATTTTCGTGGATTGAGGAAAACTTACAATTGCAGGGATATTTGATTTTATGCTTTTTACCAATCTTTGCATAAAAGCCAATTGGAAATTTGTAATTAGTTGAAGATTTGATTTTGTGGTTTACGTTTTCCTACAAAACCCACGAAAATTGGTACCCAACAAATAAAAATTAATCCAGAGTTTAATCGTCCTTAAAGTTGTGAAAATTTTGTAATTCTCTTTACATATGTTTTATATAAGGACTCCATACATCGATCACTTTGAAACATTTCCAAATACTTTAAATGAAAACTAAAAAAAAATCTGTTGATCAGTATCCCCTTTTTAATTTTTTTGAAAAGCACCACAGATTCTGAAATAGAACGGTTTCCCTTAAATTATAGTACAACATTTATTATATACATTCTATTATATATTCTCTTCAGATATCACCATCATGGTATGGGAGCGTCTAAACACCACCTAGGCCGCCTTGGTGCACTAAGCTCATGAAACTGCACTAAGCCCATGATGGGATGGTGCTATGGATAAAATAAACATACCATCGGACGTAGTTTTTCATGAAGATAATATATCTGAATTTTTTAGTCATTAAAAATTGTAGTTAATTCGTAATTTGATTTTTCTGTCATCAAAGGTTTTGTCCGACGGCACGTGCCAGTAATTGACCAGGTAATAAAATCAGTGATCCATGAAGAAACAAAGAAACATAACAATTACACAGCTTATATATAATTACACCTTCTTGTTTGTCGTGTTATATATTTTTTTTATGCGATTTTTTTGTTTTTGTAGGATTTAAAACATAACTTTGTATTTCTTTCATTTTTTTGTGTGTATTTTTTGATAGGTTATTTAGACTTTATGATACTTTTATTTGTTTTTCATCAATACTTCATTGTAATTCGAAAGTGCATAATAAACGACTATTATCATAAATTCATTAAATAAGAGCCTTCCCAGTGCAGAAATAATCAAATCAAATCAAATAATTTTATTGCCATATAAATTTGTGAGAGGTGGGGTTTAGTATTATTTAAGTTTAAGCATGTCATCTTTAGAAATATCTTTCCACTCCGAATTGATTTCCATGAATCAAAATATTTGTTTCTATAAAAGTTATATTTAGGGAAGTTAAGAAAGAAGTGTCTTTCGTCCTCTATCTCATTACAGAATTTGCAATATCTCTGGTCTCTAGGTAATGTTTTAGGTAAAATTCTTGTTTCAAGTTTATCTTAATATTTTTGAGATTGTATATACAAAAATATTAAGATAAACTTGAAACAAGAATTTTACCTCAAACATTACCTTATGATCAGCTGTTAAAATATAAGTAAGGTAAGTATACCATGTATATATAATGGACCAATGAATATGGGAAGAGGAAAAAAAAAAAAAAATTCTATGGAGATGTTCACGTGATTTATTTATTCAGGAAACCGGAAATTGTTGAAGAAAAATATTTATTTTCTCTATATATTCAATGTAATTTAGTACCCTATCGGTGACATTTTTTTTAACATTTTCTGATATATATTTTCAATATCTAATTGAGTTCTTAATTCGAAAAAAAATATCTATGGACTGGTCATTTACTGTTTCTTGACCTTACATACATATACAGAAAGTACTTAGAGCATTTAATGAAAATAATTCAAAATATCTCTCTAAAAAGGGTCAGATTCAATATTTTATTAAAGTCTGTACACTTGTAATATAACCATTTTAATAAAAACATTGAATAAAACAGCAATTTTATCAATTAAAATACAAGTGACATCCTATAAAGAATTGTGAGAGACTATAGAAATTACTCTACAAAGGAAAAATTGCAACATATGTTTATCATATGTTTTCAAAACATATGAAAAACATATGTTGCAATTTTTCCTATGTATGATTATCATTTAAGGTTGTATTGCGCGACCTTTATTTGCTTTTATCTTCGTCCTTCCATCTCTGGACAGTGGCGGATAGTTGTCTTATTGGCAATCATAACTATCTATTTATATGAAATATAAATTTAATAATTACCTCTTGCAGAATTTCAAGTATATTATATTTGGAATAACTGAGTCTGTATAAATTTGTGTCTATTCGTGCAATTATTGAAACACTAAATGGGGGAGAATAAAAGGAAAGAAAAAGACTACAATATACTCCTCTTCGCGTAAAAAGCCAATTTCTATTGGTTTTACTATTATTTCCGCAAATCTTTTATTTCAAGAAGGGCAAACAACCACTTTTTCCAAAAAAAATTCTCACAAAGCATCACAGAAAACCGAGACCTTTTATCATTACTAATTGGGAACAAAGAAAATAATTTACTAGTTTAAAGATACACATGCAAGTCCCTCAGAATTGATTGGATCAATTAGCAAGGTGATCAGACATGCATTACACAAGTAGAGCGCGTGTCACGTTAAAAGTGTTAATAACTTTTAAATCTCTTTATATCATCAAATCAACTTTTAACATATGTTTTTTAATATAATGATTTATCTTAATTTATGAACTTGGTGCATATTTAACCTTTGCTTCATGTCCTTAGTGCAGTATTTTTAAATTCGTCAAGCTTCATTGGATCCAATCAACAATATGACAACTGGACACATTACACAAAATCGGCGCGTGCCATATAAAATGTTAATAACTCTTTTATTTCTGAATATATTTATACCAAAATTTAAATATATGCTCTTTATTCAAATCTGTATAGTACTGAATGATCTTGGTGCTTATTTGACTGGTCCATCATGGGCTTAGTGCACTTCCTGGAGCTTAGTGCACCAAGGCGGCCTAGGTGGTGTTTAGACGTACCGTCATGGTATAGAGCATGCAACATAAGGCCATGGGGGAGAACTCTGAATGTATTTTTAAAATATCAAAAATTTGGTAGTAATTGGCTCATTTAAGAGGCTAAATACACATAGCTTAGGGAAAATTAATGTTTAAAATCACTGTCACATTTGTATCAAACATTTTCATAAATAAATTCTTATTCAATTAAGCTTTTAAAACAAAAGTTGAAATCGCAAACTCACATGTTAATAGTGATTGAAATAGCCTGGAAATTGCATGAAATTCTGATTACCAGAAAATTAACTGAAAGGAGAAGCTGCTATAAGGCCCTAAAATGGCCTCTATTTCTAGCTAAAATTTCAAATTCGTATTTATTAATCAATATTACAATGTATCATAGGGTTTACAATGATTTGATAGAAAAATATGTCTTTTTGTTGAATATGTACATAATTGCCATCTAATTAAGACGTCACAAATCACATCCATTTTGATTTTCCACAAAAATTCCATGAAAATGGGTAAATTTCCATTGATTCTTTGGACAGGAAACATGGAGTACATGTGTCATAAAAAAGATATTTTATATATTAACATTATGCTTGTTATGACATTTTACATATCTACCTGGAATATTTAGTTTGTCAACACCTGCACCCCATGTTTCCTTAAGGGCATACGATACAGTTTTGATCCCGTATTTACATTTTGATAAAAATTTCCATATAGACTATTTTTTACCTGATTAAATCAAATATATAATAAAATATATATCTTCATGTGCTACTTTTTGAGTATAATGAGGTTGACATTTTGTATATTTGCTCAAAATTCGGATTTGTTGCCGTATTTTCCCTTCCAAAAGAAAGACATAACTTTTTGTTTTCAAAGATAAACACAAATTGTTTTTTGTTAAATAATTTGTAATTTCTGTATTTTATAAGTATCCTAAAAAATTATATATTTTTATTCAGATATAACTCATATTTATCAAATGTTCATGAATGTAGAAAAAAAACCCATTATTTTTTGCTGTACATTTATCAAATTAAAAAAAATTGCACTATTTACGTTTTCATTAAAATTGGCACACATAATCTTTTCGCGAAATCAAACCAAATGGCATTTTAAAAAAGAGGGGTCCATCGATGAACTGGTTTTCAAGATAAATAAGTTTGAATGATAAAAATCAGTCGCAAACTGAATCTTTTCCCGATAAGTTATAGTTTGACGTCATGAAAATAACATTTTATGTTAGCAACGTCATTACCTCCCCTGTAACTGTATCGTATGCCCTTAATTTGGTTGAAATCCTAACAATTTTGTCAAATTACAACAAAAAATCTCTCTTTCTAGTTCATGACTTTAAATAAGGCATGTAAAAATCAATACTTTGAAATAAAATTTGACAAAAGACTTGTTCTAATTAGCTTTCTCACATCTCTTTTCATCATTATTTTTAAAATTTTGAAACATGAATTAAATATAAGTGGGGCAAATATGGCCTCTATTGATCTTAATTCTTCTTCTTTTTTTTTTTTTTTTTTTTTTTATTAATTTTTGCCAGGATATGAGACAATTGATTTATTACATCATCTTGACTGTTTATAATCATTTTTTGTTTGTTTGTTGCTATATTTACTTTACATTTTATTTGTTTCAGAGACAATGGTGAAGCCTGCTTTCTCAGCATTTCTTAAGAATCAAATAAACCCATTCAGTCGAAGTGACATTCTGAAATTTGATGATGTCCGCATAAATCTTGGAAGTCACTACAACCCAAAGACTGGAAAATTTACTGCACCAAAATCTGGACTTTACCATATATCATATAATCTGATGGGATATGAAAAATCCACTGTTACATTTCAGATAAACAAAAACAATGAAGCCTTTGTATATGGCTATGCAGATGGCTCTGGATATGCTACGTCCCCTTCCTCAGTGTTAATGGAACTCAACAAAGGGGACCAAGTATACATTTTACACAGAACAAACAGAATTGAGAGAGTTATTGGGCAACTTGAGCCATCATTCTTCTCTGGATATTTCCTGCAACCTATATGAACCACCATTATAATTTTGGGTATTTGGGCATCAATGTTACTTTTTTTTAAAAGCAAGGGACAGTTATGACAGTTATGATGTTGTATAACATTTAAAAGAATATTAAAATTAGTTTTGCATCTTCAAAGAGTCCATTTTATTTATAGCTTATGATACATTATTCAACTACAGGGGCGGATTTAGGCGGGGGCGTGGCGGGCGTGCGCCCCCCCTAAAATTTGCAAAGCATGGGTTGACTTCAACATATTTAAAGTATCAGAAGAGACCATTCAATCTTTTTTAACATTCAAAGTATATAAAACAGTCAGTTTAACAGAATCAACGTGATTACTGATCAACCAACCTACGCTTTATTAAAGTTCTATACTGAATGATTTCAAATGAAGTGTCAAACGCGGAGCTGCATTTGATGACAAATTACTAGGTTTTTAGCAGTTAAAGTAAAAACAAATGTTACATTATATTTGCGGTTTTTATAATTAATTTGCTTGATAATTGAAGTTCCAAAACATCCCTTACTCACTTTCACAATTTCATCATGACACGGTCAAGAAAGCAGTCGGCAGGTGGGATCTTTTATAATATCCGTAATGAAAGATAGAAATACGGTTTCAAGCGAAAGGTTAGTTTATTAATTTGTATCTCTGTGTCTATATTTGTTTCTCATTGCAACCTAAATATTTAGCCGAAATCTGTACCGTATTACTGTATGCTTGGATCCCTAGAAAATAAACATAACTGCGTAAATGCATCTCATTTTGATTTGAGTTGTTTGTGGCGAACACAGTAAAGTCTGGCACGACCTCCGAAAATCAAAAATGTAAAAAACAGATAGTATGAAAGAACATTAAAAAATCGCTGGTAAAAGAAGAAATTTTCGTTTGAAAAATATATTGGTCTGATAAACAATTGTGATCTGTCTCGCCTCACATTGCGTCCGTCTGTCCGCCCGTCTATCTGTAGATTGTTGTCAGGTGTGGATTAATATAAAAAAAGAAGATGTTGTATGATTGCCAATGAGACAACTATCCACAAAAGACCAAAATGACACAAACATTAACAACTTTAGGTCACCGTACGGCTTTCAAGGCGGTTTCAGCTTGAAACTTTAATTCCTCGCTAATTTTAACTCACAATAGTTCGAGATATCAACATTGCACCCCTTTAGAAGAATATTTCAATAATTTTACCTAAAAAAACCTCCAAAAATTTTTCGCCTCGCTCCGCTCGGCGAAGATATAAATTTTGCGCCCCCCCTAACTTGAAATCCTGGATCCGCCCCTGAACTATATCATCTCATTTGAATTACAATCATATATTTAAGTAGCAACTAATTTTCCTAAAAGAGGTAATTTAAAATTAAAATAAAATTTCATAGGAAGATATTTTTTAAAGTTTTATGGTAATTTCAGGCATAGATTACCTTAGCTGTTTTTGGCAAAACTTTTAGGAATTTTAGTCCTCAATGCTCTTCATCTTCTTACTTTATTTGGCCTTTTTAACTTTTTTGGATTCGAGCATCACTGATAGAGTCTTTTGTAGACGAAACAAGCGTCTAGCGAATATCCTAAAATTAGTTCAGGTATCTATGATAAGTTTATTCTACAAGCCTACCATAAACATTCCCTTATTCATATGTTTTTTATATAGACTAGACCGTTGGCTTTCCTGTTTAAATGGTTTAACAATCTAGTATTTGGGGCCCTTTATAGCTTGTTGTTCAGTGTGAGCCAAGGCTTTGTGTTGAAGGCTGTACGTACCTTGACGTATTATGTTTTACTTTTATAAATTGTTATTTGGAGAGAGAGTTGTCTCATTGGCACTCATACGACCATACTAATGGTTTATCTGACATTGACCATATATTGCATAATCTCCTATCATCCATCTTCATAACCTAAAAATATAAAATTTATCCAACAGGATATTTCGCAAAGGAGTAGGTTCAGTAAGACCCCTTTTTGGCCCCAAAATATATCAGTTTTACAAAATTGTTATAATGTAAACACTGAAACAGCTATTTATCTGAAAGTAAATACTTCTGCTACATAAATATGATCTATTTTTGACTATACAATGCACATATATCGCGTACTAGCATCATTAAGTCATACTAAATTACTGAAATCTTCACAATTTAAGCATTTGAGTTAAATTTTAGATGGTTTTCATCTTAAAGGGAAGTGGCCACATTTGTGTTCATTCTTAATATTGAAATGTAAGTTGTATTTGATGATAATACATAACATATATTAAGGTTGAGGGTGAGCACAGATGCGGCCACTTTCATTTTCAACATAAACTATCTGAAAAGTGACATATTATGGCATATTAAATGTTAAGTTTTCCATATTTAAGCTTGAATATGACTATCTGAAATAACTAAATCAGTTCAAATCTTTCGCACAAACTACAAAAACTGGGAACCTCAGTGCATTTTTTTATGCAATCAATGTAATATTGATTTTTTTTTTAATATTAAACATATCTTATTATTAATCACCCTGTTACATCAACCTTCAGTTGCCCATGCAGGAAAGCAACTAAGGGGGGCCCAGATTTTTAGTCTCATTTGTCGGGGGGAAAGCAAATGAGAAAAAAAACTCCCACTATAAATTATTAACATCTACCTTTATAAATATTATCTATCCTTGTACAAATGTACATGCCATGCAATAATTACGAATCTATATATCTATACCTCTCACCATATATAGTTATTTGAATAAAGTTTTGTTTTATCTTTATTTATTTATCACAAAGGCTACCTGTATTAATTAAGCAGTTTCAATTTTATCGTACATCAAGTCGTTCTTTATTTTATGTTAATTTCAATTACATTATATGTCTGGTCGAGTTATCATATACAAATTTACCATTATTAAAGAAATATTCACTTTTTTCAGTACAATTGTTTGGATATGAAATGGGTATAAACTATCATTGTAAATATATTTCATAAATCAGAAACTTTTTATTTTCTAATCAAAAGTGCATTAATCTGATAATTTAAAAAACTTGTTTTTATAATTTTATAAAATAAATATAAAATGTGCAATAATTAATTCTTGTTTATTTAGAAAAAACAACCAACAGTTATCTTGTTTATCTAAGAACATTTTTCTTGTAAAATAATGTGGGACATAATTAAAGCTTTTCATGTGGGAGAATTAAAGCTTTTCATATGGGAAAATCAGAACTCTAAAATTTTAAAAAGTGGAACAATTGGGAATAAACTGCCTGACTGTGTAATATATATAATAAATATTAGTCATTCATAATTGTTTTGATTACTTTCACTTAGGTGTCAATTTATTATAATTCATCTATAAATCTGTATCTATGACAGATTTAATCTGTACCATTATACACATTTAATACTTAAAAACAGATGGCGAAAGTTCATAGATTTTTCAAAATTTAAACTCTGTAGGTTTCAAAAAAAGATAAACGCTTTTCCCATCAGTCTGTAATAAGCAATATTTCAAACGATTTTCAAGCGATTACTTTAAAACCTTTTTAAAGAATAAATTGAACAGAACATTATGTACCTGCGAGTCAGAGATACGGTTTCCAAGATGGAACATGGACATAACCTTTTTCTTTTTGTTTTGATACTAAATTTTCAACTGCGTCTAGGGACTTCGTGTGAAAATGACAATTGTTCAAATGCCATTGACATTCTCTTAATAGCTACATTGAATGCACCCCTTAAAGCAGAGTTGGACATTTCAGTTCTTACTGGACAACTAAAAGAACTGATAAAACAGGAAGTACAAGCCGCAGTTTCCAAAGCAAATAAAGACCTTGTGGAAAATGTTGTTGATAAGAGAGTTGAAACTGCTGTAGACAATTTAAAGACTTATAACAATGTTACCATAGCTACCTACAAAGAAGAAATGAAAGGTAAGAATATTATTGGCATTTTACATTTATTTTTTTCAAAGAAACAATATTAATTAAATGTTAAGTATTGGAAAATAAAGTAAAAATAGGCTCAAAAAGAAGATATTTGTTCAAATACTTCAAAAGATCTGAACTTTTATAGAATTATCTTTTTTTTCATATCAACTCAGTGGCTCAAGCAGAGAATTATTTCATTGGTATTTGAATTCATTTTAAATTTAAATTCTTAAAAAAAAAATTGGGGTTAGGGGGGTAATGGGGTCCATTACTGTTATGGACTTTTTTGTGAGTTTTGCATCTATATTTTTGCTATTAAAGGTAGTGATTTATGACATGTTTTCATTCTTCATATATATATATGTATCAAACAACACTTTCTAATATAAAATTACTTTTTATCCTGCAATTGGGTGTCCTACTATACAGATACAGCCCTACAGATATCGCTATGCTGTATCTGTAGACTATACAGATATTGCTATGCTGTATCTGTATACTATACAGATATCGCTATGCTGTATCTGTATACTATACAGATATCGCTTGAAAGCTCCGCCCACTGCCCGACTGGGTATTGTTTGAACCTGTGTGACCTCAGAATGTGTATTCCAGTTGAATTCCAATTACAATGACAATTGCCGATTTCAAATGATTGTGTTACAAAATCAACCATGTCAATTTCAACATGCATCTTCAATGAATGTCAAGTCTGAAGCGTAGGACAACTCGTACACTTCTGTTTCAAATTTAACAATATTTTGTTATTTGTTTTTACTGTTGAAATTAGTTGCTATGTTAAAAAAGATAATTATTCACCTTGAGCGATGTATTATTGTTGACCATTCACGATTCTTTTTTTGCGAACCCATCTTCAGCGTAATGTGTGATTTTGATATTACTACGCGGGCCTCAAGGGATTACAAATCGAAAACAAATGCTAAATATTTGTTAGTTTTTGTGTCTTTAAAAACACAAACAATATGCAGAATTAATTGCAGGATAAAGACAATAACTGTTTAGTGTCTTTAAATATCAGCTGTATTTGTACTCGGCTCGAAACAGGTGTAATAGCTTGCTAAAAGCTCGCATACACCTTGTTTCCTAGCCTCGTACAAATACAGCTGATATTTAAAGACACTAAACAGTTATTATCTATATATCTCCTAATATCTGAGTAATCTTACCTTATTTGGCAAGGTTGAAAAAAATGAATCAAACACAAATATTGTGTTTTTTTTATAAGAAAATACAATCAAAATTATGATAATACACCTAATTTTCTACATTTATATTTTAAAAAGTCTTTCACATGAATTGCATACATGTACTACTCACACAATTTGCATTAAAGATATAGACCAATTGTTATCTGGTGCTTCATAATATAACACCCGAGACATCCTGTTAAGGTCATTAAAAACTTTCATCATCATCTAACACCTTAATTAGGTTTTACTTACAATTCTGTAGCTTTCCATATGTAGATATTTTTTTTAAAACATTATATAGCTTTTTTGTGTCATTTTTGTTGTTGTATATAGTTTTATTTTTTTTTCATTTCAGAGACAACAGCTGCAACTTAGCCAGCATTTTTCGCTTTTCTTAAGAGAAGCAAGACATTTAGTGGTAGCCAAATTCTGAAATTTGATGATGTGCAGATCAATCAAGGAAACGCTTACAACAAGAAGACTGGAAAATTTACTGCACCAAGATCAGGACTATACCATATATCATGTAGTTTGATGGGAAGTTTTGATAATGCTAGTATCAGTTTTCAGATTAATAAGAATGGTGATTTATTTCTTAACGTATATTCTCATGACTCAGGTTGGACAACTCAATCAGTTTCACTATTAATGGAACTTACGGAAGGTGACAAGATTTATGTCAAGCACTATACTAGTAGAATAGACATGGTAAACGGAAACAGACAGTCTTATTTTTCTGGTTTCCTTTTGCAATAAAAGCAACACAGATAACTGAAAAATTTGTCCTGGAATTTCTGGAGTGTTATTTATAACTGTAGAAAAGACCATGAAATTTTATAAATTTCTTTACCTTCAGAATGAGAGAATTTAAAGAGTAACTCATAATAAACTAATCTATAAAAGTAATTGCTTCTTGTTTGTATTTTAGACAGTTTTGCATTAAATTATTAGCATAAACTTTATTATAACCAAAAATAAATAGATTGCTTAGCTTAGAGCAGCTAGAAACAACCACAGTGGTCCCACCACGACCAGTTGGGGCAAAAAGGGACACAATATTGGCACTTGAAATAGGTCTGAATTTTTTTTGGCAAATCTAAAATGTAGAGATTTTACAATCTCCTGTGAAGACAAATCAAATCTCATTGGATGCATTGATAAACTATAAACTGTGGACTTATTTAATTTCTTGAATACCATTATTTTGTGGATTCAGGAAAAAATTCACATTTTAATAGAGATTTGATATCGTGGTTTTGGCAAAGCCTCTGTACAGACCTACAAAAAATGTGTAATTCATTGGACATTTAAATTCTTGGTTTACCTATACCCACGAAATCCATGAAAATTGGTATCCTGCAAAGAATAATATGATCTAATACAAGAGGATAATAATGGGGGTACATTCATGATAAATAACGGTAAAAATTCTTGCCAAATGACGTTAACAGTCATTTTTGGTGCATGTACGCTTTCTTTTAGACGATAAAAAAAACAACTGATTCTGACATATCAAGAAATTTTTCCCAAAATTGACAAAAAAGATAATTATTTGGGACCTCTGATGAATCACATTTAGGATATTTGACGAAACACGGTAAAATTTCAACCAATTTAACGCTAATGGTAGCCGTAAATGACCGTTTGACACCTGATAATAAAGGGCATTACTATCCTCATACAAAACACTGTTACCTCATCAAATAATTGCAGCATTATTGTCAGAACGTCTGGATGTGCTTTGTCCACCTCATCAAACAGTACTACAGCCTTTGGACTTTCTGTTAATTTCTTGGTCAGTTGACCTCCCTCATCATGTCCAATATATCCTGGAGGTGATCCTATAAACTTTGCAACCTTGAAAATTAAAAAACAGAAATTATGACTGTTCAAAGCACTCTAGAAGCTGGAATGTATTTTTATACTAATAAAATTTTTAAAAAGTGGGGCTACTTGTTATTTAGGGGCCAGTATTAGATTTGCGATTTCTAGAACCAATAGATATAAAAAGATGTGGTATGAGTGCCAATGAGACAACTTTCCATCCGAGTCACAATGTATAAAAGTAAACCATTATAGGCCAAAGTATGGTCTTCAACACTGAGCATTTGCTCACATTGAACACCAATAAAATGGAAAATGGAAATGGGGAATGTATCAACAATGATTAGTGTAAAACCCTTCAAATGGGGAAAACCAACCGTCTTAGAGTCTATATAAAAACCCAGAAACGATAAAAACTTATGGAACACATCAACAAGCAACAACTTCTGAACATCAGATTCCAAGTCTGTTTTCCATTTTTTTTACTTTGATTGTTTTTTTTATCCTGAATAAGATCTTCCTACAAGATTAAACTAATGCAAGAGTACATTGGTCTGATTTTACCTTTATCATAAAATTCTAAAAAGGAAAAAGAAAAAATACTCAAGAAAATTGTCAACTTCATTACACAAACAAGTATTAGCCTTTCAAAAAGGGCTAGTTGTCTCTAAGCTGATGAAAATGGAAAGTGTTCTCTTCTGGATTGAAGGACATTTACTAGGTTTGGATTGTCCTAACCAATCAATAAACATTGATTATTCACATCTCGTAATATCTTCGAATCAGGTAGTTAGAAGCATTCACGCACTGACTGTCCATTGTTCAATTCTTAATATCGTCTCCTAGGAGACGATACTGACTTACATTAGTACTATTGCTATAATGCAAATTGAAGTTACCATGCACATTATTCAAGAAAATGAGGTCAAGATCATATAAACCAAGTTGGAAATACATGTTCACCTTACAATTATTCCATATACCAAATATAGTTGACCTCTTGCTTATACTAATATTAGAAAATAGACACACACAAAAAACAAACAATAAAATAACATTGAGAATTAAACTGCAAAATTCAAGTCAAAGTCAAATAAAACATGCCAGACTGACATGTATTGATTTAATAAAGTATCACTATACAAGAAAAATCATGAAATTTTTATATTGACCAATGAATCATGAAAATAAGAGTCAAGGTCAGATGAACCCTGCCACACAGAAATGTACTCCTTACAATTATTCCAAACACCCAGTAATAGTAGACCTATTGCATAAATATTACAGTATCTAAGAAAGAAACTCACTACCTAAGGAAAACTTAAGATTGACCAATAAACCATGAAAATGATGTCTTGCCTTGCAAGGATGATAATTACCATACAGACATTTACACCTTACTATCATTACATACAACAAATATAGTTGACCTCTTGCTTATACTAGTATTAGAAAATAGACACACACAAAAAACAACAATAAAATAATATTGAGCATTAAACTGTAAAAACCAAGTCAAAGTCAAATAAAACATGCCAGACTGACATGTACATTGTAAAATAAATATAGTTGACCTACTGCATACAGTATTATATAAAAAAAATAACCCACAAAAACTTAACTTAAACCACTAAACCATGAAAATTAGGTCAACCAAGCATCACATGAAACATTGCAGTTGACCATGCATGTACACCTTACAATCATTCATTACACCAAATATAGTAAACCTATACTGGGTAAGTTAAATAGTATCTGAGATATGGACTTGACCAAGAAAACTTTTTTTTTTCCACTGATCCATGAAATGAGGTCGAGGTCAAGTAAAATATGTCTGACGGGCATGAGGACCTTGCAAGGTATGCACTTATCTTATACTGTTATCTTTTAACTCATAATAAGAGAGATATTATGAATACTAAATTTTTTTGTTTTTCAAGCAGTCACTGAACATGCTGAACCATGAAAATGAGGCCAAGGACAATGGACATATGACAGACAGAAACTTAATAATATAAGGCTTTTTAAAAAAAGAATGAAGAATTCATATCTTCTACCTTCCAAAATATTAAGTTTTTAAGAAGTTTGTTACACTATCCCTATGTAGAGCTTTCTTCAACAGAAGTTGCAGGCTCCATAAAAATGACATTCTTATATGCATACATTAATTATGAAACCAACCTCATGTTTTTCTTGATACTCTGACATATCCATTCTGATAAAAGCCTACAAAGAATTATAAAAACATTTTACTACTGTGGAGTCATAATTTTCATTTTAAGCTTGCATTTTTGTGGATATCTTTTTTGTAGTCTTAAAAATTAATGCATACATATTGCTATATAGAAAATTTGTAAATTGTTCATAATTTTGAATTTGTGGTACTAATTATTTTTTCACACAAAAATCCTGTCTGTCATTATTCAGATATTTACTTGTCTATCTTGTTTGAAATATATTTTAGCTGATGTGGGTTTTGCTCAATGTTGAAGACTGTACTGATAAGACCTTAAGGTTTTTAATTTCACTTCATTTGGTCTCTTGTGGGTTAACAAGTTAAATCATTGGCAATCATGTCACAATTTTTAATTTTAATTTTTTAATGTTCTTAATCATGAAAAATATTTTAAGTTCTATGAACCATATTATTAATAAAAGGTTATACCTTAATATCTCCTAAACAAAAGTAAATAAAGGAATTCTAAAAAAAAAAATGCTTTTAAAAAAGAAAATATGTTTGGGCCAGATGAAAACAAGAACTGGCTTATTATAAAACATGTTACCTTTTTAGGATCTTTGTGTAGGTATGTTGCTACTTGCTTTGCTAGTTCTGTTTTGCCTGAAATATTCAAAAAAGATCTACTAAATGTTTTCACAATGTGTCATTTAAGTTCAATCGTCTAATATCTCATGATAATTGGTTAAATCAAAATGCAGTTTAATATGGTCAATGACACAAGTTGAAAAGTGTTCCTACCATAACGAACAACTTTATGAATTATGGTCCCTGAAGAAAAATGTTTGTGACAAAAAAAATTTGGTAAAATATGGTCAAAACCTTGTTTATTACTCATGCAATAACTGAAATTATTAAAAATGTTTGTGTTGACATGAATTATCATTGATATTGTCATAAATCATAAATTAACTGTTTGAATTTTTAAAACACTAAGGCTTATCTACCTGAGGAAAAGATTACCTTAGCTGTAATTGGGAAATTTTTTAGGAATTTTTTGTCCTATGCTCTTGAATTTTTTTTTTATTCATGCATCACTGATAATAGATATAGGACGATGTGGTGTGAGTGTCAATGAGACAACTCTCCATCCAAATAACAATTTAAAAAGTAAACCATTATAGGTTAAAGTACGGCCTTCAACACGGAGCCTTGGCTCACACCGAACAACAAGCTATAAAGGGCCCCAAAATTTAAAGTGTAAAACCATTCAAACAGAAAAACCAAGGGTCTAATCTATATAAAAAAAAAACGAGAAACGAAAAACACATATAAATTACATAAACAAACGACAACTTCTGTACATTTGTAGACACAACTTGTGTCTGCTCTAAAGCTCAAATTAAACACACAGGGGCTGGTTTCGAATTAGAAAACACAGAACTATGTGTAAATACAACAGAAAATTGGGCCAAAAATAATGATTAGATGATATAAGTTAATTAGTTGCTTCAATATAAAGAATAAGGTGGATGATTATAAAAAATAGATAATATACTAACTGAAAAAATCAAAGAATACAGAAATGATATGACCACTACTAAATAGAAGGCTAATTTAACCCCAACCTGAGAATGTGTACAGCTTTCACACTATCACATCACATAATCAGTGAAACACTAAATAACACCAAAATTTGACACCTAACGGGTGCCACATGTGGAGCTGGATCTGCTTGCCCTTCCAGAGCACCTGAGATCACCCCTAGTTTTAGGTGGTGTTCATGTTGCTTAGTCTTTAGTTTTCTATGCTGTGTTCTGTTTACTTTTATTTGTCTGTTTGTCTTTTTCCTTTTCTTTTTTTAGCCCTAGTGTTGTCCTTTTATTTTCAATCTATGAGGTTGTATGTCCCTTTGGTATCTTTCACCCCTCTTTTAAAAAGTTCACATTATAATGAATTTGTGTACAAAGTTTCAAGTTGATGTGACCATACCTTAGTCAAAACATAAATAAATCCAAACTAAAACATTTGCTATTTCATATGCTTTTCATGTACGTTGATGTTTTTGCCTAAGGGTAGAAACTAACTTAAATTACTTCTCCTTGTGGTAGAGACTGATAACAAGATAAGAACAACTGACCTATACCGGATGATCCCAGGAAAAGAAAAACAAGAGGATGGTCTTCATCATACCATCCATTCTCTTTTCTTCTTACAGCTGAAATGTAAGGTAATTGCTTTTATTTTTTACAAAAGATTTACAAGTTACATACACTGTTTCATGACAAACATATAATGTCACTAAAAGATCTTTTGGATACATATTTGTTTAAATTTCAGGGGTTCTAAATGTAGAGAAAAATAATAACAAGGAGTTGCTATTTATGGTATACTTCCAGAGTCCACTGTTTCCACCTTTGGGTTTTGGTTGGAGCTTGTGTTTTCTGTACTGTTTTGTTCTAATTTTATATTTTTGCTTTGGGCCTTAGTGGATAATTGACCTGAGTACTTCATCTATTGTATCACTAGCATGTCAACACTTTTAATTGGCTTTTAAAATTGATGGAGTTTGAGAGGATTTTTTTTTAAATAGCCATATGCAGACTGTTACCTTCAGAGCTTAGTATGTTGGCAAGGTCACAGAATTATTCATATTTCTATTGTGTTATGTAGAACTAAACAACTTCACTAAAAATTAATTTGGCCTGCTTAATTTTCATAAAATTTTGATAAAATAACTTTAAGTCAGGGCGTTTTCAGATTAAATTCAACTTAAGGAGTTTGAATTTCCCTTCGGTATTTTTTGTCTTTCTATTTTAGTTGTATGTCCATTGGATGTATGGAACATTATTCATAGAAAGTATAGGGGAATCTGGAATGTTCCTCCCTCTCACATTCATATTAATGGAACAGTCCTATTTACCAGCAGCCACTGTATTGATTGCCCCCTCCTGACCAATAATGAACTGTTTCAGTCTCTGTTCTAATGGAAACTTTCTCCTCTCTTCTGCTTCTTTAGCTTCTTTCAATTCATTGAACTGAAATACAAAGAAAAATATCAACACATTCTTAATTTTATTGCATAAATTATATGTATGGGTCAAAGACTGAATCTCCTATGGATTTTATTCATCCTCTTTGGCCCATAGGGAGTCAGTAATGAACAGTATAATGAATTTATTGATGCTGGACTTTTTCTGCTCCATTTTGTAGAAAAATAAAACATGAAAGATAACAAAATTAATAGATGATGTCACCATTTAACAGTAGATGTGACGTCATGATCCCCGTTGAAATTTACTATGCCCCACTGATCCATAATAGTGGGTCACAACATGATAATTTATCTGCAGTGCCATAAGTGTCCATAGTAGAAGTGATACTCTGCTAGTAATTTTATATTTCCATGATCAGTGAATGTGAAATAAGATTCTATAATGTAATTTACACATGACTTTAAAAAAATCATATTTTAATGAATCTGATCAGATTATCTTGACCACAGAATATTGGGGAAAAGGGGGGGGGGGGCTATCAGGTTTTATATATAAACTGGAAACACACATGTCTATTCGGCTAAAGAAGATAAAAATCATTTCTTTGTTCAACGTCCTTACTTTGTTCTCTGCATTATGTAGAACTTGACTGACATTTTCACTCTTGACATAATCCACTGGTTTATGTCCATTCTTATTCTCAATAGTAGGATCTGCTCCTGTAATAGAAGTTTATCATAAAAAATGAAGTTCTGGAAGGGGAACCTTTATTTCTGTATGATTTATTTTTTCTGTCATTTTTCTGTCTTATTTTTTGCCCATATTTGCCCATTTTTTTTTATATTTTAGCACACGTTTATTTAATTTTTTTTGCCTATTTTTCTCTCTTTTTTTCACCAATGTTTCTTTAGTATTGCTCCATCATTTGTATACTGTGAATTCATTTATTTTTGTGGATTGCAGAATACTTGCATATTCGTTGATATTTGAATTTGTGGTTTTGTCAATCTTCCTATACAAAGCCTATTAATAATATGTTATTCGTTGAACATTTGAATTAGTGATTCATCTGTACCCACAAAACTTGGTATCCAACGAATGATAATGAATCCACAGTATCTGTTTTAAAATACCATCCAGACCCTTATAATTAAGTGGCAACAGCAGTTTGAATTCAGTCGGGGGAGTACCAATGTAATTAAAACCCGATCTCTCATCGCTCCTGTTTTCTGATATGTCACGTGGGAGTTCTAACGAAACCTGCTTTGATGTCACATGTGAGTGACCTCGTAGGTGTGTCTTTTTTTACCAATGAAATTGAGTCTTCCACAATCTTGAAAGTTTATCGATAAGGTAAAGGGATGTAACTCATTATATTTACGACAAAATCGTCAAAATAATTCATAAACTTTTTTGATTGGCTTATTTATAGGTTGTCAACTCATTTGCATATCATTATAAATTCATAACTTCTAGTTCACTCACATGTGACCTCAAAGTGGGTTTCGTTAGATCTTCCACGTGACATATCAGAAAACGGGAGCGATGAGAGATTGGTTTTCAATAAGATTGGGGGAGTTTGTCCTATGTAATGAGTGTTGGGATGAATGGCTGGACTAAATATTTTCTTCTTCATGAAATTAAGACAAAGTATATTTAAAAAGAATGCTGATTAAATCATAAGTATCAGCAATTTACATTGTTTTCTCAGACATAATAAAAACCATTAGATGTTTTTAAAACTATCTATCTCTCTATGAAAAAAGTGTTATCCTGAAAGCTATAGATACTTTTTGTTTTTTCAAAATATTTGAAAAGATTTGGGTACTTAGATGTTTTGGCTGCTCAATTCTACCAGACTGGCATTCTGAACAAATTGGAGACGTTAACATTAATCCGTTATCAGTATCAATGAATAAACTTCACAAAGGTTCAAAATCTTGTTATTAGTTATCTGTGACAATATTACACTCAATTTCCAATGGTTTCTTTAAACACAAGTATTCATACCTGCTTCCAACAAAGCCCTGACAATGGCAGCATCGTCAATCAACACAGCATAATGTAAAGCTGTACAGCCCTGGAACGTTGATTGTCTGTTTAATCTATCACTGAATTCTTCTTCTCTTGCTAACATTACTGACAAAAATAAAGATGTAAATGATTAAACTTTACTGCACTACTGACTTGATGTAAATTATACATTTTATTGCACTTCTGACATAATGAAAATTATACATTTTACTGCACTACTGACATGATGAAAATTATACATTTTACTGCTCTACTGACATAGTGTAAATTTTACATTTTACTGCTCTATAATCACTGTTCATTTTATTTACAACTTATTGGTTGATTTTTAGCCAGACATATTTCTTTAATTAACACTCCTCTATCTTATAAAGAAAATAAATTGATTTGAAGAAGTCTATTGGTTTTTTTTGTTGTTTAAAAGAGTAGCTGTTTGATCATACTAATTGTAGTATACATTAAATCATCTTTTTTATTTCTAAAATATATAATGAAAGATGTGTTGTCTAACTTTTTTGTGTTACAACAATCCTGTATAAAATAATACCTTGTAATGCATTAAAGCCCCTTTCTCTAGCCATCATCAAATAATGAGTGTAGTCATCCCCTAAGTTAGGGTCAGCTCCATTCTTCAACAGCAATTCCACTGCTCTATAATTAGAAAATGGTATTATAAACGTCTAGACATAATTTTATCTGCAATTCTCAATTTTCAAACAAGATACCCTAGTGATGATTGTGGCCAAGTTTGGTTATATTTGGCCCAGTAGTTTCAGAGGAGGAGATTTTTGTAAAGGTTAACTTCAACGGACTACGGACGCCAAGTGATGAAAAAGAGCACTTGGCCCTTTGGGTCAGGTGAGCTAATAATATTTACTTGTCCTGTAGATATATTCAAGCATTCAGAAAGTATTTTTAATTAAAAACCAGCAATCGATCAATCAGGCTTTCAATTTTTCAGTGAATTAAAACTCTTACTTCAGATTTTTGTTGATTGCAGCTACTTGTAATGCTGTCCATCCTAACTGGTGTCTTTTATTTAAATCTACACCACTTTTGATCAACCTACAACGTATTATAAAACATTCACCTATTTGTAAAGCCTAAATAATACCTGTGTTGCAAGTAGGTAGGAAGGTAGGCAGCAATTATTATAAAAAAAAGATTTGATTGGTATTATGGGGGAAATAATCTGATTTAAATAGCGCTTGTAATAATCTTCAAGGTTTTGCTTAATAAAAAGGTAAGTAGGGTTGGTAGAAACACAAGTATTTTTTATTGTGTCTAATGATAACCTGTGAAATGGCCAATGGTTAAGACAACTGTTTACTTATAAAGGTAAATAAATGTTATAAACAATTGATAATTATGTTTTAATGGTTCCCAATGAATTCTCTTTCAGCATGTTCAGATTTGTTTTAAGGTTGAAATGTTTATATTCTGTATCATTGTACATGTTTTTCAATTCAGAAAGTTTTTGACAGAAGTCATGGACATTCAATGTTCATTTGTGTGTTTTGGAGTGTGACATTCAATGTTCATTTGTGTGTTTTGGAGTGTGGCATTCAATGTTCATTTGTGTGTTTTGGAGTGTGACATTCAATGTTCATTTGTGTGTTTTGGAGTGTGGCATTCAATGTTCATTTGTGTGTTTTGGAGTGTGACATTCAATGTTCCTTTGTGTGTTTTGGAGTGTGACATTCAATGTTCATTTGTGTGTTTTGGAGTGTGGCATTCAATGTTCATTTGTGTGTTTTGGAGTGTGACATTCAATGTTCATTTGTGTGTTTTGGAGTGTGACATTCAATGTTCCTTTGTGTGTTTTAGAGTGTGATATTCAATGTTCATTTGTGTGTTTTGGAGTGTGACATTCAATTTTCATTTGTGTGTTTTGGAGTGTGACATTCAATGTTCATTTGTGTGTTTTGGAGTGTGGCATTCAATGTTCATTTGTGTGTTTTGGAGTGTGACATTTAATGTTCACTTGTGTGTTTTGGAGTGTGACATTCAATGTTCATTTGTGTGTTTTGTTGTGTGACATTCAATGTTCACTTGTGTGTTTTGGAGTGTGACATTCAATGTTCATTTGTGTGTTTTGGAGTGTGGCATTCAATGTTCATTTGTGTGTTTTGGAGTGTGACATTCAATGTTCCTTTGTGTGTTTTGGAGTGTGACATTCAATGTTCATTTGTGTGTTTTGGAGTGTGGCATTCAATGTTCATTTGTGTGTTTTGGAGTGTGACATTCAATGTTCATTTGTGTGTTTTGGAGTGTGACATTCAATGTTCCTTTGTGTGTTTTAGAGTGTGATATTCAATGTTCATTTGTGTGTTTTGGAGTGTGACATTCAATTTTCATTTGTGTGTTTTGGAGTGTGACATTCAATGTTCATTTGTGTGTTTTGGAGTGTGGCATTCAATGTTCATTTGTGTGTTTTGGAGTGTGACATTTAATGTTCACTTGTGTGTTTTGGAGTGTGACATTCAATGTTCATTTGTGTGTTTTGTTGTGTGACATTCAATGTTCATTTGTGTGTTTTGGAGTGTGACATTCAATGTTCATTTATGTGTTTTGGAGTGTGGCATTCAGTGTTCATTTGTGTGTTTTGGAGTGTGACATTCAATGTTCACTTATGTGTTTTGGAGTGTGACATTCAATGTTTCACTTGTGTGTTTTGGAGTGTGACATTCAATGTTTCACTTGTGTGTTTTGGAGTGTGACATTCAATGTTCATTTGTGTATTTTAGAGTGTGGCATTCAATGTTCATTGATGTTCATTTGTGTGTTTTGGAGTGTGGCATACATTATTTTTTTGGAGACAACTAAAGCCTGCTGTGTCGTTGTTTGGATGCAGGATATTGTTTGTTGTGTTAACAATGGTTGAATTAACAGATACAGGATTTTCACACTGCCTTGAACACCCATTGATGGTCTTGGGCTCTTCTTTGCTCTTTGGTTGGTTGTTGTCTCTTACAAATACCCCATTTCCATTCTCTATGATACATCACATGTATTTTTCATGGTTTTGTGTGAGCTTTCACTAAAAACTAAGTCTAACCTCTCTAAGGTGGTATTGTCTTTATCTTTAACTGCTTCTAAAAGCCTCAAATCTACAAATGAAAATAAAGTTGTTACTGTAATTGAATTTAAACTACATACATTTAACAATATCATTTTAAATTATCAGACTAGAATTAGAAAGACAATATTTGTATAAGACAACACCCCCTCATCAAAAAATATTCTAAAATATCTATATAGGGCTCAGAATAGAAATAGATAGTATATTGCACATATTTATGATACATCATAAAGCACCCCCTGAAATGTTCTTAACAATCTTTAAAGAGCCACTGCCATGGCTGCAGTACATTCTTGTTATTTTATATTCTTAACCTGTGAAGTTTTTGTTCTGTTCTACAGACATGATAGAGTGTTGCATGTCATGTCAGTGACGTGTCTTCATACATGTATGTGAGTGGTGTCTGTCATGGCAGTGACATGTGCCTTCATTATGAGAGTGTTGTCTGTCATGTCATTGACATGTGCCTTCATCATGTGAGTGTTGTTTGTCATGTTCCTTCATATATGAGTAGTCTATCATGTCTGTGACATGTTTCTTAATATGTAAGTGCTGTCTGTCATGTTTGTTACATGTGTCTTTAAATGTGAGTGTTGTCTGTCATGTCAGTGACATGTTTTATCATATGTAAGTTTTGTCTGCCATGTCAGTGACATGTGCCTTCATCATAATAGTGTTGCCTGCCATGTCATTGACATATTCCTTCATATGTGAGTGGTGTTTGTCATGTCTGTGACATGTGCTTTCATCATATGTAAGTGTTGTCTGCCATGTCAGTGACATGTGCCTTCATCATGATAGTGTTGCCTGTCATGTCATTGACATGTTCCTTCATATGTGAGTGTTGTCTGCCATGTGAGTGGTGTTTGTCATGTCTGTAACATATGTTTTCTTTTTTTCTTTTTTTTCAACTTTAAATATTTTATTTCATTCCTGGTTATGAACAATGTCCCTTAGCGCTACAACAATGACGCTAAGGTTCCTCCCTGTGTTGTTAATTGCTAATAAAACCATGGGATTTGATTAGAAAAATGTGTTTTCATCATGTGAGTGTTGTCTGTCATGCAAGGGATATGTTCCTTCATATTTGAGTTTTGTCTGTCAAGTCAGTGACATGTTCCTTAATATTTTAGTGCTGTCTGTCATGTCAGTGACCTGTTCCTTCACATGTAAGTGCTGTCTGTCATGTCAGTGACCTGTTCCCTCATATGTTAGTGTTGTCTGTCATGTCAGTGACATGTGTCTTCATATGTGATTGCTGTCTGTCATGTCATGGACATGTCATGCATGTGCCTTCATCATTTTCATATGTGAGTGCTGTCTGTTACTGAATTACTGAAATGTCACAAATCAGGGACCAAACAAGTCAAGGGTACCCTTGTAGGGTTATGAAGCTAATCACAATGTTAATGGATTCTGGAAGGATAATGTATGTCTTCGTTAATCAATTCTCAATAACCTTCATACATGTCATACATGTAGGGTGTAGCAAATGACAATTTTTGGAAAGTTTCTGTTAGATTCTGTTGGGCTGAAGATATGAATTTTACAGGCCTGAAAGCAATTTTGCTAGTTTCTGATCTGCTGGCTCAATATTTATATGTACATGTACAAAGACCACAGCAATGAGCATAAAAATGGTTCCACAGCTACATTTGTGTTGCCTTTTATTCTCTGATTAATAGCATGCTACAATTTTTGTAGACCGATATATTGCAAACAATAAAATATGAAACCAATCAATTTAGTACATTGAAAAATATTGTTGAATATCAGTTTTCAACATGCATCTATGAGGGTGGTTTTCCTGCAACGTGATCACCGTTTTCTATTTCACATTCAACATGTTTTTACTTTTTTATTTGACATTCAGTCATGCAAGACAGGTGCTTATTTAATTGATTGTCAAATGCTTATTTTGAGTGCTCAGTATTTTTCAAATAAAATTGAAACGTTTTGCAAAGATTGTCAAGTAATACTATTTTCATAAATGTGTATACTAAATCGGGAATATCAAGTAAAACAGAGAGTTTATATATATACAACATGTACAAGACAGTGACTCAGTCACAAAAGGTTCACATCAAAGTCTTTATTTTTCGTGCAACATTCATGACAGAAATCATTACTCGTTCAACGTGAAATTGTGTCTTATTTCACGTTTTTTCCATGCAAGCACCCCCCTTTACCACCCTCATCTATAACAGTCTGATGCAATAATTATAAATGTGGACAAGTACATGTGAACATGGTGAAGAAGATTATTTAATGTTCCCATTGAATGATGCATTTCTTACTATTTGCATCTAAATTCCCGGAACAATTTGCTTTGATTCCTATCAGTGCCAATGATCCTGCAAACGGCACAGCAAAGGTCTTGAATGAGAAGCCGGTATTTCGCCGTTTTAAAATGTTTAATAGTGTGTTTTCTAACTGGTTAATAACCAACGAATATCTGTAAAAAGTGTTCGAGTAGATCTGGTTTGGTGTCACTTTTGTCTGTTTTTGCTTCTGACGCACAAATGTTTGAAAATTTGACAGAGTTCGTCTTTGAATTCGTCTGCATAGTTTTGAAAACATGCTGCCGGAAGTGAATGAATTGTGTTTGTCGTAAAATATAAAACACACAATATTCCAATTTGAAACCACTTTGTTATTTATATAATTTCTTTTATTATTTTTGTTTCAAATATTTTTTGAAAAAAGTAATTGATAAATAATTTAACCAAAAAAAAAGATTTACAAATTGATGTCGTAAACACAATTTACGATAGCATCAATCAGCTGATTCAGAAACTGAACCACTGCAAGTTTACTAATTATTTCTTTATTTCACACATTTATAGCTGATTATTTAATCTAAGTCAAACAAAGAGTTGCATTTCAATCATTTTGCTTTATTTTTCAAAGGAATGCAAGGTCACTGTTTAGATTATACCTATAGTTAACTGATATCAACATGATCAATATCTGGGTCCAAGTCTGTTTTTATTTTACATAAACGACATACCAGTTGGGCTAAATTCCACCATACGCCTATTTGCAGACGACACCATTGCATATCTGGTAATAAAGTCAAACAGTGATTGCGAAACCCTTCAAAAAGACCTCAACACTCTAGGCATTTGGGAAAATACATGGAAAATGGCTTTCCATCCTGACAAGTGTAATGTCATGTCCATCAGTCGAAATAAAAATCCATTCGTATATAATTACACTTTACATGGCCACATTCTTGAACATGTTGATAAGGCAAAATACCTAGGTGTAACAATTCAATCAGACTTGAAATGGCACAGTCACATTAACAACATCTGTAATAAAGCCAACAGCATACTAGGTTTTCTTCGTAGGAATCTTAACATCAGTTCCACCTCAGTAAAGGAACAGGCATATAAATCTTTAGTCAGACCATCACTAGAATATGCCTGTTCAGTTTGGGACCCTTACTTTACTGAGGATATTAACAAGATAGAAAAAGTACAAAGAAGGGCTGCTAGATATGTCACTAACCGACACATAAACACCTCAAGCGTTAGTGACATGCTAGATCATTTGAAATGGAGAGACCTGGCACAGAGAAGAACTGATGCACGCCTGGTCATGTTCTATAAAATTTCATATCACCTCATTGCTATAACAAAAGCAGACAGATTAATTCAACCGCTCAGACAGTCCAGGAATATGCACACACTCTCATACCAAATTCCATCCTGCCGAACACAAATAAGACAACAATCATTTTTCCCACGCACAATTAAAATCTGGAACAGCCTTCCCCTGAGTATTGTGATGAGCGACTCTATAGAGTCGTTCAAAGTAGCCGTCTAAAACTACACCTACAGCCCATAAATTCATCATGTGTAAATAGTTTTATCTTAATATTTAAAAATAATAAATTAAAAATATGCACTATCACTATGTAAAATTTTTTGTTTTTGTTTTTTTGTTTACTATCACAAATTTGTTATATTTCACTGTATATATACCTTCACAAAGCAATGCGCAGTACAAGTGACGTAAACTTTAACATGTTGAAGGCGGTCATTACATAGTAGAAGTAGAAGTAGAAGTTGATTCATGAATTTGCCAATTATAATTCTGTTGGCATTGTCAATGATAATCGCCACCTGTTACTCTTCACACAATACAGTTCAGTCCTACCAGACCTAAGGCTTTTAACTTTCTGCCAGACCTATGAAAATAAGGTCTGCAGGCTAAATGTTTATAGAATACAAATATAAATGTTATTTGTAGAAAAGTGACGAAAGATATCAAAAAGTCATTCAAACTCTGATTGTCATAAGTTAAAATTAAAACTGATAACACCATCTTATATCTTCTCTGGTTTTTGGAGGTGGTTGCGAATAGAACCGTTAATTAAGCTCTCCCTTGACACCATTTGCGAGTATGGTCTTAAGGAAACGATGATAGTCCGTTGGAAGGGAATCGTCGGAAGGGGACGATAAATGGCTAACCCGTGTTAAGAGAGAGTCATACATGTATCTCTTGCACGTTAAAGACACCCTTGTAGATTTCGAAAAAGAGTAGGCTAGCCTAATGCCGCTACAAGGCAGCACTTGCACCTGCAAAGTGGAAAGGGATTTATATAAGTTGCAAAACTTGTTTCGCAATCCACTATAAATAAATATGTTTAAACTAATTAAGCTCCACTACCATGACTACAGAAGACAAGGCAAGATACATGTATACATACATGTATATACATGTATAGGGCTTTAAAAGAAAACGACAAACAACGTACAGTACATAAAATTCAACCAAAAACTTCAGACTAAGCAACATGAACCCTACCAATAAATAAAACTCCAACACATCAACAGTAATGTCTAAGTTATTGTAATGAAGCTAGTATTGATAATCAACAACTTATTCATACAGATTATTAAAAAAAATCATGTCTACATTAATACATGTACATGTATATTTAGATTCAAAATTTTATCAAGAAAATGATACCCAGATCAATGCAGATCCTGAAAGCAATATATATATATTAAAATTATGATTACACGTTGGATCTTGTACAACACTAAATGCTATACATGTATATAGTATAACCATGATAATAGAAATTTGCTTAAACTTCTTCATACTTTATAATTAATATTCAGGAAGTATAAAAATATAGCCTTATTTTTGGAATCTGGATATGCACAACATCAACATGATCAACAGCATTGCATATATAGATTTATGAAGATGTGGTACATTTTGCGTGTTTTGTTTGAGTGCTAAGGCCTCAACTAATATATTGTTTTTTTTCGTAACCCTGAACCTGCTTTAGGCCCAATGAGACAACTTACTAGACAGAGACTCCATCCAAGTCACTATTTGTAAAAGTAAACCATTATCATTATTAATAATATTAATTATTGGTCTACTTTCATTTATACAGTTTTAACCCAGAGACTTGGCTCACACTGACATGACTGAACAGCAAGCATTATAACAACTAGAACACACCCGTGATATCGCGGGTCCGTGACTAAAATAAAGTGTATAACAATGTGTAAGCCTTATTTTAGTATTGGTATTATCATCTGATAAAGTCATATACCGATTATAAGATACACAGTTTTCTCTGCTTTTGCAAGATATTTCTGTTTGAACCCTTCGACCTAGAACTTGTGAATTATTGGTATTTATTAATTATTAGGAAAACAAAAGGTCCAGGAATGGAGTATTTTTTAATCAACAATGATCAACAGCATTGTAAATAAAGTTGAATTCTTGTATTTGCTATTTAAAAATGTACGTCATGCCCGCTAACAAAATATCCTATGTATACGCTTTATTTTAAGTCCAGATTTTTAGTATTCGTATTGTTATCTTAGAAAGTCTTACTGATTTCAATAGGGAACAATTTGACAATGATTGAATTTAGGAATGTCAACCCTGTGATTATGACCCGTTTGCCTAAATACATATTTTGGTGGTGCGCCAGTCGAATTCGGAACATACAGATAAGGTAATAGGCAGGTGAATATAATATTGGTATCGGTATCGGACTCGACCCGGAACTTGTTAATTATTGGCAATATTAATTATGTGGAAAACAAAAGGGTCTGGAGTGGTGTAATTTTTAATCTACATCATTGCCCTATATTAGTTATATTTAAAGTTGAATTCTTTGATTTGTCGTTTTTACCCGATGACAGCTGACAAATTGGACCTCGTAATTTTAGTATTATAGATGCTCTACATCTATCATCAAATATATGTCTGTATATCATGTACATGTATGGTCAATGACAATGGGTTCATATAAATGTAAGATGTTTAATATATTAAATTTCATATGTCCAAAATACTACAATTTATTGCTATCAATGAGTTATCATTCAGTTCCAAACCATATACTGGTAGATACACATTGTAGCATAATTTAAAGTAAACATAAATTCTCCATTTTTCTCAATGAAATATCCTTCAGTTCCAAACCATATACATGATATAGATATAGCCTAATCTCAAGTAAATATAAATTCTCCATTTTTCTCAAACATTTTCCATTTCAAAACTGGGAGTTTTATGTCTGTATGTCCCAATAAAGCATGGTCAATGAGATAATTCTGACCACAGGGAAATTCACAAAAGCTTTCTTATCTTATTAATGATATATAAATTGTACAGGTAGAAAAAGATATCAAAATATGTGGTCAAGCAGGGAAGATTAATGCTACAAATGTAAATACACTTATAATTTAATAATACATAGAGAAACTAAACATTAAGTAATAATGATAAACTATATAAAGAAGCGATTAGTATAATAAAATCTTTTAAAATCATCTCTACCACAATATCACAATTTTTTAATATTTTTTAGCAAAACACAAACAGTTGTTAAAATTGTGTGTGTTTCTTCACCAAATAATTCTGCCAAAAGTGTGGATCCAAACAATGTTGTAATCATACCCATAGCCAAGGGGGTTAGGACGACCCCCCCCCCCTTTTGAAAACAAATAAGCACTGTTAAATTCAATGTTCTGTTCGAATTGTGACTGTTAAAGTTGAGTTTGTGAGTCCAAATAACCCTCCTTTGCAAATTCCTGGTAATCATGTACATCATTGTACATGTTTAATATATAATATACATGTATGTATGTACTTCTTAAACAGTCACAACTCTATGACATTCAGTTTAACCATGACCATCAGATCACCAGTGATGGTGATACAAGGATGAAAACACATGCTGTATATAAATAATTTGTAGAGCCTATAAATTTGTGGTCAAGTGGCAGGGGTCGAATTTAAGTTTTTTTGTGTACTGGCCCACTGGTCCAGTGGATAAAATTCTACTGGTCTGGCTCCAAATCTACTGGTCCTGCAAAAATGACATTAATTTGACGAACACTTATATAAATGACAGATGTTTAATTTTATTTTGACCACCGGACTAGCGCTAATTTCCACCCCTGTCTATTGGTCAAGCGTGTCAGGCACATCATGCACAGTGCAAGGGGATTTGATGCCAAGAAAATCATGTTGGTAAAAAAACGAAAAAAATATATATTTTGGATAAAAGGGGGAGGGCAAAATAATTTGTCCTGTCCCCAAGAACAAAAGAATCTTAATTGTAATGCAAAAGATAACATGAAGAAAATTGATTTATATTTATTGACATTGTATAAAATTGAGAATGGAAATGGGGAATGTGTCAAAGAGACAACAACCCGACCAAATAAAAAAAACAAAAAAATAACAGCAGATGGTCACCAACAGGTCTTCAATGTAGCGAGAAATTCCCGCACCCGGATGTGTCCTTCAGCTGGCCCCTAAACAAATATGTCTTTATATCCTGTATATCAACAGGATCAAGGTTAATATTTATTATATTATCTACATACATGTACATGGATACATTGTCATATTGCCAGATGTTAACCTTGTAACATGTTCTCAACAGATAATTGATATTTCAATGTAAGCTTAATCAAAAGCAAAATTATTCTTTGGTAAAAAATGTACATAATATGTAGGGTTCAGACTTATAAAACCTACATGTAGCTAGCCCTAAATATTGATGCTTGATTGAGGTTTGGGATACATTGTAGGTTTTACAGAAACTTAGAGAAAAATTAAATTAACCATGACTGTGTTAACAAAAAATTAACAAAAAGTTTTAAGAAAATAGAATAATGGTATTTAAAAAAATCAGATAACACAATATTAATTACCATGATTATCAGTGATTACAGAAATATACAATGTATATATTACAAATGTAGAAAGAGAAATAAATAAAGTTATAAAAGGCTTCCATTCTACAGTACATACATACATAACATAATAAAATTCCAATCAAAGTCTAATAAATAAAAGCTAAAAACATATTTTTTAAAGTAACATATATTTTTTCTATTTTCAGATGAGACTAGTCATTCTTGATAACTACGATTATGTCAGTGAATGGGCAGCTAAATATATTAGGCGTAGAATTAAAGATTTTAACCCTGGACCAGATAAATACTTCACATTAGGTTTACCTACAGGTAAATTTACATTTTGGCAAAATGTTGTAAACAAACTTACCTGAACATGTCTGATTCCTTTGCCTATTAAATAAAAGGTAATATGGTGCCTTACAAAATCCTGGGAATATCTGCCTCTTTCAAATATGCACTTCATACTGTTTATATATAGGGGTTGCAAAGAAAATATGGACCAGTATCTATTGGAGGACTACAAAAGAAAAAAAAATGATAAAAAAAGAATGAATACTGTTAATTCAGAAATTATTGCGACCTTTTTATTATTGTGAAAAGTGCAACATGGTTATGATTGCAATAATTTAAACTTGCATTTGAAATTTTTTATTAGAATTAAACCGAATTGTTTACAATATATCGCAAAAATTAAAAATGCATTTTAGTCTTATATTACAAAATTGAAATAATAAACATGATAAATGCACACAATTATAATTTCTGAAGCTACAGTATGTGGCATCCATTCACGACACAGATTAATTTATCCACAGCAAAAACTTTAAAAAGCAAACATGCAAAGTCAAAGCAGGTTTTAATCATACCACATCTTCTTTTTTATATTTAAAATAAAGAAAAGATAAGATTATAGACATGATAGATAAGTGAATTACATTAAGCAGACTGCATTAAGAGTATAAAAATAAGAAGAAAAAACAACCAACACTTTACAGATAATTTTCAAAAGACATGATTAACGGTTTGAGTAATTATCTCCCTTGACTGAATCACTGATGAATCAACAGTTGATTTTCTTATTTGACTACTATAACCAAACTGAAAATTACGTACGTTATAAACAAACCTGATCAGAGAAGCTTACTAGATCAAAGTGATGAATTAAGCAAGATTAAAAGAAATGAAAATTGCTCTGAAAAACTTTTATTCTTATATCCAGTGGTCAGTATAATAAGATGAATTTGGTTGATTTATGAAGGAATTATAATGCACTTACACTACCAGCATGGCGATAAAATGGAAGCTAGCTCAAGATAGTTTTTAGATTGCTCAAATTGTTTCTATCACAACTTATGATAGATCAATGTTAAGATGTACATGTACATGATGTACATATTAAGGTCATGACAAAATGTTACCAATTCAACAAAAAACAACAACAAAAAAAACACAGTTGACTTATGTTCAAAACAATCAACTAAAAATAACTATGAACAACAACCAACAAATATCCACTAAATTACAGGTTCCAGACTTTAGATAGGCAATAATTGATCCCTCCACTCTGTTTCAAATCTGGTAAACAGTTGTTTTATTTGCAATCATACCACATCTCCTTATATGTACATATGTACATTGTATGTCATAAGTACAAATGCATGTTTCTTAATGTCTTCCGGTAATAGTTTTATTGAGGATTCATTATAATTTGCCAGATAACAATTTATGTAGATTTTGTGGGTATATCATTTGTACATGTATTATATTTGAACGCAAATTTAGATATTCAATAAAATGCAAATTTTCTATAGTTTTGTATGCAATCTTTGGCAAACCCTGAAATCAAATATCAATGAAAATGCAGATAACACTGTCCTCAATCCATAAAAATTGGTACCCATGAAAAAAAAATGAATCCAAGGTGTTCTTGCATATTTATTATATTTTTTTTAGGTGGTACTCCATTAGGAACTTATAAAAAGTTAATAGAATTCATCCAACAAGGGAAGCTATCCTTCAAATATGTCAAGACTTTCAATATGGATGAGTATGTTGGTAAGTTGTTTCAAGTTATCTCCCCTTTCTGTTTGTTTTATAGAATTATAGGGGGCGTACATGAGCGTCTGGATGGGGTTTACAAAATAGATAAAAATGGCCAAAACAGACATAATGAAAGAAAAAAAAGAATATAGAAAAATAGAACAAAAATAGATAATAAGGGCAAAAATAGACAATAGAATTGGTAAATAAGGAAACAGAAAATAATGATCAAAATAAAAAAAAGATGAGTACACAAATATGGTTTACAATTATTAGAAAATAAGAAATGAATGTCTGTATAGACCTACATGTACATCCCATAATTGGTTTCCATTAGTTAACTAGTTTGCGTGCGGCTGCCTCAACCAAATGTTATAAATCTTATACTCCCTTCTTATTACCACAAAATGTAGATCATTAGCTCCAATTTGGGTGGCCTCACTTTTCCTCTCAGGTTATGTGGCTTATCCCCTTTAGAATGCCTTATGGACACATTATCCATTTATTTTTTGTATATTGGTTCAATTTGCATGAGTTATTCCCATTTGATATATATGTGAAGTCATTCAACATGCATTTACTGTAAGAGAAATATATTATATTTTTAGCTATACCAAGGGACCATCCTGAGAGTTATCATTCCTTTATGTGGAACAATTTCTTCAAACACATTGACATAGACCCAAAGAATGCCCACATACTGGATGGCAATGCTACAGATTTAATAAAAGAGTGTAATGATTACGAGAAAAAGATCACAGATGCTGGTGGGATTGAACTGTTTGTTGGAGGTATGTCTTACTGTGGGTTCAATTATTTTCGTGGTTATCAATATTCATGGATTGCAGAAAACTTGCATATTAGTACATTCCTTTAGAAAATTTGTTATTCATTGAATCATTTAAGTTTCGTTGTTCCCCCGTACCTAAGAAATCAACAAAAATTAGTATCTGATGAATATTAAGGAATTCTACAGTATGCCTTTGTCCCTCCATATCGTTCTTCAACATGTTGGACATTAGCTAAAAAATGCTTTCACCAATTTGCATACTCTTATGAATTGAAATTCGACAAATCAAAAACTACTTGAATATATATGCATACCAAAGCTTTACATTTAAAGACATGTTAAGATGTTCGCTCTGTTTCAAACTAACGCTTTTTTTAAAACTGCATGGTATAGATTGATGGTTTATATAAAATAATAGAATTAAAATAGCAGAAAACAAATGAAAGTAAATGACCTTGTTGTTTGTGGGGATTTTATATGTTTTCCAGAATGGCTTTTAAAATGAAATGAAATATATCTATGAATAGAGAAGAGTTAAAGGTCAAAATTTAGATTGCCGTTGCATGGATAAAACCAAAGGATTTCAAATATCTGACAAAAAATTAAAACAATTCCAGAAAACATCTTAAAGCTTTTGTTATTTAATTTATTAAAACAGGTTTTAACAATTTACTTATTGTTTTACTTTTTAACCAGTGCATAAACTCATCTATTTTTAGGTATTGGCCCTGATGGTCATATAGCTTTCAATGAACCAGGATCCAGTCTGGTGTCAAGAACTCGTATCAAGACACTAAATAACGACACAATTATTGCTAATGCTAGATTTTTTGGAGGAGATCTGTCTAAAGTTCCTAAACAGGCCTTGACCGTTGGTGTTCAAACTGTAATGGATGCAAGGGAGGTAATTATGATTTAAATGGAATATGTGTATCAAGATTTGTAATTTGTTATTCATTTTATATTTTGTTTATGAAGTTGCCATAAGTAATAAGATTAAAGAAAACAGAGGGGTAATGCCATTTTACTTCAGGGTAGTAAATAAAACTAACAATGATTTATTCAAGGGAGGTAAGTTGTGGAATGATGGACAGGTACTCAAAATTTATGTTTGCCTATAACTAATTACATCCACTTCATTTGAACTTTTGTGCGTAGTCTTATGATTGGCACTCATACCAATCTCCAAAATTTTAAACAAGTAATTTTACAGTAAATCCTCAAAATTTCATTGATTTATGATTTAATTTTTCTGAAAATTCATACTTCATGTACTTGTATAAAGCAAATATGAAACTAAAATATTTTTTACCATACTGGTCTCTACTATATCCCAGGCATATTTTTTAATATTTATAAATGCATTCAATTATAAATACATAGCCAATATGGCAAAAAAAAATTATTCCTTCCTACAAATCTAAAAAATAAAATCCAATTTGTCCAAATAAAATACAAATTCAAAAATTGGTATGCATATATTATTCTTTTTGATGATTTATGATAATTAATATGAGAAACTAGTAGCCCATTTTAATTTCAGTGAAATAATGCTTTCAAAATTTTAACATGTGAGGTTTTTACTACTTTAGCAAAATCAAACTGTTGTATTATTTCACATTACAATACAATACAATATACTTATGCTTTACTTAAAAACACTCTCTCAAATTCACATATTACACAAAAAGTAATTATATAAGTACATACAAAATACAATCCCATACAATAATAAAATGAAATAAAACAATGATGATAACTCCCTAAAAAAAATCTGTTTATATTGTATTCTATTATTTTATACACGTCAGGTGATGATTCTGATCACAGGAGCCCATAAAGCATACGCAATGCACAAAGCGATAGAAGAGGGTGTCAGTCACATGTGGACCGTCTCAGCATTCCAACAACATCCACAGACGATTTTTATCTGTGACGAAGATGCAACGTTAGAGCTGAAAGTCAAAACAGTCAAGTATTTCAAAGGCTTGATGGATCTTCATAATCAGCTGATTGAAGAGAAATGATGAATAAAGACAAAATTAGAAATAGAATTTCAGAAATTTTTGTATGGTGGGATTTTTGTCTAAAGATTGCATGACACCTTATGGTACTGAATTAATTTCTCAATTTTTAAGGTTTTTCACAACCTTTGAAATACACAAAATATAAGGCATTGATTTTAAAATTTTATGCATTCTATCAATGAACATTTCCAGAAATTAATCAATGCTTAGACATTCAATACACCACATAATGTAGGAATCTAATACCTGTTCTAAAAATATCAATGATGTAATTTTTACAAGTCATCGTAAAAAATTGGAATAATCTTCTTTTGACCAATGCATTATACAATGCAATATTTGATTTTACTTCCCATTATAGCAATCATTACCCGTCAATGCTAACAAGCGCTTTAATCTAGAGGCGAGAGGCTATCAATTTGGAAGGATTTTCTTGATGAGAAGAACCATCATTTTTTGTTCTCATAAAATTTGCATGACTGGGACATAGCCTTTTTGTGCCGATGTGGCCTAATGCAACTATCAATCAATCATAAACTTTGGAACTTGTGTTGTTTTACAAAGACCAAAAACCCATCATACACTTTTTTCTGAAAACAGCAATAACTTGGCAATCAATCGGACATTGTGCTAAATTATATTTATAGGGTACTTTATATTTATACTGATTGTAGAAATTTATCTGAATTTTAGAATTAGGTTTTTGGGGTCAAATTATGAGAAAATTGGTAACATTGATTATATAGATGTAGTTAATATTATTCAGGTGTAGGCCAAAATAATTACATTTTATGTTTTTCTCATGTAAAAATAGGGTAGGATTTATAGTAAAGCTAGGCAAAGTATGATATGTTTATGCTTTTAAAAGTATCAATGATGCATTATCGGATAGTGAAAATTTGCTGGCAGGATAAGTGAATGTAGCTCGCCAAAATTTGTTGGACATAACTGTAAAGATTTACAAATATTCAAAAAATTGGTCAAATGTATTGAATAAATATAAGAACTCTAAATAATAAACAACATGATCAAAATATGTTTAAATTATTATTAAAAAAAATTGCAGCAAATTTCCTGATCAGAAAAACTGAACACATTAATTCCACCATGCCTACCCCTAGAGAAGCAAAGCAGAGATTGGCCAGGATACCAGGCTAAATATAAGATCTGTATACTTGTTCAATTATGTAATCTATAAAAATATTTTATGATTTGTTAGAGGTTGTACTATTAAAATGTTTTTTGAGAGACGTTTTTGTTTTGAATTATCGTTAATTTGTTAGATTTTAAAAGTGTAAAAGTCTCTTACATAAATTGATTATATTTTTTATATATCTTTCTATATAGATCTGCAGTGAATGTACAAATACATTTAAAAATAAGCTTTAAAAAGTTTCAGTATTGGGGAGGACTTCTAGAAAAGGGCAATGAGTTTTTTAAAAAAACGAAATTATATTTTTATATTTTCTTGTTAGGCTAAATCAGTATTTATTATGTTTTCATTAAATATTGAAATCCATTGTTTTCTAACATTAACATGATTAAGTTTAACAGTTTTTTTGTTAATTAAGAATTAACATAAAAGAAATTATAAATATATTATAATATTTTTAATAATTTAAATATTTTTTTAGGGAGGGGGGAGATGTAATCATGTTGAGAAGATCAAACACAAAATTCTGTAATATAAAATTGAATTATGTTTTGAATAATTTATTCAATAGAATAGAATGTACTTTTAAACAGAATACAAAAAAGTTAAATTTAGAAACAACAGAAAATAAATGTATGTCATATTTAAACATTCACTTTAATTACATTCCATTTTACAATGTACATGTATTAGATTTACTAGATAATGGTTCTCAGAAACACTTTTTTTGTTGAAAAACCAGTATTATATAATTGATTTATTTTTTCATGCTTTTTGGGGAAATTCTTGATAGTATATAGTTGTAAGAGATAAAGTTTACAATTTTTCAGCTGCCCTTGCCATCAATTTATATTTTTATATCTTGAATGTATATACATTAGTGTTTGTGTACAGATCTGTATAAATGCTTGATTGTATAAGTTTATTTATGACATCTTTTTAAAACTGGGAAACAAAATAATTATGATACTTGATTCCCAGAATGTATTGCCTTGGACTAATCAATCAGTCTGACATAATAAAGTGCTATAAACCATAGAACTAAAACAGAATGACAGAAAGACAAACTTCATCATCAGAAAAAAGAACAGATGTTCCCAATATTGCCTTTTAAAGGTGTAAAAAATACTATTTATTATCAGAACTTGCAGGATTCTTATGCTCAATAAAGATCATTTGATTTTTAAAAATGTAAACTGAAATCTTTAATTTACCCATGTTGAAAGCACAAGACAGTAAAGTATATTCATCTTTTTCTTCACTTATTATTTCTTCATAGAAAAAGTAATTTTCGGTTTTAACCCTGTTTACTTTTTGGAGCCATTATATTTTGTTATCATATGTTTATACAAATATTAACTGAGGTTCAGTGGTAATGATGGAGCTCTGATATGAAAAGTAAAAAGATGTCATAAATTCATTTTGTCTTTATTATTTTACTGTAAATGAGTTCAGTGCACTGGTTTCTAATGGTGCTATTTGTAAAGTATTTTTGATATATCCCCTTTTCATGTACACATGATTTTTTTTTAGTTTTGTCTTATAATGCACTTAAAAATACCATTGAAATTGTGAAAAATCAAATGGGTTGTACTCTTTGATAAAAAAAAGAATTCTGATCTTTGATTTATAAGTAGCTTTCAAGGGTAGTTTTGAACACAGAGTGAGTGCAAAACAATCTTTTAAGTTTTTTTCTTTGTTTTTTTCTATGGATCTCTGATTTTTTACCCCCCCCCCCCCCCCCCCTAAAAAAAAGAAAGATAGTTTTTTTTTGTCAAACAATAAACAAACCAACCAAATTTTGAAACACGAAGTTATATCTGTTCTTTGATGGTAGGGGATAAATGATTCTGTTCTATCTGATCAAATGTCCCATAACAGGTTAAATTCTGGTCACATCCATTTTCTTTTTTTTCTTCAAAATTATATTTTTTCTTAATGTACATGTTTATCTTTTTTTTTTTTATTTTAATGTAAATGTAAAATCTTATAACAGAAATATCTTTTGAATATCAGTAGTCAATTTGGTGGTTTAATATCAAATTTAGTTCATGATAAATCAAAATTTGTCGTTTGTTAATAAATTATTTAAATTAAAAACTACCCATTTGCTTATATTGAATGTCAGTGCAGTTTATAAATGCTCTGCTGATTTCTTTGCTGAATATTTGTAAGAATGACTTTTAAGATTTTATATGTGAAATTCATTATATTTTTTTATTCTACCTCTAACTTTAATTTTTGTATGGTTATTTTTTACATTTCTAGTCCAACATTGTTCACTTCAGAGAAATTGTCTCCCTTATTGAAAAGATTTGTCTTTCATTGTTTATATGTAAAGATGGTACATTTCACTACAGGGAGATAACTCTAAATATCTGCTGAATGTTTCAATCAGGTTCTATTGTTAATGAAATATTAAGCTTCTCAATGATAAAAAATATTATTTGTCAAACTACTACATACCTGATTGAACTCTTACCACCTTTTATCCTCAAAGTTTTTGTCATTTTGAAGAAGATGAATAACATTTCTTTTTATATTGTGCCATATATCTATATTTTTGAATTTTGATAAATATCTTATGCTGAAGATTTTTACACACTACTTTCTGTACAAAAAGTTGTTTTTATTTTCAAGGTATCCATTTTCCTTTTTTCTTGTGCCATATCAATTTCATTGTATTTTTATTTTATATTAAGGGGATAAACCTTGGTTCAGAGATATAACTCTCAAATTTGGTGTTTACTTAGTTAATGTCAAATTTCAGAAATGTATTTTAAGTATTTACCTGAAACAGATTGGAAATAATATATGTTACATAGAAGCTTGGAATATAGTGATGAAAATGGTTGACATAAATGTACTGGTGATTTTAAGAGTTATTTCACTTAATCTTGGTGTATCTCCTTAAAGATCTGAAAGTTTGAAGCAAGGAAGTTACAACAGATCATACATATTGACAATGGGAAATATTATCATATGCATTTTAAATCATTTCAATACTTTTTTTCCTTGATGACTGAATTGTTGAATTGTACTTTTTAAATAGATTTTATTTTAAGATATATAACATGGATATGCTTTAGTAGTATTTTATAAATTAAAATGATCTAAAATGGGTAATTTATATTTCTTTATGATTTAATAAATTCCAAATCCACAATTAGTTTTGCTTTCATTTCCAACAATAAGAATGACTTGCTGTTGAAATTATTGGGAGGTTTTTATTATTGCTAAAAATGTGATAAGAGTTGTAAACACAATAATTTAAACTCACATTTTTGAAATATTTTATATGAGTTGAACATGATTTTTCTCAAAACCATAAGCATAAAATCGCAATAAAGACTTAAATAACAAATTTTCAACAATAAATGCACACAATACTTTCTGAATCTACAGTGTATGGTATTTCAGCATTGTCTGAAGACATTTAGTTTTCAGACAATGACTTGAGTATAAGTATGCAAAAATAATGAGAAGATGTATTAGGGTTGCCAATGAGACAACTCTCCAGAAGATGTCATATTACCCAAAAATTCACATCCTCAAGATAACAATGGCCTTCAACAAAGAGCAAAATGCATGCCAAGTACTCAGCTATAAAAATTCCTGTATTGACAAATGTAAAACGATTCAAATGAGTAAACTACAAGCCGAATCTTATGTACAAAATAATGAATGAAAATAAAATATGATACACAGCAACACAACATACGACCACTACTGTATTACAGGCTTCTCATGGGGTCAGGCACATATAGAATGTGGTGGGGTTAGATAAGTTAGAAGGTGTAACCCCTTCCCCTTTTTGCCCATATGTTGGGACAGTGGTGTAATAGTGCAATATCAGAACAAGCTAAAATCATTTGAAAAAGGCTAAACTCATCAGCTGAATACAAATAGAAAAACATCTAACAAAACACAGAGATGAGGGGATTAAATGGAGGGTTGGATGCCTATTAATGTTATATGTTTAGCGCTGCAATATATAGTATGAATGTACATGTCCCAAGTCAGGAGCCTGATATTCATTGGTTGTCATTTGTTGCTATGTTACATATTTGGTTTTCGTTCATTATTCTTTTACATACGGTAAATTAGATCTGTCAATTTGTTTTGCATTTGTCCTTTTTGGCTTTTTAGCCGACTAAATGGTATGGGCTTTGCTTGTTGTTGAAGGTTGTACAGTGACCTGTAGTTGTTCATTTCTGTTTCATTTACTCTCATGTGAAGAGTTGTCTCATTGTCAATCATACCATATCTTTTTTTTTTTATATATATAACATGTATAAAGCACAGTTATTATACATTCCCACATTGAAAATTCACCAAGTACAGAGCTGAGAGTACTCAGTAACCGTAACACAGTTACTGACAGCTAGTTCATAGCCAATAACAACAAATTAAAAAACACTTATCAAGGATTTATAAAGTTAGCAGTATAATTTACGAACCATTGGTTTGAGCAACGGTATGATTTAGCTAACTTGGCGTCCGTTATTGACTTTTTTTTTAAAATCGTCTCCGCTGAAACTACTGTACCAAATTTAAACATACTTGGCCACACTTGTTGTTGGGGTATGTAGTTTGAAAATAAGTCCAATGACAGGGCCCGCCAACCAAGATGACTGCAATGGCTAACAATAGAAAATAGGGGGCGGCAAAATGTAAATATGAAATTCTTAGACGAATCAGACAACCCGTAGTTGGGTTGCTGCAACTGAAGTGGTTTTTTAATATTTTTTGTCAGTTTTTGGTTATTATCTTGAATATTATCATAGATAAAGATGAACTGTAAACAGCAATCATGCTCAGCAAAGTAAAATATTCAATAAGTCAACGTGAACCAATTTGTCCATTGACCCCATTAAGAAGTTATTGCAGCTGTATTGTCAATTTTGAATTATTTTCGATTTAAAAAAAAAATCTTTTTCAAAAATTCTCCTCAGAAAGTACTTAGACAAATGCATCATAACTTGGCTACAACCATTATCAGGGTATATAATTAAATAAATGTGTCTTACGCACCGCTTGCCAACTAACCTTGCCGAAATGACTAAAAAATTGTTCTTTGCTTAAATCTCTAAAACTTAAGCATTTAGAGCAAATACGACAGCATTTATAACTGGTCATCAGTCTTAGATCTATCTGTCCTGAAATTATCAGACGAATCACACAACCCGTTGTTTGGTCGTTAATATCCCTGAATTAATAATTTTGCCGTTTTTGCCCATTATCTTCAATATTATAAGCTCACCTGGCCCAAAGGACCAAGTGAGCTTTTCTCATCACTTTTTTTAAAGGTCATCTGTGCATTAACAAATACACTGTTTCCCCAGGTGGTCGTATTAGTGTTTGTGCATTGGTCCGTCGACTGCATAGAGGCAACCTAAGAGCCAGTCGTGGTGTATAGAGACCTGTTATTACAAGCAGGCACTCTACGGTCAGGTTTCAATGGAAAAATGACGTTCTATGCGTGAAAATAGGAAGCTGACAAAACACTCATTGGTCAGATGGGAATCAGTATCTTTTACTGTCAGTAGACCCCATAATACGAATTTCGCGGGAAAACAAAACGGCCGATGACCAAGACAATATTTGCACAAGGACTGCATTCAGTGCTGGTGTTGTTCCAGTACGGGGTTGCTTCTTATACCGTTTTAAGCTGGGTATGCATATTCTGACGGGTAACATAAACGGACAGAAAAACAGACATTTGATGCCTTACAACATCGTAGTCCCTTGTTTTAATAATCACCCACTTGCGTCAACATTGTCAAGACCCTTGTACATGGACGACAACGTTAGACCACACAGGGCACGGATTTTAACCGATTCAAAAGAGCAACAAGCTATTTACACTATGTTTTGACCTTGAATGTCTCAATACATAAACCCTATCAAACGTGTCTGAGATGCCAATGGCGGAAATCTCAATCGCAGAGATCCACCTTCACAATATTTTGTCGATTTTAAAGTGGAATTTGTTGTTTAATGCAACAGATTCCTTAACTAAAGTTTTGAAGGCTTGTACCAAAAATGAAACGTCGTTTTATGAAACTGTACCGGAAGAGAGGTTGTTACACATGCTAATGACTCAAATATTGACGATAAATTTGCCAAACATAAGGGACCATGTATGGATATTACAGGTATTGGTGATAATTCTAAATTCGCTATTACAGGTGGATCCGATCATCATATACACATTGTAGATATTAGTAGATCAATATTAAAAGTGCATAAAAGCATACCAACTGAAAACTCTTGCTTCGGAATTGCATACAGTGATGGTTCATTATTTTGCTGCATATACAAAGAAGGCATACAGAAGATAAGTTTAGAAAACTACAATGTGTTGACCATGGTCAAATTTGATTTGTCTTTTGGATACATTGCTGTACTCAACAACAATCTATATTATACTGACCGCAACACTAACACTGTAACGTGCTGTAACACGGAAGGTGAGTTGTTATGGACTTTCACAGACGCCACTTATTTTACAGGCCCATGCGGTTTATCAATCGACAACAATGGATTCGTATATGTTGTAAGCTCGGAAATGAACAGAGTCATAGTATTATCACCAGATGAACAGAATAAACGCGTGTTGGTGACAGATTCCGAAGGATTGAAATCACCTTATGCATTACAATTTACAACTTAGGAATCGTCTACTTGTTGCTAATAATCACTCAACAGTTTTCCTGTTTGACGTTTTAGTATAGAACAAACACATTACACGTTCATAAATGAAGTTATCAGAAACAAAAATACACATAATTATGTAATTAACAATTGAAGTAACATGTGTTTTGATTTTTCAAATTCATAGCAATGTTCTTTAGCGGTTTAACTAACATTACATAGTTAATGTTTATACAAGACAATCAATGTATACGAAGTTTAAATAAAATATCCCATTCAACATACAACCAAATATTATTTCACATCTGTTTGAGTGAGAATAAACTATTCAAATACCACTACAGAGTTCCTAGATATGTGGTTTTTTTTGGTGCGTGATCATTGTTTGATGCAACTTTGTTAAAGTTTATCGCGTTTGATATAATGTCTTTGTACACGTTCATCATTGGATACAACTTCTTGGCACACGTTCATCGTTGGATACAAAGTACAACGTGGTTGTACACGTTCATAGTTGGATACAACTTCTATTTACATGTTCATTGTCGGATGTTACTACTGTGTACACGTTCATTGTTGGGAACAACATCTTTGTACATGTTCATTGTTAGATATAAAGTACAACTAATTTTACATGTTCATTTCTGTAAAACACTACTTTGTTCATGTTCATTGTTAGATATAAAGTACAACTAATTTTACATGTTCATTTTTGTAGAACACTACTTGTTCATTGTTAGTTACACTTTTTGTTTTACGTTCATCGTTGGATCCAATGTCCAACAACTTTGTACACTTTTATTGTTGGATAAAACTACTTTGTACATGTTTATCGCTGGTTATAACTACTTTGTACACGTTCATTGTTGGATAAAGCTATATGTACATTTTCATTAGTTGTTGGATAAAACTTCTTGTGTACCATGTGTACATTTTCATTGCTTGATATGACTACTGTGTACATTCATTGTTGAATACAACTACTTGGTTCTCGTTCATTGTTTAGTATAACTTTATCGTATCAGGTCTCCTTATACATGATTAGTTTTCAAATGATTTGATTATGATTAAGTGCCTTTGTTCATTAGAGGTTCATCAGGAAATGCTAGAACTTTGACGTTCTCTAGCAAATAAGAAACTGATTGATATAAATGAATAATTTTTGTCATTAGTTGACTTGAAATTTTGTTTAAATGCGAAAAGAAAACATATCTTTTAGAAAGTATGACTGACAAATAGATATAAGGAAAATGTAAAATCAAGAAAACAGAAAGATCCTTATCAAATGGCAAAATTAAAATATATTTAACACAGCAAACGACTGGACGACAACTGTCATATTTCTGACTTGAAACAGGCAGATTTTGATGCATAAAATGGTAGATTAAACCTAGTTTTATAGCTAAGTTTAACCTCTCACTTGTATGACAGTCGTCAAAAGCCATCATATGACAACGATTTGTGAACACATTGAAAAGACATAATAGGCAAACATGTCTTAATTAACTTATTTAAAATCTTGAGTTTTCGAAATTTTAATTTTATCGAAATAATTTAACCAATGCATGCACGTTTTGTTTAAATATGTATTACAAATCTATACATAAAAACAAGAATGTGTCCAAAGTACACGGATGCCCCCCTCTTGCACTATCCTTTTCCATGTTCCAATCCAAGATGATTGGACTTCAGCTTCATCAAAAACTACCTTGACTAAAAACTTTAACCTAAACGAACGGACGCACACACGGACGAACGGACGCACAGACGAACGGTCGCACAGACGAACGAAAGGAGCCACAGACCAGAAAACATAATGCCCCTCTACTATCGTAGGTGGGGCATAATAAATATCAACTTGTATTTTTAGTATTTGTATTTGTAATTGATGAGTTAAGGCTTTTTCAACTGATTTTTATAGTATTTAGCTCACCTTTCCTAAAAGGAAATGTGAGCTTTTCTCATCACTTGGCGTCCGTCGTCGTCGTCGTCGTCGTCGTCTGTCGTCGTTAACAATTTTTCAAACATCTTCTCCTCTTGAACTACTGAATGGATTAGGATGAAACTTAGCATGATTGTTCTTTAGATTATCCTGCACAAAGTTTGTGCTCCGATTTTTGATCCGTCAAAAAACATGGCCGCCGTTACTTGAGATAGAACATAGGGGTCAAATGCAGTTTTTGGCTTATATCTCAAAAAACGAAAGCATTTAGAGCAAATCTGACATGGGAGTAAAAAGTGTACATAGGTCAAGATCTATCAGCCCTGAAATTTTCAGATGGATCAAACAACCCGGGTTGTTGCCACTTAATTGGTAATTTCAAGTAAATTTTGCAGTTTTTGGTCATTATCTTGGATATTATTATAGATAAAGATAAACTGTAAACAGCAAAAATGATCAACAAAGTAAGATCTACAAATAGGTTAATATGATCAAAATTGTCAATTGACCCCTTAAGGGGTAATTGTCCTTTAATGACAATTTTTCACAATTTGTTCATCATATTTGCTAACTTTAAAACATCTTCTTCTTTAAAACTGCTCAACCAAATTCAACCAAACTTCAACTGAATGATAAGTAGGGTGTATAAAATAAAGTTTGTGTTTTATTTTCTATTTCGTCAAAAAACATGACCGTCCTGGCTAAAAATAGAACACAGGGTAAAATGCAGTTTTTGGCTTATATCTCAAAAACGGTATAAATACTTCTTTGTAAAGGATTATTCTGATTCAAACAAAAAGTTCTCTAAAACTGACATTATAAAGATGCTTGATTTCTTGATTGACAACATATTTGTTACGTTCGTAGGACGCGTTTGTCAACAGCATATCGGTATACCAATGGTGACGAAGTGTGCCCCCATTGTTGTCGACTTGTTTCTTTATTATTATAAGGCTGATTTCATACAGGAACTTCTTCAGTGAGCAATATCCTTTCCGCTATACAGATGATTTCCTTTCACTTAATAATTCAAAATTTGGTGACTACGTCGAACGCATTTATCCCATTGAACAAGAAATAAAGGATAAACAGATACAGTTAAGTCGGCCTCATATCTTGACTTGCATCTAGAGATTGACAATGAGGGTCGATTGAAAACAAAACTTTACGACAAAAGAGATGATTTCATCTTTCCAATTGTGAACTTTCCATTTCTAAGTAGCAACATTCCAGCAGCACCTGCATACGGTTTATATATCTCTCAAGTGATACGATATTCCCGTGCTTGCATTTCCTACCATCTGATGAGTCTTTTGTAGACGAAACGCGCGTCTGGCGTATATGCATAATTAAGTCCTGGTATCTATGATGAGTTTATTGATAGAGGGTTGTTGCTCACAAGGAAGCTATTAAATCAAGAGTTCCAAATGGTAAAAATGAAATCATCTCTTCGTAAATTTTACGGACGCCATCACGAGTTTGTTGACCGTTATGGAATTACTGTTTCATCGTTATTTAGCGATATAGAAACAAGTTTAATCCACCATTTTCTACATTTGAAAATGCCTGTACCAAGTTATGAATATGACAGTTCTTGTCCATTCGTTTTTGATGGGTTTTGAATTTTAATTTTGCCATGTCATTATGGACTTTCCGAATTGATTTTTCTCAAAAAAAAAAAAATATAAGTTCAGTTGTTTTATGATTTTACTTTTTTTACACAAGTGATATCGGATATGCTCCTTACGTCGTAAGTACAATCCCCTTCCCTTTCATAAATGTGACCTACCAAATGAGACTATTTACCGGATTTTATTTATCTCATAAGCAACACAACATGTGGAGCAGGATCTGCTTACCCTTCCGGAGCACCTGAGACCATCAGTTTTGGGTGGGGTTCGTGTTGTTTATTCTTTAGTTTTCTATGTTGTGTCATGTGTACTATTTTTTGTCTATTTCTCCTTTTCATTTTTAGCCATGGCGTTAATTGTCAGTTTATTTTCGATTTATGAGTTTGACTGTCCCTCTGGTATATTCGTCCCTCCTTTACTCAATTTTATCATCGGAACGAGGATATCATTCGTAAACATTAGAAATGAACAAGCAAACATTTTATACGTTCAAGTACTTCACATCAATCTTTTATGTTAATATACTCTATAAAGCACAAAAGCTAACCAAACATGTAGTTTATATTGTTACAATACTGTTGTCGGATCTTGAAAAAATGCCTTTTTTTTGGAATATATATTGATTCACTCAAAAGTCTTTGTATCGGAAATAAACACATTTATTATCAAACCTGTTGTAGGCATAATACTGGTTATGTTTTTTCTCGTATAATTTATGATGGTATGATACTAAACACCTTTCAGGTGGGAATGTGCTTGATTTTCATATGATGAAGACATAATCGTTCATCAGTTAAATTGAGGTAACATGTACACAACTTCTAGTAGTTCTTTGTTAATTTATGTTTATCTTTGTCACGTTTCTTAGTGTGTTTCTTCTATCATCAATTCAAACATGGACTCGGACTTTTTTTAAACTGAGTTTTACTGTGCGTATTGCTGTTTGTTTGTTTTTCTACTTTGGCTAAGAGAAGGATTGAGATCTCACAAAAAATGTTTAACCCCGCCGCATTTTTGCGCCTGTCCAAAGTCAGGAATCTCTGGACTATGTTAGTCTTATACAATAAGAAGATATGTTATGATTGCCGATGACACAACTCTCCACAAAAGACCAAATGAAATTCAGAAATAAGGAACTCTAGGCCATCGTCCGGCCTTCAACAATGAATAGTCAGCTATCTAAGGCCTCGAAATGACAAATGTTAAACTATTCAAATGAGAAAACTAACAGCCTGATTTATGTACAAAATAATGAACGAAAAACAAATATGATATACAGCAACAAACGACAAAAATATAATAACAGGCTCTTGACATATAGAATGTGGCGGGGTTTAACTTGTTTGAAAGTGCGCCAACCGTCCCTCTACGCTGTGACCTTGGTGTAACACTACAACATAAGAATAAACTATAACATCAGTTGAAAAGTGCTTAACTTGTCAGATCGATAAACAGCAGAAAGACAGTAATTACAGATCTAAGAGAACTCGCAGTTACTTACAGCTATTGCAGAGCCAATAACAACTAATAACTTTAGCTCATTTATATATTTCGGAGTTTAGTTTAAAATCCATGCAATTAGTTCACATTTTGTTTAAGGAGCCGGCTAAGGCCCTCTTCCAGGTGCATGATTTTCTTGCTGTGTTGAAATCCATTGACGGTCTAGGGCCTTGTGCTGTTTGAACGGGTTGTAGTGTTGACACACTCCCCGTTTCTTTTCTCAATTATGTAGACTTCTACTCAATTAATTTATTTTTTATCTACATCCAAGGTTTGCTGTAAATAATTGTCATAAGGGCATACATTTTTTTTGACTTGTGTTATTAGGGAAATAAACTTTAAAACGTTTTCAGTAATTTTACAAATGTTATATTTAGAGTTTCTAAATAGCCTGGAAACACAACAAAGCTTCCCTGTATAACTTTAATATAATACAAGTAAAATATTATTCAGAACAAAATCTACCAGAATCGAAAAATTTCAAATATACTTAGTCCAGATTAGAGGACAAATATTTATATAATGATTTCTCCTTTCCTGTTATTTTCATTTTAATCAATAACTAGGTCAAGTTTTTTTGCCGGAAGGTGAACCGCTATAATTGAAAATAGTGAGCTTTCAATAATTCGATTCTGTGAACACCCGTTATTTTCAAAACTTATAAAATAAACAAAAGGTTGGTAAGATTCCCTCTGTCCACATTTTATTCGCTTAGTTACAGAGGTTATCTTCTTGACATTGGAATCGTAGATCATAATTCTACAAAGGAGCAATAGTGTATCATTTACCAAAAGTGTGTTCTTCCACACTACATTAACTTACGACAAAACTCTCATATTAAAAAGTATATAAAGTTTTGATATGTAATGTCTTACCAAGAGCTATATAATGTAGTTATTCATAAAATTCATCAAACATTGAGATAACAGTATAAACACTACATTATTTCTCGCCAGTTATTATTATAGCTATGCCGGGGAATAGAAAATCCTTAGTTTTTCGAAAAATATAAAGTTTTGTTAACAGGAAATTTATAAAAATGAGCACATTATTGATATCCACTACTGGGCTGGTGATACCATCGAGGACGAAACGTCCACAAAAGCGAACCAAAATCATTTCCGTTCATACATGTCATAATATTAACATATCTCGGTTCTTGAATGATTAATAAATGAAAAACAACTCGAGTTAAATCCTCAAATAACGTACTAGGTATATCAGACCATGACATTATAATCACCGACCTGGAAACAAAAGTACACCATCAAAAAAGCTTACCAAGAAAATGTAATATCTACAAGAAGGCGAAATGGGACCAAATCACAACATACCTTAAACACACCCTAGAAGAGGTCAAAGAAAAACATCATCAAGGAGCTGAGGTACATCAACTTTGGGACACCTTCAAAAGTCAGCTTCAAAAAACCATAAATACAAATATTACGAACAAAGAAATAATATCAAGAAATAACATCCCATGGATCAAACACAAACAGAGGGAAATGCTAAAGAAAAAACAGAGGCTATACAAACTAGCCAGAAAAACAAACAAATGGTCAAATTATAGGTCTTTTCAAAAGGAATGCAAGAAACAACTGAGGAAAGCAGAATATGAATATGTCAACCAAAACATCTTTGAGGGACTAAACAACAATAACACGAAGCCGTTTTGAAAATACATTAAATCCAAACGCCAGGACTCAGGAGGAATAGCACCATTAAAAAAGGCAACTACTCTTGTCAGTGACAGTAAAGGGAAATCCGAACTCCTACTAGAACAATTCAAGTCCGTATTCACAATAACATCAGACACTAACCTACCAACAACAAGAATACGAGCTAAAATCAAATAACACCATTAACGATATACCAAAAGGGACTGTAAAAACTACTTAAAAACACAAACCCAAATAAAGCATCGGACCAGACAACATCCCAAACCGCATTCTCAAGGAATGTGCTGAACAACTAGCACCCATCCTACAAATCACTATGCAATGCTCGCTAGACACAGGTGAACTACCAAAAGACTGGAGGGACGCAAACATATCCAGTATCTTCAAAAAAAGGAGACAAACACCTGGCAGAAAACCACAGACCTGTATCCCTAACATCTGTCATCAGCAAAATTCTAGAACATATCGTATGCAGGCATATTCTTAAACATCTGGAAAGAAACAAAATCCTAACCAACTTAAACCACGGCTTCAGGTCAGGATACTCATGTGAAACCCAACTCATAACTAACATCAACGACTTCTTACAAGAACACTACAAGGGACATCAAATCGACGTAGGCATATTACATTTTTCAAATCTTTCGACACAGTACCACACAACAAATTATTACATAAATTAGATCAGTATGGAATTAAAGGAAATACACACAAATGGCTTAAGAACTTCCTAACTGCAAGATCAATGAGAACCATCGTTGAAGGCGAATCATCTGGCGAAACAACAGTTGACTCTGGGGTCCACCAGGGCACAGTCTTAGGACCAATCCTATTTCTGTGCCACATCAATGACCTACCATACAGTGTAACATCATCAGTAAAACTATTTGCTGACGAGTGCCTACTATACAGAACAATTAAAAATAGCCAAGACCAACAAAAGCTACAAACAGATTTGGAACAACTAGAAATCTGGGCCGACAAATTGGGAATGCGTTTCAACGCCAAAAAGAGATATGTTCTATCCATAAATAAAAAAGCAGACAATTTCTACACGTTTAATAATCACATTCTACAAGAAGTACAAGTGAACCCCTACTTAGGACTCCAAATCTCAAACGATCTGAAATGGAGCTTCCACATAAATAACATCAGCAAGAAAGCCAACGCCACCTTGGGCTTTCTTCGGAGGAACTTGAGGAACGTACCAGAAGCATGTAGGAAAGTAGCATACATATCCCTTGTAAGATCAACAATGGAATATAGCGCAACGATCTGGAACCCATATATGAAAGGGAATATTGACAAACTAGAACAAATCCAAAACAGAGGATTACGATTCATCAAGAAAAACTACAGGAGTCGAGAAACAGGATCCATAACTAATATGAGACGCCAGCTTGAAATGGAGACGCTAGAGGAAAGAACACACAGCCTCCGTCTTATCCTGATTTACAAGGTGGTTGAGGGTCTGGTGCCGGCTCTACCAGTCGACAATTTTGTCATACCAGCAAGACCGAAACGAACAATAAAATCCAAAACTTATTCAAACTGTGAAACTGACAATATCATCGAACGTCAAGTTAGCAATAACACCAGAGGACTTAAAGTACCAAATAGCAACAAACCACAGTACAAACATTCATTTTTTGTGGAAACAACTATTCACTGGAACCAACTACCAGATAAAGTTGTGCATGCAGGTTCTGTAGAGGCATTTAAGACCGCTCTACAGGAACACTGCCCATAACAACGGCGCTCTTCTCCACCGTGTATAAAAGCCTAAACAGGATTCTACACGTACCACTACAGATACAGACAGATACAGAGTATATTCTGCAAAATATAGAACATTTTGTTTAAATGTTGATTCCCTTAAATAATAACAACCCTTATTACCAGAATTAAAATCGGCTTTTAAAACTAAAACAAAACTTCTGAAGACAGTTTCTCTCTATTTTTTCCCTTTGGTAAAACATGTTTATATCAAATTATTTGTAAGAAATTTTTATTTCACTTGGTTAAAAATCAAAATCCACCTTATTGCAAGACGGGCTGAATAACGCAATATTTGAACCGTTTTAACATGTTTAAAGGTTCATAAGTTCGATGTAAAGACAATAAAAATCAAAACCAAGGAGTAAACAAAGACTAAAAAAATCAAAGGACATTTACATCAACAGTTACAAATAATAAATAAAAAACAATACGAACTCCACCAAAAAGCGGGAGTGAAATCAGGTGCTCCGGAGGGTGGAAGGTTATTATGACTGAGAAAGAATTTCAGATATAAGTTTTGACACACTGTTGTCATAATGAACTATCATCTCAGCATGGCAACCGTAAACTTTCTTGAGTAATGACCTTAATTTGATTGATTCATAGCCCTGTCTTAGCAAGTTTTGAGAAAACAGTATTCCTCGTTCAACAAAATCAACGTACTTTTAGCTAGATCTAGAGTAACGTATCAATTGAGACACATATACTCCATATGCTGACCGCTGGGATTTTGCTACACTGAAATGGAAAGTTGACTATAGGAAAATTAAAATCATCGCGATTGTCATAAATTTTGGTTTTTAACCTACCATCAGTAGTCATTTCGAGAAAAAGTCTAAATATGAAGCAGATTTATCTGTGTCGGTAGTATCTTTAATTTCAATTTCACATGGATATATTAAATGTAAGTGATCACTAAATCTATTATTATTAAGAGACAGTACATCATCAATATACCGAAAGGTGAAATTAAAAGACTGGGCTAATTTCTTTTCTCCTTTCTGTACCAGCCCTTGGACAAATTCTGCATCATAGGAATACCAAAAAAAAATCTGCAAGTAGAGGAGCGCAATTGGTACCCATCACAGAGACTTGATAAGAAAGTTTTTTGCATTAGAATTATCATTCCCGCCCCTTTAAACATAAATGTAAACAAAGTGAGAAGTTTAGGTAGCTATAAAACCAAGCTTCATCCACCGTTTTCTACAGAAGGAAATGCAATTCGTTTGATGTGGGTTTTTTTCATTGGAGTTCGGTATTGTTTTTATTTTACTTTTCAATACATTCCAGAATGAGCGATCCTCTTTGCAAAGGGTTAAACTGCCTGAGCCAAATCAAGGTTTTTATAAACTTTGACCCAAGTCAACTATTATAAACTTTCAATACATTGAATATATAAAAAAGAAGATGTGGTATGATTGCCAATGAGACAACTATCCACAAAAGTCCAAAACGACACAGACATTAAAAATTATAGGTCACTGTACAGACTTCAACAATGAGCAAAGCCCATACCGCATAGTCAGCTATAATAGGCCCCGAAAAGACAATGTAAAACAATGTTTACTTGAAAAAAAAAAGGTTTAAAATGATTTTTTCTAAAAAAAAACATTTCTAATCCATGCTTCAACATATTATCTACTATACAGTGAATATTACTGACCTTTGTTAGAATAAGATGATTTCAAATATACTTATTACTATTTGAAGCTAATATTAATAGTACAATCATTATCAAGATTGAACAAGAACATTTTTTGAAATACTGATTATCAAGATTAACATTAACCCAAGTATGATCATGAAATGCACTATCATACAGTTATCTTTAATTCAAGTTTGAACATGTTATTTAAAATACAGTGATGTATACTTATAAATGTCTGAGGCCTTACATAATACATTTTGTTTTATTTACTAGCTTACAAATGGTTATGATTGGTATTCTTTTTCCAAACGCTACGTTTTCATTGGTGATGGACAGTGTCTCCTGCTGTGTGAATTATTGTTGTGATTTGAATCTTCTAACAATTTCTTTTCACATTGACCATCATATACTTGCTGACTCTGTCGGTATGCATTTTCTCCCTTATTGAACATTTCAATTTCAAATTTACTAATCATTTTCTGATTCATGTTCTTGAAGTTTAGTAACCAGGTCCTCCAGTTATCATTTGAATTTGTAAAAGACATGTCTGATGGTTCCTCTGTCATTAATTTTAACCCAGTGGGTATTTCAAAAAGCGGCTTATCCTGTATATAGTGCCACAATAGAACAACACATTTTAGTTTCTCTTTATTCGGTTTATCAAAAATGTGTTCATGATATTCAACATCCAGTTCTATATGTCCGAAATGTTTTGTACAACTGAAAGCCTCTAGCAATGCATATTTAATATCCAGTTCTGTATGCTCAACATTTTCTACAATCCATTGCACTAGTTTAACATGTCCATTCCTACATGCTTCTTTCAAAAGGTTCTTCATGTCAATGTTTCTACAATATCCTGCATGCAGAAAGTACAGTATTATATCATGGTGCTTTCCATTCAAAATTAAGGATAAATTTAGTTGTTTATCATGCAACTTTCGAAATAAATAATCAACAAGCATAACATTTTTTGATGATTTCAGTTCATTTGATAACATTGGTGTTCGACATGCCTGATAGAATAATTCTTTTATGTCAATCTGTCCATTTTTTACTTCATGAATTATATACTTCACATGATTGATTTTTCTTTGTCGACAACATGTTGTCAAAACTTGATTGATTGGAATTCTGTCATGAGGAAGATTAAGAAGAATCCATGTCATTACATTGTTACTTATCTTTTTCTCCTCACATACTGTTTCCACTAGTGTTCTTATATTAATTGAATCATGGTCCATTTCTGTCCACAAAAGATTCAAACAATCAACTCTTCGATCATCGTTAAAACCACTCAATTCTTTTTTGAGTTCGGAACAAACCGAAATGCATGTATTGATCATTGCTTGATTTATATCCAAAACATAGAAATATTTGCTTAGCAGCTTTATGGTTTCAATGGCAGCATCTGCACAGGCTTTGTTCAAAATGTTTTGTTGATCAAAAGAGCAAGACCGTTTTTTTTCAAGAAACCAATTCACAAGATAATAATGTTTTTGATCAAGAGACTTGTTTATCATTATTTCCACGTCTTTTGTACACAGAGATTTTAAGTACTTTTCCAATATCGAAACAACTAAATTATAAAACTCTTTTCTTATATCAATTATAGCCAAACCATCCAGACTCAACAACTTCAACAAACCTGATTTGAGATCAGTAAGGTTTATTTGAAAATGATTACATACCAACTTAACCATACCTATTCCATGCTCACAATATTCAGGATCTACTATCTTATCACATGCTAACAAGAATAATTGCCCGTCATCAATATCTAATGAAGTTTGTTCAAACGCATGGAGAACCCACTTTGCCACATCTACCCTGCAAGCTGTGCATGCTAACATTAACAGTTTCCTTGCATCAATAGATATCTGTAAATTACAATTTTCATGAACCCACACTAACAGCTCGAAGCATTTACCTTCATAAGCTGTATTCACTATTTCCTCCATTTGTAATTCTTTTTTATCATCGGTACTAGCCCAGATGGTGCGCACTATTTCCAGTATAATAGTAGAACATTTAGCAGTATAATGTTCAGCTACAGATTTTAAAACTTCGCTTTTATCTAAACTTGCTATTTCAATCTTATTCAGTATGCATTTTAATACATCTGACTTTTTGTTCACTAAAGCTGAATTTATAATGGTAATCACATTAAACAAAGTTATATCTATGTTGCAAACAAACCATTCTACAATATAGAACTTTCTAGATTCACATGCTACTTGACATGCAGCTTTCAAATCGAACTGTTTAAATCCGAATTTTCCAACTATGTATGCAACTATTTTTAACTCTTGTACCTCAATTTCTGATTTCAGTTCAGATGTAAAACAGTTTCCAACGTTCGATTTCATACATGCTGCCGTAAGAGCTGACTGAAGTTCTACAAACTGAAAATGGCTATTTTCAATTATTAGATTGACAATATAGAACTGTCCATTCCTGGAAGCCGAAGTCAATATTTCTGTATTGTTTAAACAAACAGAAAGGAAGGCATCAACTATATAATTAGGAACATGACGTTTCTGTAAAATTGATATTATAGCAGGGATCATTTCGTTTGACTTCGTGTCGATTTGTGTTAGAAGAAAATTAAACAATTCTTGATTATGATGAAATAACATAGATGAATTCCAGTCGTCATGTCCTCTATCTATGAATGTTTTCAGACAGGAAATATAATCAATTGTTTTACATCCGATTGCAAGATACTCCACCGTATCAAACAACTGGCAGTAGCAAGCAGTTCTTAAGATGAATTCAGTATCAATAAATTCTTGGTCTGTATATCTTTCTATTATCCATTTAAGAGGGATATAAGATAAAGATGACAATGGCCTTCTCCACTTTCTCCTATAAATCATCTTCAAATATAAATTGACATCAAATGGAGTCTCATTGTATTTTGAAAGTAAGAACTCCAACACAGGCCTATTAAATACTTTATATGCATTCCATATGCATACTGTAAGAAAAACGCATGTCGGTTCATCAGCCATTAAAAACGCAATTTCTGGTAATTTTATCTGTGTAAGATTAACACCTTGATCGAGTATAACAGGTATTTTGTGTTCTGTTATTATATCCAATGTGACTTTAACATTTCTTACATCTTTAGTCGAACAAATTATATATAAAGATTTTATCAATGAAAATTTCATGTAGTTAATAGTGAAATAGTCATTGCTGGTTTTGATTAATTGGTTAAATGTTTTCAATACAAAACAATATATATCTAACTGCTTTTCTGATTTAGAAAAAATATCAAGTAAGTAAGAAAGGACAATTTCTTTGTTATTCATATATACAAAAATATAATCAATCCTTTCCATTTCACCACATCTGATCATATTTTCAGTATGATTATCTTTGTTATCTTCTCTTTCTAAAGCGATAAATAAGCAAGGTAGTAGGATAGAAAAATCTTGTTTGAATATTTCAGTATTACTTAAGTCACGTAATACACCTTTTCTATGACTCTGAGTTTCTGCCATGTATATATCGATTAATTTATCTGCCAATAGTTGATAACTATTAACTGGAATTCTCAATACTACCTCTCCCTCGTTTTCCATGTATGATTCTGGTTTAACCATCCTCATGAGAAATGACCAGCTGATTAAAGGTAAGATTTTATTGATATTTTCGTCATCAATTTGAGCAAAAGATAAAATGACGCTTTCTTGCAGTGTTGCATGGTGAAATCGGTATGATTTTTGATTTGGAATATTTATAAGATAACTTCCTTGAAGTTCCCTAACTGCATCTGATATGTTGCACTTCTTCAATTTAATGGTCTCTCCATAGATTGCATCAATTATTTTTTCAACTTCTGCAACATTTGAACAATCATCAGGTTTTATATAGTTTTCATTTATTTCTGTGAAGACTAAAACTGCATATTGTATCATAAATTTCCTATGCTCTTCCCCCTTACGTCTTATTTCATTTATTTCTTCAAGTATGGCCTCTGTTGGCCTGTCAAAAAAATTTCCTCCAAGGTTAAAATAATTGTCATTGTTGACAAACTGATAAACAGCTAATGGAAAACCTCTGACTGTACTATACCATTGTATTGCCAAAATATCATCCTCCTCTAAAATTGTATCACCATTATGGTTAACAAAACCTATCTTATCAACATAGTCTGATTGACGAACTGTTTTCATATAGTTTTTTAGAATAGCATGTTTTTCCTCCCAGCTGAGTACATACTTCTTTGAACTTAAATCAATAAACTCAAACGTTAGTAACCTATGATTATCAAACACTTCTTGACATTGTCGCTTGACAGTTACTCTGATCGTTACAATAACTTTAATATTATCTTTACTTACATATGCATGAACTTTGTCTAGAATTGGTATATCTTTCTCTCTATTATAAATACAATTTGTTTCACCGAATATGTCGTCAATCAACACCACAACTTTATCTTCTAAATTGACCATATCTTCCCATTCTTCCAATGCATTGAGTTTAATACATTTGTATGAAGCATTTTTTGCACAAAACAAATGAAGAAGTTGTCGACCCATACGACTTTTTCCTGTTCCTGCATGTCCAGTTATCAACAAGACTCCATTTTGTTTCAGCAATAATAAACCATCTGTCAAGGCCTTGGTGGTTACAAATGTACCTTCTCTCACATCGTTCTCAATCAGAGCTTTAGTATCATCTATGAAAGATATCGAACATATAATAATATGATAGATTTATTTAATTACAACCACTTTCCATCATACAAGAATTTAATATTAAAGTTGTAATACCACCAATGATTTCTCCCTCTTACTCTTTGTTAAATTTACACTTTTCAAAAAGTTGTGCAGAATTTATCTTTGTTTCAAATAACGAAATATTTAACATGATTGAAGTTTTATCCTGCCCCATACTATAGAAAAAAATCACATAACTTTTCATTGCTTATAAGAAAATAACCATTACTGAAGTTATATAACCAAATTTCCCCACTTTTAACTGTCAAATTAATGGGAATATATTTGTTTTACCTATTTTCGTATACAACTGGATGTGAAGTACACTGAATTAGTGGTATTACACCCAAAGAAGACATTATTATTTAATAAACTGCTTAATATGTAATAGTCAGTTAAATAGTTTTAGAAAAATCTAGTATAATGAAAGACGACATCTACAGGGAATTAAGCAAAGTGTCTTCTACAATCCAAACCAAGCTGCATTATTACAGAATATAGTGTGGACCAATAAATGATCACATATTTATCTCATCCGCCTTTAAGCAGGTGAATATGATACAATATAAAATTTTAGAAAGATAAATACCACTAAATTAATGGACCTCTTAGAGACTTCTTTTTAAGGTCTCTTTTTGTCTATTTTTATCTCTAATTTCCGCAAAATTTCAACTTTTCAGGCCAATAAATAAAAATAACAGGACTAAACTTAATTTGATCTATAACTATAACTACTTTCGATATGAATGTAAGCTTAAAACTTAAATCATTTAATAAAGGCATAGAGGAATAAAAAAAATGTTCAACCGGAACAAAGCTGAAATTGATCTGTAACTACTTTTTATATAACTGTAAACTTAGTTTTAATCATTTGATTTAAGCATGCACAGTTCATATGCTTTTTGTGTGTTTTCTGTGTTGCATTTTCTAATTTTGAGACTTTACAAACGATAGGAACTTTACAAACGATGGTAAAACAAAGGATTTGGATATCCATCCATGACTCGTAATCTTTTGTTTTACTTTAATATTTTATCAAAGTGTAGAAAAAAACTAAAACTAACTGAATAATTAGTAGATTGCATTTCAATTGTTTATTGATGCAGTAAAAAAGTACATGGCATAAAGGATTGGAGGACATGTCTCCAGAGATGATCATGCGGAGGTCGGAAAAGTCAATAAATAGTTTTATAATTTATTTTAAAGTGTTCGTATAGTGAAAAAGCTTGCATTGTAAAATATGTTTCAGATTTATACAGTTAACAGTTTTATTCAGGATGCATGTTTAAACTTAGTGTATTGATACATTTATGGTATCAGCATACATTTATGGAATAAGTATTATGAATTTGAAGGCATCAACATATGTTTTTGTAGAAAGACTGTTTAAATATAACACTGATTGTTCAACTTGCAAGCTAATAAATGGATATTCCAAGTATTAAAACCAGGCTTTTAGCAATAATGACAATACTTACTGTGGATTCATTATTATTCGTTGGATACCAATATTCGTGGGTTTCGTGGGTACAGGTGAACCACGAATTCAAATGTTCAACGAATATCATATTATCAATAGGCTTTGTATACAGAGATGGGCAAAACCACGAAATCAAATATCCTCGAATATGCAAGTTTTCAGCAATCCACGAAAATTGATACCCACGAATATAAATGAATTCACAGTAGTCTTAAAAAAAAAAACTAGATGACAAACAACTAATATTTACATTAATTTTCAATAATCTAATTTTGGATGTAACGCGTCTTCTGATTCGCTGAGATTATTTTGTTATTAGCCCATAGACATAATTTAGTCATGTGACCGTGACGTCATCAACGTATTTTGATGGTTTTCTACGGTTTAAAATGGAATTTAGAATTAAATTATTAAGAAATGGCTGTAATATTTTTTCTGTCAATGAAGAAATTACTTAAAAGATTTGGTACACACTGAATAACGCGCTACGCATTCCTTAAATAGGTATTAGTATCTAGATTACAGGTACATATTTACCTTCAAATCTTTTTTGTTTACTGCCGACTAAAAAAAATATATATATAACAGTTGTAAAATGAGCTGTTAATCTACTACACAAAAATATTAAAGTAATGTCAGTTAGACAAATTGCAATATTATTTGGCTCCGTGACAAGTTACGTAGTATGCCACATTGCTTTAATGATGTTAATAATGAAATAAAATCAATATTGAAAAAACAATAGTCTTGGCCTCGGTTTTGTAGGAACAGTTGTTCAAGGTATGAAAAATAACCAATGTGATGTATTTTCTTGTACTATAAATAGCATCTATCGGGCTATTTAAAACATGATTTACCTATCTTATCGAATGAAACAAATCTCCAGCAAATTGGCCCTCCCTCTTTCGTTGTAGAAGAGTCTAAAAACAGCACAAACAACATTTTCCAAAAGACCAAAAAGGTGAAAAAGTATATTTAAACAAAACGCATTTGACTAACAGGTCGACTAACAATTAATGTTCTTTACCCTGCTGACTGCCATTGACGATTGCCAAATAAAAATTGATCACAAGATGTAACAAAATGGATCTTAATATAAATTTAATACTAAACAGAAAAAAAACTTTTTAACTTGTGGCCACGATGTTAGGCCACAAACATACGGTGTCAATATTTTTTTAGTACACCAGATCCGGATTTCGACAATAAATGTCTCTTCGGTGATGTTAGAGATCGAAACGGTATTTGGAAGGCCATATAAAAAGTACCCTCATTTTTAGATCCTAACTCTTGAATTTTAAGAGTCTTTATAGGATCATATAAACCGGAGGGAAACTATGATACAAGCCCAAACGAAATAATATAAACGAGTCTAAATTGAAAACTACGTTCAAACCTATTATTGCGTTGGATAAAAACCGCATTTTTTATACGTGTGCATGTTAAACAAATTTCGTTGTAGAGGGGTCTAAAAACAGCACAAACAACTTTTTCCAAAAGACCAAAAAGATGATAAAGTATATTTAAACAAAACGCAGTTGACTAACAGGTATATACCGGTATATATAAAATACGGGTGTGGACAAACACATTAAATGATAACAAAATATTTCCTTTTTATCTAGTCACACTTAAACAGACACTACAGCCCACAAGGCGCTTTAACTTATTCTAAATCTCAGAAGTGCATTGCAGTTTCTTTTGTTCAAAGTAATATTTTAACGGTTATTCGATGGCAAATCAATTTTATAGATTTCAATAGGTCAAGATGATTTCTGTACTGTGCAATATCATGGATACAGTACTTGGCTTAATATTGAATATGGTTTATAATGACTAGAGAAAAATACATCAACTGAATACTGAACCAGTCTTACCTGATGTGAAATTAGTAGCATGTAATTCTTCTTTCATATCAACAATGTTTTTTTCACAAGTTGCCAACTGTTCATCATGTTTTACTAACTGTCCACCTTGCTTTGTAATCTGTTCATCATTTTTTACCAACTGTCCACCATATTTTGCAATTTGTACATAATGCTTTTCTAACTGTTCATCAATGTCTTTAAACTTTTGATCAAACTTACATTGTAGACTGACTAAATGATTTTCGATCTGATTTTGTTTCTCGACAGCTTTTTCTTGTATATCCTTGATTATATCTTCTTTCTTCTCTATTTCTTTTTTAAATGCTTCAACCTTCTCTAAAGATTTATCTATGAATCCTTTGTGTTCTTTAAGTTCAGCTGTAATTTTCTGTGCCTCAGTTTCACCTTTTTTAAGTGAATCATTGAGCTTCTGCATTTTGTTCTCGTGAAGTGCTTTACAATTTTTTTGATTTTCCATTGCTGTTATAAGATCTTTGATCATATTGGTTTGCTCCTCTTTGGTTATTTGTAGGTCATGAACATCTTGTTTACAGTTTCTGACAAGGGTTAAAATATCTGTTAAAGATTTATCCATAACAAAATGTAATACAGACTGCGCTTCAATCAGTAGTGATGGTCCACCAAGACGTCCAATGGCCTTTAAAAATTATAAAAAAATATTAAAATCAGTTTACAAACGCATAGATCGATGAGGTCAAAAGAGGATTCTTTTATAATGTTTGTACAAAAAAGAGCTGCTTTGTTTCTGAAATTACATAAAAGAAAACTTATTCAAGCATTCTAAAACTATGTCATTTTGTTTTATAAATGAACAGCTTGGAATAATGTTGACAATCTAATGCAGAAAAAAACCTTGTGATATCACCAAAACGTTATACATGTGACACAATTAACGTATTTGCATTCAATTGGCAGTTGCACGCATATAGTTTTTTGTAAATAAAAATATATGTTTACATGAAAAATATTTTGCACATGTTATAATCATATCTTTTGCAGTAAAGTTGTTGTTGCTCGTATCTAAATATTTACAACAAGATTTCAAAATAATGTTATTTTGGCAGTGTTTGCTGTTTTGATATAAATGTAAGAAGTCCGCCCGAATGCAAATGTGTAAGACAAAACACAGACGTCCGACATTTTATCGATGTTATTTGATAGATTTATACTACTTTCTGATTTCTTGAATTCAACGGGAAAAAAATGGCCGTATCATACCTTCTCCGTTGCATTTTATAAAAGATAAAAAGATAACCGGCATAAACAAACTAGATATCAACAACTGATAGTATTGGTGACATCATCGACAAAAAATCGAAGAATTTACTATTTCAACCAACGCATGCTGATAATTTTTTTACTTGATTTATTATTATCGTCAGAATTATTGTCATCGAGTTCACTATCAGTCCTGACATTATTGTTATTTTTCCACCATTTAGTGAATCAAATTTGAGTCATTATGTTATTACTAAATCAAATAGCATCAAAAAAGAAACTTCCAATGAACATTGTTCATAAGGTTTATTAGCAGTCACACATTAAATACAAGTATCTAAAGTTGTTTCATGATCAATCGGGAGGAAATTGCATAAGACTTTTGTATAACATCGAATTGTCATCGTGATGCATAAGCCAATCTTTTGTTTCTCAAATTTGTCCTTATAATTATGAGCTGGATTTTAAAAGTGGATACTAGCTTATGTTTAACATGCACAAAGGTGTCACCACAAATCTAATATTTGGAGTAGTTTGTTAGTATAGTGGTCATAATCTCGATACTTACAACTTCTAAATCGCCCCAGTACTGACTAAAATCTGAAGGGGACAATTTCCCATCTTCAGTATGTGCTAATTTGTTTCTGTACCATTTTACTCTAGCAATGTCTGCACTGGTACTTGTATCACCCGGAATTGGTAAGTTATCCCAACCGGTAACAGGGGCAGTTTCACGTGGTCTCATGTTCCGTAAAAGGCAAACTATCAGTGTTGTATCAAAATCATCTGATCTAACATTACTTGCTGTAACAAATATATTATGTCATAATTTAAATATGGGTTGGATATTTTCAATTTCAAAATAATGATATACCAGACTGACTTTATCATTATCAAGCCGATAGCAGGTGATATATTCTCACGAGTTGTTAAACCCATTTCTCTAATGGCAAAAATTCTCCATGTGTTAATAGGGAAATTCTGCAATTTGATTTTAGAACCTTTACAGTCAAACGATATATGTTTTTCTCCTTTATCAGACGTATTTAAGCATTGTGTATGCTTCAGAATTAAATCAAATTTGACGACATAAAAAATTTCATGCCAATCATGCGATAGCTGTGTACTTTAATGAAGAAACCACTTTTCTACATTTCCAAGGTGACAAAGTAGTTTGTGTTGACCTTTAAAAGTCATAAATAGCATGGCAAGCAGCCATTGCAATTTTACAATTTCGAATCACTTTGCAGGATAAGTTAACCAAATATCTCTTATCACAGAATACTGACTACTGGGGTGGTGATATCCTTGAGGATTATTAATCTACTAGCGAGGCATCAACCCAGTGGTAGGAATAACATTAACGGTACCAATTTACCAATAGAACAAGGAAAAATATTACACAATCAGATTTATGAATGAAAATAAACTCCCTTTAGCTTAAACAAGCCAAAAAGAACCAATATGACAAATGACAAATTACACATATATGTGAATTGTCATTTTTAGTTTATTTCAACTGCATAATTTAACATGTTTTTACACTATATATTTTTTTTAGCAATTTCTGTATTTGAATAGGGAAATACTGTTCAGTTTCATTTTCAAAAGCTTTGCATCATGCACATCCACCCTATGTCCTAGCTACCATTTTAACGTTCTGTGTCTTTAACGCATGATCATTTAAATTATATCTAATCTGGTTCATCGTAAACCCCAGAACTTAAACAAGCTCCAACTTACCAGGACTTGGGTATAAAATTTTAAGTTGTAGTTGTGATATAAAACGGAGTCCTCTCAAAGTTGTAGAACTATTGGCAAGTTCGTTGGAAAGTCCAGCTGGTGGATGGACTAAATCAAAATACGCCCTGACAGCCTTTGAAGCAATCTTTAAGTTCAGGAAGTAAAATCTCAGGAAGTTTGACTCTTCTACTGTTAGACTCATGTTGGTTCATCTGCTAGTATGTCATCGTCGTTTTATTCTTGTTTTATTTATAATGGTTTCATCTATAAGTTACAGTACTGCCCTCTTACACCACTGTAGTCACTATGTACAACTACATCTTGTCTTTCAGAATGATCCTACAATCGAACGAACTCAAAATTATAAGCAATATACATTATAAATCAGGGGTTTATATGAACCATGCTCGGGGAACCATGATCAAAAGTTTAATGCAAATTAAAACACTGTTAGTAGTACTCCAAATACTTATCATGCAATTTACAAATTAACATATTAAAAATGACAAAGCACAGCTTGGGGAATCTCGCGTGATTTGATGTTGGGATATATCTTGACAATGATACTTGTCAAAGTTTAAACACAGGTCAATGAAATGAAACAAACGAAGTTGATTGTTGTGATAGCCATGCTTCTATAAATCCTAGTTGTTCGCTGTCTGTGAGAGTTGTTTTACATGGTTTATTGTTTTAGGATAAACAGGCATTCAGTGAACTCAATATTTATATTATGGAATTTCCTAATTTAATTAAAGCTGTTTTATGAAAATCTATATTATTATAAGATAACATATATATCTAGTAACACTTCGCAAGCCCATAGTTCTAAAAATTATACATTTGCATAACAATGCGAGAAAAAAACAAAAAAAAATAATACAACTGGAAAACAATATTTTTGAAAAATGATAAGCAGTTTCGATTTTTTTTCATTCTAAAATGCTATGTTTATTGTTATGTTTATTGCAATTTGCGATATAATGTTTGTACAGAATGTTATACAGGGAGACAATCCGTGTAGTCTTATTTGCCATACTTTTGTTAAACATGTTATCGTTCCTTAAATATAGCATTAAACATCTTCTTGACGACATTATTGTTGTCAGAATTGATTACAGCTCATAAGTACTGTGCCAAATTGAATCAAATTCTACTTTTAATGAAGAATATTTTAAAAGTGTTTATATTTTTTCAATTTTATGTATAACATTCAAAGGCGCGTCAGTCGTAAATACCAAATTGTAAACCTGATAGCTATGATGCGTTTGTTTCATATCAGATACGATTGTCAAAAGATTTGATAAAAAGTTGTAAATAAATTTAATCGAGACAGAAATAAATATATCACTATTTGTTTAAATAAAGCACTATCCTTTAAACAAACGCAAGTCAGCGAATATGTGAAAACAAATTACTGTGAGTATTTTATATGATTCTTTTTTCTCTTTTGTTAAATGATGTTGATTTGGGAAAACAACTAACTTAGTTGATATTTGATTTTAAACCCGAAAAAAGTAAAGATTCAAATATCATGAATATTGTGTTGTGAAACAAGGTCTTTTTATAAATACTATCAGTATGTCAAGGTGATAAGAAACAGCTGACAAAAAATACACGACCTATTAACAAGATGAACCTCGGTGTAAATGAGTAATTGGCACACTGTTATTTTATATGAGAGGAAACTGTCAATATAAGCTTGAATTGTGCATAATGAATCAATTGAAATCACAAAATGTATTATAGACTTTTAGATATATTGGTTCTAGTTGTCTAGAACAATATTTAAATTTAAGTTCTATTTGAATGGAGGCAAGGTCTTTCTTTCCATATAAATATATTAAACATTTTGTAAGATAAAAGATAATTCATTGAATGATAATTCATTTGATATTATTCCAATTAAATATAGTATACAAGCTAAGAAAAGTTCACAGTAAGAACTGACAATTGTTTTACTATTTAAACGCATATTCTAAAACGAAAAAAAGGGGGACATTTGTGATTCCTTGTTTCCCGAGTTATTAACTGAATGTTGTGCATGTTTGGCCCTCGACTATGTTGCTTCAATTCTTTCTTTAAAATAACTAAAAAAAGCACCAGAAAAAACGGATTTATCCGGATTCTAAATAATGTGATCAGGTAGGAATTATATTCTCTTTTGTTTGATAACATCTGGATATCAGTCTGATATAAGCTAAAAGTTGTTTATAGAGGGTTATACTTGTAAAACGTCACACATATATTAAAACGTTCAACAACACTTTAAGGTTGTTATTTATTTGGCAAACGTTTGGAGGCCAGTAGTGTAGTCCCTGAAGATGAATCCTCACCTAAGGACATTAACACTGGGCATTTTTAACAGTTTGAATAACAATATATTAAATCTGATTTCTGCAGAATTAAACCTACATTATAAAATGCACCTCAAGACAGGTAAGGTAGACCATATAAAGTTGTATAATGTTGATGATCAGTAATATGCTTATCATCTTAATACATGCACTTTCATTTGTTGATTTGAGAAAAACTTAAGTGTTTCAGTCATTTTTTATATAAAACACACATTTGATTTTTTACAAAATTACCAGTCCTTGAACATTTTATTCAATTAAATGTCTAATTCAGTAATACATATATCCGTGGATAGCTTTCCATGGTTCTCTCTAGTATTTTTTTGGCAAATTTTTCTGTCATGTGAAAATAACATTGTTCCCTAAAATTAAAGCACCAACGATACCAATGATCTACATTTATAACATCTTAACACTTTATGAAAAGTGACTTCAATGTAGTTTGGAACGATAACAAAGAAACTGAAGAATACCAGAGGTTAAAATGTCAAAAAATTTGTTGATTTGTTGTAATAATATTAGTAAGTAAAGCTTTATTAATTACCTATTATTCAAACATGGACAGATATGGGTCCGATTACTTTCAATGTAATTGATTAATTACTTTGTCATTTGTATGATTAAATTAAATTAACGATTACATCATTTCTGAAAGTGTCTGATTAAATTAATGATTACACTGGCAAAGTAATCATGATTACATCTGATTACAATGAATAAAAAAAACAAACAAAAAAAAAACTTTTTGAATGATGTGAATGAATTAACGTTTAATATATAACTATAGCACTTTTTCAAAAAGGATTTTGTTTGGTATATTATAAAATGACAACCTCTTACTTCATCTTTTTAATAAACCACAAAAGTTCACTACATACATACATGAACATTGTGTCACCCATTACACTTTATCATAAATTAATTTATCTCTCAATTATTTTGACTGCAATTTAATCTGGCTTTCTAAAGAGTTTGCTGTTTGTCTTCTGACCTCTTCCAGACTTTGTATGTATTTCAAGGTGCAGTGTATGAAAGTTAAAATATGGATGACATAAAGTTACCAGATAAAAACTATGTAAAATTTTAATAGAATTGTTTAAACAAATTGTTAACAAAATACAATACTATAAATCAATGCATTTTACATGTCCAGTCCACAATGGTCCAAGTACATACCAAAATCTATTTATTTTAAGCAAGATATTTGTCCAACTTTTAATTTAATTTGTGCTAATTAGATAAATTTTCACATGTCTAATTAATCTTTTATCATATACATTGTCCTACAGCTACTTTGTGAATACTCAAATGGTAATTGTAATGATAACAAACCTTAATTGGTTTCCTACCTGTCAATTCAGAGTTGACAAAAATCACAATATTAACAAAAGATTATAATTCAGGGTTAAAGAAAAGTATAATTATAATACTTAAATATAATAATTTTTAACCAAACATATATGTACATCTTTAAATTGTAAATATGTGAACAATATCTTTTTCTAGATATATAAAATTGTATGACATGTCTCTTCTTAGGCTAATGATTGCTTTTATTAAAATACTGTTACATTTTATTTTTTAAATGAACTATACAAATCAATTATAAACATGCTTTAAAAAGTAAACTAAACTATCTTAACTTGTTGAATATCATTCAATAAGAAGAACAAAAAGGTTCATTTATTGACCATAAACACAGTTCAAGATTTTTTTCATTGTAATCAGAATGTAATCATAAAGTAATCAGGATTACAGGGCATTTTGAAAAGTAATTGATTAAATTAAATTACATGTAATCAGATTTTTAGCTGATTAATGATTACAATGATTACTTGGGAAAATGTAATCAATTACAGCTGATGAACGATTACAATTACAATTACCCCAAGTCTGAACATGGATGAGGGAAATCTGGAAAGAATCAGACAATAGTTCAATGAATGCAGTTTTTATCAATTCTTTTAGAAGTGCATGTTTTTTAGAGGCCGAAATTTTTTTAGGTCGAATTTGTTAAAGTCCGAGTTTGCTATTGGCAGGTCTTCAGGTAGTCGTATATATTCGTGTACATGTTATAAATTTGTACAGGTTATTACTTGTATAAACATTTTATACAAGTGATTACTTATATGAGGCCATCATTCAAGTTATTACCTGTACAAATAAAATTGTACAAGTAATTACTCGTACAATTTTTACTGAGAAAAAGATAAAAACTTTTACAAACCTTTATTCTACCTTGGCCTATTTGATGTACTCACCAAATCGTGTCCCTTTAAACAAATAATACAAATAATTTTGAATTGATGACTAAGACCTAAAGGTATAAACTTCAACATATGTGTCCTTTTATGTAACAGATATATGAGTAAAAAATATCAAAACTAAGGTGTAAAGGTGCAAAACAGTGTCGAAAAAATATAGTATGATTAAATGATTAACTTGCGGCATGACAGTAAATTTTCTAACAATTCGGTATGCCCACGCTTAAGATACAGAGAGGATATTAGTAACGCAAGGAAGCTGAATTAAGAGGATTTGACAATGTTGGACATACCAGAGAACACTACGGTTAACGACATGAAATCAATACAACTGCTATCATAAAGTGGTGACCAAGGGCATGTTCACTGAAGTTATCGGGGTGGCTTTAAGACAGGAACATGTTAAAACAAGAGATTAAGCTTCTTGTGTAATTTCAGTTTTCATGCTTACTTGTCTTGTACAAATAAATGGATTATTTGATCTATAAGCCTTCAATTTTGTTTCCAATACATGATATTACATATGCATTTTTTTTATTATGATTTATGTTTGAAAATAAATGCTAGAATGATTTTATTCTATTTTTGCTTTTAATGACGTTGTCACTATACAGCAGCAGTCTTTACTAAAGTGGCAACAATCTGTTCAGCTGAATTTGCTCAAGGTGTCATGTTATCTGATGTTGTTACTTTGCGTCCGTCATTTGTCTGTAATATTTTAACATTTAAAAATAGTAATACACTGAAACAAATAAGAAACAAAGACAAAGTTTGCACTCTTTGGTTGGTAGCCAATGTTTTTTTCGCATATTTCAAACGAATTTGCCTGGTTTTTTTTTACCACTTCTGGTTAATATGCCTCAAATGTCATAATATTTGCCATTTGGGATATTTTGTTTTAACCCTCGCGAGCATCTTCCTTCCAAAATATTTCGGATATGACGAAACATAAAGAAAGCGAGCTTATGAGTATAAATACATTTATAATTCCACCGGTTCTATGATAATATCCACATATCCTCAAAATTAAACATAAACATCATTACAGCTTACAGGTAAAGAAAAAGATTTATACGCACCTTTACAGAAAGTTTCAAATCAATCGGTGTAACTAGTATTTACTAAACAGATATATCATGTTATGAAGGGGAACTTGCGAAAAATACCAGTCTTTGGGCAGCATTCCACTTGTTTAGCGGCTCGGGAAATTTCACAGTCCCTTGACTGGTATTTTTCGTCAATACCCCTCCATAACATGATATATCTGTTCAAAAACATTTAAAGCGAAAGAAGAAACCAACATAACTGAAAGATAATGAGTTGTACAATTTATTATCTTTTTCTCAACACAAAAATGTACAAGTAATTACTGGTACAATTATATGTGGACGAGTAATAACTTGTATGATGGCATCATACAAATAATTACTGGTTCAAAGTTTTTGTACAAGTTATAACCTGTACATAATGATAAAATGTACACAAAATATATACGTTAAGTGTAATATCTATATCGCAAGTGGGATTGCTCTAATATAAATAGGATAATTATACCTGTACAAACATGAACAGAAGGTCTGCTTTATATAAAAGTACTTTGTCCTTTGATCTTCTACTTGTGATTTTCAAAAGTGATCGTTAATCATTAATGATGTTATCAAGATGGAACGACCTGGCAATTTCCGCTTTCGTTTCCCATCTGATAATTTATCTGGTATCTTTGCGTAGTGTAATGTAGTTAAGTGAGACAGCGATCAAGGATAAAGTGCATCACAACATAAAGTCAGTCGAGTGTTTTACACAATAATCGATTGTACTATTTTTAGTAAGTCACGATTTTAACATAAAACACAACGTTGGCATATACATATTTCTAGCTATATGTGTACACAATAGAGGTATCTGAAAGTCTAGATGTTAAGGTTGCTACATAGGAGAAGAATAATTGTGTACATACAATACAAAAAATTATAATGTGTGTACGGTATGTATATTTGAACTTATACATGTTAATATATGTTTTAGCAGATTTTGTTTTACATTCATCTGACAGTGAGACACTTATATAACAATATATACATGTACACTGTCTATAGAATATTTATCATGTGTTCATTGAGAACATGAGTAATTATTTGAATATAATGATGAATATTAAAAAACTGTATGTGTCTTCAGTATCATTTTGTGTGCAAATTGTCCATTTAAATTAAACGTGTTAATTGAAATAAAATTATAAAATGTTTTTTTTTTATATTATCGCACAAATGTTGTATTTTTGTAGTCAAAACATCAAACTTGAATTGAAATTAACATGGTGCACTATAGCAAATATATTACAAACGATAAATTGGTAGAACTTCATCAAATTGGTATTTTTTTCATATTATTTCCGTTCTGTAAAGCTCTAATTCAAAATGTGCATTATTTAAGTCAACAGAAATATTTTCCTCTTCTTCAAATGTACTGTGTGGCCAACATAGAAAATCAATATTAGATAAACTAATAAACTTTACTTGTTTTGATTTCTTTCCACACCTTTTTCATTTAATATTTTGGACGCATGCACTTTTTTCTCGCCAGGTTTTTCAAAATATGTTTTTAGAGAGGTTTCTGATTTATGTCCTGTAACTGTCTGCATGGACTATCCGCTGCGTCAAGAAGATGAACAGAAGTTGCTCTGCAAGAATGATAAAAATATATCTGAGAAAGACTTCCCATTTTGTGTTTGCAAATTTAATTATCATGATTATTACCCAGAGTTATATTGTTATATCAACCCATTGCATTCTCTATGTGGATCATCTAGATAATAGTCTTTAATTTTTTACAGTAATTTATAATATCCAATATAAGAAAGTTTTCACCCTCATAAGTGTTAACGTTGTGATATGAATAAAAAAAAAAGCTACACCTCTCATATTGGATGTCAATGAATGGAAAACGTATTCCCCTCCATCTGTTTTAATGTTAAGTTCGTATTTTTTTTGTAAAATGTGAGACAAAATATATTAAGATTATCTGATTATAATTGTAACACCCTTCATACATGTGTTTAGCTGTATCAGTAATTATAACATCAATAATGAGAGAACGAAAATGAGTTCACAATAGTATTTGTGAAATCAAAGGACATTCAGATTCATCTTCTTTTAAAACTGTATAATCTGAAATATGTGACATCTTAAGAAACAAGTAAAATAAATAGATATAACAACAAAATGCCAAAACGAGGCCAACTTTAAAATTAAACATTAAATCTGCCTTCTCATACTTTAACTTTTACTGTGTGAGACATTCATTAGCTGGTGTAAGGAAGACAACTCAGAAGATATTTTAGTCAAAAACATAATTATGCATATATATGTTTTAGATTGAATTTTAATTTGAGTAAAATTGAGTACATTTTTTGCACGCACAGAGACATTTTTTTTTCTTTTCTATTAGGTTTATTGAAAATAAGAAAAGATCACAAAAGAAGCAAACCTATACAATTGGTCCATTGTTTTTGTGCATTTAAATCTGATCATAATCTATATTTTACTATCTAACAAAATAAAGACCGTCAGAACGAAATTTAATCGATGACCATTTCATGAGACCAATGTAACTTAGTTCAAAAACTAACTTGCTACATAATAGCGACGTATTTTACCCTATTTGAATTTGAGTTATACATCCATCATATCCGTGTAATTTTAAGTCCATTATAAATAAATTCAACATAGATACCATGATAAAAAAAAAAAATTACGCCAGACTCGCGTTTCGTCTACAACAGACTCATCAGTGACGCTCGAATAAAAAAATGTTTAAAAGGCCAAATAAAGTACGAAGTTGAAGAGCAATGGGAAACAGAAATTCCTAAAAGTTTTGCCAAATACAGCTTAGTTTGCCAAATACAGCTAAATAAACCCCGCCACATTATTGATGTATGTGCCTGTCCCAAGTCAGGATCCTGTAATTCAGTGGTTGTCATTTGTTTATGTGTTACATATTTGTTTTTCGTTCAATTTTTTACATCAATGAGGCCGTTAGTTTTCTCGTTTGAATCGTTTTACATTGTCTTATCGGGGCTTTTTATAGCTGACTATGCGGTATGGGCTTTGCTCATTGTTGAAGGCCGTACGGTGACCTATAGTTGTTAATGTTTCTGTCATTTTGGTATTTTGTGGATAGTTGTCTCATTGGCAATCATACTACATCTCCTTTTTTATATTGACATGTACAATCACTTGACCTTATCAGATTTATTATCCTACGCAATTGCATACATTTCATTTTTAATTAAATTACGCAACATATTCTCATCTCGACCAGCGATAGATAGAAAAGAATGGTTTGATTTAGATATGAATAAAGTGCAATAATATAGTAATCTTTTAAAAAGTTTTGTCTATATTATCTAACATTGCCTATTATTTATATAAATTATTCTTTCTAATTCAACTAAACACGCAATTCCAAGGAGCTTACAAGTACTAGAGTAAAGTGCTACACTAGCTTCACACATCTTTCATCTTGGCTGGTTGTTTTTTTCTGCTACTTATCTAATTAATATTTGTTTATTCTACATTTATCTCAAGGTAGCACACTACAAAGATTTATTTAGTTCCAATCACTAACCTTTGAAATGCTTTAACTTTCTTATGAATACATAAAAAATAATAAAAGAGGTATGTATAGATAGATAAAAGATTAATTTCTTAAATGAATGCAATATTTTTATTATGCAATTATTATGTAATCAATTATTATGTAATAAGGGGCAAAATCTGGGTAAGTTCACTTGAATGAATTTATTTCTATCATCTCTTTAACTATACAGAACATTTTAACGAAATCTTAACTAACACATCATGGGTTTCAAAAGGGTGTCTCAGATGGTATTCCATTCTCTCACAATGCTCTAATTGTTGTAAACATCTTAACCACATAAAAGAAGATAATGTTTAATTAGGTGAAAAATTTGTTCTACGCATTCTATCTGAAATTTGAGACAATCTTTTGTAGATAATGGCCGTAGGAACAACATATAATAAAATCAACCCTCTAGGGAAACATATGCAGAAGCTAATTTCATTTGAAAGTGGAAATTTGGTGAAAAATATTTTAGACACAGTTAACATTATAATTGGTTACATAATTGTTGCATAATACTAAAATTGAAAAAGCAATCTGTTAGCTATCCAAAAATACCACTTTTATGCGTTTTCAAGCATTATTAAGAAAGTTAAAGCATTTTAAATCTTTTAACTACCTTAAATACAGACATTTCAGTATAAAATTTGAGAACACGAAGAAATGCATATCGAGAATTTACAAATTCTGTGATATCTATAGTATTAACATTTAGCTATCAACTATTTCTTACTCAAATGCCGTATATGCACAAAGCAAGAAAGTGTAAGGGGATATACAATAAAATAACAAGTTTACGGAACTTCGCAGAAAAATAAAAAAATCGAATCTGCGTAGTCAAATGTCAAAATCAAACGTTTAAACGCATCAAACTAATGGATACCAACTGTCATTATCCTGACTTGGTACCGGCATTTTCTTTTGTAGAAAACGGTGAATTAATCCTGGTTTTTGTAGCTAACTAAACATCTCTATTGTATGACAGTCGCATAAATTCCATCATATTGACAACTATGCATGAGCAAAACAAACAGATATAATAGGTGAAAATGTCAAAATAAGGTTATATCCCCTTATACAGAACAACGGCATGATAACTTCAATGCAAATGGCACCTAGAGTACCTAGATTAACAAAAGGCACATAGATTATGCAAAGAATTATAGAACCTGCAATTGCATTGGTAACGTATGGGCTGACAGTTGGTGATTATAAAAGAGCTCAAGATAACAATCAATAAAAGTGTAATGTTTAACAAAAAAGAAGTAAAATAACAAAAATACTGAACTCCGATGAAAGTAAAATCGGAAAGTCCCTAATCACAAGAGAAAATCAAATGATAAAACACATCAAAAACGAATGGACAACAACTGTCGTATTTCTGACTTGGTACAGGCATTTCAAATGTAGAAAACGGTGGATTGAACCTGATTTTATAGCGCTAAAACTCTCACTTTGTGCAACAATATCATCAAATTCCGTTATATGTTTCCAACGATGCATGAGGTAAACAGACATAATACATAAAACAGTCAAAATACGGGTACATCAGTCATCATCGTGTAACAATTTTACCAAAAACACAAAAGCATCTGTTAAATAGAAAAACATAAATTGCTTCGCAATTGATCTTTTACCGGCTTGTAAAACTAAACGATTATTCATGTTGACCAGAGGTAGAGGTGTGCATTGCCTTCTTAAAGTATTTATGCCTAAACCGAAACTAGTCAGCATGTTGGTATCCTGATATGTTATTTAATCCAATTTTACCGTTCCGGACTGGCTAAACGGGGACATTACTAATATTAGCAATGGATCCCGATGTTGCCTCTGAATTGCTCCTTATGCCTAGGTTCTAAACACGTTCGAGTTTCTCAACAGAAGTTGGGGTGCATGGTCTTATCTTAATCTGGGATGTTAAAGTTGGTCAAACATAAGTGTATATAAGAAAGTACTGTGTAGTTCTAAAATTGATTTAAAAGCAGTAAAAAATGCTACGTCGGTAGGTATAAACTGTCAATAAATTATTTTCTTTTACTTTAGTGTGGATTATGTCTTTACCGAGACGCATCTTTCAAGTTTCAATTTGCATCTTTTTAAATGAGAAGCGAAAGATACCAAAAGGGCATTCAAACTAATTAGTGACAAATTAACTTACAACGCCGTGGTTAAAAAAAGACAAACACATAAACAATAGTTTAAAAAAAACCAAAGAAAACTGAAGACGGAGCAACACGAACCCTATCAAATTTTATAAAAACTCGGGGTAATCTCAGGTGTTCTGAAAGGTTAGCAGATCCTGCTATACATGTGTCAATAATGTTTACAGCTTCCTATGCAGTCTCATTTTTTGGGTCAGACAAAAATAATAACTTTCGATCTAGTACCTAATGATTCGTTTTGTTTTTGGTATGATATTTATTGTATCCTGTCTCCGACAAGATGTATAAAAAAGAAGTTGTGATATGATTGCAAATGAAACAACTTTTCACAAGAGACCAAAAATGAAAGAGAAATTAACAACTATAGGTAACAATACAGCCTTCAACAATGAGCAAAGCCCATACCGCTTAGTCAGCTATAAAAGGCCCCGAAATAACAATGTAAAACAATTCAAATGTCAAACGAGGAAACTAACGGCCTTTTATATATATATAAAAAAAGAACGAAATACAAATATGTTACACATTGATAAACGACAACAACTGAATGAAAGGTTTATTTTTAATTCTTACTATGTCTATTCTACCTTATCATTTTATCACTTTATTTTAACCCAAACATGCTAAAATTCCCTTACTGAAGTATACACTGTTAAAGGCCGTACTGTGACCTATAGTTGTCAATTTCTGTGTCATTTTGGTCTCTTGTGGAGAGTTTCCTCATTGGCAATCATATCACATCTTCTTTTTTATATGTCTTTTGAAAAGTTTTCCCTTTCTTCTTTCTGATAATATTTGTCAAATTGGTAACACTTGAAGCTTAGTGGGATATACCTATGATAATTTTAATAATGTTTTCTCATTTTTTCTGTAAAGATCAGTTTATGAAGATTGTGATTCCGGAACTTTTAGAATGAATAAATAAAGGCAACAGTAGTATACCGATTATCAAAAGTCATAAATCGATTGCGAAAAAAACAATTCCGGGTTACAAACCAAAGCAAGATAAAAAGTGTCTCTATTGACCTTCACTTCCGTTATAACACTACCCGCTGATTTAAGTCCTCCAAATAGGCACTATTAAAAAGGGTCTCTATAGATCCTTGACATTACTTATAAACTCACATTACATTCATAAACATATTGTACTTTTCTTTGATTTCTATTACAGAAAATAATATTTGCCAAAAAAATCATATAATAAAATAATAATCGTAAGTTTTTTTTTAATTCAGAAATGCTTACCTCTTACACACCTGCTTTTTAAGAAAGCTCTTGAAATGTTTCGGCTGTAGCGTTACATATAGCAAATTGACAAATACAAGCACTAAAACAGTAGCTTACCCTTCCGGATCACATGAGATTTTCCCAGTTTTTGATGTGGTTCATGTTGTACATTTTTTGTTTTCTAGGTTGTCTTTTTGTACGCTTGTTTATCTGTTTGTTTTATATCTTTTTTTAAGCCATGATGTCATCAGATTTATTTCGACTGATGAGATTGAATGTCTCTTGGTATATTTCGCCTCTTTTGCTTTAATATTTCATTAAATTTGTAGAAATTGCAACTAATGTTCAGTTATTTTTGCTCCCTCACGTATAAAAGCCGGAAATAAACAAAAACGGCATTTGAAAAATACCTAGAATAAAGAATTACATTATAATTATTGAAATTGATATTTTCTTTATAATTAAGAATTACAAGAAACGGTAACATGCTTGGAGATAAATTCAAGATATGAAAATTACATGTACATAATATGATAAATCGTTGGTTGCTACAGGCAAGTAAACGTGCAATGAAAGCATGTTCATACCTGCAGATGTCACTATTTCTGGGGGATTTCCCTCATGGGGGCTCTCAAATGGTAATTTTGAAACAACAATTTTGTCCACAATTTAAAACAAAAAAAAATTATAATGGCTATAGCCTTGTAAAAGTGAGAAGAAGTAAACAAAACAACATTAAAATTAAAATATATAAGAAGGCTTCCTTGAAGGTTTTGTGGAACTAGAAGATCCGTCTTGCACGTAAAACCCCAATCAGCATTTTGAAAAATTGGCAGGTTGACATGAATATGATGTAATAATTTCTCTTAAATAGATTTGAAAATGACTTTTTATGTATTTTGATATGTGCCAGAACGAACTAAGAACTTATTCTGTACTAAGTTATATACAAGGACGAACTAAATATATACTTATGCTGTACTAAGACATGTACCATGAAGAACTACAGCTGTAGGTATAAAAATTGAGTTTTAACACGTATGATGCATGTATAACATGAAATATCGTTTTCAGATTAAGGAAGTTGGCATATTTCGTTACAGAAATAGAAAAGAAAATATTACATCAGACAACTATCAACCAGTTATCAGACAGACTGTCTCAGATGAAAATATGAATGTTTGTGGATCTTTTGATAATGTATGATATGTGTTACCATTGTAATCAAAAAGCAATTACTCCAAAAAAGGAGTCGTCTGGCCATTGTGCGATCTTTGAATAAGGGACCACAATGATGATTGTGAGAAACTTTGGACAAATTTTGAACAATGGTTTCAGAGAAGATTTTTATAAGATATTTATAAAAGTAGTAAGATATGAAAAAATCGTCTTAAAAGGCCAATAAGGAGTCGTCTGACAAAGTCGCCAGGTTGACTTTCTTAGATATATAATCTTTCTGATATGTGTGTTTGATTTGAACTTCTTTTTCTATTGTATTAAAAATAATAAGTTTGAATGAAAAACAAGGTAAAATTTAGGCTTAAGAACAATACTCTTAAAATTCGTCTGACAGTTTTCACGTAAATTAACAGCAGGTAGATCTCAATATTCTTAACAGTTTTGCCCTTGTTAAATTTTCTCTTCCTATATCAGTTCTCAAAAAAATATACAAAACATTCATATTACAGTTTTAAAGACACATATGCACTTTACCCCGATTATCTATTTTTAGCCATGTCGTTTATCTTGTTTGGTAGTCGGAGTTATGTGACACTTTTCACTAAATCACCTGATGATAATTGTTGCAAAGTTTTGTTAATGTTTGCCTCAGTAGTTTCAGAGGAGAGAATTTTAGGTAAAAGTTTACGACGACGTTAGACGGACGACGACGAACGTCAAATGATGTGAAAATATCATTTGGCCTCACTACCAGTAAAGATAAAAAAAATGTTAAGAAAAAACGAACCAAGAAAACAACTACCCAATTTATTATTTATCAATTAAAAGGGTTTTCCCTTAATACAGTCGGATATTTTTTTATGTACTCTTTACCTCCTTTCATTTGATATACGACAAGAATACTATCTTCATCTTTCCTTTTATCAACGTAACGACACTATCTGCTTTAATGTTTGAAATCGAAATTATGATATTTGTAGTGTTAACTTGATGATATTTTATTTGATATCAAACAACTATACTTTCTAAGACAATTTTTTTTCCCTTAATGATCTCTTTTGCCCATTTTTTGAGACATACAATGTTACTATGGTATGTGAAGTCAAAGCTTTATTGACTTTCATGTGATATGCAATAACCTTTCTATCTTCAAAGTTACAATTTTTCACTAAACCACTCCGCTATTTTATTAGGGATGCAAAGGGTTGTAGAATTTTTCATTTAGAATACATGTCATTTCAACGTTTAACGTTTAATATGTCACATTACCTCATATAACAAAGCCTAAGAATAAAAAACGATATTAACTGATATGTAGAACGGACAAAGTCATGGTACCGAAAAAAAATAATATGAAACTGCTGTTTTTTATACTCTGTGTTGGTGAAGCATTCTCCTATCATTTTCTAGACATTCAAACATATTCCAGCTTGACATTTAAGCTTTATTTATTTTTGGACTTATTGTCTTTGACCTTTGAGTACGAATAAAAAGTCACATTAACGTGATATTCTTGGTGAAGGTTTGATTTTTCTGCTTTAAAGATAAATTTTGAAAAATAATGTAAAATATTGCATTTGAAAAACTCTTAAGGTAGATTCATAGTATACCACCATCTTGAATTGTACTATTGAAGTACACAATCAATCTATTTATTTGCCAAAATATGCAAATTTGTAGACAGATGTGCAATTTCATTGGTTAGACTGTTTTTTTATATGAAGAAAACTTGCTGATTTTTTGCACTTTCCAAAATATTTAAGCATATACCAAACATTGTGTGTTAGAATCAATTGTTTAACTGAGCCATTTCAGGGGAGATATCTCTTAAAGAAAACAAATACTGGACTGATAGCTTCGGTGGTGACACCATTTTTTCTTTTTGATTTCGTGAAACTTATTATAAAACCTATCTTCTCACAATTTATTTCATAGTTTTCTTTTTACGCACAAAAATGTGTGTTTTTCATGGTCGTTCTAAGCAAGTTCAGGTAACTTTCAACGACTCATAGCTTGAAAAACAGCACAATGACCAATCCTTTTAATTATATTTTTTTTAAAGAGCATAGTAAAATCTTCATTTTAGCACAGTATAAGAAAATTTTATCTCAGGAAATATTTATCTATGATCTTCCTTAAAAAGTTTGATACCAAATAATCTTGATGTTAATCAACAATATCATCTGTTCTTGTACATATGTTTTTTTAGGTCGATTTCATCTTAAACAACCTTTCAGATAAATAAGAATAAAATCAAGTGTTTAATAGGGATATTAATCAAAAAGGAGATGATGAAATGCTTCACTGCCTCATCTGGTAGAGCTGCAAATACTGTGATATATTTGGGGGTCATGTCGAATAGTTATCAAAAGTACCAGGATTATAATTTAGAAAAGACAGCAATAGAAGGGACATACTTTTAAAGCAGATGATGAATTTCTACAAGGGCAATTTGATATGATTATGATTAGGTATATCGATTCTCCTAATTTGGTCATAGTTTCAATGAAGCAGTGGGTGGAAAAAGGGGGGTCAAAACAATATTGGTAGAAAAAATAAATATCACCATCATCTCTATAGGTTGTAATTAGATATTTACACATAATGACCTTGATATGAAACAGTCATATGGTCTGTGGCAATTGATTTAACTTCTTTCTTGTAGAATCTGCGTCTATCATTCAATTATTGTTCAATACCCATATCCTCATTGTTTAATATCTTCTAGCATTCAGTCCATGTTAAGTTATGGGGAGAAAACTCTGCAATGTGAAACCGAATACTAGATGATAGCAAACATATAGACAAGGGTTTGGGAAGGGGGGGGTACTTCTTTAAAAATACAAATAACACCCAGCTTAGACTAGCAAAAGAATATCTTTTGAAATACCACCAATATGGAAAATGGTTAACACTATTGCCGAACCGTATTCTTACGGCCAACTACCGTAAACGTGGATATTGAAAGAATGACCATGTACATGTACTTCCGCTAGGTAAATTGACCAATGAGGCTATACCCATATCCTCATTATTTAATATCTTCTAGCATTCAGTCCATGTTAAGTTGTGGGGAGATAACTCTGCAATTTACAAAATCATACGTGGTAAATCACCAAAGAGTTAGGAAAATACTTCGCAATCACATAAATAATAACACTTTTATTCCTAATACTCAAAACAAAAAATCTTTATGAACTTAAATCTTTTAATTGCCATCAATTACAAGACCAACATTAAGTTCAACATATATAAGCATTAATTCTATATATCATAGGTACACAACAAAATACAAATTGTATGAAATCCTAAACTATAACCATAAAGATTGTCATTTAAAAAACCCTTTTTAGCCCGGAAAAATCTGCCTTCTCTCTATATTGTAGTTCAATATTTTCGGCTTGGCTAACAGACGACGCAAGATTCGAAGCCACAATTTCAGAATCAATCAGTGTATTTACACGACCATAATATTCCGCACTTGCCTTACCGAACCACCCAACGTGATTCATCACCTCGTCAACATTGCTAGCTGAGTCAGACAAAGCCATAGTAACAGTACAACCAGACCGGAAACTATGAGGCGTTTCCCCTTCATATATACCCAGAGTCGACAGATAGTATCGTAATCTCTCATATACCACAGAATAACTAACTGGTTTCTCCAACACCCTACCACTTTCTGAAACTACCCTAAACAAGTAGCCTTTTGTCAAATCCACATTACACGAGTGGGCAAATTGAACAAAATCCAACAATCCTTTTACCGGGCAAACTACATTGTCATCGCATCTCTTGATGACGAACGAGTTACTCCTACCCTTTTTACCTCGGAGAGTTTTACCAAACGTATGCTGGAAAACAAACCCTGAACCGTCTTTAAGAAACTTCACCTCTTGTGCAACAACTATAGAGAGATCACTTGCTCTATCGCCAGCAGAATACTGCAACTTAAACCAAGCTTGATCTCTGTAAAGGACAAATTTTTCCTTAAGCTTAGAACCGTCTTTTTGAAGTTCCCGAGAAATAAAAGCACTAATAGATCTAATCTTTGTCAAACATATAGGCTTCGCCTGTTTGGGTAGAATATGCGCCTTAGCTTGTCCAACTTGCACCAATTTTAGATACTCTTTGATTACAGGTGAAACTGCCGGATTTCCTTTTCTTTCCACATCACACCAAGTTCTACCCAACCCTTTATCATCAAATAAATTTACCAATTGGTTAATGAGACCTTCTACTGTTGCCGAAGCTAATCGGTTAGGACAAGAACACTCAAACATACCCTTTAATCCCAAATATTGACAGTTAATATCATGGACAGTAGTTTTTCCAAACTTATCCTTCCAAACCAAAAAAATTCTTACATCATTTGGTCCACATGTCGCTAGCGAAGGCTTTTTAGGTGATTTTTCAAGAAAACAAAGAAAAGTTTCAAACAAACTGTTCTTTCTTTTATAGTCGGAAGAAGAAGTCATCCTTTCATCCAAATCTGTTGTCCGATCATTTATTGCTTGCCAGTCTATAATAATGTCAGCACCCTACAACATACCATTGGAATATTTACTATATATAAAACAGTAGATACTCTAGCTTCGTGAAAATAAGATCCTAAATGCAAACAATAACCACCTTAATCCCACTTTATCTAGAATAAAGCCACGTTTTGAGGGCGTCTTGACTACACCTTTGTCACCCTTAATACTAAGGCATACCGATTCCATGGAGTAATATTTCAAAATTGGCCACCATATCGGTAAAGGTAGCATTTCGGGGACAATAATTGTACAAGAAATGCCCTGCTCTCGCAACAGACTCAATACTGGAAATACAAGTACGAGAGGTGGGTAAACATACGGATTTTGCTCACTCCTCAGGTTCTGTGAGAACAAATTAACTCCTGCGGAACATGGGGAAGGCCATGGCGTAAAATGTTTCAGTGGAACACCTGTAGATGACTTCATGACATTAGAATCCAAAGACATTAGGTCAACTGAATGGGGACCATACAAAGACTCTACCAGTAACCATGACTCCTCACTTAACATTGAATCCGCGGTATTAGTTAATCTTGATGGGGCATCCGCTTCGTTTAAACATGAAGGGACATATTTCAAATGTAAATCAATGTTATAAGTTGACACATGGCTAAATATTTCTTTCATGATGCAACTTAAAGCTCTAGACTTGCAACCTTGGTTTTCCCATGCCGCTATAACAGCCATGTTGTCTGTAAACAAATCTACCCTAGAATCTTGTAAAGAACTGTCTAAAGACTGTAACGACTTAAGGTCAAGTTACAGTAAATGGGCTATGTCACAGATTTGAGTAAAATTTTGCATACAACTGTAGCTCGATGAACTCCAACTAAAAATCGAAAAAATAATGCATTTATCTCATTTATCATTTAAAATATTACTGATTTAATTCTTACAAAATTGGTGAGCATTTGTATAGAAAGCACATAAAATCGGCATAAAACCTTCTTTAATTTGTCTTAAAATCGTCAAATCTCTTATTCTACTCCATAGATTTTTCTTTAAAAACTATATGTTGTTGATACATAAATTACCGTTATAATGATGCAAAATAAAGATAGGGTCACCGACTTCGTTTTTACGGTATACATCATTCAATGTTGTGTTCTTTGTGAAAAAATCCTATAAAACGTCGAAATAACCGTAACGTCACCGTGTTGCAGGCCGTAAAACGTTGATTTTTGACGTTTTTCACTACCAACAAGGTGGAAAAATGATTATAAGACAAAAAACGAGGTGACCCTATCTTTATTTTGCATCATTATAACGGAATTTTATGTGTCAACAACATACAGTTTTTATAGAAAAATCTATGGAGTAGAATAAAAGATTTGGTGATTTTAAGAAAAAAATTGTATGTTCTTTCGCTGATTGTATGTGCTTTCTATACAAATATTCACCCATATTAAAGAAATCAATCTGCAATATTTCAAATAATAAAAGAGATAAATGCATTATTTTTTCGATTGTCAGTTGTAGTTCACCGAGCCAAGATTGTATGCAAAATTTGAGCAAAATCTGCGACATAGCCCATTTATTGTTCCTTGACCTTAAGGACAGCATCAGCCTCTTTCTCATGAATTCGCCTACAGTCATTTGTATCCCAATAGTCTCCCAATGTCATTGTACTCGCCTCAAGCTTCACTGAAGCGCCATACCTGAAACCAGAGGAATCAGTCGACAACTCAATCACCTTTTGAAATTCAGACCTCCATTTGGAATATCCAGTCCAAGTATCAAGAAAACGCCAATGCATTAGTTCATCCCTCAAAGGTCCTAATACCTTAACCTTTCTACTGTTTTTAACACAAGTAGATATTGCAGCATTCACTTCCCTACAAAACAATTTGCACCCTGGAACAGCCAATGTCAAAGAAATACATTTACCACAACATCTTTGCAGTGTCCTCAAGTCAACCTCATCCATTAAAAGTATAGATTTCCTCAAATCAATAAATTTCAGTTTCTTATCATCAGAAAGTATGTTCGCCTGTTTAACAGAGTCAACTAAAAAAACAAGAAATTTCTTACATGTGCCAGGTATCAGTGAACATTTACTAAGAGACAGTGTATAACCTAGCCTTGTCAGCAACTGCAACGCCATATAGGTTATTTTACTTGCTTCAAGCATAGCATCATCGGTATTCTTACTTCCACCTGTAACAACAAACCTATCGTCGATATACAATGTATTTTTGACGTCTAGCTGTCTTAAATAAGAGGTTAAGCAAATTCCTATCGATTGGTAGATAAACGGCGACGCTTTCCATCCAAACGGTAGAGTAGTATATGTCATATAAATACCACCAAATTGAATACCAAAATATGTCTGAGATGATTCTTGCAAATTGACATGGTCATAGCCTGACTTTTCATCACATGTTATCATCAAAGCATTCTCTTGAACCAACCTATGAACATCTTTCAAATTCTCCAAATGAAAAGGTAAATCTTTGACCCATAAATTAAGATATCTTTCGTCATGGCATAACCGTGGTTTACTTGGTTCTACAGTTAACGGCATAATAACTTTAGGGGGTTGACATTCACCTACCCTTCCCAAAAGTTTGATGTACCCAGTTGAAATTCTCTCGCACAATTCTTTTGATATAAAAGCAGAGTATTTTTTACAAATAGCTGCATTCTGAAAATAATTTCTAGGGGGTATTTCAGAGTCATAATTTCTTCCCTTAAAGTTTCCCTTAAAACGTCGAAAAAACTCTGCAACATCAACTCCATCTTCAAGCCATTTCACCACGTCTTGATGTGCATTTTCATCAAGAATAAGCCTCCATTCTGATACACAATTATGTAACTGTCCAGAGACAAATTTATCAGGGTCACGTAATTGTAAAGAGTCTATATCAAACAAAACATTATCATGATAGACCTCTTCCGCACGTGGACTGAGGTTTATAAGCGAAGGAACTCTGCCTTTAAGTGTTAGCCATGCTGGTTTTTCCCTTACTGTTACATTCAAAGGATCAAATCCACTTTCTAACTCCCACTCTGGGATTTGTACAAAAGAATCCCCAATAGTTGTATCCGTAGTTCCCTGTAGATAACAAAGAAACTACTTTGATTTAAATGAAAAACCAACATAAATTACACTCAAAGGAAGAATTCCTTCACCTACAACCCGCGTGGAAAAACCACTAGGGGATCAGTGCCCCTTGGACTGTAGACAGGCGCGTAGCTACCTATACGCCAACACGCAGTTGCGTGCACATCGATTTGGCATGCAAAATAAAATTGCAAAATAAACATTTATAAATTAAATGTTTAAAGGGAACACATATGTTGTCACTTTTTTAATTGATGAAATGTCATTAAATAACGGCATTTGGTTTCAAAATATAAGTTCTATTGGAGTTCATGACAAAATCGGACAGTATTACTTGTATCTCATTACAAGATTTGAATTTGTTATACTCAGTCTAAGACATGTAATTTCGGACCACATTTTACAGAGTACGGTTTATCTGTTTGGAATGAGATTTACCATGCAATCGGCATTAGATTTATCAGAACCCTTCGATATCGTTGAAAATATGACACGGCGATGTGTTCAACAGACTACCAGAGCCAATCACCCTGCAAACACGCCAAAACAGTATTGGAAAGTCTCGTTATAATTTGCGTTTATAGACCATATGATAATGGAACTGGAGAGTGTAGTCATGTCTGGTATTAACAGAAAATCGCTTCTTTGTGCCGTATCTGCTTCTTCGTGTTGTAGGAAATATAACAAACTAGCAAATCTCAACATTGTCTGAGACACACCAAACTGACCTGGTATGTAGTTTTAACGAATTCAATTGGGAGGTCGCTCGATGGCGAATACGTACGTTGCATGGTTTATAACATCTCGCAAGTGCTACCGTGGAGATATATATCAGTGTACTAGTCTGTTGAAATCAAATGTACGATCAACAATGCACAACTACTGGTTATCATCGCTAGCATTACTGCATGTTCATCGGCGTTTCAGTGTTAATATTGACAAAGTAATAGAGAAGTTCGTTTCTGTCTAGACTTTGGACAATTTTGAGTAAATTCTGTATCAGAAAATTATGTGTAGTTTATGTTTTCAATTAACCATGATTTACTCTATTCAGAAGCTTTATTAATAGTTTTACATTCATAAATTGTTAATAAGTCCTATCTTCATGTAGCTCCTCTTTCAACTGTCCTTTAACCGAAAACCGAAAAAAAAACATTTTTCTGCGTAAAAGGGTCCCAAAATTTTTTCGCCTCGCTCCGCTCGGCGGTAGTTGCTTCCACATTGTTTCTTTCTAGCTACGCCCCTGGTAGACAAAGAAATTCTCAAATTACCATACAGTAGCGTGTTTGGTTTGAAAACCAAATAGCAAATAAATAGAATAAAAACACTATGCAAATATTTCTGCTACATTATTTTGTTTTATTACAAAAGATAAATAGTTTTCAACAAATTAAATTTATCATTCATTTTCCTTTGGCCGCTTTCATCTTTTCACAGTCCTTTATCTGATGTGTAGTACTTTCACAAAAGTGACAAGCGTCTCTAGGACGGAATCCAAACATAGCCCCATGGGCCTTGTATTCCTGTAACCCCCGGCTGTTAAATAACCATACGGTTGCGCACCTTGAGGTAGATAATTTGGCTGATACATGGAATACATAAGCGGGTTTGGGAATTGTGGGTACAAATTCCTCCCGCTTTGGAGCATTATCACTACCCTGAACAGTGGTACCATCATTTTTGTTCTCCGATTGTTTCTCTTTCAAACATTTAGAAATAGCCTTCGTTATCGTATCAACGGCTTTCCCACCTAAAAATGATAGGCACAAACTAGAAATATCCAGTTTGGAGTAGTGCCTGTTTGCCTGCCTAGCCAGCTCTTCATAAACGTCCACATCATCGTGATCTAATTTTTTGGAAAATTTTGCAAGTTCATCTAACGTTAACAGAATTAGAGAGTCGCTTGGACTCTGCTGCAAGCATAATGTCCTCACCTTGTCCTTCAGCTCTGTTATCATTTCAACTTTGGTCTTTTTTTCCAAGGAAGCTATCCTATCCTCTAAGGTATCACTCTCAGTGGACAAGTCGGGTTTTCTTTTTCCAGCCTTTGGTTGAGTGTCCATATCAGAAGTACTTTGTATTGGAGCCTATAAAACATTCATGTAAAAAACCATTTGAATAATGATAACATTATATTTCAATAAAAATTACATATATTCTATTTCAAGCTCAAAACTTTCATTCATTTTATTCTAATAAAGTCAATATAATAGCATATAAGTTGGGTAGCTTTATTTATCACCTTTATTATTGTTTCCTGTGTAAAAGTACACGTGACCTTTTGTTGATTCATTCTTATTCAACCATTAAATTAATCTTCGTGTATTGATTAGTAATTAATTTCAGCTGTGTGTTTCTAAAATGTCATAAATACTTTAGTTTTATATATAATCTGGAAAAACTATTACAAAGCATCTATTGATCTATTTTTTTTTTAATATAAATAAACACGAATGATTACAGCCAATTTCCCAATGCATCCAAATCAAAACCTTGGTTAGCTTGTTCGCCTTGTTTTTATATTGTACAATCTTAAGGATAACCCCCAATTAAATTCAAATATGATATATACGATTTAACTATGCCTGTATATATTATTTAAAGATGCGAATCTTATTTACAAAGCTTGTATAAACAATTATACACACAAAGCAAGCAAGCCAAACAAAGTCCTGCTTCACATGCATTAGGAAATTAGCTGTAACCCGGGAATATAAAATGCAAGTAAAAAACCGCGCTGGGGAATATTAAAAATAGAAAAAATAAATAACTCACAGGGTCTCCTTCCGAAACCTGCAGATCTTGACCCTTCGGCTGTCCAAACTCATTTGCATATATAATCAGTGAGTGGAGGATCCACCTGGCCTCACCCACATCGTCATCACTTCTCCCAGACAACTGGCAAATTTCATCCAAGTCCTCCCCAGTAAGCATCTTTACATGTTGCGCTATCTCCTCCATGTTCAAATTTTCAGTTTTCAGCTCTTTATTTATTCTAGCTACATGTAATCCTTTTAATGATTCCGGCTGTCCTGGTCTTATGCGTTTGATTACTGGAACTAGTTTCATTCCCTTTAAACTAATAAACTCAGAATTGAGATATAATGAGAATTAAAATACTTAACTTTTATTTTTGTGGAATAAGAATGCAGCTATTGATTTATTTTGATACACATTATTAACCGTCATATGATTTCAGTACTTTTTGTACATCAGGATTGGCTATTCTTCATAAAGTATGCTTACTTTAATGAAAAAGATATTTAATTTTTTCATGGGTTGCATTAAATACAAATATTTCTTCATTTTACTAAAAATTATTGACCATCATTGAATTTTGTATCTTTCATAGTTTAGAATATTTTTTTTTAATGAAATTTAAAGAATGTCAGAGAAATCAAATTAAAATTTTATTTGCATTGTTTAAAATAACCATAATTATTCTTCCTTTTATTAAAAATGATACTATTTTATTTGAAATCAGTTATTTTTTTCTATCTTGAGCCAAGTATTCTTATCAGAATTGAGATATAATGAGAATTAAAATACTTAAACTTTTTTTTTGTGGAATAAGAATGCAGCTACAAAAATGTATTGATTTATTTTGATACAAATTATTAACCGTCATATGATTTCAGTACTTTTTGTACATCAGGATTGGCTGTTCTTCATAAAATATGCTTACTTTAAGGAAAAAGATATTTAATTTTTGTATGGGTTGCCTTAAATGCAAATATTTCTTCATTTTACTGAAAATTATTGACCATCATTGAATTTTGTATCCTTTATAGTTTAGAATAGGTTTTTTTTTTAATGAAATTTAAAGAATATCAGAGAAATCATACTATAATTTTATTCGCATTGTTTAAAATAACCCAAATTATTCTTCCTATTATTAAAAATGATACTATTTTATTTGAAATCAGTTATTTTTTTTCTATCTTGAGACAAGTATTCTTATCGGAATTGAGATATCATGAGTATTAAAATACTTAAACTTTTATTTTTGTGGAATAAGAATGTAGCTATTGATTTATTTTGATACAAATTTTTAACCGTCATATGATTTCAGTACTTTTTTTCATTAGGATTGGCTGTTCTTCATGAAATATGCTTACTTTAAGGAAAAAGATATTAAATTCTTGTATGCGTTGCCTAAAATGCAAATATTTTTTCATTTTACTGAAAATTATTGACCGCCATTGAATTTTTGTACTTTTTATAGTTTAGAATAGTTTTTGTTCAAGAAATTCAAATAATGTCAGATAAATCATACTAAAATTTTATTCGGATTGTTTAAAACAAACCAAATTATTCTTCCTTTTATTAAAAATGATACAATTTTATTTGAAATCAGTTTTTTTAACCATCTCGAGACATGTATTCTAATCAGATTTGAGATATAATGAGAACTAAAATACTTAAACTTTTTTTTTGTGGAATAAGAATGCAGCTACAAAAATGTATTGATTTATTTTGATACAAATTATTAACCGTCATATGATTTCAGTACTTTTTGTACATCAGGATTGGCTGTTCTTCATAAAATATGCTTACTTTAAGGAAAAAGATATTAAATTTTTGTATGGGTTGCCTTAAATGCAAATATTTTTTCATTTTACTGAAAATTTTTGACCATCATTGAATTTTGTATCTTTTATAGTTTAGAATAGGTTTTTTTAATAAAATTTAAAGAATGTCAGAGAAATCAAATTAAAATTTTATTCGCATTGTTTAAAATAACCCAAATGATTCTTCCTTTTATTAAAAATGATACTATTTTATTTGAAATCAGTAAATTTAACCGTCTTGAGACAAGTATTCTTATCAGAATTGAGATATTATGGGAATTAAAATACTTAAACTTTATTTTTGTGGAATAAGAATGCAGCTTTTGATTTATTTTGATACAAATTTTTAATCGTCATATGATTTCAGTATTTTTTGTTCATCCGGATTGGCTATTCTTCATGAAATATGCTTACTTTAATGAAAAAGATATTAAATTCTTGTATGCGTTGCCTTAAATGCAAATATTTCTTCATTTTACTGAAAATTATTGACCGACATTGAATTTTGTACTTTTTATAGTTTAGAATAGGTTTTTTTAATGAATGTCATAGAATGTCAGAGAAATCATACTAAAATTTTATTCACATTGTTTAAAATAAACCAAATTATTCTTCCTTTTTTTAAAAATGATACTATTTTATTTGAAATCAGATATTTTTTTCTATCTTGAGACAAGTATTCTTATCGTATTGAGATATCATGAGTATTAAAATATTTAAACTTTTATTTTTGTGGAATAAGAATGCAGCTATTGATTTATTTTGATACACATTTTTAACCGTCATATGATTTCAGTACTTTTTGTTCATTAGGATGGGCTGTTCTTCATGAAATATGCTTACTTTAAGGAAAAAGATATTAAATTTTATGCGTTGCCTAAAATGCAAATATTTCTTCATTTTACTGAAAATTATTGACCGCCATTGAATTTTTGTACTTTTTATAGTTTAGAATAGTTTTTGTTCAAGAAATTCAAATAATGTCAGAGAAATCATACTTAAATTTTATTGGCATTGTTTAAAATAACCCAAATCAATGTTCCTTTTATTAAAAATGATACTATTTTATTTGTAATCAGTTATTTTTACTATCTTGAGACAAGTATTCTAATCAGAATTGAGATATCATGGAAATTAAAATACTTAAACTTTATTTTTGTGGAATAAGAATGCAGCTATTGATTTATTTTAATGCAAATTATTAACCGTCATATGATTTCAGTACTTTTTGTACATCAGGATGGGCTGTTCTTCATAAAATATGCTTACTTTAATGAAAAAGATATTAAATTTGTGTACGCTTTGCTTTTATATGCAAATATTTCTTAGTTTTACTGAAAATTATTAACCGCAATTGAATTTTGTACATTTTATAGTTTAGAATAGGTTTTTCTAATGAAATGCAAAGAATGTCAGAGAAATGATCAGAAATCATACTAAAATTTTATTTGCATTTTTTAAAACAAGGACGTATATTAGTTATACGTCCTTGTTTAAAATAACCCAAATTATTCTTCCTTTTATCAGAAATGATACTATTTTATTTCTTTCTTTTTAAGGTATATATTCATGGTAACCACCATTGGATTTTTGTACTTTTTGTTGTTAAGGGGTAGTTATTTTTTATAAAGGTAAACAAAGGACTATCAGAAAAGTATAATGTAATGTTGTTTGCATTGTTTGAAATTGTTCATATTTCTTGTTAAAAAAACAGCATTTATTTTTGTGATTTGTTATTTTAACGGCTTGGATTGTGACAGGAATATAAAAAGTCCGTGATTATGATAAGTTTTTTTTAAAAGAATTGTATGATGATAAGGATACAAAAATTCAAAATATTGAAAAAAATAGACTACAAATTGCAATAACCGATCCTTTCATTTTGTTTTTCCCCCGAGTATGTTTGTAAAATGATAAAATCAAAATCGCGATGTAGACACCGTTTTAAAACTCGCTGGGTTTGAAAATATAATACCTATATAAAACGAAAAAGACTATTCTTTAATGAAGATATTTTAATTCAGGTTTTTATCTGTACATATTTTTTTTATTTCAGTTCATAAAACTTTGCTAAATAATCAATAAACAAAACGTATCATTGAACGTTCGATTTTCACGAGTCGCCATTTTAATTAAATTAAACGAAACTAAGATTCCGTAACTTGTATTAGTTTATCATGTGACGTATTCAAGTTCAATCCGTTATCAAGGTCGATCGGTCCTATCCGTCAGATCAGTCCGATCAGTCAATTATTTTTCCTATAAGTCTAAAAAGTACTTTAATATTTATGAAAAAAACGAAATATACATGTCAAAGAAACAATGACCAATTTACACAAAAACAATGAACACAACAAAGTCAACATTTAGTCTTCAAAGTATACAGTATTTTGGCTGTAATCTGCTCCTCGGTTGGGTTGTTGTTTCTTTGACATATTCCTTATTTCAATTCTCAAATTTTCTTAAATCGTCCTGAGCCTTGATAGTTTTACTGAGATAATCGAATGCTGTAAATGTCAATAGATTCCAAAAGATAGCAAAAAGATATAAAGGATAACAAAAACAACCCAACGAACAGGTTAACGAACTTAGGAATTACAAATGAACGTGTGGGTTGCGAGGGAAAATCAGTTTGTAGGCTGCAATGGGTAATTAGTATTTTTTTAGGGGGAAAATACACACAATGTTCACACTGATCACTATCTAGCAAATTATTGTTGTTTATTGTTGTTTGAAAAGTCTATCAGCTTGTTCTTTCAAAAGACAATTTACATAATTTATTTCCATTCCTATTCAAATTTTGCAAGATTTTCTACAACTAACAATCCAAGATGGCGAAAGAAACCCATCTAACCTAAAATACTGATGTTTTTTTTACAGTAGACGAAGACGGTGATATCGGGGAGGACTGTGTCACCTTGAAATTTGACTCTGATCCAGGTCAGTGGGAATGGGAAGGTGAAGACTGTGATGATGAAAATCGATTTGTTTGCGAATTTCCAAGGGTTAGTATGACCATTCCTTTTGGATTTTCTGAAAATATTACATATATTTTGTATCATATTTGAAATGCTGAAGCAAGATCACTTGTACAACCAACGATCAATCTCATTGTTACTAGTACATGTATATGGTTTGCTTTTTTGCAAAAGAAATTATTTTAAACAAAGTAAGACAACCTTAAAGAATGTTACAACCAGTTACAATATCTTACTAATTTTCTTTATTTTAAAAGATAAATAAATCAATTCGATATAATAAGCTAATGTAAATCTTACGATTGTACCCATCTTCAATTGAAGTTTCTGAAATTTCAAATATATCTTTTGTATCATATTGGACATGATACAGCAAGATCACTCGTAGACATTTAGTTACAAATACGTGCAAAACCAATCATCAATCTCGTTGTAATATTGTTTTGCCTTTTTGCCAAAAGAAAGAATTTTAAACGAAGTAAGAAAATCGTAAAGAATGTTAAAACGGGTTACACTATCTTACTTATGATTTATAAAGTCTTGGATCGATTGGGTATTGGGGTATAATGAGCTAATAAAAAAACTTACAATAGTACATATCTGCGAAACGCGAAACATTCATAGAACATTCATTCAACAGTTTGAAATCACAAGTAAGAAACTAACATTTGACAATTAAATATGTATATGATTTAAACTTTACGAGCTTTCGTATTTTGTATTTTGAATCAGTGAATATTACAATAAATAGTTTAAATGGAAATTCCCTTATTCCAAAAGCTGTCAATAAGTCGACAGTAAACTAGCAAAATAACATCAAAAGCAACAAAAGACTCAGTCTATCAACACCACAAATGACTGTTCATCACCCTAACCCACCACCACCACCCCCTTCAAAAAAACCCAAATTAACAAAAGGGATGATAGGAATTTCAACTGCAGAGTAATCTATTCTTACCCAACATATGACACCGTCATATTGATCATGGTATTTAATGTTCTACATTTGTCTGCATGATTCAGACAAAACATTGTATATCCTTGACTAGAACAAGTATTGTGTACCACACAATGTAAATTTAACTATATTGATGAAGCATTGTTGAACATTTCATTTCGATTTAATTATACCAACTAATTTACATTAGTTGTTATATCATATGTTTTTCTTTCAGACAACCTGTCCGTAGAAGAGTATGTAGCCGTTATTCCAATAGACGAATATTTCTTATCCTTGGAGTTTAGAAAACAGCTTAATTTAAAAAAAATAATAATCTTTTTAACAATGTGCTTAGATTCTAAATACTATTAAGCATATACTGTTTCCATAGTTTCTTAGTCTTTATTATTCCCATTGAACTTAATATATAAGTTTTTAATCGATATAAGTTCTGGCCGGTAGGGGCACTTCAATACATATTTGCAAGGGTATTGCTGTTCTGACAACCCAACCTTTTTATATAAAATTGTATATCTTTTCATATATTGGGTATGACAAAATGTTAACTTTCTCCAATATTGTTTTGAGTTCGTGGTGTGTTATGTAAGAGTTGATAACCAACGTGTCAAAAGAGAGAACATTGTATGATATAGAGGCAGCCGGAAACACCAAGAAAGATGATAGATGAAAACGAAGAATCTCTATTGATCTTATCATATATGTATGATAGTTTTCCCTACCAATTCACATTTTTACAGGTTAACAAAAGTGACCTATTCCAACGGCACTTTCTATCATTTTGTATATAGGAAGTGACCCCTACCATTATAGATTTAAAAGCAATCAAAGATGAGAAAAATAAGAAGGATAAACACCTTAAAAGAGTACAAAATTCAATTGTAAGACGAAATATTTATAACGCATTCTTTTTGATGAGTGGCTAAATTTTCCTTTGTTAACAGTATAATACTTGAAAGTTCCTCGATAAATAAAATTTCCAACAGACGATACACTACGTCGGACAGCAAGACATTGAGGACAACATTAATTTTCGCTCTCAAAATTAATAATTAATTTAGCTTGTAACTATAGCCTACACGCAACAAAGTAACTTTCTTAAATCTCTTGCCAACTGTTGTTCCTTTCTAAAGTTAACGTTTTTTTTTAAATTATAGACTACGAAGTCAAATAATCAATTCTATTCTATGTAATTTGCCTCTTAGAAACAATTTGAATAAGCATATACGTTTTTATATCATCAGTGTGTATGTCCCTTGATCAAGAGTGTTGCATCCTTATTTGATCAACCTATTAGTCTGTCTTTCAGTAAGTCTGTCAGTCTCTCTTAGTTCGGGCAAAACCTTTGGGTTAGGTAGAGTCAGTCTGAGGTAACAAGCAAATCAACTTATATCTTAGTACGGTTGATAATTGTCATGTAAAATTTTCAGACATTATTCTATTTTTTGTTATTGTACTATATATAACGGTTCACTAAACTTTTAAGAGAGGTGAACGATAAGGGCAGTATTATTTTGTCAATATATGAGCCTTTCTGTCAGGACGTCTGTCAGTCCCTATTAGTTCAGGCAAAACCTTTGGGTTAGGTAGAGTCAGCCTGAGGTAACAGGCAAATCAACTGATATCTTAGTACGATTAGTAATTGTCATATAAGCCCTTCAGACGTCATAGCACTATTTTATACTGTCCTATATCTAACGGTTCACTGAAAGTAAAAGAGAGGTGAACGATATGGGCATTCTTATTTCGTCAATATATGAGCATTTTTGTCAGTAAGTCCTCAGTCCTTTTTAGTTCGGTCAAAACCTTTGGCTTAGGTTGGCTCAGCAGGAGGCTGCAGTCAAATCAACTTATATCTAAGTACGATTGTAAATTGTCATGTTAACCCTTCCAGAAAATTATTCCAACTTTTGATAATGTCTTATATCTAACGGTTCACTGAAGGTAGAAGAGAGGTAAACGATACTAAAAGGATATTTAAACTCAAAAGTCAAAAACAAACTGATAACGATATGCTTTTAGTAATTGTATCACGGATGGACACGCAGTTATTTTTGATACTGATGGGACATATTTGTTTGATATCCTAAAGAAGTCTCACACTTATTGAGTGGATATAACATGTATCAATAACAATAACAAACTAGCCATTTCACATGGATTTGGTATTAAAGAGATAGACATTGTTGAGATTAGTAAACCACAACAAGAACAAAAAACAATCACCACAAAGAATGCATGTCATGGACTTGCATACATCAGTAACTGAATACTGTACTACATAAACAAAGAAGGTATAAAGAAGATATGTCTGGACAACTATAAAGTGTCAACCATTGTCAAAGCTGATTTAAAATTTGAATACATTGCAGTTTTCAACAACACACTCTATTACACTGACCGCGACGAAAATGTTGTGACATGCTGTGATATGGAAGGTCAAATATTATGGACATTTACAGACGAGACTGTTTTGAATAAGCCATGGGAATAGCGGTCGATGTACGGGGATTTGTATATGTTGTTTGCTACCAGTTGAAAATTGTTGTAGTATTATCTCCAGATGGTCAGGATAAAAAAGTGTTACTAACAAATGTTGATGGATTAAAAAGTTCCAGGGTCCTACACTATGACAAACATAAAGATCGTCTTCTGGTCGTTAATGAGGAAACAAATGCATTTCTATTTGATATTTTCGCAAAACAATGAAATTTATATATCCCTTTAAAGGAAACAAGAGTTCATAGAAAAATAAATCGTAAACAAATACAAGCTTATTTTGTATTCTCTTATTTTCAAATGACTTGCAAATAAATTACTGAGTACAATGGCCTGCGAAAATGAACTGATTTCAACCAGCGTAAGAACATTTTTTTTTTTATGGTGTAGACTTTGTATGAACTCCTAGCCTATAAATTTGGTAAATTTTGACTCAATCTGACTTTTCAATTTTTTCAGGCATAATTGGCTTTAAAAAGATTAATCATAAGTATGATTGATTGAGTTATGTACATAAGAGGCAACTATGGTTATACGACTGTTAAACATAAAACTCATAGACAAAAAGAAAGAAAATAATCGAACGCACCATTCAAAGCAAATTCAAAGCATTTGGCTTTGATTTTATTGTTTTCGTACGGATCATTCGAGTTTGTTTATTTAACTTAATGGTACCCTATTTACACTTTGTTTTAATAAAACAATTGCTGTTTGTTTTTTGTTTTTGTTTTCCCTCTTTTTAAAATGTAAGCCAATTTGCTTGTTGCAGACTATAAATAAGCTGCAGGTTTTTTTTATCACGTTTTTTCCATTAGTCACCTATAGAGAAATACGGTTGGTTCGTTTTCTGGTTGAAGGTCATATAAAAGCAATAGGTAAAAAGTATTAAAATGACAGAACCCGATGTCCAGAAAGGTTTGGTATTTAATTGATTCAGTGCCGTTTGATAACACAGTGTCTATCATGAGAGCGTGTAAAATATGGGAAGACAATACAAAAGTGATATTAAAACCATATGTCGAAGGTAAACTGACACTGCCATGGAGAAAAAAACGACACAAGATAATCAAATCTACGAAACTTTACACAGACAACTAAAACAAAACGGAATCCCATAAAATATCAATTATATGGATATTTTTAGAAATTGTCTGTTACAAAACTTTTTATTTTTTTCAAAACTTGGGATTTTCTATCCCAGGAAAAGATTACCTTAGCCGTATTTGGTAAAACTTTTTGGAATTTTGGGTCCACAATGCTCTTCAAGTTTGTACTTGTTTGGCTTTACAACGTTTTTGATCTGAGCATCATTGATGAGTCTTATGTACACAAAATGCGCGTCTGGCGTAAAAGTTATATTCCTGGTACCTTTGATAACTTTAAAAGAAAAGGAGGGTATCTTCTCACCTTACTTTATAAACAATATTCCCTTCAAATGACTTACAAAGAACATTACCAGCGGCCTAATGTAAAAAAGTCTCCTAAATCTAGATCGCCCTCAGGGATTTTTGATGATCTTCTTTCACATCTTCATCATCCACTAGAGTTACATTACACATGTTACATTAGAACTTTTCTTTTTTTCACTGCCAGTTAATTTTCATAAATGTTTAAGAGATAATGCACTTGACAAATTAATATTAATATACAAACTAGTCAGTATTATTTGTGATGTAGATCTTTTCCGTCTTTTCAAACCAGTAAATAAAGGCAACAGTAGTATACCGTTGTTCAAAACTCATAAATCCATGGACGAAAAAACAAAATCGGGGTAACAAACTAAGATCGGAACCTTTACACTAGGAAAAGAGGAAATTCCTTCTGGTTCAATTTACCAATAGAAGAATTAATGCAATCAGCATCTGCAACGTTCTACATCACGAGGAGGTATCATATAACATTCTTATTTATTTTCAAAATCATTCTGTTCCTATTCCTATCCTACAGTTACAACAAAACCATTGCACCTTAAGTTTTTAATTATAGACAAGCATTACAGGACTTTGACTTAACAATACCTTAAAAGCACTCCGACATGTAACTGTTCCCCATCGCCTTATAATTACAGTCCCTCTAGACATGTACTAAATGGGGATCTAAACATAATTCAACCTGAAAATCTCTGAAGTTTAGAGAACCCCAACACATCAGTTGGAAACATAACTTCAAAATAATTAAGGATTCCATTGAGGACTGCGACAGAGCATGGGCTAATCGAGAAGAAGTTTAACTTGACACTTTGTCAGAATTGGTCATCTCTTTATGATAAGTATGTCGTTGTTCCTACGGGCAAAACTTCAAATAATATTGTCTTTGTATGTAAATCATATTACTACGAATATCTTGTAAAAGAATAAGAAAAAAATGAGCACTCAGGTAATCCCACATACAGACATACCATTTAACAAGGATGAGATTTTAGCAAATCATAAGTCCTTCATGGCTTCAATGAATATTACATTGAACACCAATTCGGAGGACTTACCATGTTTGCATTGAAAACCTAAGCTCCATAAAATTCCATACAAACAACGGTACATTGCCAGCTCATCTTCGTGTTCCACTAAAGAATTGTCCATTTTATTGAATAAAATTTTGTCCGCAGTGAAAGAGGGTCTTCAGAAATACTGTGAAACTGTACACTCGAGTAGGGGTATTAACCATATGTTGATTCTTAAAAAATTCTATAGAACTTCTAAATATTTTTAAATCTCTGTCTTTTTTTTTAAATTAGTTCTATCAAAACTTTTGATTTTTCAACCCTGTATACCACCCTTCCCCATCTGAAATTGAAAAATCGCCTGACAGAAATAATCTGCAATGCCTTTAAACATAAAAATGGTAGCAAACGCTATAAATTTATTACTTTGTGATATCATAAGGCATATTTTGTTAATAGGGAAAATGTTATACATTCTTTGTTTTTTATTATGTGTTTTTGTACTCTTGTTTATCTGTTTGTTCTTTTTCTTTTTTTAGCCATGACGTAATCAGTTTAATTTCTACTGATGAGTTTGAATGTCTCTCTACTCTATTTCGCCTCTTTTGCTTTAAAAGAGGGACGAAAGATACCAAAGGGACAGTCAAACTCATAAATCTAAAACAAACTGACAACGCCATGGCTAAAAAAAGAAAAAGACAAACAGAAAAACAATAGTACGCATGACACAACAACTAAAGAATAAACAACGCGAACCCCACCAAAAAACTAGGGGTGATATTATGTGCTCCGGAAGGGTAAGCAGATCCTGCTCCACATGTGGCACCTGTCGTGTTGCTTATGTGATTACAAATCAAGTAAAATTGCTTTAACATTTTATTAAATTTGTCTCTGGTTGAAACTGCAATTACTGTTGAGTTATTTTTGCTCCCTCGCGTAAAAGCAAAGCATGAAATAAAACAAACACGGCATTTGAAAAATACGTAGAAAAAAAGAAACCAATCATAAAACTATAAAAAAAAAGTTATTTTATTTTCCTTATAATTAAGAATTACAAGAAACGGTCTCATGCTTGCAGATAAATTCAAGACATGATATTACATGTACATAGTATGATTAATCGTTGGTTGCTACAGGCAAGTAAACATGCAATGAAATCATGTAACAAATAATTGTCAAATGCAAAATAATATATTTTATAATAAAATACTACTAAGCCTCATATTTGCAATGTATGGTTAGAAAAGGGTATACACCATCTTGAAATTATAATGTTTACAATTAAATTGAGAAGTATCATATCAACAGAAATATATAATTATCCTCAATTGAGTTAGAATAAATACAAGTCTGCTAAAAGAGGGATGAAAGATACCAGAGAGACAGTCCAACTCATAAATTGAATATTACTGACAACGCCATGGCTCAAATGACAAAGGCAAACAGACAAACAAAAGTACACATGACACAACAAAGAAAACTAAAGAATAATTAACACGAACCCTACCAAAAACTAGGGGTGATTTCAGGTGCTCCGGAAGTAGATTCTGCTCCACATGTGGCACCCGTCGTACCGCGTGTTGCTCATGTTATAACAAATCCAGTAAACAGTCTAATTCGGTAGGTCACATTCATGAAAGGAATATTCGACATATAATATTACATATAATATGACCCTCCCCTAAATTCCACAGAATATGTCTCTATTGACATTTTCTTAGCATGAAACATTACCTAGGCATATATCCCGTGCCTCTTGTGAAACCAACACAATTGTCTTTAATGACCCTTTCTTTACTTAAACTGAAGATATGATAAAAGAAATTATTCAAAGTAAGTAAGTGCCTGTTGTATGCGGTAAATGGCATGGTGAGCGACAAGGGGCTTTATAGATTATCTTCTTATAACAAACCTAAAAAAGTAAAATATTTTCTAATGCAAAGCAATCTTTAAATTTTGCTGATATAAATAGGCTTTTTATGGTCATTTTTGCTACCTCACGTAAAAGCCTAAAATAAAACAAACACGGCATTTGAAAAATACGTAGAAAAAAAGAAATCAATTATAAAACTATAAAAAAAAGTTATCTAATTTTCTTTATAGTTAAGAATTACAAGAAACGGTTACATGCTTGCAGATAAATTCAAGACATGAAAATTACATGTACATAGTATGATTAATCGTTGGTTGCTACAGGCAAGTAAACATGCAATGAAATCATGTAACAAATAATTGTCAAATGCAAAATTATATATTTTGTAATAAAATACTACTAAGCCACATATTTGCAATGTATAGACTCCCCTGACCAGTGCTCGATAACGACCAGTGCTCGATAATGTGCTACAGAAATGATTTTTTTGTAATGAAAATACAACATTTTTTATTCAATTGTTTTTTTGTATTTAAACCTGAAAAGGGGTTTTACAGGAAATATACATTTCGCATGATCTTAACTTAACGGGAAATTAATAGCAGAAGATGAATCGACAGTGGTGAATCGAAGTTGAAAAGATCGCTCTTGGAATTAAGTTTCAAAAAAAACTTTAACGAAATATTTAGTGGTTAAAAATAACATGGATCGATTGCAAATTCATTAACAATTCAAATGATGTGATTCCTACAGTAATATTCAATTCAATGCATTTGTAACATCAGTTTTTGTCCCCCTAGAGCCCCTATATATTTTCACTTGACCGCCGCCATTTTTATGTAAACAATATATTTGGGGCAAACTTGCTTGTCTTTTCATGTATATTCCGGTTTGGGTGTTTCATTTGTCACTGATGAGCCATGGTACTTGAAATGTTTGTGTACAATCTAAGGAATAATGACCTATGAAAATGATTTTGCAGAGTTTTCATTTTCCAAACAATAAACATTTTGATAAATTTTAGAATCTCTGAATTTCTATGAATATATTACCATTTCAGTAAAATTTAAATGTCAATTATCAGAAAAATGTCCATTTTATCAAATAGACATCATAGTTTTTATTTTATTTTCATTCTGAGGTTTTTAATGCATTATCGAGAACTGGTCAATTTGTTTTCAAATTTGGCATATTTTTAGTACCTGAATCAAGCATGCCCCAAGGTGACATCATGATAGGAATTAAACAACCAATCAGGTCCTTTTATTTCAAATTAGGTCAACTATGATCAAACAAAAGGTCATGAATCAGTTTGCACGATTATGTCAGTAAACAGTAAAAACCAGTGTTAAATTATCGAGCACTGGTCAGTAGAGTCTAGTTATAAAAGGGTATACACCATCTTGAAATTATAATGTTTACAATTAAATTGAGAAGTATCATATCAACAGAAATATATAATTATCCTCAATTGAGTTAGAATAAATACAAGTCTGCTAAAAGAGGGATGAAAGATACCAGAGAGACAGTCAAACTCATTAATTGAATAATACTGACAACGCCATGGCTCAAATGAAAAAGACAAACAGACAAACAATAGAACGCATGACACAACAAAAAAAACTAAAGAATAAGCATCACGAACTCTACCAAAAAATAGGTGTGATTTCAGGTGCTCCGGAAGGGTAAGCAGATCTTGCTCCCCATGTGGCACCCGTCGTACCGCGTGTTGCTCATGTTATAACAAATCCGGTAAATAGTCTAATTCGGTAGGTCACATTCATGAAAGGGATATTCGACATATAATATGACATATAATATGACCCTCCCCTAAATGCCACTGAATATATCTCTATTGACACTTTCTTAGCATGAAACATTACCTAGTCATATAATATCCCGTGCCTCTTGTGAAAACAAAAAAAATGTCTTTAATTATCCTTTCTTTACTTAAACTGCTGATATGATAAAAGAAATTAATATTAAAAATAATAAATTGCCTTTTGTATGCAGTAAATGGCATGGTGAGCGACAATTGACTAAATATATCCTCTTCTTATAATAAACCTTAAAATAGAATGATTTGTTTTTTAATGTAAAGCAAACTTTGCTGATAAAATAAGGGTTTTGATGGTCACTTCAAAATTTGTTGATAGGTATTTCCGTTTTTTTTTTATCTATGAGTTTGACTGTCCCTTTGGTATATTTCTCCTTTCCTTTATCGATTAACAATATCATCAAACAGATACTGGAAATGTAGTAGGAGTGCATATGCAATGAGACATAAAGGCAACAGTAGTATACCGCTGTTCAAAACTCATAAATCCATGGACAAAAAACTAAATCGGGGTAACAAACCAAAACCGAGCGACACGCATTAAATATAAGAGGAGAACAACGACACAACACCGAAACGCAACACACACAGAAACAGACTAATCATCAGACAAAACACCACGAGAATAACAAATGTAACATGAAAACCAAATACATGAATTTGGGATAGACAAGTACCGTGCCACGTCTTGACAACTCTCTATCCAAGTTATAATTTGTAAAATAAACATTACAAGACATGATTCTGATTTATAAGATACTAGTAGTCTTTTTAATCAGATTAGAGTTAACGCGAACGTCGCGTTTTGAGATTTAAAGGTTTTAACGTGTAATTATGTAGATTGACATACATATGTTATAATAATTTATCTGATAAAGATTTGAAAATGACTTGTTCTGTATTTAGATATGTACCAGGACGAACTTATTACTTATTCTCTATTGAGATATTTACTAGGACGATCTAAATAAACCTTTGCTGTACTAAGATATATACCAGGACGAACAGAGCACTTATTCTGTACTAAGACATGTACCAGGAAGACCTACAGCTGTAAGTACAGAAATGTAAAGCTTTGAAACATTCAGTTTTAACACTTATGATGCATGTATAGAATGAAATGTTGTTTTCAGATTAAGGAAGTTGGCATATTTCGTTAAACAAATAGAAAAGAAAATAGAGCATCAGACAACTATCAATCTGTTATGAGACAGACTGTCTCAATTGAAAATATGAGTATTTGTTAATTTAGTCTTGCTAATAATTTTGGTAATGTATAATTTACAGGTTTATCTATGTATTATAGTTTTAAGCAATATGTTCACATTGTAATCAAAAAGCAATTACTCCAAAAAGAAGTCGTCTGGCAATTATGGGAACCTTGGACATTTTTTTTATAAACATCATACCAAAATTATGATTGGGAGAAACTTTGATTAAATTTAGTAAGTGGTTTCAGAGGGGGAGATTTTGATAAGATATTCATCAAAAAGTAAAATATGGTAAAAAATCGTGTTGAAAGGTCAATAAGGAGTCGACTGACTTCTTTAGATATATTGTCTTCCTGATATTTGTGTATGATTAAAGCTTCTTTCACGTCCCATTTATGGGCATTATGTTTTCTGGTCTGTACGTCCGTCCGTTTCTTCGTTCGATCGTTCGATCGTCCGTTAACCAGTTCGTACGTTTTATCATCAAACTAAAGAATAAGCATCACGAACTCTACCAAAAAATAGGTGTGATTTCAGGTGCTCCGGAAGGGTAAGCAGATCTTGCTCCCCATGTGGCACCCGTCGTACCGCGTGTTGCTCATGTTATAACAAATCCGGTAAATAGTCTAATTCGGTAGGTCACATTCATGAAAGGGATATTCGACATATAATATGACATATAATATGACCCTCCCCTAAATGCCACTGAATATATCTCTATTGACACTTTCTTAGCATGAAACATTACCTAGTCATATAATATCCCGTGCCTCTTGTGAAAACAAAAAAAATGTCTTTAATTACCCTTTCTTTACTTAAACTGTTGATATGATAAAAGAAATTAATATTAAAAATAATAAATTGCCTTTTGTATGCAGTAAATGGCATGGTGAGCGACAATTGACTAAATAGATCCTCTTCTTATAATAAACCTTAAAATAGAATGATTTGTTTTTTAATGTAAAGCAAACTTTGCTGATAAAATAAGGGTTTTGATGGTCACTTCAAAATTTGTTGATAGGTATTTCCGTTTTTTTTTATCTATGAGTTTGACTGTCCCTTTGGTATATTTCTCCTTTCCTTTATCGATAAACAATATCATCAAACAGATACTGGAAATGTAGTAGGAGTGCATATGCAATGAGACATAAAGGCAACAGTAGTATACCGCTGTTCAAAACTCATAAATCCATGGACAAAAAACTAAATCGGGGTAACAAACCAAAACCGAGCGACACGCATTAAATATAAGAGGAGAACAACGACACAACACCGAAACGCAACACACACAGAAACAGACTAATCATCAGACAAAACACCACGAGAATAACAAATGTAACATGAAAACCAAATACATGAATTTGGGATAGACAAGTACCGTGCCACGTCTTGACAACTCTCTATCCAAGTTATAATTTGTAAAATAAACATTACAAGACATGATTCTGATTTATAAGATACTAGTAGTCTTTTTAATCAGATTAGAGTTAACGCGAACGTCGCGTTTTGAGATTTAAAGGTTTTAACGTGTAATTATGTAGATTGACATACATATGTTATAATAATTTATCTGATAAAGATTTGAAAATGACTTGTTCTGTATTTAGATATGTACCAGGACGAACTTATTACTTATTCTCTATTGAGATATTTACTAGGACGATCTAAATAAACCTTTGCTGTACTAAGATATATACCAGGACGAACAGAGCACTTATTCTGTACTAAGACATGTACCAGGAAGACCTACAGCTGTAAGTACAGAAATGTAAAGCTTTGAAACATTCAGTTTTAACACTAATGATGCATGTATAGAATGAAATGTTGTTTTCAGATTAAGGAAGTTGGCATATTTCGTTAAACAAATAGAAAAGAAAATAGAGCATCAGACAACTATCAATCTGTTATGAGACAGACTGTCTCAATTGAAAATATGAGTATTTGTTAATTTTGTCTTGCTAATAATTTTGGTAATGTATAATTTACAGGTTTATCTATGTATTATAGTTTTAAGCAATATGTTCACATTGTAATCAAAAAGCAATTACTCCAAAAAGAAGTCGTCTGGCAATTATGGGAACCTTGGACATTTTTTTTATAAACATCATACCAAAATTATGATTGGGAGAAACTTTGATTAAATTTAGTAAGTGGTTTCAGAGGGGGAGATTTTGATAAGATATTCATCAAAAAGTAAAATATGGTAAAAAATCGTGTTGAAAGGTCAATAAGGAGTCGACTGACTTCTTTAGATATATTGTCTTCCTGATATTTGTGTATGATTAAAGCTTCTTTCACGTCCCATTTATGGGCATTATGTTTTCTGGTCTGTACGTCCGTCCGTTTCTTCGTTCGATCGTTCGATCGTCCGTTAACCAGTTCGTACGTTCGTCCCACCTCAGGTAAGATAACAATAAAAGGGAAATAATTTTAAAGCGGATGATGAATTCCTACAAATGCAATTTGAAACGTTGGGGAGGGGGCTTTCAAAACAATATTCAATTGAGTAGAAAAATAAAGATGTCAAGTATATACATTTGATAATGAAACAACCATATCGTATATTGCGTTTGATTCAACTTTTTACTGTAGAATCTGCATCTATTATTTCATTATTTTATCCTTCACGTCGGAAGCCTAACGTGAGGAAATATGGTTTGTAACAAATACGCAGAATATATTAACACGTTATAGAGTATGAAAACTTATTATCTTATTTTCTGAATAATCATAAATGACAAGAAAAGGTTTCTCGCTTGCAAATTAATGTAGAAATAACGAACATGTTTTTAGACATGAAAATAGCATAGTATGATCGATTGTGTGTTTCCTGAGGCAAGTTTTTATCAGGTTCATGATATCAAATCATGTAACTAAAAGTTGTTAACTGCACAATCAAATAGTTTAAGATAGAATACTACTTATCCATATCTTTATAGTTAGAAAAGGTCAACAACATTTGCAAATGAAGTACATAAATTAATTGAGTAGCAAACAATTGACAAAAAGATTGAATAGTCCTCAATTGAATTCAAATAAATACAAGACTGCCAAATTGACATGTTATATTACCCCCCCCCCCCCTTAACACCATAAAAAGTGTCGCTATAGAATTTTTCTTTAGTTAAGGGGGCTAGCGGGTCTAAATCAAATTTTTTATTTAATATAAGATTTCTCTATATTTTTCTATAAACGAACTTAATAAGGCCGTTTGTTTTCTCGTTTGAATTGTTTTACATTTTCTTATCGGGGCCTTTTATAGCTGACTATGCGGTAAAGGCTTTGCTCATTGTTGAAGACCGTACGGTGACCTATAGTCATCATACCACATCTTCTTTTTTATATTTTATCTTATACTTAATAGAAAAATGAAATAAACAAATGGGGTCACTGTTCATTTACGCTCACAATCTGCCTTCAAAAGAAGCAAATATTTTTGTTAATGTCCTTTTTTCTGTTCAACTAGTCACATGCTAGTAGGAGAAATAGCAGTAATATCGAAATAAAAAAGAACGAAATTACAATTATTTAGTTTATGTACAGCTTATTCGATAACAAAAATGAAAAGGTCACCGATGAATTAAAAAAGTATTTCAATTTTAATGCCAAAAATAGCAGTTTACCCTCAAACGGAGATAATTTGGAGTTTTTTCAATGATATCTACATTTTAAAAGTCAACTGGGGCAAACACGAATTGATTTTTTTGAATGAGTGTACCATATGATAAAGTAACAACTACTGAATATAATTAATACAGTTTGTAATGAAAAATAAATGTTCAATTTTTTCTGAAAACCTTATATTCGCGAGCCTCCTTTAAAACATCAACTACTGATGTGGGTCCTACTTCTAGGCCCCATAAAACAGTGTCTCTATCGATCTTAAGCTTTCTTTTGCATATAACATTACCTGCAAATATGACATTGCCTTACTGCCCCTAGTCACAATAGAAAATCAGGTGATCCGCAGGACGAAGCTTTATACGACTGCAGAGTTCGAACTCTGAACACTTGGGGCAAGTATGGACACAACATTCAAGCTTGATAAATCTCTGAATTTGGATTGTGATTAAATAGTTGACACAATATAGGTTTCTGACACAGAACGAATGTGGTCTAAGAACTTAAACTTAAAAATTTATTAAATTGGACATTTACTTATTATAATTATGGTCCAATATTCAAAATCTAAATACATGGTTATATTCAGCATATTATAGAACCCAATAATTTAATTTTAGATGAAATAAAATAATGTTCAATTTTACACCATTTAGACCTCAATGTTGACCAATTTGATAACCAGGCCCAAGTATTAAAACTCTAAATACGTGGTTAGATTCAGCATATTGAAGAACCCCATATCTTCAATTTTTGTTGAAATCAAACAAATTTTAATTTTTGGACCTCGATGACCAACTTGAAAACTGGGCCATAATCAAAAATCTAAGTACATGTTAAGATTCAGCATGTCAAACAACCCCAATAATTCAACTTTTGTTAAAATCAAACTAAGTTTAATTCTTGACCCTTTGGACCTTAATAGAGACCAATTTGAAAACAGGACAAAAAATGAAGAATCTAAATACACGGTTAGATAAGGCATATCATTTTTTGATGAATCGAACGCAGTTTAATTTTGGACCCTTCTGCCCCTTTTTTCCTAAACTGATGGGACCAAAACTCCAAAAATCAATCCCAACCTATATTTTTTTAAATAATTTTGTTATAAGGTACTTGTATAGAGTTATGGGAACGGAAATATTTGTTTCAAAAATCATAGTACGAGAACAGAAGTGAAATTTTATAGTCATATCAAATGCTTATTAAAATTGGTATGTATTAAAAATAGAGAGACGAGATATAACACTAAATAAGTAAAAATAATTGGTATGTTTTTGTCACTTTTTGAAACCGATAGATTGCATATAATCGCTTATATCCATTTCATTTGTGCTTTGGATGATACGTGTCGTCTCATTGGCATTTATCCCACATTTCCTTATTTTTATATTAAAGAGAATGGAGGAATAATTGCTATTGGTTGATCAAGGCTACACAAATTAAATAACATATACAATTTGATTTTAGTTTATTTCTTTTTTTCGCCAAGGATAAGAAATAGTCTTCCATTGGAAAATAACAAAGACTACATACACTTCTATGGACAGGTTTGCTGAAAGTAAAAAAAAAAAACGTGATATATATATTTTCAATCTCAAAATTGTTCTAAATAATAACGATGTTCTTATCCCAAGTAGAAAACCCTAGCCGTATTTGGCACAACCTTTTTAAACTTTTGATCCTCAGTGCTGTACAATTTTATGCTTGTTTTGACTTTCGAACTTTTATATCTGGGCGGCACTGGTAAGTCTTGTGTGGACGAGGCGTGCTTCCAGCGTTTTGCATTTTAAACTTGGAGGCTATTGTTAGCTATTATTCATGTTTGTCTTTGTCTAATATGTTCTCCTTTTAATTTGTATTATAGTTCTGTAATTGTATGTTGTCATTTTAGTATTATAGTTAGCATTGACATTAAAGCTGGAGGTTTGGCATGCCACAAAACCAGGTTCAACCCATAATTTTTGTCTTTTAAAATGTCCTATACCAAGTCAGGAACATGGCCATTGTTATATTATCGATTGTATGTTGTCATTTTAGTATTATAGTTAGCATTGACATTAAAGCTGGAGGTTTGGCATGCCACAAAACCAGGTTCAACCCATAATTTTTGTCTTTTAAAATGTCCTATACCAAGTCAGGAACATGGCCATTGTTATATTATAGTTCGTTTCTGTGTGTGTAACATTTTAACGTTGGGTTTCCGTTTTGTCGTTTGTTTTCTCTTATATTTGAGTGTGAATTCACATTACTATAAGATGTGTCACGGTACTTTTCTATCCCAAATTCATGTATTTGGTTTTGATGTTATCTTTGTTATTCTCATCCGATTTAGTCTAATGGTTATTCAGTTTCTCAGTTAGTTTCATTTTAATGTTGTGTCGTTGTTCTCCTCTTATGTTTAATGCGTTTCCCTCAGTTTTAGTTTGTTACGCCAATTTTGTTTTTTGTCCATCGATTTACGAGTTTGAACAGCGGGATACTACTGTTGCCTTTATCTAAGCTAAAATAAAAACATATGTTACATAAGCTCATATGAATAAACTGAAATGAAATGTTTAAAAATATTTAACCAATATAGTCAAAAGTAAATTTGTTGATACTTTTTCTAGAAAAAAGAATTTAAAAGGTTTTTTTCTGAATCATTCAGACAAATACAGAACATTCATTACCATGATCAATATGACGGGTGTCATTTGTCGAGCAGGAATTGCTTACTCTTTAGTTACAATTCCGTTATGCCTGTTTGCTTGCTTTTTGCTTGTTTGTTTATTTTTATGTAACAGTAGGGGTTGGAGAAGTTCTTTGTAGCTGATAGACAGTTGTTTTTGTTGTTGTTAGTTTTTGTGTTTTTTTGCCATGGTTTCGTCTGTTTCTTTTCGACATATTTAACAATAAACTGCGTTTGGAATAACCGAATTTCCAGTTATTTTTATATTCACCGATTCAAAATACCAAAGCCTGCAAAGTTTTAATCATGGAGAGATTTATTGGTCAAATGTTAATTTCCTTTTGAGATTCAAATTATTGAACAGCTAGTAAATGTTATATTAGTGTTTAGCATTCTTCAGTTGAAGATAGGTACTGTCGTAAGTTTTATATTAACTTATTATACTCACTTCAGCTAAGAATTTCAGACCAAAAAAAGTAAGATATCGTTACCAATTCAATACTGTAAATTCAGAAATTATTGCAATGTTTTCATTATTGAGAAAAATATGACAGGGTTATCATCGCAATAAATAAACCTACATTTAGATTTTTTTTCTTTGAATCCAACAGGAATTTTCTGAATATCGCAAAAATTTAAATATCATTTAAGTCTAAAATGACAAATTCGCAATAATAAATGCACGCAATGATTTCTGAATTAACAGTAATCTTTACAATGTTCCCGCTTCGTTTACAATATTACACTGATAGTGATTATTTGTTTTGCACGAACTTTAGTATAAATGTACACGAGTAATCTTCCTCCAGCATGTTTAAAAAGAAACAAAAGATATGTTCAATATTAGAAATGAAAATCAAAAGAATGTTCATACTAACCCTTGGCAATTCGCAAATATATCGATATGTGCTATAACAGTCATCCAAATCCCAGTTCCACAAATTTGAATCTGGATCCAATTCTATTTCAACACAGTCTTCGTTATCGTTACCCTCTGCTGAAAAAATGAAAAACAAAATTTGTTTATATAAGTGTTTAATAACGTACAGAAATACACAATTGAATTACAGAAAAAACATGGGTCTCAAGTACACGGATGTCTCACTCACAAAACATTTTCTATGTACAGGGGACCATGAAATTGGAGTAAAAACTCTAATTTGGCATCACATGAGAAAGATCATATCAAAGAGTACATGTGTGCTAAGTTTCAAGTTGATTAAACTTCTACTTCATCAAAATCTATCTTGATCAAAACCTTTAGTTTGATTTGGGACAGACGAACGAACGGTACGACGGACGAACGGACGAACGGGCGCACAAACGCGAAGCTGTCAACCAACTTATATTCGCGAGTGATTTATTTTAGCGAGTAGAAATACATAGTGAATATAAATCGTCGCGAATTTGTTCAAATTAGACTTAAACTCATGAAGTAATTTTAGAATCGACAAATTGGATCGCTGCGAAATGGAATAGAATAGGCTAAACGCGAAATAAAGTATCCGCGAAATAAGTTGATTTACAGTATTAGAAAGGACAACTTGAATCGACGTTTTATAGTCACAATAACGAATGGTTTGACATTTTTGTATTTCAACTCACTGTCACCATGTATGGTTTTATTATTGTTTTACCCAAGGCACTGATGGCCCTAAATTGCATCCAAACTGTTTGATCCATTGCCAATAGTCCATTTGCTAATTACCAATTTGATGCTATTATTACACACTTTTTAAAACAAATTCCTTCCCTTTGTCAATCGTAGACTGGTTCCATACCAGACAAGATGTCCTTTTGCCAATGCAAAGCATGATAAATTAAAAGTGATGTAACGGCGGTTTAACTAATTTTTCATGAAAAAAAATTCTGATGTCAAAAGTATTTAGCTAAACAACAAATTGATGTAATTTAAAGATTTTAAAACCTTATAGATTACTCACATTACGCACAGGTAAATTTGCTTTGTCTGCTAGTTCTCCATTGTAAATAAAAAATAATGTCCGTCATAAGGGAGACAACCAAATTAGGGATCTCTAATTACAGGGTCAATATCGGGAATTGGCAAATAGCCTATTGTAAACGGATAGTGCGGCTTGCATACGAAATAATACGGCAGTACTATGATGAAGATTTTCCCTCGCCATACGTTCATTAGTAAATTATAAATCAGTAAACTTGTTCGTTGTTGTTTTCTTTTAGTTTCTTTTTGTGAATCTACTGGCATTTAAAGTTCTTTTGTTATTTTAGGTAAACTGATCGTTTTTCTAGTCTGGTGACTATTTAAGACTGCTTGCTGTTGAAGACATAATGTAGATTTCAGTACGTCTACTATTTTTGTCTAAGTGGGTCATTATTTATTTGACATACATGTATATCTTTCATCTTTTTCATTTATATATCATAAACTCTAACTCTTTTGAGTTTTTCTTCATAAGTGTTGAATTATTCCTTGATTACACATCCAATAACCTCGGGCAATAAATCTTAGAAACAAAAAATTTTAAACTACATAATTTTTGAAGCTGAAACTCACCTTCTCCAAATGGAACTTTATCATTCAAATAAACACCATTGTCAACGACAAATACAAAATTTTTGTCATGAGTAGGACTATGTGCGCCAGTCCATATATCTACGTCACTTGCTTAAGAAGAATAGAAGCATTATTATTAGCGTAGGAATATTATTTATACAATTCAGCTACACAATATAGAGTTATAAGAAATACGAATTAATTCGACACTACATAAGTTTTCACCCACACAGTTGTGTAAATCGATACCCTTCAACTTAAATTCTTTAGCCAGCCTACAACTAAAATTCAAGGTCATCAAATTATTTTGAGTTTCAGAGGTGAGGAAACAAATATCAATGCATCTTTTAACAAAAATATGTATGGTACGACATGAAATAAATATCAGTTCAATAACTTTCAGTTCTAGAATTTCTATATTATTAGAATCAGTTTAGAAGTACGCCATTTTGTTTTAAACCGGAAGAGACTTTGATAAAACTGGAAGTGGTTCATTATCTCCGGTTTAAAACCAAATGGCGTACTTCTAAACTGATTCTAATAATATAAAGTTTCCATATGCTTTTGTTTAAATATCGATTGCATTTCTGTTAATATTGGCCAAGCAATTTCCCATAGAAACTCCTGTAACGGCTAAAATTGAACCACTTTTACTATGAAGTTTTGAAAAAAAAATATCTTTCTAGAATTGATAGTTCACATGCACTACAATTGTTTGAAACAAAAACAGATGTCGTTATTCATGAGGCGATTCACAATTTACCATGGGGGTTTCCTTGTTTATTTACCATGTTAACATTGGAAGATAGATAAGAAATTCGACACAAAAGTACGCCATAAGATCACCATCAGTATACAGAAAAGACGAAAATGGCATCGGATGCAGATACCCAACAAACTGAGTCGGAACCTTGACCAGAATTTGATTCAAAAAACTGACTCAGATTATGATAGTTTCATTTTTTGCAAACCACTCCTTTTTTCTCAATCGACATCCCAAAAAAATAACACATGAATTAATGTGGTTCAATTCCTATCTGCAGATCCAACATTATTTTTGATTTGGGAATTTAGTCATTTCAAAGCAAAATTTAAAAAAAAATCGGTACTTAATTTTGACTAACAACTATTCCTAGTATTTAACAAAGGTTCGTGACACTTCCTTTATAGTTGCCCTATTTCGCCTTTGGCTAAGTATAAAAAAAGGGACGAAAGATACAAAAGGGATAGTCAGAATAAACAACACGAACCCCCACCAAAAACTATAAGATACCTCGATTCGAGCATAAAAACAGAAACATTAAACAGAGAAGAAACATTTCAAAGGGGTAACCTTATTCGGAAGTCCATGATCTCTCTATCTTTTACGTTATGCTGGCAGTAAAATTGTTGACAAAAAGCTATGTGCCTCGATGCCTGTATTTAAATAATATATAAAAGATTTGTATTCATTTTTACATAGAATAAGTATGTGAGAGTGCTTTGTCAATGAATACATTGCATTACCGATATTGTGTATCATCTGAAAATGAATTAAATAATCAATTATTTACTGATAACTCACCAAAACCAAATGTATTTCTTACAGCATCAGCTTCTTCTTTTGTATTGGGCCTCCATAGGTAGGCTCCTGCTGTCGAGGAACATATCTTCTACAATTTACAACAAGACACGTGTGCAGTCTCCACATTTAAACTTATTTCTACATACAACAACCAATAATATCTTATGTTTTGCCGCAAGGGAGTTCACTTCTCAGTTTCAAAGTAATTAACTTTTCAAAACACAAGTTTATATTCATAGGGGATTATTAAAGAAATCCGAAGAGCAAAAAAAATACATAGGTCACCGTGCTTGCTTTCGCGATATTACCGATTGAAATTTTGGCTGGAAAATATTCTCTCTTGACTTTTCATAGCTTTATCATTGACAAGTTGAAGTTCTAAAAAACTGTTGAAAAGTAATTAAAATTTCATTAGACTAAAACAAATGGCTTATCAATATACATGTAAAAGATTTACAAAAAGAAAAATGGGGGTCACCGGGTGAATTTTTTCAGTGCAATCAAATGAATAAAACCAGAGGGCCCGAGAACACAGTTATTTCGTAGTTCATTTCTTTTAGACAATAAATTCAAATTAAAAAAATCGCACCTGCTCTTTCTCAAAAATATTTTAACAGTGTAGTGTACTACCAGTGAGACAAATAATATCAAAATTATAGAAACTTCTCCCAGCTCTAACTCAAAATATTGACAATTCTGTGTTAAGGGGGTGTAAAATTCAGTTTGACAGCTTCAGACGTGATACAGTTTGCCCTTTTAGAACTGGACCAATTCACTACTTAACATACAGTTTCAGCACCCAATTTTTTTTGACATGTAATTACATCCCCCTACTTAATATTTCATGCATTTACTATAAAGAAATAAATGAAGAAAGTGTATTTAATAAAAGATGCAAGTTATACACTGTTTACACTAGGGACGATATTCGTAGACAACGAAAACCAAAGGACGATTACTGTGTCCTTGGACCAGAGGATTCCGAAAATCTGACAAGAAATCTAAAACATGACAAGCCATCTTCCTTAAATTGGAAAAGATTGATCAGCAATGCCGCAGCTTTTTACAACAGTATCGGTATTGCGAGTATTGCTTACAACATGTTTCGGTTATTATATTTTGTTTGACTAAACATAACTTCAAATGCATTGCTATAGTGATATTAACCTCCTTTGTCGTTTCATTTCCTTTGCAATAACCCGAATGGTTGAAACACTCAATATCGACATGAATGGCGGGAAAGTTGCTGAATTGTTCGTGTTGGCTTTAAAAAAATCATTACATTAATTCACTACAAAAACAAGAGTGGGTTGCTGATATTTATGTTTTTCAATTTATTCAAAGCGAATATTCTCTTATGTTTATTTACGTATTTTGTTTTCTATCGCTAAACATTGTCGCCAACATTGAAATGATAATAAATACAGGTTGATTTTTTTAAATGGAACCGAGTATGCATGGATTAGATTTTAAACATTTTTTCATTGATATCAAATTATTCTCTATTCATTCTTAATAATTCCAAAAATTGCATTCGTGGAACAGCATTTTCTAGATAAACATTGGGTTCGAGAAAGATTTTTGCTAAAAACTAATATGGAAAAGGATTTTATGCTAGGCGTAAGTGTTATATTTTTTGTTAAAACTCCGTCTGGACGAGAAACAGCTGTAAAAATAAACCAAATATAAATTAAAAACCAATTGTTCAAAGAACAATTGAAGGTCTTTCCACCAATAAGGATCTATTTTTATATGAAAATATTAAAATTCAGTTGAAAATGTCAGTTCCTATGGCTTAATGATGTATAAATATGAATTTCAAGCAAAGCTCAAAATCTAGAAAGTCCAATTAACCTATGACCTTGATCTCAATTTCAAGGTCATAAACCAAGGATCCTAAATCAAAAGACCCTAGGTCTGTATTATTTATGTTTCATGAGTAATATCACTTTATGCATAATTCTAAATATAAGAGGGGCAAAAACTCCCATCCAATCCACCCTTCCAATCAAAATTTCTAAGTAACGACATGTAGCAACTAACAATTTAGTAAAAATAATTTGTCAAAATCTTAGAAAGTTAATGAAAATAAGTGAAAATAAGCCAAAAATAAAAATTTAGAATTTTACCTTGACCTTTGACCTTGACCTAATTTTCATTTTTTGGGACCAAGGATCTTAAATCAAAAGACCCTAGGTCTCTATCACTTATGGTTTACTAGTTAGAAATGCATATCACTTATATCATAAATAAAAGGGGGGATAACTTTCATATGGAGTTAGCGAATAGCTTCGGTCAAAATGAAACAGAACATCCTGAGGATATAACGAGCGATTTGGGAAAATAAATTTGTCGGTTTCTTATACGGTTGCGAAGCATTAGTGATAACAAGAAAAACAGTGTTCGGGGAGATAACTCTTATTTGGGAAAGTATTCGGTTAAGCAGAGTTGGTTTCAAAAGCGTATAAAGTGTTCGATATCACATTTCAAAAATCTAAGCGACATCTTGCGAAACAAAAAAACAGCAAAGGAATAAAATTATGCGGAAGAAAAAAAAAAAATTAAAAACTAATTGTTCAGAGAACAATTGAAGGTCTTTCCACTGAAAACAATGTATTTTAATATGAAAGTTGTAAAATTAAGTTTAAAATGTCATTTCAATCGTCAACTATTGTACGCTGATTCCAGAAATATATGGTTTCTATACAATATTTTTTAAATAAGGGAGATAATTTGTTACTTCCGGTTTGAAAAAATGTTACTTCCGATAATATTTGAATATTTGATTGACACTGATTCCAAAAAGATCAGGTTCTATATACTTTGTTATTAATAAAGTACAAAAAATAGCTACTTCCGGTTTACACAAGGTCACTTCCGGTTGTTTTTATCAAGGTTAAATGGTTTGATAACTTTTGCCAAAAGTCTCATGGCTTTATCATGTATACATATGAGCTGAAAGCAAAGGTCAAAAACTAGAACGTCAAATTAATCTATGACCTTGAAATCAATTTCATGGTCATAAACCAAGGACCTCAAATCAAAAGACCATAAGTCTTATTTATAGTTGGTTAATGAGTTATATCACCATACGCGTATTACCAAATATCTAAGCGACATATTGCGAAACAAATGTTTATCGCAAGCACAAAATTAGGCGGAAGAAAAAAAAATTAAATTAAAAACCAATTGTTCAGAGAACAATTGAAGGTCTTTCCACTAGTAAAGATCTATTTTGATATTGATATAGTAAAAATCAGTTAATAATATTAGTTCCTATGGCTTTATGATGTATTTATATGAATTTAAAGAGAAGGTCAAAATCTAGAACGTCCTATTAACCTATGACCTTAGCCTCAATTTCAAGGTCGCAAACCAAAGACCTCAAATCAAAAGTCTTATTTATAGTTGGTTAATGAGTTATATCACCATACGCGTATTTTTTAATACAAGAGGGGAGAAAACTCCCTTTTACGTTCAACGTACCCTGCAATCAATATTTGCGTGTAAAGACATGTCGCAACAAACAATTTAAGTAAAATAGTTTGTCGTTATCTTATACAGTTTCTGGAAATAAGAGAGAATAAGCCAAATTCAAAAATTAGAATATGAACTTGACCTTTGACCTAGACCTAATTTTCATTTTTTTGGACCAAGGACCTCAAATCAAAAGATCCTAGGTCTCTAGCACTTATGGTTTACAAGATAGAAATGCATATCACTTATATCAAATGCATAAGGGGAAATAACTCTCATATGGAGCGTTCATATCACTTATGTCAAAATAGGACAAATCATGCCAAGGATATAATGAGCAATTTTGTAAAATAAATTTGTCATAATATTTAACAGTTGCGAAGGAGTTGCGCTCACAAGGAAAACAGTGTTTGGGGAGATAACTCCTACAAAGAAAAGTATTCGTTTACGCAGGCTAAATTTCAAAAGCGCATAAATTTTTCGATATCATATACCAAATATCTTAGCGACATATTGCGAAACAAATGTTTATCGCAAGAACAAAATTAGGCTGAAGAAAAAAAAATTAAAATTAAAAACCAATTGTTCTCTGAAGGTCTTTCCACTGAAAACAATGTTTTTTCATATAATAGTTGTAAAATTAAAATTAAAATGTCATTTCAATCGTCAACTGCTAGGTTATTGTGCGCTCATTCCAGAAATATATGGTTTCTATACAATATTTTTTTAAATAAGGGAGATAATTTGTTACTTCCGGTTTGAAAAATGTTACCTCCGATTATATTTGAATATTTAATTGACACTGATTCCAAAAAGATCTATATACTTTTTTTATTAATAAAGTACAAAAAATAGCTACTTCCGGTTTACACAAGGTCACTTCCGGTTGTTTTTTTCAAGGTTAAATGGTTTGATACCTTTCGCCAAAAGTCTCATGGCTATATCATGTATACCTGCTGAAAGCAAAGGTCAAAAACTAGAACGTCAAATTAATCTATGACCTTGAGATCAACTTCAAGGTCATAAACCAAGGACCTCAAATCAAAAGACCATAGGTCTTAATTATAGTTGGTTAATCTCCCCAAAAGAGGCGTGGCTTGTATTTACAAAAAGCAACCTTGAACATTCAAAATACACTGACATTATAATTTCAATTTCACATTAATAACATTCGTTATCATCCTATTTAAACAAAAGCCTACTGTTATTAAATCTGAAACAACATAAAACATACTCACCTGAGCATTACCCCACGTTTGTTCAGTGTCTCCATCACTGTAGAAGTAACAACTAGTTCTAGCAGATTCGTCATTTAAAAGCCTATATCCTCCAGGGCAATTTGTTGGAACACAGGGTGCTGTTCAAATGACATAAAAAGAATTTTATTATTCAAATGACCAGCAACAACATAATGTTAAATTGGTACATAAAGAAACATTAATGTAAAATATACCAAATACACATGATGCACATGATGCCAAATAAATTTAATTGAATATCTTTCACATGTAAAAACTCTTTAATGTGAGATAAAACATGGAACGAAGATGTCAAAGACAAAAAAAAGATGTATCTACCCCCCACCCCCCCCCCCCAAAAAAAAAGGCAAACTTATTTAAAAATTAAAGAGGAACGGCTAGTTTGACATGAAGAGACGTATAATTTTAATATCTAAGAGCCAACTGTATTGACTAATGTCATTTAAGAAACCAGTGAAGAAGTGGCGAATGACTTTTTTTACGTTTTTGGTGCCAGTTATGAACCGGAAGTCACTTTTCTGTAATAATGGATAGCCCATCGTACTTAAGGACATGGAATTAACTATTTATCCCAACATACATTGGACTAAACCTACAACACAGCTTTCAAAGGATTCACGAAGTGTAGGTAGTTTGATATGAAGCCGTTTGTAAAATGAGCGGTGGCCATCTTGACAATATAAAAAAATAATTAATGGCCAGCGGCTCTTTTTTATTTATTATAATTTATTCTACCTTTGTACCGAATTGTAAGCTTGTATCACGTTTCGCAAAATTATAATCTCCAGCTTAGTAATCACAAGCAGTCATCATTCTTGGTTTGTCGTTGGCTAAAACTGCAATTTGATATCTCCACAAAATTTCCGAAGATAAAGGTTCATTGAACATTGATACTTACCTGGTGCAGGTGCAGGTGTCGGTGCAGGTGTTGGTGCAGGTGTTGGTGCAGGTGCTGGTGGAGCTGCCGGAACAATTATTTTCACATCGGGTCTTGGTGCAACAGGTCTTGGCACAACACTTGGTCCACTAGTTACAGTACTTTGCATAGTCAACATTCCTATTGCCACCAAGAGTATTGCAATCGACACAAAAGGGGTGGGAAGAAACCCAAAACCTAATCCTGTGTTTAACCCACTATCACCTACTAAATTAAATCTGGTTTATGTAAATGAAAAATAAATGATTTATTTACGAAACGCATGATCTTTGTATTTGATAGAATCTAAGTTTGCCTTTGGCGAATTAGTTTGTCATATTTTTCACATTTGCAAACAAAATGACAGTTAAGCTTTTATTTATAAAATTAAAATATATAATAGAAAAAATGAAAAAAAAGACATTTAAAATATAATTTGAAATCAGCGGTTGAAGTCGACTGCTATTTATCATTTGTAAATATGAAAGATCGAAAGGCTTAAAGTTTCTCGTTTGGAGTCCAATAAGCTGGAAATAGAGACTTTAAGAACCTTATAGAAACAAACAGATTTAAGTTCTTAATAATTGTTACGTTATATATGTTGTCTTTTCGTCTTTCTGTTTCTTTGATTGTTTGTGTCTTAGGGCGATCTTGGAAGCCAAACATATCCAACGTGTGTACACATATGTTATGATTCCCAGATACAAGAGGGCCGAGAAACTAAAGCATAAGGCATTACATGCTTGTCAAAAATAACCTTAAGTACCTAAGTGCAACGAAAGAGAGAAAGGCAGGAGATATAAAATTGATATCCGAGCTCATCATTCAAAAACGAACTGAGAATGCCATGACAAAAAAATGATCAAAAAGACAAACAGCAGTTAATAGAAGAACGGAGTTGGATTTTCAGTTTCATGACATTACGGGATATATATCTGAAGACAGAATGGATATATGATGTTCAACATAGATTAACATGTTTGTGTTCATGACATCACGGAATATAGATCTGAGGACAGAACAGATATTTGAAGCTCGACATAGATTTACATATGAAAGATAGATTCTTTTTTTAGAATGAAACATAAAAAAAGATGTTTCATTTGGAGAAACAGCTAAAGATATTTTCAAACATACATTACTAGTATTAGATATGTTTTCAAGTCCCTTCAAACTGACATTTCTATATGAAGTTGTTTTTGTATTTCGTGTCTTTATACATCAATTCGAACACATAACAGATATACACGACTAGTCACATAATATCTATTCAGTTGTTTGCATTTTAAAAGGGTTATGTCTGTACCCAATGATCATGTATATGGTAAAGGTTTAAAAACACCTAGTATATATAAATGTTTACGTTTTATGATGCTACAGATACAATACGCGTAACATGGTAAATTACAGTAGTGACTTTCCACTGCTGGTGTAGTTTCAATTCAGCGAGGGTATCAGTATGCTGCACTTCTATTTTGACTTGAATTATCATTGATATGTTCATAATCATAAATTAACTGTTTACAAAACTTTGAATTTTTGAAATACTAGGACTTTTTTATTTGAGCGTTACTGATGCGTCTTTAATATACGAAACGTACTTCTTGTGCAAATAAAAAAAATCGATCCTGGGATCTATGATTTTCTATACATAGGTATAACGAGACAAGTTTCATAAATGTGAATCGTAAATAAACAATTTTACCTAATGGTCCACTGTCACTAATAAAAACAGTATCTGACCGCTGATCAAATGGATTCTGTTCCGGTATGATGATTGAACTAAAATTTCTTCGAACAAGGCATACCAGAATTATAATCAAATATAGCTGTAATTATAATTTGCATTATATATATATTGCATATCATCAATAATTATCAAATAAAGATAAGTGATTTAGAAATATATTTCAAGCTTTTCAATTGTCAATGCATCACCTTATATCCCACGAAATTCACAAAAGACATTGTTTATTGCGCTCTCAGTAACGGTGCATATAAAATGTCACATAAATAGGATACCCAAAATACAAGTAATGTTTTAAAAGTCATAGTCCTTGATCCAAGCAAAACCGGTATATGGAGTACATATCTTCCTGTGTATTCAATATTACAGGGTTTACATTTCCAATCATGATTTGGTTCATAGAGACTTACTGCTAAGCTTACATAAACTATCAAAACAAGAGTTTCAAGTGTTGAGATTGAAACCATCCCTTTTAAAATTCTACTAACACAATCACAAGCTGATTGACTCTTTTGGAAAACATGACTCTGTTTCACAGATAATGACTAAATGAGTTTTCCGCCTCTGTGTTAACAAAATCGTCATGTAAAACTATTTGTTATAAAGGCATTACAATTTAGAGGATGCGTAAATGACTCTATTGTTTTCTATGAATTATTTCTAACTTAATAAAAGATATGTATATATAAAATCAAATATGAACAAGTCTAAATTTGAAACAACGTTTAAACCTATGGTTACGTTGGACAAAAACCGCTTTTTTTTATACGTGTGCATGTAACAAACGTCATATTCATTTGGAGAAGACGTTACTAAGTTGAAAAACTTGTGTCTAATCCATTTGTCTCTTTTTAGAATAATAAAATATGTTTAAACTATTGAAGAGGGGTCTAAATACAACACAAACCACATTTTCCAAAAGCCCAAAAGAGTGAAAAAACAAATTTATAAAAACGCATTCCACTAGCAGGTCGACCAACCGATGTTCTTTACCCCCGCTGACTGCCAAATAAATATATCACAAAGTGTACTAAAATAGGTCTGTATATTAATTTTATACCAAGTAGAAAACAATAAACTTGCGGCAAAGATAGTAAACCACAACATGAGGTGCTATTTTTTACGCCATATCCGGATTTCGAGTCAAAATAGGATTAACGATGTATATGACCTGGAGGGAAAATATAATACAAGCCCAAACAAAATAAATATAAACAAGTCTAAATTGATAACTCCGTTCAAACACCACATACGGAATTCGACAATTAATGTCTCTTCAGTTATGTTACGGATCGAAACGTATTTGGAAGGCCATGTAATTTACCTCAATTTAGGATAGACTCTTGAATTTCAATAGAGTCAAAATAGGATGAACAGTTAAAATAAACAGGAGAGAAAATATACTACAAGCCCAAACGAAATATATATACAATAGTCGAAATTGGAAACAACGACAAATTTATGATTGCGTTGGATAAAAACCGCGATTTGTATTCGTGTGCATGTAACAAGTTTCGTTGTAGAGGCGTCTTAATACACCACAAACATGGATTTCTATATTTATCTTATACCAAGTAGAAAACAATAAACTTTTTATAGTCAAAGATGGTAAACTACAACATACAATCAAATATCTTCTTCGTTTTTGATCAAATCTGAAAGGAGTTGGGGTAACAAGGCCTTTATTTGGTCCAAATGATACAACAAATTTAGAAAATAAAAACAAATTTAACGTACCATGGTAACAAACCATGTGGAAATTAGTATAATCTGAAAAAATGTCAAATTATAAAAAAGTTTCCAATAAATTATTTGTTGTTCCTTGGCTGCGTACGATGTTTCCACAATTGAAACTATGTAAATCTGCATTAATTCTGTATTTTTCATTGTTTTCACGAAAACGGCACATAATATGACGTGACTGTGATTTCATCAGATAACAAATTTAAAGTTTTTCTTTGAAATTTCCCGACTCTTTACAGTTTCAAACACTATGTGCACATTTTAAAAAGTTGTCAAATATCTTATTTTCTTCGGCCAAAGCAGGCCTTAATACCCCTATTCCTTTAAATATACAAAGTTAGTATGTGCGGAAATTATTTCATAAGATTAACATATCTTACCCCAGAAAATGGATTTTGAAAATGTTTGATACAACAAACTAACAAACAAATAATTTATTAGAGTCTTACCTCTTTAAAACATTTAATATTGAACAGTATGTAATATTAACAGATCAATTTATAAAAAAAAAGCCGCTCTAAAACGCACCTTAAAATACATTTATATTACATCTATAACATATATCAATATATCTTAGGATAAAACACCATACTATTAAAAACAATTATAAACAAAATAAATAAACAACATTATATACACTTATTACGAGTATGTATAAAATACACTTTCTCTTATAAAGTACTTCATTGCAGATTTAGGCTGTAAGATTACAAACTCTGTCATCATGAAACTATTAAATTAATGATATAAATTAATAAACTAACCTTGTTATATTTCATCATCATTCTCTCAGGTCTGCGTTTTGGATAAAACATAGGAACAACTTCAATCTTAGTAATCACACATAAGCTAGAACACACCTTAAGGAGTTCAATTTGTTTGAAAATTAACCAATTGAATTGCGTTACTGGTGATAATTTAGACGTCCTACTGTGATCGATTTTAATTGCCAATGTCTGTATATTTGGACACCGCATGTCACTGCTACTAGCTATACATGCATGTTATGTTCAAACAGTAGGTAAAAAGTATTGAGTACACAAATGTTGGAGATATAATTGCAAGATTTTATAATGAATTATATGATGGTTATAATAAATAAAACCAAATCTACTTGTGATCACAATTTTTCGAATAGGACACACCTTTTTATAATAAAAAAAAAGACGAATAACGCAACTATGGCGTTCCATAATTTCATCTTGACAACCTATTTTGATTTTCAAATGCATTCAATGCAATGATGTCTGTTTATCTAGTCACCGCCTGTCACGGCTACTAGCTCTACATTCAATAGAAAACCACCATCGTATAATAGAAAACCACCTTCGTATAATAGAAAACTACATTCGTATAATAAAAAACCGTTATCTTATTGTATAAACCCACCTTCGTATAATAGAAAACCACCGTCGTATAATAAAAAAAGCACCTTCGTATAATATGTATAATACAAAAGCACCTTCGTATAATAAAAAAAAAACTTCTTATAATAGAAAAGTCAAATAAGTAAACGATAAGAGATGCTTGTAAATACACATAAAATTATGTTCCTCTTTATAGAGTCTTCAATTGATACATAAGATAAAAAATAAACAAAATATTTGTTTCAAAATTACTACGATTTCATTTTTATTTTATTTTATTAAATACGGTGACAGATCTTCACCATCTATAAACTTTAATCAAAGCACCAAAGTGCTGTAAAGGCAGTTAATTATATTTTGTGTGTATTGTTCGTCCAGTTATATCATTATCTTACAGATTCAGAGTTCTCTTGTACCTAGTTTATCTATGTTTACAACATTATTGTGACGTCATTCTATTGTTCACTTGTTCTTTATTTCAGTGATTAGACTATCAGTTACCTGTAAGAAACCATTATGTCACCTTTAGCTGTCCAATATTTTTTAAGAATAGCCCTCCTCTTTCTTAAAAATATTGGACAATTAAAGGTAGGATAACTGATTCTTACAGGTAATTGATAGTTCAATTCTCTAATTAAAAAAAGTAGTCATTACCCAAATTGTGTTCATCATGTAAACAAAAATACAACCAACGGAACAAATGACAATTAAAAAAAACTTTTTACTAAAGTCACCTTCTAATACAACATTAGTTTTAACACTTCTAAAACTTATATCACAGCCAATTTTCTCATGTTTTTGGTTGTCTCTTTTAGGACTAGTTCAATAAGTTGATTATGCTCGTTGTAAGTTTTGTTTTTGTTGCTTGTATGAATTTTTTTTCTTCAAAAGAGTAATCCTTGTCTGTCTTTAGGCTATCAACATTGACCTTTGGTGTTGCTCTTATTCTTTCTAAGATCATTTTCAACTACAATTGAATGAAAAAAAGCAATAAGTAATGCTTCTAAAGTTTGATATAGCATGCCGCAATACAAGGGTAATGAACAACCAAAACCTTATCCTGTATACATAGTGCGAATATAAAACTTCTTTCATGAACTAGAAGACTTTATTTTTTTTATAATTGATAGCATGATGTTATCTCTTCCTTCGATAATAATAATTATATATTTGAAATAAAATTGACTGCGATGCTTTCAGAAACAAGAAATAAATAGGCGAGGAATACATTGTAAAATTTAATTTATAACAACTTGCCTTTATTCGCTGCTTTGTAAGCCATACTGAATTAATGTATCTGAATAGATTTTAAATACACATTTGTTTTTAATGCAACACAATCACTGATAACGACATATCTTTCTTCGTTTTTACATTAAGAATATACTTATCCATTTTGGAACACAAACCGTATGTAAAGGTAATCACAAAAACTATATATGAGAGGAAAATATTAGTAGTCCTTTCTCTATTTTTTTTTAAGTTGAGCTACTGTTTAAAGGGACCCCCATGTAAAGAATCTTTATTCACAAAACAATTTACATACTTGATAAAAATAAAGATTTACTTGCTTTTTCTTTTGTTTTACCTCTTTCGACGTCTTAAACAATGTTTTAAGTACGATATAAGCCTCTTACAGTCCAACCTGGTTAATACTGAACAGGTCTTCGGTCTGTGGCCTTAGACCTGTCCAGAATTTTACTGAATGGACTGTTATCGGCTTGTATTCCTTACTTATAGTCCACTGTTCTTACAGTATATATGTTGTACCTCACCAGGGTACACAGTTTAAAGACTCACAATAACTTGTCCTTGTTAATATTAATAAACAATTCTTTATTATGTATAATATATATAATAAATTGAGAATGGAAATGGGGAATGTGTCAAAGAGACAACAACCCGACCATAGAAAAAACAACAGCAGAAGGTCACCAACAGGTCTTCAAAGTAGTGAGAAATTCCCGCACCCGGAGGCGTCCTTCAGCTGGCCCCTAAACAAATCTCTACTAGTTAAGTGATAATGAACGCCATCCAAATTGTACACAAGAAACTAAAATTAAAAAAATACAAGACTAACAAAGGCCAGATGCTCATGACTTGGGACTGGCGCAAAAATGCGGCGGGGTTAAACATATTTGCGAGATATCAAATCTCACCCTATACATCAAGCCAATGTAGAAAAGTAAAAGCATAACAATACGCACATTTAAAATTCAATTCAAGAGAAGTCCGAGTCTGATGTCAGAAGATATAACCAAAGCAAATAAACAAAATGACAATAATACATAAATAAAAACAGACTACTAGCAGTTAACAGACATGCCAGCTCCAGACTTCAATTAAACTGATTGAAAGATTATGATTTCATCATATGAATATCAGGCACAATCCTTCCCGTAAGGGGTTTAGTAATATATATAAGCATATTCAATGTCTCTAATCCTATCTTAAACCATGTTCGTAATTTCTATTTGCAAGCAAGAAACCTGTGCTTGTCATTTATGATAATCCAGAAAATAAAATATGTTTTCATACTCTATAACGTATTTATATATTCTGCGAGATATATTTGTTACGAACCATATTTCCTCATGTCAGGCTTTCGACACGAAGGGTAAATATCATACCATACGGTTGTTTTATTATCAAATAGATATACTTGAAATATTTTTTTTCCTACCAATATTGTTTCGAAAGCCCCTCCCCACTGTTTCATTCATGCTATGACAAAATTTGAATCATCGATAAATATGATCATTATCATAAATGGCCCTTGTAGGAATTCATTATCCGCTTTAAAATTATTTCCCTTTTATTGTTGTCTTTTCGACATGACCCCATAATTTTTTTTTCAAATATAGTACCATATTTGATACGAAGTTTTACCAGATGAGGCTGCGAAGGATTGTATCATCCACTTATTTTAGTTATATTCCTATTAAACAATTGTTTTTACTTGTATATATCTGAAAGATTGTTTAAGGTGTATCTTAAAAAGCCATATGTATAAGAACAGATGGTAAAGTTAATTAGCATTAAGATTATTTTGGTTTCAATTTTTTTAAGAGTTTTTCCATTGAAATATTTTTAATTATTTATCAAACTTTATCTTTGAAGCGGAAACATCAAACCTTCACCAACAATATAATGTTAATGTGACATTTCATTCGTATCCAAAGGTCAACGACAATAAGTGCAAAAATATATAAAGCTTAAATGTTAAGCTTGGATATTTAGAAAACGAGAAGAGATAGCTGGACCAACACAGCGTATAAAATGAAATAAGCACTTTCAGATTTTAATGGTTTCACTCTGAATTAGAAAGTTCTACATATCAATTGATATTGCTTTTTTTTATTAGGCTTTGCCAGATGAGGTAATGTGACATATCAAGTTAAACGTTTAAATGGCCTGTATTCAAAATGGAAAAACTCTACAACCCTTTCCATCCTTAACAGAATAAAAACAGTGTAAAAGTTGTAACTTCTAAGATAGTACGGCTATTGCATATCAAATAAAAGTCAATAAGGCGTGCCGTAGATTTCAAATACAATAGTTTTTGTCCCCAAAAATGGACTGAGGAAACCATTAAGGGAAAAATAAATTGTCTTAGAAAGTAGAGTTGTTTCATATCAAATGAAAGGTCATCAAGTAAACACTACAAATATCATTATTCCGATTTCAAACATTAATGTAGATAGTGTCTTCACGTTAAAAAAAGGAAAAAGTAAAGTGGTACCAAACACCTTCACCAAAATTAATTTGGCTCGTTTAATTTTCATAAAATTTTAACAAAGTATTTACTTTAACCCTTTGACAAACATGTAAAAATTTAAAAAAAAATTTGAACTAATCATTTCATCAGAAAAAATACACTGGTTATATAGCAGTTTGACAAACACTAATTTTGATCACTGAGAAGCTTAATATTGCCTCTACCACGCAATGTAATTTAAATGTTTATCTGATTTTATCTCCCTGCAGTGTTAGGTACCACCTTAAGAGGGTATTCTTGTCGTATATCAATTGAAAGGAGGTAAAAAGTACAAAAAAATATCCGACTGTATAAGGGGAAAATCCTTTTAATTGATTTATAAATAATTTGGTAGTTGTTTTTTTGTTTGGTTAATTCCGGATCCTTTCGGTTCCAATTTGTTTTTCTTAATTTTGTTATCATCTTTACATGCAGTAAGGTCAAATGAGATTTTATTACGTCGTTAACTTTTACTTAAAATGCTCTCCTCTGAAACTACTGAGGCAAAAATTAACTAAACTTTGTAACAACTATCATCAGGTGATTTAGTTTTAAATATGTGTCACATGACCCCGAAAGCCAAACAAGATAAACACTATGGCTAAAAATAGAAATATGGGGGTAAAATACAAGTTATGTTTTTAAAACCAAAATATGACAGTTTTGTATATTGTTTTGAGAACTGATATAGGAAGAGAAAATCTTATCTGAAGCGGGACGAACTGGCGAAAGGACAAACGACGAACGGACGGACGGACGTACAGACCAGAAAACATATGGCACATGAATGGGACATGAAAGAAGCTTTTACTATACACAAATATCAGGGAGACAATATATCTAAAGAAGTCAGACGACTCCTTATTGACCTTTTAACACGATCTTTTACCATATTTCACTTTTTGATGAATATCTTATCAAAATCTTCCCCTCTGAAACCACTTGCTAAATTTAATCGAAGTTTCTCTAAATCACCATTTTGGTATCTTGTTTAAAAAAAAATGTCCAATGTTCCCACAATTGCCAGACGACTTCTTCATGGAGTAATTGCTTTTTGATTACAATGTTAACATACTGCTCAAAACTATAATAGATAGATAAACATGTAAATTATACATAAACAAAATTATTAGCAAGACAAAATTCACAAATTCTCATATTTTCAATTGAGACAGTCTGTCTGATAACTGGTTGATATTTGACTGATGCTCTATTTTTGTATCTATTTGTGTAACGAAATATGCCAACTTCCTTTATCTGAAAACGACATTTCATGTTATACATGCATCATAAGTGTTAAAACTGAATGTTCCAAAGCTTTACATTTTTTTACCTACAGCTGTAGTTCTTCCTGGTACATGTCTTAGTACAGAATAAGTAGTTTGTTCGTCCTGGTACATATCTAAATACAGAATAAGTCATTTTCAAATCTATATAAGATAAATTATTACAACATATTCATGTCAATCAACATAATTACACGTTGAAACCTTTAAATCTGCAAACGCAATCTTCGCGTTAGCTCTAATCTGATTAAAAAGACTACTAGTATCTTATAAATCAGAATCATGTCTTGTAATGATTACTTTTACAAATTATAACTTGGATGGAGAGTTGTCTCATTGCATATGCACTCATACTACATTTCCATTATCTGTTTGATAATATTGTTTGTAATCGACAAAGGAAAAGAGAAATATACCAAAGGGACAGTCAAACTTATAGATCAAAAATAAACAGAACTAACCATCAACCAACTTTGAAGTGACCATCAAAACCGTAATTTTATCAGCAACATTTAAAGTTTGCTTTACATTAAAAAAAATCATTCTATTTTAAGGTTTATTATAAGAAAAAGATCTATTGATTAATTTAAATCATTTCATTCATCACATCAGCAGTTTATGTTATAAGTGAAGAAAGAGAATTAAGACAATATTTATGGTATAACAAGAGGCAGGGGTTATGTAAATAGATGATGTTTCAGGCAAAGCAAGTGTCAATAGAGACATATTCTGTGGCATTTAGGGGAGGGTCATATTATATGTAATATTATATATATTAAATATCCCTTTCATGCATGTGACCTACCGAATTTGACTATTTACCGGATTTGTTATAACATAAACGCGGTACGACGGATGACACATGTGGAGCAGGATCTGCTTACCATTCCGGAGCACCTGAAATCACCTCTTGTTTTTGGTAGAGTTCGTGTTGCTTATTCTTTAGGTTTTTTTTGTTGTGTCATGCGTACTATTGTTTGTCTGTTTGTCTTTTTTCATTTTTAGCCATGGCTTTGTCAGTTTATATTCAATATATGATTTTGACTGTCTCTCTGGTATATTTTCCGTCCCTCTTTTAGCAGACTTGTATTTATTCTTACTCAATTGAGGATAATTATATCTTTCTGTTGGTATGATACTACTAAATTTAATTGTAAAAATTATAATTTCAAGATGGTGTATCTTTTCTAACTATACATTGCAAATATGTGGCTTAGTAGTATTTTATTATAAAATATATTATTTGCATCTGACAATTATTTGTTACATGATTTCATTGCATGTTTACTTGCCTATAGCAACCAACGATAAATCATATTATGTACATGTAATTTTCATATCTTGAATTTGTCTGCAAGCATGTAACCGTTTCTTGTAATTCTTTATTATAAAGAAAATAAGATAACTGTTTTTTTATGGTTTTATAATTGGTTTCTGTTTTTCTACGTATTTTTCAAATGCCGTGTTTGTTTTATTTCAGGCTTTGCTTTTACCCGACCTCTTACAACACGGAATTAAAATTTCTAGTTTGGCATACAGTTGACTGCTTGAGATGCTAAATACTAATATATCTAAAGTTTATAAAACGACCGAATTATACTGATCGTTTCTTTTTTTCACAATGTAAATGAAATGAAAAAAAAAGTATTTTAAAGTTTTTCACACTCATCATTTTGGTATCTTGTTTTAAATAAATGTCATATGTCCAAACATAGCTGGTCGACAAAAAATGGGATAAAATTTATTGTATTGAAATTGCATTGCATAGAGACAATCTGCAAAGAGTTGAAATCATCAGAATGTTGCGGAGATCTGTCGTCTGCCTATTTACATCAAAAGTGTCCTATAACTCATTACAAGAGCAATTTTGAATCAATGTCTAATTCTAAAACTTCTTTCATTTTAACCTCAATACTTTGAAAACTATAACAGATAAAAAGATCTACATTTGAAATAATTGCTATGTGATTTCAACGTTAACCAATTGCTAACAATTATAATAGAAAGATATACATGTACACTATATATTACAAAAACCATCATCAAGAGAAGATCAACAAATATTTATTTTTTTGTTCAGACAGTTTGTCTGATAACTGATCGAATGTTGTCTGATGTACTATTTTCATTTCTATTGTGTAACGAAAATGGCATCTTTCTCAATATGAAAACGACACTTCATGTTAAACGTTTCATGAGTATTGAAAACTGATTGTTCTAAATCTTTACACTTTTTTACCTAGTTCGTCCTGGTACATATCTTAGTACAGCAAAAGTACTAAGTTTCTCCTGGTACATATCTAACTACAGAAAAAGCACTTTAATCGAGAATGGAAATGGGAAATGTGTCAAAGATACAACAACCAAACCATAGAATAGACAACAGCAGAAGGTCACCAATAGGTCTTCAATGCAGGGATAAATTCCCGCACCCGAGGCGTCTTTCAGCTGGCCCCTTTAAAAATATATATATACTAGTTCAGTGATAATGAACGCCATTCTAAACTCACAATTATACACAAGAAACTAAAATTAAAAATAATACAAGACTAACAAAGGTCAGAGGCTCCTGACTTCGGAAAGGCTCAAAAATGAGGCGGGGTCAAATCTAAACACTTCCAACCCGCTATTCCGCTAGCTAATGATGTAGAAAAGTAAACGCATTACAATACCCATATTAGAATTTAGTTCGAGATAATTCAGAGTCTGATGTCAGAAGATGTAACAAAACAAAATAAACAAAATGACAATAATACACAAAAAAACCTGAATACTAGCAGTTAACTGACATGCCAGCTCCAGACCTCAATTAAACTGATTGAAATAGTATGTCTCCATCATACGAATATCAGGCACAATCCCTCCCGTTAGGGGTTAAGTATCATACCATAATAACATATATGAAAAGAACATAACTCGTGTCATGCAAGCAACTGATTTTTGAATAAATTTGTCTAGTCCATATGTAAATACCCTATAATTGAATCAATATTAAAGCCAACATGTGCAATCTTTAATGACCTGACAATAGTATCGTAGCTATATTCCCTGTTAATAAGTTTATTTAAAGGTTTTGATTAACTTCTGAAGTGAATACTGACATTTTGTTTGCTTGATAACGAATATTACAATAAAAGATTGGATGTGCAATACCTGTTCGTCCTGGTACATAGAATATCTAAATACAGAAAAATCATTTTCAAACCTTAAAATATAAGATAAATAATTACAACATATTCATGTCAATTTACATAGTTACACAATAAAACCTTTTAATCTCCAAACGCAACATACGCGTAAAGGGCATACGGTACAGTTACAGGGGAGGTAGTGACGTTGCTAACACAATTGTTATTTTCGCGACGTCAAACTATGACCTAACGACTGTTTTTTATCTTTCAAATTTATCTTACCTGAAAACGAGTTCAAAGAACCCTCTTTCTTACAGTGCCGTTTGGTTTGATTACGTTAGAAGATAAGTTTTGCCAATTTTCATGAAAACGTAAAGGACGTGTTTTTGTACATTCGTGAACACTTGATTATTTTAAGATATCGAAAAAATATATTGCAAACATTTAAAGGACATTTATAGAAAACAGAATTAACAAATAATTTAACAGAAAACTGCTTGTGTTAGTCTTTGAAAACAAAAACGTTATGTATTTGAATCGAATGGAGAAATACATTCACAAATCCGAATTTTGAGCTAATGTAGAAAATTTCGACCTTATCTTACTAAAAAGGAAGAATATTAATGTATATCATTTTATTACACAATTGATTTAATCAGACACATAACAGCCTATATACAAGTTGTCAGCAAAATTTAAATATGTCGTATGACCTTAATTCTAATGGAATCTTAAAAACTTTTTAAAAGATTACCAATATAAATCAGAATCATGTACTGTAATGGATTATTTCTACAAAATATGACTTGGGTGGAGAGTTGTCTAATTGGCACTCATAACACATTTCCATTATCTATTGCTTGTAACCGATAAGTCATAGAGGAGGGGCAAAATCGACTAAAGGGACAGTCAACTTATCGCTGATAAATTGACATAACTTTTTGCGGCTAAAACTGTACCACTTTTACTATGAAGTTTTGAAAGATCTTATCATAGAATTGAAAGTTTATATGAACTACAATTTGTTTCAAAGGTCAAAATATAGGGTTGTGCGGCATCTTTTCAACGTTTTTATGCCCTGAACTTCTTAAAATTTAAAATAACACTAATTTATGTTAACTTTCACTACTTCGAATGAAGGGTTACAACATATTTTAATATAAACAATGCACATATACTGGTAACATTTCCAATGAAATGCAACAAAGAGAGCATAACTGAGAACCAGTATGAAAACAAAATTGATTTCATATGAATATTCTAGATCTCCCAAAAGAGGCGCGGTTTGAGAAATAGCTGTATGTACAAGGTGAAACCTATAGACCCTGATGGCGGTCACCATAGCATTTACCACATACAATAGACAATTTATTACTTTGAATAATTTATTTCATCATATAAACAAGTTATGTTATTGTTAAAGAAAGGTTCAATAACGACAATGTTCATGGTGCAACTAAAGGAGCTGTCATATAAGAATGTGTTGCTTTCTGCAAAGAAAGTATCAATTCAGAATAAGAATTTATTCGACATACTAGTATTCTGACTGACTCAGCAACACTCATTTTGGAGATGTTTTTCACCAAATTATGTTTGATCTTCATTCAACTACTATTCATGCTTATCATTCTTCTAACTCTTTCAAAAAAATTGACAACTGACTTACCTGCGGATTGTTCAGATTGCACGAATTTCAGAAAACGAAATTTCAAACCAATAAAAGATTTTGTGATTTGTCTTTCTTTGTGAAACTGTTCTTTCAATCTTCGGCCACACTTAAATCGATTAATCCACAACTACACTTAAATCAGTTAACAAATGTTGCATCTCCCTATTGCCAGGACTGAAAAATAAAAAAGTGAATCAACCCATTTAAATACTAAAAGAGGAAAACGTTGACCTGTTGCAACCACACAATTTGGCGTCAGACACTCGTCTTACTGTCCTTCCGACAATAATAATGATAGTCGGGATTTGTTGAAGATAATCAATGACCAGATCAATATGTAGTGACAATGCAAACGTCAAAAGAGTTTGATTACGAAACATTCATATTGAATCATCATAAATATTTATAAATCACCCTTACCTTCCATCCTGGTTACTGATTACTAGAATGAAGTTAATACTAATTTTGAAATACCTATGCATAACATTTGAAAAAATAATCAAACTGTTTCTTTTCAAATACTGACCTTTATACAAAGATAGGTAACTCAAAAATAACTAAGGTAACTTTTTGACATGTTAAAAATCTGCCAAGTTTTCATTTTGTCGCCCTCAACAAACAATATAAAAATGCACAACATGTTATAATGACCTAACACTAGTAGCACTATTTCAGTATGAAACGGTCATTTCGTTCCGCTCATATCTTGATTAACTGGATTTACCGCTAGAGAAAAACATCAAGATTTTTATTATCTTTATTTTTCATTTTTATTTAATTTCACAATTTCGCTTCATTTACTGAACTGTATACAAAGATAGATAACTCAAAAATAACTATGGTATTTATTGACATTTTAAGGTTATAATCTACCATTATCTCTTTTGGGACAAAAACATGGCTGATTTTGATTGGGTGGAGTATGTCACAAATAATATTTTTTTTCCAGAAACCTTATTGTTTCTTAGTTGTAGCAATGACAAAATAAAATTTGATTCCTCCTTCAGAAATAGTTGAGAAATTATTTTCTTCCTGTTGTTGAATGCCTAAATTTTACTGTTATTTTTGTGCGAGATTGACGGTCACCCTTGACAACTGTAAATTACACTTAGAAAAGCAACGCGACCATATAATTTTTATACGACCGCAAATTTTGAAAAAAATTCGTCGTATATTGCTATCACGTTGGCGTCGTCGTCTGCGTCGTCGTCGTCGGCGTCCGAATACTTTTAGTTTTCGCACTCTAACTTTAGTAAAAGTGAATAGAAATCTATGAAATTTTAACACAAGGTTAATGACCATGAAAGGAAGGTTGGTATTGATTTTGGGAATTTTGGTCCCAACATTTTAGGAATTAGGGGCCAAAAAGGGCCCAAATAAGCATTTTCTTGGTTTTCGCACTATAACTTTAGTTTAAGAAAATAGAAATCTATGAAATTTTGACACAAGGTTTATGACCACAAAAGAAAGGTTGGGATTGATTTTGGGAGTTTTGGTTTCAACAATTTAGGAATTAGGGGCCAAAAAAGGGCCCAAATAAGCATTATTCTTGGTTTTCGCACAATAACTTTAGTTTAAGTGAATAGAAATCAATGAAATTTAAACATCATGTTAATGACCACAAAAGGAAGATTGGTATTGATTTTGGGAGTTTAAGTCCCAACAGTTTAGAAATTGGGGGCCAAAAAGGGACCCAAATAAGCATTTTTCTTGGTTTTCGCACCATAACGTTAGTTTAAGTAAATAGAAATCTATGAAATTTAAACACAAGGTTTATGACCATAAAAGGAAGGTTGGTATTGATTTTGGTCCCAACAGTTTAGGAAAAAGGGGCCCAAAGGGTCCAAAATTAAACTTTGTTTGATTTCATCAAAATTGAATAATTGGGGTTCTTTGATATGCCGAATCTAACTGTGTATGTAGATTCTTAACTTTTGGTCATGTTTTCAAATTGGTCTACATTAAGGTCCAAAGGGTCCAAAATTAAACTTAGTTTGATTTTGACAAAAAATGAATCGGTTGGGTTCTTTGATATGTTGAATCTAAAAATGTACTTAGATTCTTGATTATTGGCCCAGTTTTCAAGTTGGTCCAAATCTGGGTCCAAAATTTAACTTTATTTGAATTCATCAAAAATTGAATAAATGGGGTTCTTTGATATGCCAAATCTAACTGTGTATGTAGATTCTTCATTTTTGGTCCCGTTTTCAAATTGGCCTACATTAAGGTCCAAAGGGTCCAAAATGAAACTAAGTTTGATTTTAACAAAAATTAAATTATTGGGCCTCTTTGATATGCTGAATCTAAACATGTACTTAGATTTTTGATTATGGGCCCAGTTTTCAAGTTGGTCCAAATCAGGATCTAAAATTATTATATTAAGTATTGTGCAATAGCAAGTCTTTTCAATTGCACAGTATTGTGCAGTGGCAAGAAATATCTAATTTCACAATATTGTGAAATAGCAAATTTTTTTTTCAATTAGAGTTATCTTTCTTTGTCCAGAATAGTAAGCAAGAAATATCTTATTGCAAGATTTTTTTTTTAATTGGAGTTAATGAATAACAGTACTGTTGTTGAAGAGTTGCCACCGTCAATTGTAGATTTGACGGTCGCAAATGCAGTTTTACTGGCGACGCGTAGCGGAGACAGTAAAACGGAGATTTGCGACCGTCAAATCAAAATTGACGGTGGCAACTCTTCAACTACAGTACTGTTATTCCGATTCTAATGCATTACAAAAAGAAAAAATACGTTAAAACTTTAAAAAATGTCTAAATTTGTCAAATAAAAAAAAATCCGCGAAACATCATGAACGATTTTGGCACAAAGACGTCATGGCTTAACGTGACGTCATACAAATGAAAACTTACAAACTGGAGGTTATTACGTTACATGTACGCTTCAAATTCGGATAAAATTACATTTAAACGGCGAATTCGAGGTATGTGTTGTTTTATTTTCGATTAAATAGTAGTAATCGAACATTTGTTGATTCATCAATTCAAAATGGCGGGTCCCTCCTTAGTTACGCCTGGTCAACTGTGGATTTGACGGCAACTTTTAGCCAATGAAAAACATTGTTACATCCAAATTGCATTAGAATTATCTTTCTTTGTCCAGAATTTACTTAAATCTTTGTTATATACAATATACAATGTATATTCACTTTTTACTACCAACTGATAAATTTTAATAATCTTTACCAGTCAGTGATAACAAGCAGTTTTCTTTACATCTTAATATTTTATGATGTATTTAAATGAGTAGTTATTGTTGCAAACTCCATTAGAATATTTTAATTGAGATTAGTTTTGGAATAAGGGAAAGGGGGATGTGATTAAAAAATTGGGTTAAATTTTTCTCATTTGAAATTTCATAAATACAAAGAAAATTTCTTCAATCATTTTTTTGAGAGGATTAATATTCAACAGCATAGTGAATTGCTCTAAGAGAAAACAAAAATTTTAAGTTCATTAGAACACATTCATTCTGTGTCAGAAACCTATGCTGTGTCAACTATTTAATCACAATCCAAATTTAGAGCTGAATCCAGCTTGAATGTTGTGTCCATACTTGCCCCAACCGTTCAGGGTTCAACCTCTGCGGTCGTATAAAGCTACGCCCTGTGGAGCATCTGTTTTTTTATGAAATATGTTAACACAATAAATATTCTTTATTTTAAAAAAGGTTTTATAATAAAAAATCAACTCAATAAAATCAGTACAGCAAGAACAATTACTATTTTCGGCAATGGAAAAATCAATTGTTTTTTACATTCTATATTGGGATGAAATTTACTTTCACTTTCATTTTAGAAAAGCAAGTTGCTGAATCAGACTTTTATTAAAACGTTTTTCTGATTGTGTCAGCATCATGAAAGACTTTTATAAAGATTTAGAGGAGAGATTTCTTAAGAAAACAAAAAAAATGGGCAATATTCATGGTTGTGTAGCATGGGACGACTATGTTGATAAATTGGGATACGGTGTCATGAATGTAAACTGGCCAAGGGAGTGTGCAAAAAAAGAAAGAGCACATAAACTAGCATATATGATTAAGGAAAGAATAAGCCACAATGATATGCCAAGACTTAATGAAAACAACAATCGCATAGAATGTAGTCACTTGTGCCATAATAAGACATGTGTCAATTCAGAGCATATTAAACTTGATCCCCATGCTACAAACCAGGAACGTATTCATTGTAAAGGGCAAAATTTATGTGCAAAATGTCATGAACCACACTGTATTATATAAAAGAGTGCTTTATTTACAAATTAACACTTCTTTGTCACTGCAACTCGTGGATTTTTGGCGTAGGGATGGTCCTCGGCTTGCGTTTTGGTACGTTTTACTGGCCGCATAAGCTTGTTTTTCTCATAACATTTTTCTTCCTGATTTTTTTCATAAATTTTATACAAATGTTTCCTAGTATTAGACCTCTCCTTTTTATATTTCATTGATTTCTTATAAGCTTTCTGCATTCTGTCTGTCTTTTGTATAGCTTTAAGTTCTTTTTCAGCAGCAGACCAAGGACTGATTTCTGCTCTATGTTGCTTACAGATCACTAGGAGAGACTCACCAGGACCAAGATTTACACTATGAATAGCTGAATGGACACGACCTTCAAAGTTTTTTGTATATGTAACATTTTTTGGTAGTGATCTACGCAGTGATCTGTTAAATCCCTCGACTTTTTGAGTATTTAGGTTCAATCTCGTCTTTTTTAAAGCGCTCGGACTGAGACGATGTAACACACACTTTCTTATGGCATTCAAATTTTCATCCAATTTTCTGATTTTGACACTATTTGGTAAGAAAGCTCTGTTGGACAACCAGAACTTTTTTCCACCCTTGCAAACAAAGGAATGTCTACGACAAAGTTCATGATTGCCAGTGTAACATGCGGGTATGGCATCAACGGTGATAGAGATTTTATTCTTCGCTTTGGTAAAGTCACCACCATATTTTTCCATGGCCTGGGTAAACTCTGACTGACATCTCTCAGCTAAATCCAAAGCAAAATTGTTCAAAAGCTTTTCACGGTCTTTTTTAGTTCTACCAGGCATTATTTCTCCCAATTCTTTATTATTCTTGATGTTTTTTCTGTGATTATTTAAAAAATGCCTGGTATCTTGAAAGTGTTGTGGTTCTGTAGATGTTGTATTTTCAAGATACAAGTCATCTGCAGCTCTATAAGCAGAGCTATCTGGATCTGTTGTTAAATTTTAGCCTCAATGCCATCACTTGCAAGATCTTGAAGAGCTTCTTTGCCCAGGTGTACTCATCTCCTATGCTTTTCATAAATGTTAAATTTGAACTACATGAAGATGTACACTTTTCACCAGACTTGTTTCGATGAATTGAGCAAAGTTTATTTTTGCAAACCACTCCTATTATACTTTTATCTTCTGTTTCAGCTTCTGCAACAGAGTATACCACTTGTGTAGTAGGCTGGAATGGGGTTTTTCCAATGCCGGAATATATTGCATTGATGTATGCACCGTCAGCCTGTAGATTTACAGAACCGGGATCTTTTCTCCCTCTGAGTGTGTTAATTTCAATCAACTGTTTGCGTCGCGCTTTCATGTCTTCCTTATTTATATTTACTATTTCAGGTAGAACTTTATTTGCCCTCTTTTGAAGTCCTGAAGCAGAAGGAGCTGGCATGTTATAGCCAAGTACTATCTTCCTCAAACCATTATATCCAAGTGGTGTTTGACTTAATGCTGCTTGAGCTGATACATTTATCTTGGCTGCCTTCCTTCCTGGTTTTTTGGTTTGGACTTCTTCGTACAGTTTGAACTTTCTTGATTGATAGTTGCATTTATCACACATGGCTTCCTCACGATTAACAAATCCAAATTTTTCTTCTCGTTCCATATTCCACTGTAAAAATCCATTACTGTTGGGATGAATTCTTTGGTGTTCTCTAAATATAGAATTCCACATTATTGCATTCAGTCTCACATTAACTGTTCTATTAGATGAATCTTCAGACCTAAAATTTAATAGAAAAAAATGCCATAAGAGAGTGTGTTTCTACCTAGCCTGTAACAGAAGTTTCTAAATGTACTTCAAAATATTTGTGAATTACCTCCCTTTGGTCACAATTTTTTTTGGGTACAAATATAAAATGGAATTTCTTGGTATTATGAAGCTAAGCAAGTTAAAGTGTCAATATTTTCTTGAAATTAAGCATATATTTTATAAATTCAAGAAGGTACACCAACAACATAGGATTATTTGAAGGAAAATTTGTAGATTTGATGTACTGATAGGCATTCTCAATCCGCTTTTAGAAAAATGATTTAAAATAGAGTTAATTAATACCTAGGTTCATATTAACTGGTATTTTAATATTTTATGTTATTACTTTAATTATCATTTAACCTACCTTTGATTTTTCTTTGCTGATTTCTTTGTTTTTGGAATTTTAGGAGCAGAATCCCTTGGTCGCAACAGAACAGCAGGTTTGGTGTCATTTACACATTGAGTATCCGTATCCTTATATGGAATGTTTTGCACAAGAGAAGTCATTTTTCTGGTAAGTCTTTTATAAACTGTTTGTGTTGTGTCACTTTTACTTGGTTTTACAGTTTTTCTTTGTCTATTGTAAGGCACAGTTCCAGTTGGAAAACCTGAATTATTTCCCTTTCTAAATTTGGTCATTTTTATATGTAGAATTTATTTTTAATCAGTGAATGTAACTGTTTAAGAAAAAAGTTTGTGAAAGTTTGGTATTCTGTCTTTACTTTTATATTGAAGATTTGGTTAAAATTTGCATCTTTTATTAGAAATAAAGGCACCAAACAGAACTCTCATAAAAACTTCTCATAAACAGAGAGAGATAGCAGTACAGATATAATTTTTTAATTCTTGCAGCTGCAGTGACAGATTTGATAAGATAATTGATTCATCATCTCTGGTCAATGTCTTATCTGTTTGGTGTAAAGTTAAGGTTTTTTAGTGCATTAAGTTGTTTCATATTAAACTTTTAATACTTCAAAATTAAGAAAATTGTCATTCTTTCCTGTAGTTTTCAATTCTTGGGTAGAATCTACCCCATTTATCTGACAGCTGATGTTAGTGTTTTATGTGAAAGTCCTATCCACTAGTGTACTGCACACACAGACTTATTGCTTTTGTATATTTAATAAGAAAATAAATAAGTTTTCTTTGTCAAAAAAATCAACTCTCAGCTTCACATTTCCTCTGCCGTCATTTGGGATACATGTTGAACTTTTCTTTTTTCTTCGCTTGTAAGTGATCGACATCTTTTTCCTACAACTTTTCCATTACTAGATAAAACAAGTATTCATTTGACCTAAAATTTGCTAGATTCTGGGCCCTTTTTTTTATTCTATAGGTTATAATCTACCATTAGCTCTTTTGGGACCAGTAAAAAATGAGCATAACATAGTATTCAGAAACAAAAACATGGCTGATTTTGATTGGGTGGAGTATGCCACAAATATTTTTTTTCCCTGAAACCTTATTGATTCTTAGTTGTAGCAATGACAAAATAAAATTTGATTCCTCCTTCAGAAATAGTTGAGAAATTTTTTCTTCCTGTTGTTGAATGCCTAAATTTTACTGTTATTTTTGTGCGAGATTGACGGTCACCCTTGACAACTGTAAATTACACCTAGAAAAGCAACGCGACCATATCATTTTTTTATGAAATATGTTAACACAATAAATATTCTTTATTTTAAAAAGGTTTTATAATAAAAATCAACTCAATAAAATCAGTACAGCAAGAAACATTACTATTGTCGGCAATGGAAAAATCAATTGTTTTTTTACATTCTTAAAAATCTGCCAGAATTTCATTTTGTTGCCCTCAACAAACAATATAATAATGCACAACCAAATATTCAATATCTGTATGTGTTTTTGTTAGAATCTGATAATGATCTAACATAACATAATATTCTGATCGTTTACCAATTAAACATATTTTCTCTCAAAAGTTTTTTTTGCAAAATAAATCTAATTATTTGACATATTATCCTTCAGGATATTTGTTCATAACTCTGTCCAAGACTAGTTCATAATGCAGCAATTGCTTCCCCCAATTGTTCAAATTTCTCTGGTTCTATGTCCTATGAGCATAAAAAACAACGTACTCATGTTTTGGTCCAATGCTTTACATCGTTTACCATATCTGACCATTAACATCGTTTAGGCAATATCACTAGCTTTCGTTCTGTTCCTTGGTGTCCGGATAAATTATGTAGTGTTTTAAAAAAAATAGTGTTTTAATGTTTCTGGTATAACTGACTCTTTATACCATTCAAATCATATGTCAACTTTTTTTGTATGAAACACCAATGAAACAAATTTCTTCAGTCACTTCTTCACTGGTTTGTTTGTTTGGTCAGCATCTTTGTAGTCAGTCTAACCTACTCTACACAAGTTAAAACAACTGAAGGAAAAACATTATCACTACTTTGTCAATGTATGATTTTATCTGCAGTATAGTCAAGAAATGTTGGCATTTTCTCTGTTTGATCAGCCAAATGAATTTGTTTTATATGCATGTATTGTACATAATATTTACTGTTTCACACTTTCGTAATTTACCTAAAGAAGAACTTCGTACTATTTGTCTGATATTTGATTCAATATCTTATAGATTGCTGCTAAGTACATCTCCATTGACATTTCGACATCCTGATCTTTATTTGACCTCAAAGGAAAATGGTGCAAGTTGAAAAACAAAACATATTCAGTTTTGCAGTTTGCAAGGAACACAAAGGATTGTTATCGATATAAATTATAAATTTACATCAGAGTTCTTTTTCATTTGTAGTGACTTTCCGATTTTGAACTAATTTTGTTTTGTCTGGTTTAATTCCGTCGTGTGACATAAGTTTCCTCAGTATCTTACCTCTTTCCCAAAAAAAAATGACATTTGGACAATTTTAAGTACAAAACCATAATGTATCATTAGTTGAAATATAAACTCCAGGCGTTCTATCCGTTCTTATACTGTCTTAGGAAATATAAGAATGTCATCTATATAAATTGGTAATATTTACAACTATTTGCCATGCTTCCACTATTTTTTAAAAATATAGACGTACTATTAGAAAGTCTAATTGACATTCGAAATTACTCCTAAAGACCCCCCTTTTAACATGAAATTCTGTATAAGGAATATCTCTTTCATCGACCGCCAATAGATAATTACCTTGCGATAAATCAAAAATTGTATAAAACTTTGTTCCGTGCAAGGTTCCTAATGCATTTTTGATCCTTGAATCGTTTTCATGCCGTCTTTAACGTGTCATAAATAGCTGTCTTGAAGAAATTACATTTATACAATTCAAAACTTTAATTCAAAACCATAAAGTCTTAGTTGTTGAAACACAAGCTCCACGCGTTTAAGCTGTTCTGTCTGCTGTCTTAGAAATCTAAAAACATGATCTAAATAAATTAGTAATATTTCAAAATGTTTTTCATTCAAACATTCTACCGTTATTCTATTAACTGTAGCCACACTTTTAGAAAGTCCCATCGGCTTCCAAAGACCTCTCGTTCAAACACGATATCCCTTTCATCAGTCACCACTTAACCTTTAGATAAATCTGAAATCATATAAACCTTTGTTTTGTGCAAAGTGTCTATGTCTCGTCAATCCTTGGAAGTGGATAAGCATCGCGTATTGTCTTTTATTCAATAATCTAAAGTCAACGCACAGTCCAATAGACTTGTCATGCTTGCGGCCTATTACTTTATGCTCAGAATAAGGACTAATACTTTTACGAAAAATGTTTTAATTAAACAATTCTTTAATATGTGCTCTAATTTCTTCCATTGTATTATGGTTAATATACGTATATGCGGAATCGCAATTGGTTTTTCATCTGTTGTAAGAATTCTGTGCTATACAATGTGTGTATCCTAAATCAAAATCGTTTTTACAAAATGTATCGACATTCTTGTTTAACAAGTCTCTGATTTGTTCTATATGTTCATGCGCTAAGTTGTCCTGTTCTATTTCAAGTCATTTTAAGTATTTTTTTTATTACTCCCTATATTTGTTGGGGCTTGCTTACAAACAGCACCATCTATTTACTTTATTTGAACATCAATTTGAGTCATATGTTTATCAATGTCAATTTTGTCTTGTGACAAATCCTAGACACAACTAAACCTGTCGATCAGTTGTTTATCAAGAGTGAAAAACATACAATATAGTGAACAATTTTTCATTTTTATTTAATATCCCAATTTCACTTCATTTACTACTCGATATACATAGAGAAATAACTCAAATATAACTAGTTACTACAACTGTAATTTTTGAAATGATCAACCAAAACTGTTGGGCTTGTCTTGAGTTCTGTTTTGCGCATTTTGTTTTTGTCTTTGCCCTATCTATTATAGTGTGTTTTAAAAATTATGCGGGTGACACGTTACAGCTTTAAATGATTGTTTATAGTAAATTTATTGAACTTCAGTTTTTGGGGAACATTTAAGACAAGATTCTGTGTGTCATCGCATTCGGCAATTTGATGATCAGTTTATGTTGCGTCCGTAAAAATATCAAGCGAATGACGTTACAAAAACAAAATCGATTGACCCGGCGTTGTCACTACATATTGATCTGGTCATTGATGGTCATCGTCAAATTCTGTTTGTCTGTATCGCAGTTTGAAGGATAGTAAGACGAGTTTCTGGTGTCAAATCGACTGGTTACAACCCATTCACGTTTTTTTATTTGCAATATTCGTATTGCCTGATTCCGTTTTTCAATGTTCAGACTTAGCAATTTGGAGATACAACAACTTTAATTGCTTTGATTGTGGGGATGGACTTAAACAAAGATTTCTCGAAGAAAATTTTAAACAAAAAAAATCAATTAAAGGTTTTAAATTTCGATTTGTAAAAGTCTTTAAATATCTGGTATGTTCAATAACCACAGACAAGTTAGATATCGTTGTTGTCCCAACAGAAAGGACTATGGTTAGCATAAATATTAGTTGTATGCATATGAGGATTAATCATGATTTAGTTAAAACAAAATATCCAGAAAAACGTGTGTTGCGTTTTTAAGTCCATCAATATGTCAAAGCAAACACGGCCGAATCGCTTTTCTTAATTTAACTTCACTGGTTAGCATGAATAGTAGTTGTATGCATATTAGAATTAATCGTGATTAAGTTAAAAACGATATCCACAAAAACGAGAGTTGCGCTCTTAAGTCCATCAATATGTCAAAGCAAACACGGCCGAATAGCTTTTCTTCATTTACCTTCACTAGTACACGGCCGACACTCGGCTTACCGAAAGATTGGTCGGTTAATCCATATTGAGTATGCGCCTATACGGGCGATTGGTCTGTTAATCGGATTAGTTATACGTCTGTTAAGAGTAAAACGCACAGTTTAATGTTAAACTGTATTAAATATACAGATTTTTGGCATATTATAAGAACCAAATAAAAAAATGAAAAGTGTCTGACAAAATGATATCTATCATAGAACATTTTCCACCTGTAAAATCATTTCATAGTCTGTGCAGTTTTCAGTAAAACAAAAAGGCGACGAAGAAGTATGTAGTATTTATGCTTATACGCATAGCATTTTTTAAATAAAAGTTGAAACAAACAATTTAGATATCATTTTAAGGACACAAAATAGTATTTCGGTTCTTTGGTTTTAAATTGACATTAGTAAATATTTCATAACTGTAATATACCGTGAGTAATACCATGTTTTAATGAAAATTATGGGGGGAAAGTCCGTTAATGGGTTGGACAATTAAAATGTTGTCAGTTCATATTTATGTAGCCACGACAATAGTTTTGCTACCTTTATATTTTCCCATTGAAAAAAGTAAGAATGAGATGTTCTTGAGTAAAAAAAAAAAAAACAATATGATGCAACATTATCCTTCTAGTAAGAGCATTTTTATTTTGACTTTATTTGCATTTTATTGAAGGGTGTGTCACTTCAATATAGTGTGATATGGATTGAACGCTGGAATATGCATGAATTTATTATTAACGTTTTCAGTCCGCCTTAGTTTTTGTGTCGGTTCAAAGAAGTACGTTCTCACATCCGACTGAAAGTATCTTTATAATACAACACAACGTACACATAACTTGTTGCCGTTCACATATACACATGATATTTGTCACTGGACGTTTAACCCTAATTCGTCAGTATCCTCCGATTGGTTCTTTTCATCTATTACTAAATCATCTGTTGTTTACAAATCATTCTAAAGAAATAAATGGAAGGGAACGAATTCAGCTACATTTGGTTATCATAACTTGTATTTCCTTTTATTCCGTTAATATAAAAAGACGATGTGGTATGATTGCCAATAAGACAACTATCCACAAAAGACCAAAATGACACAAACATTAACAACTATAGGTCATCGTACGGCCTTCAGCAATGAGCAAAGTCCATACCGCATAGTCAGCTATATAATGTCCCCGATAAGACAATGTAAAACAATTCAAACGAAAAAACCAACGGCCCTATTCATGTAAAAATGAAAGGAACACAAATATGTAACACATAAACAAACGAAAACCACTGAATTACAGGCTCCTGACTTGGGACAGACACATACATAAATAATGTGGCGGGGTTAAATAGTTCCTTTCTACATAAGTGCAGAGGAGAACTGCAGTTGTCCGCATGTAAACTTCAACCATTTGTCACCAATATGAGTACATCGCAATTCGTTACTGTTTCAACATCCAGGGGTGTTTTATGTCTGTATTCTTAAGCAATTATTATTTCATCGCTCTCTACTGTCCTTATCTATTATTCTCTATCCTGTGTCTCCATCCAGATTCTCGTGTATACCACGAGGGTCCGGATTGGGGGTGTTGTTTATTTCTGTTTTCTTAAAATTGATATGTTACTTTTCTCTACAATTTTTTTTTATCTTTTCTTCCTTTATTCTTTACATTTTAGCATCCCAATATATTCTAATTACTGATGTTTAGTTCTATTACGACGTTTATCTCTGATTTATATACTGGTTACCAACGTAGATGACAAACTATGTCGTTCGTGCTAATTAAACAAAATCCACATGATATATGCGACCATTATTGGATGAACTCAATATTACTTTAATATTACAATTTTTGAAACCATTTTTATAAATTTTCAATTTCTATTGCCTAAATTGTTCATTGTTCATGTGTTGTTCCCGTATATTTTATGATTCATTGCTCATGTGTTGTTTCCGTATATTTTAGCCGCTCGTCTTGATCCTACCCATTTGATCCGATAACATTCAATATAGCAATAACATTATACTTATATTGCCATTCATAACTCTTAACAGACCGATTAACAGACCGGGTTTTATACATCCGACCCATTAACAGACCAGGTTTGGAATAAAGATTGATTTATGTCAACAAAATACAGATTTTTGTCTCGATTTTCAAACAATGATACCAATATGGTCAATCAACATTATGCCTGTCTGTTTTCATTGTTAAAAATAATTCATGCATGTAAATTCAATCAACGTGTCATTGTGTGTACAATTTATGTGTGTAAAATGTGTATAAATGTATTGATGAGTAACCCGCCTTTTCATTTTATTGATCAAACATGGCAGCTAGAAAAATAATAATTACACCACTGGATTCAGCACATTGAAATGTTAGACATGAATAGTTTTTATGCTAAACATATATTTAAAAAGTTATTTAATGAAACATGCTGAATTTTCAATGATTTTCTGGATTACACTTGATAAACAGATTTTAGCCAATCCGATTAACAGACCAACTGCCGATATAGCCACATACTCAATATAGATTAACTGACCAATCTCTCGGTTAGCCCAGTGTCGGCCGTGTAGTAACGCCCAATAAATTCAGTAAATCTGTTTTAATCAATTCATATCTATTGTTCATTTTGTCTGCAAGAATGCACAAATTATTTTAAAAAATATTATCAGATATGTTCCCTGTGGCCATGTTATTACAGGGGACCTCAATATCGTCCAGGACAGAGAGGTTAAAATCTTTTTGAAAAAAAGGACCAACATATCGTACGTCCTCCATCTAAAATAGATTGGAAAGAGTGTCGTCAAGTCTCAAAGATGCTCTTTCCTCATTTTGTAAAAAATGGTGTAAACGGGAAAAATCTGATAAAAAATCTCTTGATTTTTATTTAAATGAATGTATGAATGTGGTAGATAAGAGATTATCATATACTTAGACTAAATAACTAATAAATTTTACCGTATGATAATAGCATTAAATTGACGTAAATTTCATATTTTTCGAATTGGTGCTTAGCGGGCTAATATGAAAAGTTTATCACATGCTTCGATTGTTATCACATGCCTTTCCGTAACGTTATTACATGGCATTCCGGTGATACTCGGCTAATTCCGGAAAATAAACTTCAATGCTACGTTTTCAATGAAAAACATTACAAAGTAGTGTACACAATAATTACAATGGAAAGTATATCGTGTAAAATAATAAAAATAATAAAAATAATTTAAATAATTTAAAAACTAACAAATAATTAAATAAATGCATTATTTGTTTTTTCTGAAACATAATTTAGAAAGTTTCTTTAAAAAAATTGTCTTTTCCAAACAAGGTTCATAATTATGTATATTGTTTAATATTTTTTTTTGGTCAATTCGTATATATTAAACTGTTGGTTTTTTTCTTCTCTCTGTTGAGGCATATGATAGAAAAATTCCATATTGAATGTATCAAATTTTGAGTCCGACGTCCGTGAACGTTTTAACTCTTTAAACTTCGGGAACCACGTAAAAGGATCAATACATTAATATGTTATTTTTCTTTACTGTTGAAGCATATGATCAAAAGATCATAACATGTCATTTTTCAAATCGCATGTATTACCGTATAGCGGGTTTTTTTCGCTTATTTTCGCCAAAATAAATTCCGCCAAATTAAAAGTGTACATACAAAGGTATTAATAAAAGTTTTTAATCCGCCAAAATAATAACCGCCAAAATATTTCATATACCTTGTTCAATGAAAATCGCGAAAATTTACACCCCCGAAAATAACCCGCTTTACGGTATCAGCCCTCGGTCAATATCAGCCCTCAAGCCATGCGGCTCTTGGGCTGATATTAAACCTAGGGCTGATAATACATGCGATATGAAAGATGACATGTAATAATCTGATAATATCACATTTTTTAAAATAATTAAGAAGTAAATAATAGAGTACATAAAACACCTATTTCCAGAATAAGAAATAAACTTCAAATACTTTCAAAGTGATTTGTGTTTGTACCGGCCGAAAAAGCAGCCAACAATGTGGTTGTGGTATGACGAAAATACTACACGGACGTTCTTAAGAATGAAATTTTAAATTCATCTACATACAAGTCCATCCGCTTCACAGAGAGTCATATAGTAAACAAGCATATCACAACCACATCAAGAGGCTTGAGGCTTCTTCTGAACATTTGAAGGTCCCTACTATGTATTGGCTACTTAAACTACACAAAAAAACATTTAAATATCGTTTCATATCGGCCTCAAGTAAGTTTTCTACAACTTATCTGTCAGTGCCCAGGATGCAAACTGTGGATTCCCGTTTACATTTAAACCAACTGTCCGGGAAGCAGGAGGCTGAAAAATGTGCACTATATTATCCGAAAAAAATAGTATACATGTAATAATAGTTATATTCTTTTATATGACAATGAGTGAAAAAGGAATATCTTTATAGAATGTACTACTAGCGGTAAATAATATAACATTATAAAAACATAATCGAGTGCACCTATAAACCAGATTCACATAACATTTTAACATAATCGAGTGCATCTTTAAACCATGGATTACTGTAATCAATATAAATTAAAGAGATATAAAAAAACAGACAACATGACTGCTATCTCCTGCAAGGTATGTACTTATAGTATGAAATTAATTAATGTGTTTATTTTCTCTTTGTCTAATGTATAAATTGAAAAGTAACAGGGTACATATTTCAGATGTGTTACCATGTATGATTTCCAAAGATTTTAAATATATGTAGAGGACATTTATATCCCGTCATATTTAATTTTGTTTCTTATTTTCCACAAGGACCATTTTGTCAAAATAAAAAATAGATTTACAAGTAAATTTTGGTTCGAGTGACCACTGCTATCTCCCAAAAGCATAAACTGTTTTAAATTATCATCATCTAATTGAATATTCCATAATGTAAAAATATCGTTGATTTTACTAATGATTAATTTTGTTGTATTGCATCGAAAAATAAATGTTGCAGATTTTTAGTATTATTTACAGTTTGGCAAATATAACATTTTCCGTTTGACAATTGCATTTTTTAAGTCTACTTTCCGTATATATGATATTGTGAATGCATTTCCATTGAAATTCTTTCATTTTATTGGTGATTTTAACTTTTTTCAAATTGCCCCATACTATTTTCCAATTAATTTCCTGGCCATAAAATTCTTGCCATTTAAGTTGACATTTTGGATATATATTCTTATTAATCATGTCTCGAATATATTTTAGTTTTAATTCTTTTGATTTGATTGTTTTCCCAAATCTGTCTAATATAACCGTTTCATTAGAAAGTTTCAATTCTATGTTTGTTTTTTTTTATTAATTTCATTATCAATTTCTAATTTGTAAGAAGTCAATTGGTATTGCACTTTTAATTCTTGAAAATTCCGATATGCAGTTTCTTTTATCTACAAGTTTTTCAAATAAAGAACAACAACTGTTAAATTTGTTGGTTTCTACATTCCATATGTCTTTGATATATTTCATGTTACTATTTAGAAAGGAAGAAGAAAACAATGGCTTTTTTTTAAATGAAATTTTTGAATTACCAAATAGTCTCATATTAAGTACCTCGTTCTTAGTTTTGGGATTATCTCCAATTTTTAGAAAATAAGCCATGTAAAAATAATTTTCTGATAAAATAAAGGAATATTTTTAATATTTAGTCCTTTTATATTTGAACATTTACATAAAAAATACTGATCATTATACTTGTTGTCAAAGTGTCGAAGCCAATACTTGCCAATCGCATTCCAGCTTTCTAATGGTTCATGGAGAATGCGATAAAGAGACTTTATTTGTTTACTTCGAATGAATAAGTCTATACTAATCATGCCCATTCCGCCCTTTGTTATATCAAGACAACAAACCTGTCTTTCTATTTGGTTAACTTTCCCATCCCATATAAAATTCCAAATAACATTTTTTATTTCTTTTGAATATTTTTCAAGAATTCCCCGCATTTCAATTTCATAACTACACATGGGCAATATGAAATTTTTTACAATTAAGGTTTTACCACTAAATGAAAGTTTCCTGCTTTTCCAAATGTGGACACAGTTTTTAATCTTTTCTATTATACTTTGCCATATAGCATCATTATCAATTTCATATCCGTGATTTACTCCGAGGGTTTTTACATTACCTGTAATCCATTTAATTTTATTAAATTTTAGTTTTTTTCCTTTTAAGAGATCCTATAAGTAAACCTTTGGTTTTATCAAAATTAATTTTAGATCCCGAAGCTTTTTCGTATAGCGTTAGGACATCAAAAGATTTTTCTACTGATTTCTCATTTTTGTTAAAAAGCTGAGTGTCATCAGCAAACATGCATAATTTAGTTTCTATACTTTTACCCCCCTCACCAGGTATTTGAATCCCTTCAATTTCCTTGTTACCTCGTATTGCACATGCCATTGGTTCTGCTTGCAAAATATATATAAGGGGTGCTATTGGACAGCCCTGTCTGGCCGAACGTGTTATCGAAAAATATTTTGAAACATGTCCATTTATTTTTATACAAGTAATAGCATCATAGAGTAACATTTTAATCCATTGTCTAAATTTCCCCCCAAAATTAAACTTTTCTAAAACAAAATCCACCCATTCCCATTCAACTCTATCAAAAGCTTTTTGTTGATCAAGAAATATTATTATTCCATCTTCATCTTCGTTGTCAATATAGTCTATTATATCTTGAATTAATCTGTTAGCATCACTAATGTTTCTTCCTTTTACAAACCCTTTTTGATCTGAATGTATTATTTTCGGTAAGACTTTTTTCAGTCTCATTGCGAGAAGTTTTGCTATGATTTTATAATCGCTGTTAAGTAATGTAAGAGGTCTCCAATTTTTAATATTTTCCCTTTCACCACCCTTATGTAATAACGTAAGAACCCCTTTATGTTGTAATTTACTTAAGACATTTTTATCAAATATTTTTTGAAGGAGTGTGAAAAAATCTTTTTTTATTATATCCCAATACATAATGTAAAATTCAGATATAATGCCATCCTCACCTGGCGATTTTTTAGTCTTGAGATCTTTGAGCACTTTTTCTAATTCTTATATATTTATATTACTATCAAGCATCTCCTTATCGTCCGAACTTACCTTATTTTCAATAAATTGGCAAAGCTTTTCACCGCTATTTTTGTCCCACACTTCAGCCGTAAAAAGTATGGAATAAAAAATTACTTGTTCTTTTAATATCGAATCAATATCATATTTATACTCACCCGTTTTTGTTTTTATACGATTCCATAACTTGTTTTGGCCATTTTTCTTTTCTAAACTAAAAAAAATATTTCGTTGATTTTTCACCTTCTTCTGACCATTTAATTTTTGCCCTAATTTTCGCAGATTCTGTCAAATTTGTATGAATATCCTTAATTTCGCTTTCAATTTCGGTTATTCTAGAATTGGTGATACTTGTTTTTTCCTCCACTAATTTTAATGCTTCGAGTTGTTTTTCAAGTTTTTTAATGTGATTGTTATTATATACTCGATTTAGTGTTTAACTTACATCAATTGTTACAAATTTTATTTTACTTTAGGTAATATCCCACCATTCTTGTATATCATTATATTTGTCTTTACTATTTTTCCATCCTTCCCAAAAGATTTTAAAAGCATTTGAAAACTGCTCAGATTTAATTGTATTTAAGTTCATAATCCACATACCCGGCCCTCTTTCTATATCATCTAACTTAATTTTTGATGTAACTATTTCGTGATCACTAAATGGGAAATGAGATTTTTTAATTCAATTGTACCGACGTCATTATTTTGATGTGATGGCATTCTGTCTATTTGTTTGTCTAAAGTACAATTAAAGTCTCCTAATAATACGGTGTAGTGTTCAACGCTATCATCGTCATACACTTTATTTAAGTTGCGCAAATTTTCGTAAAAAGTCTTTCTATCGGGACCGTTGTTCGGTGTATATACATTAGTAATATGATATACAGCATTATCTTTTTTTATGTCACACATTTGACATCTTCCGTTTTCATCGTGATTTATAAAAGTTACATTTTCGGAAAAAATCTTTTGCAAAAGGAATCCCACTCCCCTTGAATCAGAAGTTCCGCAATTCCAAGCTGATTCCCCTCCCCCAAATTTTTTCCAGTCATTACCCCAGTTATCAATATCAGATTTTGAACAATGCGTTTCTTGAAGACAAATAATATCGAACTTTTTTAAAACTAACCAATAAAAATCATATCTCGTTTTTTATTGTTTCGTAAACCATTTACGTTTATAGTAGCAATTGACAAAGACATATTAAGTTCGAATAGTTTTTTTGTTTCTTTCTTTCGTCATTTAAATGTTTCACTTGAATGCTTTGAACCTGATTATATGCCAGCTATGCTGGCACTTATGGTAGAAGCATCGTTTTGGGACAAAGAACGATAACTCTTGCTAGACGACCCATCTGAAAAGTTTCGTCACTCTCGTTAAATCTCGTACGATTAATTTTTTTAATGGCTGCCAAAATTCTCGTTTTAACGCGATCTTGAAAAAACGGGACAGATCGGAATAATTTCGATGTTAAATACGACATAAATTTTTATTCGTTTGCAAAAACAAGAATTCAGAAATTTTGGCTACTTGTGTAGCTTATTTAAATTTTATTGTACCACGGAAATTACCGAAGTTATGACAACAACATCTGACGCCATGTTTCGTCTGCTTCAACATTCCATTAACAGTGAGGTCAAAACAAATGTCCTAAATAATCACAGGTACTTCATTCAAAAGTCACAAAATCATAGTTCACGAAAACAAATTTAGCGTAAAAGTTCCGCCCAGCCATGGAAACTCAGAAAACAAACTCTGCAAGCAATACATTTCGCATTTATTTTTACAAATTGGCCAGGCCGGGCATGCGGGGTAAACTCCGGTGCACTGGTTGACCATGACTCCTTATGTTCATCTGCCACATATCATTATTCCACAAACCAAGGAACAGTGATAATTATACAGTTGAATGTTATCACGGTTATTCATGTAGTCAATGGCGAATCTAGCATTTTTCATAAAAAAAAAAGGGGGGGGGGGGTGACGGGGCGCTCCAGTCATGCTTCAGTTATTCCCTAAATAATCATCATTTTTTTTCTCAAGAAAAGGGTCTCCTTCTGGATCATGTGGTAGCCCACAGACTCATTCAAAACTTAACAAAAGTTAAAACATTCAAATAATTCACAATCTTCTAATTCTGTACTTCCTAAATGGCAAACTCTCAAGACATCTTTTCAAATTTCCATTCATTGATTATGTCACACCTTATACAGTCACAGGAAATGGAAACTGTTTTGTTTTCTCTCTTAGTTAAATCATAAAAGGAGACTTGAGTCTGAGTAGTACATTTAGAACTGACTCAGTGTTCTCCCCAGGGCCTTTTAGCATCAGGGTAATGTGATGCTATATTTTTGAATTTGATGCTATCTAAAGTGATTTTCTTATAGATTACATGTATGTTATGGATGTGATGCTATAATTTTTAGAAGCAAGATGGTATTTCTAATTTCCCTGTTAACCATGATGCTAAATGCAATTTCTGGGGAGAACACTGTGACAACTGTATATATTGTATGCTTCAATATTGTCCAAAATTGGATTTTATGGGAAGATGGAGTTATTATGAAAACTATGGAACGCCAACACTGTCTTGTTATGACCATTTTCATTATATGATGTGCATTTACCTTTATATGATGTGCATTTACCTTTATATGCTGTGCTTTTATCTTTATATGTTGTGCACTTGTCATTATATTATGTGCAAAGACCTGTATATGATGTGCAAATATCCTTATATGATGTGCAAATATCCTTATATGATGTGCAAATATCCTTATATGATGTGCAAACATACTTATAGTATGTGCAAACATACTTATATCATGTGCATATATACTTATATGATATGCAAATATACTTATATGATGTGCAAATATACTTATATGATGTGCAAACATTCTTATATGATGTGCAAATGTACTTATATTATGTTGAAAGATCCTTATATGCTGTGCACATATACTTATATGCTGTGCAAATATACTTATATGGTGTGTACATATCCTTATATTACGTGCAAACATCTTTATATGATGTGGTTGTGTCATTATATTATGTGCTTGTAATCTTATATTATGTGGTTAGGTTTACTTCATTATATGATGTCGAAACGTCATTATATGATGTGCTTTCATCGTCGTTATGGTCAATGAACATGATTACGATTAGAATGATTACTGTCTACGTCATAACTGATTCCGATCTGCTTCTGTAAACTATTAACCCGGCTTAAATATGTGTCTATCGCTAGCGAAAGTGCAATTTATAGGGAAAATGAGACAAAGCAATTTAACAAAATCGACGTTTCAAAAATTTCGGTTGAAGATTAAGATCAGTTTATATGTTGACAGTGTAGGAGCTAATTGAAGAAATTCCCGGCTGTGGAGAATATCATACCTGTCACCTGACCCGTATAAACATATTTCAACTAGACAGTTACTTCCCCTTATTTGTCACCATTCAAAATTATTCCTTATATTTACGTTTTATGGGTGAAAAAGGTAAAATCATAAAAATATAAAATTCAAATACATATTGAAACATAACTTTTCATTATTTTTATATCTTTATACAATATTTAAAAAAAAATTGAAAATTATTTTTTACATTTATACTTCCTTTAACTGTATTACTATATTTTATCATACTCTAATTTCCTCAGTATATATATGGTGGTATGTTCAAAAGCTACTTAGCCCGTATCTCATACATTTAAAAATAAATTCTTGTATTGACAAAAAGTAAACATTAAAAAATATTACATTTCAAAAATAAATTCATTAACAAAAAGTAAAGAACATAAGACTGTGTTACACAAAATTATAAAAATCCTTAAAAGTGCAATGAAATAATAATTAATAGGATTTAAAATGAATTAACCAATTGAACATGCATTGAATGATGTTTTGGTATCTTGATATACATTATAAGAAAATGTACCATAAATACTGAAATTCAGCTAAAAAAAGTTCGTACGCGTTATGACCTGAGATTTGATTCTTCAATGTAGGTCATGACCTGCATTTTCATCGTCACAGGTTGACAGGTATGGAATATTATAACAAAATTTAAGAGCCTTTTATAGCTTGCTTTTAAGGCTCCGTGTTGAAGGTCGTACAATGACCTTTAATTGTTTCCTCTTACAAATTATGACTTGGATGGAGAGTTGTCTCAGTGGCTGTCATACCACACCTGCTTATTTCTATTCATTGCAGAAGACACCATTGAAATCCCAGTCTGTTTCAAAAATATTTCATAACAATAGCTATAAAATTATCTACTGATGCATAATATGGCGAGATGATTTGTTTTATAAAATGTTATTGAATAATATTAATCTGTAAATGGTAAGATGTATAATGAAGTATTGAATATGTACAATGATATTAAATCTAGAATATCACATAATCTATGCTACTAAAGGAGTAGACCGATTTCATTGAGCCGCAACTCCTCTAAAACCATACCAAGTTGGAAATATTTGTGATATGTCGTTTACATGTAGTTTTTTTACTTTTAATTTGTCTTTGAACCAATCTTTTTTTCCACAGAAAACGCCAATTATGTGAGAAAGTACCCAATTTCGAAGACTGCAAGCTTAGTCGACGTAGTGTCCGCGAAATATGAAATGGCTATGTGGGTAGTTATAGAAAAAGAAAAAGTGGTATCTTTGCTAATGAGACAACTCTCCACAACAGACCAAATGACACAGAAATTAATACCTATATGTCACCATACGGTCTTCAACAATGAGCACATATTGACATATACAGATTGTTTATTTTTAACTTATTTTAATGGAGATTTTTTTAATTGCTAATAAAATTCTGAAACATGAGTACTAGTATGTCAACAGATTTGGAGTAGCGTCAACGATTTCTGAGATACAAGGGGTTGATTCCTGATGAAGTGTTTTAGACTTAATTTTTCGTCCGATTAGATCGGATTTTCCCTTTGTGGTACTTATTTTGATTCTTTTCGGTAATGGCATCGGAATTTACGTAGACGATACAGTTATTCAGTGAAAAGGGGGAAAAAATCACTGAAATCACACTTTGCCACACTTTTTCCAATTTAGGGTATTTAATATTTTTATTTTCCAACCGAGATGAATGGGGTGATGCCCGTCTTTTGCATTTTGTTCCTCTTTTTCGTCTCTTTAAAAAAATAGAATAAAAAGCATTAACTTTGTCATTACTATGTCATCTCTCTTTGTTTCAACTCTTGTCCATTCGTTGGCATCTCCATGAATCATCGGTATAGCGGATATAGGTACTAACCAAGGGATCGTGATCGATATTTCTTCTGACACGGTACGAAAATCTTTGTTTTGTTTACATTATATCAATGTTTATTTCAATCTAAACATATTTGTTGTTTTAAGAAATGATTTGGTCGTGGGTTGGTGATTAGAGAAGTCTCACTATTTGCCCAAAACAAGAACCCTTACTAAAAACATGAACAAATACTTGCCAAAGAAGTTGGCGTTCGTCTCATCCGATATGATTCTATATTCATTGCAACTCTTTTTCTGACAGAAGGCCACTGTTTGTGTTTAATAAGTATAGCTGTTTCAAAAATTGGCATTGAAATATTTTGTACATATGTTATTTTTCGATATTTTATTTCGACAAGAAGCATTGTGTATAGCTGACCACATGAATCCTTCTGTACGGTGCATAGTTAAATGAATGTACGGTATATTGTTTTTCGCGCTTCGAAGTACCTATAAAGCTATATCCGCTGTACCGATGATACACGGTAGTAATTATAATTCGGAATACTTTGCTCGCTTGTGACAATGGTGTTCGACAAGGAGAAAACTTATCACCTTTCCTATTTTATTTACTTTGATTGACTAAAATAATTTCTTTGTGACTAGAAATATTACAGGACTTAACAGAACTATACCAGAAGATCTTAAAAGAGAATTAGAAAATATATCTTAAGTTTTTTGTTATATTGTTTGCAGATGACACGGTGTTGTTGGATGGAACAGCACAGGACCTGCAGACTCACCTCAATGCTTTCCATGATTATTGTAAGTCTTGGAACTTGAAAGGAAAGTTGACAAAATTAAAGTCTTACTGGGGTTTTTTTTATGGACGGAAGCCAAAAAAATCTCCAATTTTCTTACAATGATACTAACATTGAGATGATAAAACAATATAACTATTTGGAAATTGTTGTTACTAAAACGGGAAATTTTAGTATGAGAAAAACATTTATCCGATAAGGCTTTAAGCCATGTACGAAAACTTGAAAACAGGAAGGATGTTTTTTTCTGTTTAATCCCAAAAATGTTTAATCCCAAATTTAATCCCAAATTCAATTCCAAAGATTTCTGTAAAATGTCAACTTTAGCTTGTTCGTTTATATAAAAAAAATAAAGTCACGTGCGTTTTTCCTCCAGCTGGCTTAATATTTTTGAAACCTCTCTCTCTTGTTTTGTATATACTGTAAGAAGTTATCATTTTTATCTCTGTATACTGATGTCAAACATTGACTTTGTGAGACTAAATATATAGATTTAGAGGCCATAAGTATACCGGTATGGAAGATTGATCGACTGTAATTTAGCGCCACTTTCAACACTTTCGTGCTATTTCGTGGCGGTGAGTTTATATTGGTGGAGAAAGCAGAAGTGCCCGGAGAGACCCCCTGACCTTCATTTGGAAAACAGACAATTCTGGTCAATTAAGATTGGAATCGAGCTTAACTGCCACGTTCGGGATTTGAAATCGCACACCTAAGTGTTGACATACTAGTGATACAGCAGTTCGACTACTTATAAAAAGAAAATGTGGTATGACTGCTAAAGAGACAACTCTCCACAAGAGGTCAAAATGACACAGAAATTGACAATTATAGGTCACCGTACGGCCTTCAACAATGATCAAAGCCCATACCGCATATTCAGCTATAAAAGGACCCGAAATGACAATGTAACCACTCGACCAACTAGCGCCCATCACTTTCACCCGAATTGGATTAAAGGAGATATGGAATGAACCTGAACTCAGTGCATTATATTTACGTGCAGCTTTTTATCATGGTTTTGTGCATATATTTCACAGTTTCAACTATAGATGATTATGGGTGGATTCTTGACATCCAGCGGCAAATTGATATATGCATATTCGTACAAGAACATGTTAATGTGATATGAATATTGACACTGTTTTGTAATAGACCGACACCCTGAGCCGGATTTTTTAACATGCTAGTTGAAAAGGTAGCATTCCGAAGGAAGACATTTATATCACCTTACTCAGACACATTTTTCTGAATCCGAGCCGACCAGCTTTTGCTCTTAATCCTTAATCCCGCGTGCTTATATAATTAGCCGGGAAGCAGCATGTAACTATGAATTTTAAAGTCTTTGGTTTTGACCCGACCTCCCTTACTCAAGGCAAACATGCTACGACAAAAGTACCACCACTAGACATGCAGTAACCCGCAATATAAAAGGTTTCGTGGGAAGCCGCTCATATACTAGTATACACCTCTAGACTCAATTAAACAGGGGTACGACCATTGATATTTTTATCATGTCAGTGGGGGTGGGGGCAAGTTGTTTTGTAAATGTTTGAATCTAAATTTCTTGAAAGAGATTTTATGTTTTTCAGAGGGGGAGCGAAATAGTTTGTTTCCATTTAAAATGAGGAAAAAATAAAACAATGATGAAAGTTAAAAAAATAAAAAAAATATTATTATTAATTTCGAACAAGAAAATACACGTGCTCCTTCCCTCAAACTAGAGTCGGTGTCTAACACATTTATTTATTAATATATAATTTACAGACCATCTGTTTAAGCTTTGGATACAAGGTTCTTACAACACGTCATTTTATTTTCCTTCCTTGTGTATATTATATCAGCCAATGAAATTTCAGCCTTCAAATTTTTGAAGGTGTGTATCATTCCAACAAAAGCAGAGAAATGAGCGTTTTTAATCTGGTGTCTAAATGAACTTAAAACACTGCATTTATTTATTTTTTACTGAGACCTGTTGTTCTCTTACAGATAGAGAGTGATGTTTTGAATTTTTCAAAGTGAAGATTTACGACAGCGGCCTTTAATATTGGGCGTTTATCTTCGAAACATAATAGATTTTTTTTTAAAAACAAATAGTGCAATGTGTCTGAATTATACTCTATAGTAAAGGTTCCTTTTGGGCACTTTTGGCTTTTCAGATATGTGTTGTTTTATTTGCTATTATCTTGATTACTAATAATAGAGAAACCTTTTCTTGCAAGGTATAGACAAGGACATTTATAATCAAAATACTGAAGTATGAAAGCTGTTTGCGACTTCAGGGAGCTTAGTTTGGATTTGCCGTTTGTGGTTTCATTAATAATTACCACACCTTCATTCAATAATTGCATCAGATGAAAAATTCTCTGCTAGAAGAAATTGTTGAAACTAATTTTTCAGGTTATAACAATTCAGATGAGCGAAACGAGGCGTAAAGATTGATGCCTACGGTTGACGAAGAATTCGCCAAAACATTATACCGCGGCAAATTTATAACTATATAAAATTGAATGCCACTTTTCCATTCCTAAAATGATAAAATGAAAGGCCCCCTTTATTTCTTACGGAAGCGTATTAGCGCCACACATTTTTTTTTTTTATTTTTCTTCCTATGTTTGCGTTATAACGCAAACCTTTGCGTTATAACGCAAACATTTGCGTTATAACGCAAACCTTTGCGATATAACGCAAACCTTTGCGTTATAACGCAAACCTTTGCGTTTTAACGCAAACCTTTTGCGTTATAACGCAAACCTTTGCGATATAACGCAAACCTTTGCGTTATAACGCAAACCTTTGCGATATAACGCAAACCTTTGCGTTATAACGCAAACATCTTTATTTCAATTATTCATTAAGTTTTGTATATATGTCCGTCTGTCATTCATTTCGGATGTGATTTACTAGTAGATAAAAAAAGAAACATACATACAAGGCCAAATCATTATAATAAATATGCATAGGAATAATGGAATAATTGAAGTGCAATTATACATAAATTAAGACTGATTTGTGCATCAGAAAAGTATATAATTTTACAAGAACATAGATATAGTATATAGTCATATTAAAATTGAAAGATCAAAAATAATGTCATACAATTGTGAAACCTCCAAGTCAAATAGACAAAATGATCTTTCTGCTTTAAAATGAATTATTAATAAGGAAACATTTTTTTTAAATCTCAGAATATGATCAAGATTCTTTGATAGAAAGTCATTGAATTTTCATTTCAATATAATGAAGTATTTTTAAGATGCTTGGGTAGCAATTTGAATAGAGAGAACATAATTTTATTAATGAAACATCTTCATTCTATACATTTATTGCCAAAGGGTAGCTTGTTTGAATGTAACCTACTTTACACAGTTCTCAAACGAGAGCTTACTTTGGAAGTATATTTATATTCGGTTATAGCTATATTAGCAGGGTTGATTTTTTTCTTAGGTATAACCTCAATTTACTCAATTTTCTTTGTAATATATATACTAGTAGTAACTTGGATATCGTTTTTGGGGACCTTATAGTTTGTTGTTTAGTGTGAGCCAATGCTCCGTGTTGAAGACCGTAATTCGGCCTATGATGGTTTACTTTTACGAATAGTGACTTAGATGGAGAGTTTTCTTATTGGCACTCATACCACATCTTCTTATATTATTATGCTCATTATTAGTCATTGATATGATCTAATTATTCAAGTAGTTTACTTTGCAATTACTACAAAGGTGATAAATTTTATTATATCCAGCCTCCTCCATTAATAACTACTGTTTCCTTTGAATCTTAAATAAGGAATAAGATAAAACAAATGTTTGCGTTATATCGCAAAGGTTTGCGTTATAACGCAAAGGTTTGCGTTATATCGCAAAGGTTTGCGTTATAACGCAAAGGTTTGCGTTATAACGCAAAGGTTTGCGTTATATCGCAAAGATTTGCGTTATAACGCAAAGGTTTGCGTTACAACGCAAAGGTTTGCGTTATAACGCAAAGGTTTGCGTTATATCGCAAAGGTTTGCGTTATAACGCAAATGTTTGCGTTATAACGCAAATGTTTGCGTTATAACGCAAAGGTTTGCGTTATAACGCAAACATAGGAAGAAAAATAAAAAAAAAAAAATGCGTGGCGCTAATACGCTTCCGTAATTTCTTCCTATCCCCCTCTTTTTTTTTTGGTTACAAATGACCGGTTTCTTATATGAGCCATTACTCTATCAGAGTCGGACTTTTTCCGAATTGTTTGTGTCTATCTTGAGAATATATAAAGAGAAACTCGAACAGCTAAAATGATCAGAAAGGCAATGTTAACATAAATGACAATACTAAACTTCGTGTATTTCTAATAGAAAAAATGCTAACGTTAGGTATACCGAAATTTACAAATATAATGCCTTCCCTCGTTAAAACGATCATATAGAGCATGACATAAAAGTATTATTTATTAAATTTAAAAACCTAAACCGTACTGTAGACTTCGTATGTTTATTATTAAAAACCCGTCGATTTAAACAAAACTTTGCAATTCATATATATTTTTACAATTTTCCAACTATATCAGATGTTATTTTTTGCATCTTAAAACGAGGTACTAACATGCCAAGGTTTATCTCAAGTCTCAACCATTTTCCAAACGGTAGCTACAGATTTGATCCTAATTACTAGTATTAGTAACGGTTATTCCACAGAAGCAGATCGGAATCAGTTATGACGTAGTTAAGTAATCATTCTAATCGTAATCATGTTCATTGACCATAACGACGATGAACGCACATAATATAATGACGTTTCGACATCATATAATGAAGTAAATAAAACAACATAATATAAGATTACAAGCACATAATATAATGACACAAACACATCATATAAAGATGTTTGCACATAATATAAAGGAAACTGCACACCATATAATGATATGTACACATCATATAAGTATATTTGCATAGCATATAAGTATATTTGCACAGCATATAAGTATATTTGCACATCATATAAGGATCTTTCAACATAATATAAGTATATTATCACATCATATAAGAATGTTTGCACATCATATAAGAACATTTGCACATTATATAAGTATATGTGCACATCACATAAGTATGTTTGCACATCATATAATGAAGTTTGCACATCATATAATGATGTTTGCTCATCATATAATGATGTTTGTACATCATACAAGGATGTTTGTACATCATATAAGGATATTTGCACATCATATAAAGGTGTTTGCACATCATATGATGACAAGTTCACATCATATAAAGGTAAATGCACATCAAATAAAGGTAAATGCACAACATATAATGAAAAATGGGCATAATAAGACAGTGTTGGCGTTCCATAGAAAACCCATGAGAATAAACCATGATAGGTATATACAGGGCATGTTACTTGGAAGAATGTGGGCTACATCCTTTAAAATTCAAGCTGCAGCAGTTGCCTGCATATTTTATGCATCAGTTTATCCCTGTTCAAAACATTTTCACTCTACTAAGTACTTTATCACTATATCACTATCAGGTTCATATTTCAACCTATTTAGCAAAACACACTTATGATATAACATCAAAGTACCAAAATTGTACTCAGTAACCAAATTGCACCTATTCAACAAAAAAATACCTGCAAAAATCTTACAAGTTTTGTTTCACCATGTGAAATAATCTTATTATCACCCTTTACTCTGGTAGATTAATTGATGAGTGCTAGATTTCTCTTAGAAGAAATTTAAAGGTCTGAGTGACTATAAAATATACAGAGAACAATACCTGTTGTATTTGTTCAAAGGGACAATAGAACTGCAAAAAGTTTAAATGGACAGGTAACTATCAGGTGAATCTATTGAAAGGTTCAATTGGGTTCCAATAAAATGAGCAAATTAAATCTGTTACCATGAACATCCTTTTCTTCCAAAAATAATAGTTACAGCATGAAATAAAACAAAATCTCTGTTTATATCCCAGTTTAAAGGATTTGAAATTAACCATACATTTGGGTACTGGCCTCATTACAGGATCATGGATTGTTTGGATGTAATTTCAAACTCATTTTTCAATGACTCTACATGGACTCAAAATTAAATTGGTGTAACTCTATTGTAAACAAGGAAAGTCTACAAAATAAGCACAGAATAAACTTTTGTCTGGTACATAAAAAAGTTGGGTAAAAAAATCAGACAATTTTGATAAAATTAGGGTATTCTCATGTTAGCAACTTCACAACAGACTTACAAATTCATTTTCATGGCCAAAACCCAAAAAAAAGTACAAACCTGAAGGCAATAAAATGCTTTGCCATGCACAGCCTGATACGACTGCAGATGTATATTGAGCATATAAATAACACCAATTTATTTATGTCAGTTGAAATCAAACAGGTTTTAATTTTGAATCCTTTAAACATCAATATGGACTAATTTGAAAACAGGTATCAGGTGAACCCAGATATTTTTATTCAGCAGAAGTTTCTAACTACAAATCTCTTTAATTTCAAATGATAGCAAGTCCTACAAAAGTATTGATAATGTTTACATTTATTTTTTTTCTAGTTTCTCTCATGTGAAAGCAGTACCTTTTTGGTCACTATTTATGTGTTGCGTCTAAATAAGAATTGTAACACTTTATAGTGACTGAGCAGGTTAAACAAATACTTCTCGAGAAACAGAAAAAGAAGACAACTTGAAACAGCACCAGCCATGCAAGTATACATGTATGTATGAATAAAAACTCAGATCAGAATAGCATAGACAATATATTAGTTCTATGTCCTTGTGCATATATTGTGAGGAAAGTTATCAATAATTCTGCAGATAATGCAATTTTATAAAATGTATGGTTACCTATAGTTGTTAATGTTTGTGTTATTTTGGTCTTTTGTGGATAGTTGTCTCATTGGCAATCATACCACATCTTCTTTTTTATATTTTGTACATTTTCTGTTAAAATTTTCATGCAATCAGTGAAACATTCAAAAAGGCTAAACTAAATTTAAATACTGAAAGTTTCAAACAATGATAAGTATTTTATTTACCAAATAATTCATGTTTCTGTGAAAGAAAAAAAATCAGGTGCAATTTTTGGAATTTAAGGGAAAGAAGATCCTTTTACAGCGCAATGGCGCATGTGAATTGGGAATATATACTTACCAAATATATTTTCTTTATCATGATACTGACATTGACATTATCATAGGAAAATACACAAATTACAGATAAATATTTAAAACACCCTATTTTGAGTGCATCTTCTTACTCGAAAGAAAATTTTTGACATGCCTGTATTTCCCATTTCCATTCTCAATTTTATTTTGCTTTCATATAAAAACTTGAAAAGAAAGCTACATCATGTAAATGTAACAAAAAATATATGCAAGCAATGACATAAAACTGACTCTGAATTAGTACATGAAATTGATGAAGAACTCCCAAACTGAAGATGATCTGAAATACAAATGTTTTTTTATTCGAGTCAGATTTTTTTTTAACAAAGCCCTTCAGTTCTATCAATTAAAATTATTTAGTCAAAATATGTAACACTAGTATTATGGTTTATCACAAAAAATTGGCAAATACGGCCTTATTATCACCTAAAAAACTACTGTGTTACTGTACAGACTGACATGTGCGGTTTGGGAAGTTTTTATGTTTTTAGATATATAAAAGTTAAATATTTTGCATATCTGAAAGATAAAATTATTTTTGGTGAAGATCTGGATTCAAAATATTTTTTTGTTCTATGCCTGACAGACTTTTGGCCTTCTTTTACAATAGGGTTCCCAACATTTTTGGATTTTACTTTAGGGGTCCCAGTCCATAAAAGTTTGTGGTATGTTATTATATAAAAAAAAGATAGTTCCCTAAATACCTGTTTTAAGTGTATTAATTTTTTAATTAATTTTCCAATCTTTTTTGGTGTTTTAAAATGCATTTGCTTTTAGTAAAATGACCTAACATTCTCTTTTTTTTATTTTTTGTAATACATTTGGACCCTTAAAGTAAAAGAGTGCTATAATGCTTTCATTTACTTTAGGGGTCCCACAACCTATATACAAGCCAAAACCCATATAAAGATTATTTGATTTGGACCCTAAAGTAAAAGAGTTCTATAATGCTTTCATTTACTTTAGGGGTCCCACAACCTATACACAAGCCAAAAACCATATAAAGATTATCTGATTTGGACCCTAGAGTAAAAGAGTGCTATAATGCTTTCATTTACTTTAGGGGTCCCACAACCTATACACAAGCCAAAAACCATATAAAGATTATTTGATTTGGACCCTAGAGTAAAAGAGTGCTATAATGCTTTCATTTACTTTAGGGGTCCCACAACCTATATACAACAAGCCAAAAACCATATAAAGATTATTTGACTTGGACCCTAAAGTAAAAGAGTGCTATAATGCTTTCATTTACTTTAGGGGTCCCACAACCTATATACAAGCCAAAAACCATATAAAGATTATTTGATTTGGACCCTAAGGTAAAAGAGTGCTATAATGCTTTCATTTACTTTAGGGGACTCACAACCTATACACAAGCCAAAAACCATATAAAGTTTATTTGATTGGGACCCCTAAAGTAAAAGAGTGCTATAATGCTTTGATTTACTTATTATAAGGAGTCGCACAACCTATATACAAGCCAAAAACCATATAAAGATTAGTTGATTGGGACCCCTAAAGTAAAAGAGTGCTATAATTCTTTCATTTACTTTAGGGTCCCACAACCTATATACAAGCCAAAACTATATAAACAGTTTTAATATAACGGACATATTTAAGCCTATAATATATAAACAATCAATACAATAGAATATTATTTAATATATCAATTACAAAATGTATTCAAACACATATATATAGTGGGACCCTCCATTTTTCAACAGTAATGTTGGGACTCCTAAGGAAAAGGAAGGCCAGATTTTTTATTCATCAATTTGGGAATCAGAATATTTTTTTCAGGAAAAATACTATAACCCTTCTGCCTTTTTCAGTTCAATGTTTGTTCCCTAAACATTATCCATCTGAACTTATAATTAGATTTTAGACATAAACAATATGTTAATTAGGGAGGGGTGTATGAGGGGTCCTGATCCCGAAATCCCGGGCTTAAAAAAACGAAATCCCGAAATCCCGGACTTAAAAACACGAAATCCCGATGTCCCGAAATTCGAATAAAGAATTTCCCGGATCTCGAAAGGTTCAATCCCGAAGTCCCGACCTAAAATCACCCGATCCCGGAGTCCCGATAAAGGTCCTGTCCCCCATCGTTAATGTAGCCTAGGACATTCGTTCTGAACATGCATGAAATATTTGCCACTAGACGTTAAACAACCAACAACCAATCTATATAGAGGACATTGTCTTAGTATAAAGCTGGCATTTAAGGTAGCGCCTTCCTCATATTATCTAATTAGTACAATAAACTTAACGGATCGTTTATGTGTATACCTTTGTGTAAACAAATCAGGTAAAACTTTAATCATAAAGCGTCGTTTAAAAACCGTATAAGGTGTAATAAACAGATACTCATTCATGTTCTCATCATATAACAATACTAAGCGTCGTTTAAAAACCGTAAAAGGTATAATAAACAGATACTTATTCATCTTCTCAATATTTAACAATACAGTTTGGTATAGCTTAGCAATGTTTGCACTTTTTGCAATATATACATATAGGCATATAAACGAATTATTTTTAAATAACATATAAATACGAAAAATATGTTTAAAAAAGTGGACATAATAATTACAGTGATACATTTGTGTTTTTTTGTTTATTTTTTTTTTTTTTTTTTTTTTAAATATTTTTTTTTTAACATTAAAATCAGATTAAGTAGTCTGAGTGTTTATTCACATGGGTTTAATCATGATCTATTCCTGTCTCTTTTCTTGATACTTTGGATGTCCTGTCTGCAGATGTTGGAGTAGTTTTGTCACTTCTGTTGCGTTTTCGATCAATCGGAGTGTTTGATACGACGACGTTTGTGTTTGGGCTATTTAGAAACTCACAAAGTTTACTGTTAATTCTTTGTGCACCCTCTGTGCTGACGTGTACCCCACTACTGTCATGTTTATCAAACAACAAATGCTACAAATTGTTCTCGAACACAAAGTTTTTTCATGAAACTATTTACGTTTTTGGTTGTTTCATTTATTTTCTGAAACTGAGCGCCGTTGCCTTTTCGCGGTATGATATTGCAAAGGCCTATCTGTGCCTCTGGAAAGCTAGACTTTACACGATTGACAGCGCTCTTAAATAGTTCATTAACTACTATTAAAGAGCTCATCATGAACCATTGTAATAAAATATATGAACATAGTGGTATAAAACATTTTTGGAGTGTACAAAATTCTTTGAATGTTTTTGATAAATTACGGGCTTTTGATGGTCCTTTTGATTCTGTTAATAGTTTTGATTTTTCTACTCTTTACACTACACTTCTACACTATCTTATTAAACAAAAGTTTTCCTATTTAATCAAATGGTCCGTCGGTAAAGCTGAATGTAAATATATTTGCTGCAACTCATTTAAAGCCTTCTTCTCTAATGAGAAAGGTAAATATGATAGATATACTTACTGGAGGTGTGAAGCTGTTAATTCTTTCCTTGATAATGTTTACGTACTTTTCGGCAACAAAGTTTATCGACAGGTTGTAGGTATACCCATGGGCACTAACTCTGCCCTTTTAATAACAGACTTGTTTTTGTACTGTTACGAGTCACAGTTTATGACTAAACTCAGTAAAGACCCGTCGAAATTGCATTTAATTGATAAATTCAACAACACTTACCGTTATCTTGATGATATTTTTTTCGTTAAATAATCAAGAATTTTCTCAATATACTGCTGACATTTACCCAAAGGGACTTACTTTAAATAAATCAAATGTATTCGGTAATAACTGACTTTACCTGGATTTAGATGTTTCGGTTGTAGACGGGAAACTACACACTAAAATTTACGACAAAAGAGACGATTTTTAGTTCCCTATTGTTAATTTTCCCTTTTTAGATGGTGATGTTCCTTTGGTACCATCTTACGGTGTTTATATTTCACAACTTGTTCGCTATGCCCGTGTCTGTTGTGACGTTTTTGATTTTAACGAACGCAGCCTATGTATTACTGGTAAATTATTAAACTAGGGATATCGTTACCATAAATTACTTAAAACCTTTACTAAACTTTTCCATAGATATAAAGATTTGATTTTGGAGTTTGGTTGTACCTGTAGAAAACTTATTTTAAACAAGATAGCACATCCTCATTTTTACGGAAATGTTATTAACCGTGCCCGGAAATTTAGAAATGACCAATGTAAACTTGTTGCTCCTTTAAATAAACTTTTTCTAAAAGGTTACCTAGTCAACACTATAATAAGATCATTGAATATTGTTTTTATTGGTATAAATATAATTGATTTTGTGATCAGTAAATCAAAAGCTAACTAAATATTACTAGTATGTTATATACATATACATTTTCATGGGTCTACATTCTGTCGATACCTGTAACCTGGCATTGCATAAGGTCATGTTCTTCTCTGGCTGTTTATGACGTCTTTACACTAAATCCATTGTATGTTGGATGTGTACGGATTGAATGTTTAGTCTTAGAGGCATGATTTTTTTATTAGTTGTTAGTGGCTTTGAACTAGCTGTCAGATAACATGCGAGTACTCTCAGATATGTTCATTGTGTCTTTTTGTATCGGGATGTATAAGTACCCGGCCACGACCAATTGTAATGTTTGTTAAGCCTTATTCAACTGATTTTTATAGTTCGTTCTTATGTTGTACTGTTATACCACTGTCCCAGATTAGGGGGAGGGTTGGTATCCCGCTAAAATGTTTAACCCCGCCACATTATTTATGTTTGTGTCTGTCCCAAATCAGGAGCCTGTAATTCAGTGGTTGTCATTTGTTCATGTGTTACATATTTGTTTTTCTTTCATTTTTTTACATAAATAAGGCCGTTAGTTTTCTCTCTTAAATTGTTTTGCATTGTCTTATCGGGGCCTTTTATAGCTGACTATGCGGAATGGGCTTTGCTCATCGTTGAAGGCCGTACAGTGACCTATAGGTGCTAATGTTTGTGTCATTTTGGTCTTTTGTTGATAGATGTCTCATTGGCAATCATACCACATCTTCTTTTTTATATATTCAATGTAACTGAATTGCACGGGTTATCATGTACTAACTGGTTAACACAATTGAAGTGTTTATCTTCCAATGTCCAAAACCTCAGACAAAAAAATACACGGCACTCTAAAATGAGTTTTTATTGTCATATAGAATACAAAATATATCACAACACATGATACCGTTACCTCGTAACAACAGTTAAAATGAAATAAATATTTTTTATTAACCAAAAAGCGTTGTTGAAGAAAATAAAGTTAATTGACGGAATTACATACGTCATTTTTTATTAATTTCATAGGGATTCAAAGCTTTCATAGTTCCAATACTATAGTATATGAAACACTTCATTCAAAATGTGCTCGGTTAACGCATGTTGACACGTATATATCGCCGAAGAAAATCTCCTGCTGAGCCATTAGATAGAGTTAACTGTCTGTCTACTTTACGGACGCCATTACGGGTTTGTTGAACGTTATGAAATTTCTGTTTCGCAACCGATGATGGATAATTTTCAATTGTCTCAACTACAGTCTAGTCTCTCCCCCCGATTGTGACCATCTGAATAAAACATATCACCGATCTTGTAGATACACCAGCAACACGACGGGTGTCCCATTTGAAGCGGAATCTGCCTACCCTTCAACAGCTCCTGAGATCACCATCCCAATTTTTGGTTTCTTAATCTTAAGTTGTCTTTGTTGTTTTGTATACAATTGTTTGTTTGTCTTTTTCTGTTCAAGCAATGACGTGTTCATTTTTTTGTAGACTTATTAGTTTAAATGGTCCTATGGTATTCTTCGCCTCTCTTGAAATAAGCCCAGAGATTATATGTTGTAATTTTTTAAATGGTCTGTTCATCAAACGATCTATAATATATCAAAGAAATGCTATGCTTTTTGTTTATTTATAAAAAAACAAAAGAAGATGTGGTATGATTGCCAATGAGACAACTGTCCACAAAAGACCAAAATGACAGACATCAACAACTATAGGTCACCACCGTACGGACTTCAACAATGAGCAAAACCCATACCGCAAAGTTAGCTGTAAAAGGCCCCCATATGACAATGTAAAACAAGTCAAACGAGAAAACTAACGGCTTTATTTATATATAAAAAAATGAACGAAACTCAACTTTGTAACACATAAACAATCGACAACCACTGAATTACAGGCGTCTGACTTGGGACAGGCACATATTACCTGTCTGTTTAGAAATTCAAATTGCGGATCAGAAAATTTTTGTAGGAAAAAAACCTAAGCTGCCCCTTTCCCTTAGAATTAAATGGTCGTTCCCTTATAAGATTTTAATTCGTTTTCGTCAATGTCTTGTTCAATTAACAGCTTTAAAAACATGTACCGAGTTAACTTCCTAAAAATGCGAAAACATTTTGATATTGCTTTCGATGTTATGTTCGTTGTTGAGATCAACGTTTTGAGGTGTGTTTAACTTAGTTTATTTTCAATGTAGATAGATAAAGGCAACAGTAGTATACCGCTGTTCAAAACTCATAAATCCATGGACAAAAACAAAATCGGGGTAACAAACCAAAACCGAGCGAAACGCATTAAATATAAGAGGAGACCAACGACACAACACCGAAACGCAACACACACAGAAACAGACCAATCATCAGACAAAACACCACGAGAATAACAAATGTAACATGAAAACCAAATACATGAATTTGGGATAGACAAGTACCGTGCCACGTCTTATCTCAATATCTCAAAAATAAGAGAAAACACAAATGACTCAACGTTAAAATGCAACACAAAGAGAAACGAACAATATTATAACAATGACCATCTTCCTGACTTGGTACAGGACACTTTAAAAGGGGAATAAAAGTGGTGGGTTGAACCTGGTTTTAAGGCATGCCAAACCTCGCACTTTAATGGCAAAGTTAAATTAACATTGAAATGACAACATAATATTACAGGACTACAATACAAATAAATAGGAAAACATATGAGACACAGAAAAACATGATTAATAGATAACAAAAAGCATCAGGTTTAAAATTCAATACGCCAAAAACGCGCCTTGTCCACACAAGACTCACCAGTGACGCCCAGATATAAAAGATCGAAAGTGAAAAAAGTACAAAGTTGTACAGCACTGAAGATCAAAAGTTGAAAAGGTTTCGCAAAATACGGCATTGTTTTTATGCCCGGGATAAGAACATTCTTATAATATAGAACAATTCATGCTATTGCAAACATTAAATTTTATCAAATGAATATGAAAGAGATATACACAAAGAAACTAAAGTATTTACTAATTACAGAAAACTAAACCTGAATACATAACGCCTAGATATAAAAGATCGAACGTGAAAAGGGTACAAAGTTGTACAACTCTGAAGTTCAAAAGTTGAAAAAGGTTTTGCCAAATACGGCATTGTTTTAATGCACGGGATAAGAACATCCTTATTATATAGAATACTTAATGCTATTGCAAACAGTAAATTTTAACAAATGAATATGAAAGAGATATACATAATGAAACTGAAATATTAACTAATTACAGAAAACTAAACCCAAGTTTATCACAAAATAGACACACATCCGAATCAGTCCAGGCGTCAACGTAATTAAAAAAATTGTGACGTCACATACGATGGCGAAAAGGCAGAAACGTTATGCCAAATTTAGAAACAGCATGACGTCACATATGAAAAACTATCATTCAAAAATGAGATAGAATTAGGATTGATTTAGAACTAAATACTGATAATTCATTTAAACAAAATGCATATTGCAATACTTATTAATAGCAATTAACTGTAATATATATATATGTCCAGTTTGTTATGAATCCAACTTCAAACGTAAATAATCGTACAAAATTTAATATAATTAATAAAGAGGAGGTGATTAATTTTTCTATACGTCATACCTAGATATATAATAAGAAGACGTCAACACATTTGACAAAATCTGAAGAGAATTACAAATATAACATTAAACATGTAAACTAAATACATGAATTTGGGATAAACAAGTACAGAAACACGTCTTATAGTAATGCGAATTCACATTCAGCAAAACGGTCAATAAGTCACGTTTGGTAATTAAAAGATTAGACGACATAATGAAAACCACAATCTACCATGTGGTAAAAATGTCCTTAGCTAGTTTGGTTAAAGAGACATCATATGGATCAACCAATTCGTGATGGTGTCCACAAAATTTACGGAGTGTCAATTTTAATCTGTCCTCCTCATAACTTTGTTGGAGCAGTTTCTGCGTAAGGAGCACACTCCTGTATATGAAGTCCGTATAGTGTGAACATGCACGTGAATAACGTATCAATTGTGATATGTAAACACCATACGAAGGGGCAGAGGGTATGTTACTGCTGAGAAATAGATAACCTTAACCCTTTTTTTAAGTAAGTTAACTTATTTAAAAGAAACCACCATTCTCTAATCTATTCGTAATTGACTTATTTAACTTAAACAAGTGCAAACTAACAGATAGGAGCATCCGTTGAAAACAATAAATTGTTCCTTCGCAATAAATAACGATGCAACACTTTTATAGGGTGTTTAAGTGAATGTATTGCAATAATTGCATGTATAATCGATTTTATCGGTCTTCCCCCTGCTCAGCTCTTGATAAAACGGCATCTCACGGCCTTTTGACGTCAAATACGTTCACCCGGCCTGAATAAATTTGACCCGGACATATCAGCCACGTCATACTGTTTGAACCGACGCTGATAAGTTATCAAATCGTGTTCCGGTTGCTTTATAAATTTAATTTCGGTTATTCAACAAATGTTGTCGCCATGGCTGAACATAAAACGTGCAGGTAAAATGCATTCATTATATAATCTTGAACACCATGAGAAATATAGAAAAATATTAGGGTAAAATCCTTAAAAAAAACGTGACTTTATTGTTTACTTTGTCAAAAATTATCAGATGACTCCATCAAGGATTTACTGCATCGAATTGACGTTTTTTGTCAATTTTTGTCTTTTATCTTTTAAAACTTTGAATGGCAACAACAAACAGCAATATAACGTGACGGTACCCAAATTGCACCTATTTTGACAGTTTTTTCACCTACGTTTTTTTATGATCAGGAAAAAAATGTCCATACTGTGTTTATTTTGTAGCCCTATCCTTCTTTGTCATATAGGTACACCAATTTAATTTTTAGTCCATATTGAGTCATTAAAAAATGGGTTTGAATCAACCTCCAAACTATCCATGATTCTGTAATGAGGAGTACCCAAATTGCATCCATGCTTAAATTTACATCATCAAAAGTCTAATAACCGAGCTTTTGTTTAATTTCTTCAAATATTTTGAACAATTGGATATTTGTCCATGCTTACTATTCATATTTTACGAAATGGATACTTATAATATATTGTATTTGCCAATTTTAAAAAGATGACGTTTTGATGACGTCGCATGGTGACGTTTTCGTACATTTTGTTTTTTTCAGTAAACAGTCCATCTGTTGATAAATACTGTGAACGTTTTGTGTATAACTAAATATGTTTACCTATGTTGAAAGACGGGCATAGTATCAAATCATAAAAATACAACTTGTTTAGTCTCTAGGAAATCTTGTAAGATTTTTATTGCTATTTTTTTCTAAATAGGTGCAATTTGGGTACTCGGTGCAATTTGGGTACCCTTACGTTAGATAGTTTATTCTCATAAAACCATGCAAGTACAAAGGTTACAGAGAAGTAAAAAAAAATATATATTGATGAAACTAAGAAAACAGCCCGATAAATCGATTTTCAGGTTACTTTCATATTGATATTGTAAAATATAAGCTGCACGACACAATATGAAGGCTTTTTGATCTCGTTCGCTTCGTTTACTCAATAAAAATCTTAAAATGTATTTGTGATTGCTTTAAAATCTACAATATGAGTTGCTACTTCCTATATACAAGGTAATAGGATGTGCTGCTGGAAAAAGTCACCTTTTCATGTTTAAAAATATGTGAATGGATCGAGAAAAATATCAAAAATATATGATAAGGCCAATAAGATTCGATGATCCTGTTTTCGTCTATTAAATTTCTTGGTGTTTCCTGCTGTGTTTTTTTAATACAATGAATTTTCTCTTTTTTGACACTGGTATTCCAATCAAACAAAACACACCACGAAACCAAAACAATATGGGAAAAGGGTTACATATTGACCTTCACAATACAGATGAGTGCGGTCCTAACCTTGACAAAAGTTAACTTAGAGTTAACTTGTTGACTGCTTTCTAAGTTAACTTGAGAATTTTTAAGCAGTCAAGCAAGTTAACTTCGTCGTCGGTGGACCAGACCTACGGTCTGCTTTTTTAGGACTGCTGCAGACCTATCGACAAGTCTGCTCCAGACCAGACCTGTGGACAAGTCTGCTTTTGACCAGTCCTGAGGACAGGTCTGCCCCAGACCAGACCTGTGGACAAGTCTGCTTTTGACCAGTCCTGAGGACAGGTCTGCCTCAGACCAGACCTGTGGACAGGTCTGCTCCTGACCAGACCTGAGGACAGGTCTGCTTTTGACCAGACATGTGGACAAGTCTGCTATTGACCAGACCTGAGGACAGGTCTGATTATGGCAGATTATCGTTATAAGAGTTTTCTTATCAGACTTGAGCTTTCATTAAAATATGTAAACAACATTCGCATTGTTTTTCCACAGATATCATTTATTATTTACTCGCTAGACTCTACTAGATATTATACAAATGCTCTCTTTTATTTGATATACATGTATTCTTATATAAATAAAAAATGGCTATACGATCACACAGAGTTTTTTTTATTAGAAGGCGGATAGAAAGGTTATCCAACGCATCGGAACAATATTCTTATATCACGGGATATCGGCAACATTGTCTACGTTACTTCGTTCCCCGTTGTTTACCTGTCCCTTCTAAATTTTACTTTATGCATACATTTATACTTGCATGGATATTTCATTGATATTCAACTTGTTTTCATTGGATTTACTATTCTATTTCCCGCAGAATATTCTAACAGAAATTGTACAGTGTCCGTAAGCATACGGTGTGGTAAAACTATCAACAATCTCGTCAAATTCGTCAGATTTGTCATTGCCGATATTTATATGGGACGTCCTAAAATTATACTCAATGCGCATTTTAATGAAATAGTTGCCACTTGACGTTTAACTATAAACAAAATCAATCAACCGACATAATAGATTCCAAGAAGAGAACCTCGTATACTTTTTTTTATTTAATCATTGTAAATAGTACAAATGAATTCAGACATGTCAGTGTTGGTACTTTGATGATGTGGCATATTATTTTTTTTAACACGTACACCATCATGAACTCCTATATATGATGTGACTGTTATTATGAATAAAGAGATGAAATTCTGACATTCTCAATTTATTCAGAATATTTTTTGCATTAATAGTTTTCCAATATTATTGATTACGTGTACATTTACGGTCCTACTAAAATGTGAACAGGAGCGCCAGGAGAAGACGTTAAGGCACTCAGTACAATGGTATGCGGGTATATAGATTTGCAAATAAAAGTGCACATATGATCAGTTTTGATCAAATAGTTTTGTTTTCCAAGTCAGCATGAGGTATTAAAACTACTGACATTTTGTTACGTATCAATATTTTGAATAAAAGGAGGACACGCTGGTATCCTTAATTTATGCGAACAAAAATTTGTTGTTATTAAATTGCAATATTGCTGTCCATTGTCATGATTATATTATACATTGATTCCTGACATAAAAAATATGGCTGATTAATACTATGTGGGTACGTCATGTTGTATATAGATTTACAAATTAAAGTGCACAAATGGTGAGTTTTGGTAATGCGGTCAAATAATTTTGTTGTACAAGTCAACTGGAGGCATCAAAACTACTGAAATTTTGTTACGTATCAGTATTTTAAGTAAAAAGAGGACATGCTGGCACCCTTAATTTAGGCGAACAAAAATTTGTTGTTATTATATTGCAATATTGCTGTCCATTGTCATGATTGTATTATACATTAATGCCTGACATAAAAAAAATGACTGATTTACTGTCGGGGTATATAGATTTTCAAATTAAAGTGCACATATTGTCAGTTTTGGTAATGCGGTCAAATAATTTTGTTGTACAAGTCAACTGGAGGTATCAAAACTACTGAAATTTTGTTACGTATCAGTATTTTAAGTAAAAAGAGGACATGCTGGTATCTTAAATTAGGCGAAAAAAAAATTGTTGTTATTATATTGCAATATTGCTGTCCATTGTCATGATTGTATTATACATTTAATCCTGACATAAAAAAATGACTGATTTACTGTCTGGGTATATAGATTTTCAAATTAAAGTGCACATATGGTCAGTTTTGGTAATGCGGTCAAATAATTTTGTTGTACAAGTCAACTGGAGGTATCAAAACTACTGAAATTTTGTTACGTATCAATATTTTGAAAAAAATGAGGACATGCTGGCATCCTAAATTTATGCGAACAAAAATTTGTTGTTATTATATTGCAATATTGCTGTCCATTGTCATGATTGTATTATACATTGAATCCTGACATAAAAAATATGACTGATTTACTATGTGTGTATACATGGTATATAGATTTACAAATTAAAGTGCACATATGGTCAGTTTTGGTGGATGCGGTCAAATAATTTTGCTGTACAAGTCAACTGGAGGTATCAAAACTACTGAAATTTTGTTACGTATCAATATTTTGAATAAAATGAGGACATGCTGGTATCCTAAATTTATGTGAACAAAAATTCGTTGTTATTATATTGCAATATTGCTGTGCATTGTCATGATTGTATTATACATTGAATCCTGACATAAAAAATATGGCTGATTTACTATGCTGGTATATAGATTTACAAATTAAAGTGCATATATGGTCAGTTTTGGTGGATGCGGTCAAATAATTTTGTTGTACAAGTCAACTGGAGGCATCAAAACTACTGAAATTTTGTTACGTATCAGTATTTTAAGTAAAAAGAGGACATGCTGGCACCCTTCATATAGGCGAACAAAAATTTGTTGTTATTATATTGCAATATTGCTGTCCATTGTCATGATTGTATTATACATTAAATCCTGACATAAAAAAAATGACTGATTTACTGTCTGGGTATATAGATTTTCAAATTAAAGTGCACATATTGTCAGTTTTGGTAATGCGGTCAAATAATTTTGTTGTACAAGTCAACTGGAGGTATCAAAACTACTGAAATTTTGTTACGTATCAGTATTTTAAGTAAAAAGAGGACATGCTGGTATCCTAAATTTAGGCGAACAAAAATTTGTTGTTATTATATTGCAATATTGCTGTCCATTGTCATGATTGTATTATACATTGAATCCTGACATAAAAAATATGGCTGATTTACTATGCTGGTATATAGATTTTCAAATTAAAGTGCACATATTGTCAGTTTTGGTAATGCGGTCAAATAATTTTGTTGTACAAGTCAACTGGAGGTATCAAAACTACTGAAATTTTGTTACGTATCAGTATTTTAAGTAAAAAGAGGACATGCTGGCACCCTTAATATAGGCGAACAAAAATTTGTTGTTATTATATTGCAATATTGCTGTCCATTGTCATGATTGTATTATGCATTAAATCCTGACATAAAAAAATGACTGATTTACTGTCTGGGTATATAGATTTTCAAATTAAAGTGCACATATGGTAAGTTTTGGTAATGCGGTCAAATAATTTTGTTGTACAAGTCAACTGGAGGTATCAAAACTACTGAAATTTTGTTACGTATCAGTATTTTAAGTAAAAAGAGGACATGCTGGTATCCTAAATTTAGGCGAACAAAAATTTGTTGTTATTATATTGCAATATTGCTGTGCATTGTCATGATTGTATTATACATTAAATCCTGACATAAAAAAATGACTGATTTACTGTCTGGGTATATAGATTTTCAAATTAAAGTGCACATATGGTAAGTTTTGGTAATGCGGTCAAATAATTTTGTTGTACAAGTCAACTGGAGGTATCAAAACTACTGAAATTTTGTTACGTATCAGTATTTTAAGTAAAAAGAGGACATGCTGGCACCCTTAATATAGGCGAACAAAAATTTGTTGTTATTATATTGCAATATTGCTGTCCATTGTCATGATTGTATTATACATTAAATCCTGACATAAAAAAAATGACTGATTTACTGTCTGGGTATATAGATTTTCAAATTAAAGTGCACATATGGTAAGTTTTGGTAATGCGGTACAAGTCAACTGGAGGTATCAAAACTACTGAAATTTTGTTACGTATCAATATTTTAAATAAAATGAGGACATGCTGGTATCCTAAATTTATGCGAACAAAAATTTGTTGTTATTATATTGCAATATTGCTGTTCATTGTCATGTTTGTCATACCTGTCAACTCACCCGTTTTTTGCGGGCGACACCCGTTATTTTCACCTCTCACCCGGGAGTTTTTCTTTACCCGGCGGGTCCCGGGAATTTCTAACATTACCCGTTTCACCCGGATTTCTGACCGGAATTGTTTCCGGTATTTAGAAGTAATACGACCTTCAGTTTTATCGGTCTTTTTCAATGTAACCAAAAGTCAAAATGTAGGACTGTTTATCTGAGCTACGTAACGATATTTTCAACAAGCTACAAGATGAGTTCAGTGACTATCAGTTGACCCCATTAGATGAACTTCCACTTTGCACTTCCCCTGAAACTGACATTGGTACATTTTGGGGAGAAATGTCCAAGTTGCATGACATTTTTCTTAACAAGCCAAGATTTTTTGTTTTGTCAAAACTTGCTAAAACATTACTGGTTTTGCCAAACAGCAATGCAGACAGTGAGAGGGCATTTTCTTTAGTAAAGAAAATAGCTACAGAGTTTAGGGCTGATCTTAATAAGGATACACTGTGTGCTCTTCTTTCTTGTAAAATGAATACACATTTGCATTGCTATGAACTGAAACCAAGTGCAGTTCTTTTAAAGAATGCCAAGTCTGCTACTATGGAATATAACAATAGTCTGAAATAAACTTGTATACATGTTCTAACTGTTTCATATACATATTGACTATATAAATTATATGTAAACATATTTTTGTTCTTCAATTGAGCCCGCAAAATGTTGTACGCGTTATGACCTGAGATTTTTTTTCTCAATGCAGGTCATGACCTGACTTTTCATTTTCAGAGGTTGACAGGTATGGTTTGTATTATACATTGATTCTGGCATAAAAAATATGGCTGATTAACTATGCTGGTACAATGTATATAGATTTACAAATTAAAGTGCACATATTGTCAGTTTTGGTGGATGCGTTCAAATAATTTTGTTGTACAAGTCAACTGGAGGTATCAAAACTACTGAAATTTTGTTATGTATCAATATTTTGAATAAAATGAGGACATGCTGGTATCCTAAATTTATGCGAAACAAAACTTTTTTGTTATTATATTGCAATTTTGCTGTCCATTGTCATGATTGTATTATACATTGAATCCTGACATAAAAAAATATGGCTGATTTACTATGCAGGTATATAGATTTACAAATTAAAGTGCATATATGGTCAGTTTTGGTGGATGCGGTCAAATAATTTTGTTGTACAGGTCAACTGGAGGCATCAAAACTGCTGAAATTTTGTTATGTATCAGTATTTTGAGTAAAAAGAGGACATGCTGGCACCCTTAATTTAGGCGAGCAAAAATTTTTAGTCATTATTTAAATGAATTAAACTTTTGCTAATTGTTGCTGCATAGTTCAAGGATGTATAACTAACAAGGACGTATACACCTAACATCAAATATACTTCTTTTCAAATATATACATAATATGATTGATTTTGATCTCGGAATATATATATATTCAGTGCCTGTTATCATTGTAACCGAGATCGTTTTAATAATACATAGATTGTCAGATCACAGAGAAATTTGTGTTACGTTCTGTGCGTACTTATTTTCAAATATTTGTATTTAATCCTGTTCATAAAACGGAAGTGTATTTATTTTCAAATTACTTCATTTTCGATGTTTATACTACGAAAAAAAGATTTTTTATTTATTTTTAAAATCAACGAAGAGCGGTCCTGGTTACAAGTTAACTTAGTGTAGAGCAGACCAGTCACAAGTTAACTTGGGAACAGGTCTGGTTTTGATCGGATGTGTTCAAGCAGAAGTTAACTTTGTGGCAGGACCGGTTTCCAAGTTAACTTATGTTAACTTTATGACAGGACTGGTTCCGAAGTTAACTTATGTTAACTTATGACAGGACTGGTTCGAAGTTAACTTATATCAATAGCGGACCTGTTTCCAAGTTAACTTTTTGGCAGACATAAAAACAGTCCTAGGACCAAGTCCGCTTTTCAAGTTAACTAGATTTTGGTCCTAGGACTGGTCAGAGCAGTCCTATATTCGGTCACAGGTTAACTTTGACCAGTCCAAATGACTGGTTATCAAGTTAACTTGCTGTACAGGTTAGAAGTGCACCCATCTGTATATGAAAAGGTACATTTTTAAGATTTTTATCCTATGAAAAGGGTTGGGTAACAGAACCACAGCAACACCCCTACAATTATGTAATGAAGCCCCCCCCCCCTTTCCCCCGAGAACTGATATCGGTTTAAAACTAACATGTTAGGTTCAAATGTGAATAATGAAGCCTTGCCAAGAAACCATGGAAAGGATATATGTTTCATTGTGTTCAGAATCTATGCACATTCTTCAAAGATGTTTTTTTTTAAATAAGCTGTTTTCGGAAGTGAATTATTTATAATTTTTATGTCGGTTCATATAATACATAGGTGATTATATTGGTTAATAAAATTTTTATAGTAATATACCACTATTATAAGTCTTATATCGATTTAAATATAACAAATCGGTATGTTTTTGTCACATTAGAGGCCGCTTGGTTGTCAATAATTGCTTATATCCACTTCATTTGAGCTTTGGTGGATAGTTGTCGACTCATTGGCAATCGCCCCATATCTCATATTTTTAAATTAAAGAGATTGGAGGAATAGCTGTCACTGGTTGATTAAGGCTAAGACAAATTAAAAAACACTAACAAAATGACTCTAGTTTGGTTGGTTTTTTTTTTTGCGCTAAGGATAAGAAATATGTGTCCATTGGAACGGCTACATACACTTCTACGGACAGGTTTTCTGAAAGAAAACAACATTATATAGTTAAATTTAAATATAACAACATATGTAAAATTAGCTCATATAATTAAATTGAAGTGAAATGTTCAACAATTATCAATATAATCAAATTTATTTTTGTTCAGAAATTCCGAAAACTCCTGAGCATTATCCATCTGATGGTGTACACGAGTGATCTTACTGCAGCATGTCAAATATAATATATAAGATGTATTCACTATTTTCAATAATTTCAAAAAGAATGATAAGCAAGTTCGCTTGTCAAGTTTTTGATTTTTTGTCACATTTTCGGAATCCTCTAGTTTTACCCATTTGAATGCCTTAAAAAAAATGCCCATTGACCCCCATTTTTCTTTTTATAAATTTTTTTCATGTATTATTATATTTTTTATTTTTCAATAGTTTTTGAGAGCTTAAACTTGTCAATGATAAAGCTTAGGAAAAATCAAGAGAGAACATTTTCCCGCAAAATTTCAATGGCTTATATATCGAAAACAAGCACTTTGACCTATATTTTTTTTTGTGTTCTTTTGATTCCTATATTAATCCCCTATCAATATATACATTTGTACTAGTGTTATAAACTGCTTGTTATTTTGAAACTGAGTAGCAAACTTCTTTAATACTAACCCTTGGAAGTTCACAAATATATCGTTCATCGTCATCACAGTCATCATTTTCCCATTCCCAGTCCAAGTCTCCTGTGTCAAATTCTATATCGACACAGTCGTCCCCGATATCACCACTACTGTCTACTATAAAAAAAAAAAGTATTTATCTATACATTAGTGTTAAAGGAAGTATGGGGTTCTGTCACCACCTTTGACGGTAAGTAGTAGAGAATCTAGCAAAATTTAGAATTTGACGAGAAGTGCAATCTACTTATGTGAATTGTCATTTAAAAGTACAAATGTATAAGATTTAAACTTATAAATATTAATAATTTTACAAGAGTTCAATGTAGATTGCATGATTAGTAATGTTTTAAATTGGCATTTTACAGAACAATAATGACCAATGATTTGCTTGATAATGAGCAGTGATCACATTATTGATTTGTCGATAGCCTATGAGCCTTTTTTTGTCTCACCTGACTTTTAGGCATGCAACAGATTCAATGCCATACGAACATATCAAATAGCTTCTGACCAATGTCTGGTAAATTGCAAGGAATCCATTTAAAACTTGATGATTTCAGATTTCCAATCGTCAACTTCCCATTTATCGACAGTAAAATACCCTCTGCTTTTACATACTTATTACTGTTGTCAAATGGAACAGTTTTGACTAATCTATTACTCGGATAATCGTTCGACCGATTAACCGGTTAACTGATTGTTCATGAAGTTGATGTTTGAGGACCTTATCTTTATTATCCTACAAATTTATGTATTTAATAATACGATAAATTGACATTTGTCCCTTGACATTGTCTGTGAGGATTCCTGGCGAGGTTTGACTATAAATAATATAGTACTACCTTATCTGTTACGGCTTTTGTGATAACTTCAGGGAATTTGATGGAAGTCTAACATACTTTGATTCTCTCATGTTAAAAAAAACTGACCCACTTATATTGGCTCAGGACCATTTAGTAAAATTGAGAATAAAAATGGAGCATACGTTTAAGAGACAAATACCCGACGAAATAGCAGATAACAGCAAAAATACTGTATACTTTGAAGACTTACTGTTGAAATTGTTGTGTCCATTTGTTTGAGTAAATTGGTCATTGTTTCGTTGACATGTATAAATCGTTTTGTTCCTACTTTTAGTATTTCTTGATTACACATCCAATAACACCAGAATATTAGTTGTATAAACAGAGCATTTTAACAACACATTTCTTTACTCGATCATCTTAGATAGTAAAACTTACAAATTCCAAATGGAAGATCTAACAACGAAAGAGCAGCATTGTCCACGGCAAATACAAAATTCTCGTCATGGGTAGGACTATTTGCGCCAGTCCATATATGTACATCATTTCCTTCAGAAGAATAGAATTGTAATTAGTATCATAGGAACATTTATTATTCAAGTCAGTTAAGCAATAAGGCGACTTAACTCGATACTACATAAGTGTTCACCATTATACATGTGTTAATATTTTAATAAAAACCAACTAGATTCTAGTCCAGTCTCTTTCATGATAACCCTTATGTGTGTGTACATAGTGAGCTATATTTTCAGGCCAAACTATTAAACTGACTCTAAGTGTGTCTGAAATAGTAGAAATATCCAAATTTAACTGCCAATATAATAGTTTCATTGTACTATGTTATAGGAAATCCTACTACGCATGGGTATCCCCTTACACTTTTGTTTTAAAAGTTTGTTATCAAAAGATATAGAGTCATGAATCACAACTCATCAATGAAATAGAAATGACATTCACAAACCATAGTGAAGATGAAACGACAAACTCTCTGTTTAAAGTTTTGAAAAAAAGAACAAGTATTGTCGAGGTCAGATGAACCATGTTAGACAGACATGTGCAGCTTACAATCCTTCCATACAACAAATATATCAATTGCTTATTGGTTAAGAAAAACAGACCAAAACACAAAAACTTAACATTGAACAATGAATCGTGAAAATAAGGTTAAGTTTAAATTAAACATGTGAGACTTACATGTACATCATTAAATATTTCCATACACCAAATATATTAGACCTTTTGCATATAGTATTAACAAAAAAGACCAAAAGTCAAAAATTAAACTTTGACCACTGAACCATGAAAATAAGTTGAAGGTCACATGACACCTGTCAGTTGGACATGTACATTTTACCATCATTCAATACACTGAATACATTTTCACCCATGTGGTTAAATTTTCAGGGTACGAAGTGAGATTACTTTTCCCGTAAATAAGCAAACCCCGAGTATCTTTTTGTGATGCGGCTCCTCGTGGTAAGAAAATCCCATTTTTAACACAATAAGTTCTATGAAAATTTGATACTTTGAAAACTTTTAATAGTTCCCTAGATTTTATTCTGTGTTCCCCTACTTTCTAAATTAACACAATTGGTCAAGCTCAGTCTCTTGTTTATCATAGAAAAGTGTCAAATATCACTACTTGAGATTTTTTGTTTACACGTCCTCATTTCAAAGCGCATTAGGGATATTGTCCCAACTATGGTTATCCTATTTCTCATAAGAAGAGAGAAATTAACATTACAAAAAATCTGAACTTATTTTTCAAGTAGTCACTTAACCATGACAATGAGGTCAAGGACAATGGTTATGTTACAGAAGGAAACTTCGTAACACCAGGCATCTATATACAAAGTATGAAACAATCCTGCTAAAAAAAAGCGTTTAATAAGAAGGCTAACCCAGCTACCGACGAATTAACTATCCCTGTGTCGAGCTTTCTGCGACAAAAGTCGAAGGCTCGATAAAAACTAGCTCAATGTTAGTTACAATATTTGCCTTCAGCCCATTTTTTAATCGAGATCCTGCAAACATCACGAAAAGATTACACATATATTAATGTGTTGCAATTCCTCTTTGAAGATCCAACAATTTTCATGTTATTCCTGTATTTAATTGGTATATGTATAATACTGATACAGGATTTTATTTTCCTTTTTAATAGAATATGTTATTGTGAGTGCTTTCTAAATAGATACATGGCATAGTCAAGTTTGATTTGCATACATAAATACAACAAAAATTAATTACTTTACTCTTAACTTACCGATAGCAAACGTAGTTTTGACAGCATCAGCTTCTGCTCGTGTATTTGGCCTCCATAGGTAGGCTCCTGGTGTCAAAGTACACACCTTCTGAAATTTGAAAACAAATACACATCTGCAGTTTCATACATAAAACAAGAAATGATACATTGATGTTATGACTTAAAATTAGAAAAGCATGATCAATAATTAATGCCGTACATTTTCAAGTATCTGTACTGCGAGTATTGATAATCGAATCTTTCAGTTTATATTGTTTGTTGTTTTTGAAATCATTTTTGATTTGTAAGTTTAAACGTATTTTATTGTTGAATGGATTTGACACAAGTTTTCCATTTTATAAGTGACGTTTTCTCCTATTTGTGTTTGTACTGATGTAAACATCCTATGTCTTGTAATTCACATTGCAAGAACCTACTTGTGAGAAGCATGCAACATCTAAAGGAATGACAGAAAAGGATGTATTTGATTGTATTATAAGGGTATGACACGTGATGATATTCGACTCTAAAAATATATACATCACTTATATTCATCAAAATATATGTAGGGGTTTATACTTTTTTTCAAATAATGAAGGCGAAAAGTATCTTAGGTAAAGTCATTTATTTAATTTGTGCTATCGATAAACATTGTTGTCGACATTCAGATAGCAATGCATGAATAATAGTTAATTTGAGTTCTTACAAATATGAAAGTTTTGAAAGCGAGTATCCATGGATTAGTTTTTTTTTAATATTTTCTCATTGGAATCAGAAAAGTCTAGAATCCTGCTTCATACATTCAAAATTGATAGCTTTCATAAAACGGAATGCTGTATTCAAGAAAGATGTTTTCAAAAACTAAAAGAATTGAATTACTAGGTATATCAAATTTGATCTCAAGTTGTAATTATTTTTTTTTAAGTCCGATAAAAAACATTCTCACCAGGGCGTCGGACCAAATTTTCTGAGTATTTCCGCTATAAAAGTAACAATTTGGACTTGCAGTTTGGTCAGCTAGCAACAGATAATCTGCAGGGCAAATTGTTGGAATACATGGTGCTATTCATATGACAAAAAAAATGAGTTAAGTTTTGAACGAAAAGCAATAACATAACGTTAAATTGATATTTAAATCATCTTAACAAAGTTAAGAATTATACAAAATTCATAGGATGGATTCAAATCAAAACTTAATTATGTTAGTAAGTTATCCCTTATATGAAAACAAAAGTTCATTTGACGACTGATAATCGATATAAATGTTTGAACTATACGGCGGAGTTCTTAGAAAAAGTCAGTGCAAACAAGATCTTAATTATAAATGCTGTTTTGCATTTTGTTTGATTTGATGTATTTCGGCTGCAACTCTGACCGTCAACGTTTCCTATCAGGCAACTGTGTTGAAATGTATGCAGACCGTAACGCATGTGTTTTGGTCGCCTTTTGTATGCGAACCGATTTACGTTTACTTAGGTCCCTTTGTTTTATTATATCAAATCTGTTTGACGGGGGAAAGGCGTATTTTAGTTTTAATATGAGACAATACATCCAAAGAAGTTGTTAAGACGAATGGAGAGAAAAAGAAGTTTTTTACCCCCACAAATGTTGAAAACAAAAATAGCAATGATTATTGGGGAGGAACGGCGAATGTGGCACGAACAGAGGTATACTTAGATATAGGAAGATGTGGTGTGAGTGCCAATGAGACAACTCTCCATCCAAATAACAATTTAAAAAGTAAACCATTATAGGTTAAAGTACGGCCTTCAACACGGAGCCTTGGCTCACACCGAACAACAAGCTATAAAGGGCCCCAAAATTACTAATGTAAAACCATTCAAACGGGAAAACCAACGGTACCCAAGAAATCCAGGAAAATTTGAATTCACAGTAACTAATGGAATTAAAGAAATCAGGGAGAAGTAAGTGAATGGCCGCGGTAATTACAAGCTGTAATAATTCTTGGTTTGTCGTTGAATTCGACTAAGAATGTAAATTGTTATCTCTGCAAACTATATGGAGAGTCATTGAACAAAAATACCTACTTGTTTGTGCAGGTGCTGGTGCAGTTGTTTGTGCAGCTGCTTGTGTTGCTAGAAATGATTGCACAGTAGCCGGAACAGTTGTTCGCACATCAAGTCTTGCCGCAATAGGTATTGGTTCAACACTTGCTCTACTAGTAACAGAATTTGGCATAATCAACATTCCAATTGCCATCATTAGTAGCGCTATCGATACAAAAGGAATGGGAAGAAATCCAAAAGCTGATCCTGTGTCGACTCCACTATTATTCACTAAGCTAAATGTTGTTTCTGAAAATTTGAAATAAAGGATGTATTAACATAACGCCATTCATAAACTCCATATGTCTCAGAATCTTTTATAAGTACTAGTACCATTTCAGGAGGACATGAAAACATATGCAAACAACCCCGGTTTTGCAGTGGAATACATGTTTACATTTGTTGTTACCTTTGGCGTATTAATTTTGTTTTCTTAAATTGAAAAACAAATGACAATTAAGCTTCTTTGTATTAAATTTATTATTTGTAAATCTTACAGAGAGAAAGGCTGACGGTTTTATGATTGTTGTGGGGAGAGCGTCGTCCAATAAGCTAAAAATAGCGCCCTTTACAACAACATATAAACCCAGATTCAAAAACTTGATGATTGTTACGTTGTGTAATTTGTCTTTTCGTTTTTCTGTTACTTTGTTTGATAGTGTATAATGCCGAACTTCAAAACAAAAATCTATCCAGCCAATATTTACAGCTTGGTCTTATATTGTGTTGTTACACATATGTAACGGTTCCAACATACAAGAAGGCTAATCACTTTAAACATAATGCATTACATATGTGCATGTCCAAAGTTACATTACATATCTGAACACGCTGAAAAAGAGAAAGACAAAAGAAATTATATTGTTAGTCGAGCTCATAATTTAAAAAGGAACAAAATATGCAATGACAATGATAGCAAAATATACCAAAAGACGAACAGCAGTTTACAGAAGAAGAAAAAAACAGACACCTAAAGACTGTACAACACGAACCCCACCATAATCCTGAGTTTGACTTTGAGTGGCATGACATCATGGGAGATATATCTGAGGACAGGATAGATATTTGAAGCTCGACATATATTTATATATTTGATTTTCATGACATCAGGCAACATAGATCTTAGGACAAGTGACTGAAATTTGAAGCTCGAAATAGATTTACATGCATGATTTTAATGACATCACGCATCATAAATCTGAGGACGGGACGGATATTTGAAGCTTGACATACATATATTTATATATTTGAGTTCCACGACATAAGATCTGAGGACTTGGCGAATATTGATGCACGATGTAGATTTATATATAAAAAATAGATTTTTTTTCGTATGGAACATAAAAATAAATTATTTGAAGGAACAGCAAGGTAATCTTCAAACATGAATTATTAGATATGTTTTCGAGTCCCTTAAAAGCGACATTTCCTTCTGATGTAATTTATGTATTTCACGTCTTTATACATCCATTCGTACACATTTAAGATATAAACTAGTCGCATATGAATACTGAATATGTTGACTTGAGTTATCATTGAAATGTTTATAATCATAAATTAACCGTTTAAAATATTTGAGTTTTTGAAGTTCTAAAGTATATCTACCCCAGGAATTGATTACCTCTTTTGGCAAAACTTTTAGGAATATTTGGTCCTAAATGCTTTTCAAAGTCGAACTTTATTTGGCCTTTTTATCATTTTTTATTCGAGTGTAACTGATAAGTCTTTAATAGACGAAACGCGCGTCTGTCGCAGATATAAAATGTCTTTCCTGGTATCTATGATGAGTTAATTTACATTGGTATTACGAGATGTATTCCTAAATGTGAATCGATTTTGAATAATTTTACCTAAATTTTCACTGTCATCAATAAACACAAAATCTGACCGCTGGTCAAATGGGTTGTCCTCTGGTATGATATTTGCTTTATATGTTCTTTGAACATGGCATAGCAGAATAATAATCAAATATAGCTGTAATTAAAATTAAAATTATATAAATATTGTTTATAATCAATAATTATCAAATAAAGATAAGTGATTTAGAAAGATATTTCAAGCTTGTCAATTGTCAATGCAGCACCTTACACTAAACTATCAAAACAAAAGTTTCAAGTGCTGAGATCGAAATCATCCCTTTTAAAGTTCTACTAACACAATCACAAGCTGGTTGACCCTCTTGGAATACATGACTCTGTTTCACAGATAATGACGAAATGAGTTTTTCGCCTCGGTGTTAAAATTCGTCACGTAAAAATATTTGTTATAACGGCATTACAATTAAGAGGATGCGTAAATGACTCTATTGCTTCCTATGAACTATTTCTAACTTAATAAAACATATGTATATATAAAATCAAATATGAACAAGTCTAAATTGAAAACAACGTTCAAACCTATGGTTGCGTTGGACAAAAACCGCACTTTTTATACGTTGCAGATAACAAATGGCATTGAAGAGGGGTCTAAATACAGCACAAACAACATTTTCCAAAAAACCAAAGAGTGAAAAAAACATATTTTAACAAAACGCATTTGACTAGCAAGTCGAACAACTGATGTTCTTTAACCCCGCTGACTGTCATTGGCAATTGCCAACTAAATATATATGACAAGGTGTAACAACATAGATCTCTATATTAATTTTATACCAATTAGAAAACAATAAACTTGCGGCAAAGATGGTAAACCACAACAAGAGCTGCTTTTTTTTTACGCCATATCCAGATTTCGACAATTAATGTCTCGTCAGTAATGTTAGGGATCAAAAAGTATTTGGAAGACCATTAGTTTACCTCAATTTAGGATAGACTCTTGAATTTTAAAGAGTCAAAATAGGATGAACGGATTATATGAACTGAAGGGAAAATATAATACAAGCCCAAACGAAATATATATAAACAAGTCTAAATTGATAACTCCGTTCAAACATCATATTCGGATTTCGACAATTAATGTCTCTTCAGTGGTGTTACAAATCGAAAAGTATTTGGAAGGCCATTTAATTTACATCAATTTAGGATAGACTCTTGAATTTCAATAGAGTCAAAATAGGATGAACGGATAAAATAAACAGGAGAGAAAATATAATACAAGCCCAAACGAAATACATATACACAGGTCTATATTGGAAACAACGATCAAATTTATGATTGCGTTGGATTTAAAAAACCGCAATTTTTATACGTGTGCGTGTAACAAGTTTCGTTGTAGAGCCGTCTTAATACAGCACAAACATGGATCTCTATATTTATCTTATACCAAGTAGAAAACAATAAACTTTTTAAAGTCAAAGATGGTAAACAACAACATAAAATCAAATGTATATATCCCTACTTCATAGTTGATCAAATATCAAAAGGAGATGGGGTAATAAGGCCCTTATTTGTTCCAAATGATACAGAATATTTAAGTCAGTTATAATATACATAATTACATTTGTCATATCTAGACTAAGGTATTATGTATTTAGAAAATAAAATAAAATTTCACGTACCATGGTAACAAACCATGAGGAAATTAGTATAATCTGAAAAATGTCAAATTATAAAAAAAGTTTCCCATAAATTATTTGTTGTTCCTTGGCTGCTCAAGAGGTTTCTACAATGGAAACAGCAATGTAAAACTGCATTAATTCTGTATTTTTCATTGTTTTCATGAAAACGGCTCATAATATGACGTGACTGTGATATTATCCGACGTTTTTCTTTGAAATTTCCCGACTCTTTACAGTTTCAAACACTATGTGCACATTTTAAATAATTGTCAAATATCTTATTTTCTTCAACCTAAACCAGGCCGTATTAACCCTAAACTTTTAAATATGCAAAGTTAGTATGTGTTGAAATTATTTAATGAGATTAACATATCTTACCCTGGCTTACGGATTTTGAAAATGTTTGACTAACAAACAAATAATTTATTAGAGTCTCACCTCTTTAAAACATTTAATAAACCCTTAAAATACATTTATATTGCATCTATAACGTGTATCAATATATCTTTACATAAAACACCATACTATAAAAACAATTATAAAAAAATAAAAAAATAAATAATAATAAATAAACAACTTTATATACACTCATTACGAGTATAAAATATACTTTCCCTTCAAAAGTACTTCATGGCAGATTTTGGCTGTAATATAACAAACTAAAAAATAATGATATAAAATAATAAACTAACCTTGTTATATTTCATCATCATTCTCTCAGGTCTGCGTTTTAGATAAAACATGGGAACAACTTTAATGTTAATAATCACACATAAGCTAGAACACCTTAAGTAGTTCAATTTGGTTGATAATTAACCAATTGAATTGCTTTACTGGTCATAATTAAGACGTCATACTGTGATCGATGAATCTTATTTTGTTTGTCAATATGCATTTAATTCAAAGCTAACGTATTCAGCTGTGATGTCTGCATGTCCGGACTCCGACTGTCACGGCTACTGGCTATACATGTTTGTCATGTAATAGTATATAGTGCATTAATGTCAAAGATATAATTCCAAACATTTACACTGTACTCTATGAAATGTACTTGTAAAACTAGTAATCATAATTTTGCGATTAGGACAAACTTCAAAATGTCTTACCAACAGCGTTCAATTAAATCTTCTCGAGTTTAAGAAATTTGAAACACTGAACCAATCAATTTTTTTTTCCTTTTTTAACCAATTGGTTTATACAATGGTAAAGAGGGAATATTCCAACATATTTTATGTTCCGAATTGTTAAAATACACTGACTGATGGTAGATATTATAATACAGAAAAGAATGTACCTTAATCAGGTCATGTGACAAAAAATAAAATTTGTCAGCCCCCTTTTTCTATATAAAACAGAAGGATTTGTAATTCAGTTCCAAAATTAAAACATCCAAAAGGGTGAGATTGTCTCATATAAAGCGTAAATTTCAAATGTCGAACTTCAGTCTCCTAAAATGGATTGGGCAGGATTATTTATTGCAAAATAAAACAGATGCTCCGCAGTACGCAGCTTAATTCGACCGCAGAGGAACTCTGAACAGTTGGGCAAGTATGGACACAAAATTCAAGCTTGATTCTGTCTGAATTTGTATTGTTATCAAATTTTTAGAGCCACCAATCGTATAATAGAAAAAAGTACCTTCAATAGAAAACCATCATCGTGTAATAGAAAACTACCTTCAATAGAAAACCATCATCGTGTAATAGAAAACTACCTTCAATAGAAAACCATCATCGTGTAATAGAAAAACTACCTTCAATAGAAAACCATCATCGTGTAATAGAAAACCACGTTCAATAGCAAACCATCATCGTGTAATAGAAAACCACGTTCAATAGGAAACCACCATCGTGTAATAGAAAACCACGTTCAATAGCAAACCACCATCGTATAATAGAAAACCACGTTCAATAGCAAACCACCATCGTATAATAGAAAACCACCTTCAATAGAAAACCACCTTCGTATATAGAAAACCATCTTCAATAGAAAACCACCTTCGTATAATAGAAAACCATCTTCAATAGAAAATCACCATCGTATAATAGAAAACCATCTTCAATAGAAAACCACCTTCAATAGAAAACTACCTTCGTATAATAGAAAACCACCTTCAATAGAAAACCACCATCGTATAATAGAAAACCACCTTCAATAGAAAACCACCATCGTATAATAGAAAATCACCTTCAATAGAAAACCACCATCGTATAATAGAAAACCATCTTCAATAGAAAACCACCTTCAATAGAAAACTACCTTCGTATAATAGAAAACCATCTTCAATAGAAAACCACCATCGTATAATAGAAAACCACCTTCAATAGAAAATAACCATCGTATAATAGAAACCCACCTTCAATAGAAAACCACCATCGTATAATAGAAAACCATCTTCAATAGAAAACCACCTTCAATGGAAAACTACCTTCGTATAATAGAAAACCACCTTCAATAGAAAACCACCATCGTATAATAGAAAACCACCTTCAATAGAAAACCACCATCGTATAATAGAAAACCACCTTCAATAGAAAACCACCTTCAATAGAAAACCACCATCGTATAAAAGAAAACCACGTTCAATAGAAAACCATCATCGTATAATAGAAAACCACCTTCGATAGAAAACCACCATCGTATAATATAAAAAAACACGTTCAATAGAAAACCATCAACGTATAATAGAAAACCACGTTCAATAGAAAACCACCTTCAATAGAAAACCACCTTCGTATAATAGAAAACCACCTTCAATAGAAAACTACCTTCGTATAATAGAAAACCACCTTCGAATAATAGAAAACCACCTTCGTATAATAGAAAACCACCTTAATATAATAAAAAAGCATCTTCGTATAACAGAAAACCACCTTCCTATAATAGAAAACCACCTTCGTATAATAAAAAAACCACCTTCGTATAATAGAAAAGCACCTTCGTATAATAAAAAAACACCTTTTATAATAAAAAAAAAAAAGACGAATAAGGCAACTATGGCGTCCCATAATTTCATCTTGACAACCTATTTTGTTTTTCAAATGCATTCAATGCAATGATGTCTGTATATTTAGACACCGCCTGTCACGGCTACTAGCTATACATTCAAAAGAAAACCACCATCGTATAATAGAAAAACCCATTCGTATGATGGAAAACTACCTTCGTATAGTAGAAAACCACCATCGTATTATATAAAACCACCTTCGTATAATAGAAAACCACCGTCGTATAATAAAACACCACCTTAGTATTATAGAAAAGCACCTTCGTATAATATGTATTATACAAAAGCACCTTCGTATAATAAAAAACACCTTCTTATAATAGAATAGACAAATAAGGCAACTATTGCGTTCCATAATTTCATCTTGACAACTTATTTAGTTTGTCAAATACATTCAATGCAGTGATGTCTGTATATCTAGATATACATTCATGTTATGTTCAAACAGTAGGTTAAAAGTATTGATTACACAAATGTCGAAGATATAATTACAAGCATTTATAATGTATTCTATGATGGTTATAATAAATAAAACCAAATCGTTATCATAAATTTGCGATAAGGACAAATTTAAAAATGTCTTAAGAAGAGCGTAAAATTAAAACATCTCGTTTTATTTTGGAATTTAAGAAATTTGAAACATTAAACCAACCATTGTTTTCCTTTTTTTAACCAATTGGTTTATACAATGGTTAAAGGGGAATAATACAATATATTTTATGTTCCGAATTGTTGAAGAACACTGACTGATGGTAGACATTATAATCCAGAAAAATTAAACTTTTGCCAAATCGGCTCATGTGACAAAAATATAAAATTTGACAACCCCCTTTTCTATTTATAAACAGAAGGGTTTGTAATTCAGTTCCAAAATTAAAACTTCTAAGAGGGTGATATTGTCTCGTATAAAGCGTATATTTCAAATGTCGAATTTCTGTCTCCTAAAATGGACTGGGTAGGATTATTGAATGCAAAAAAAAACAGAAGGTCCGCGGGGAGCAGCATTATACGACTATAGAGGTTAAACCTTAAACAGTTGGGCAAATATGAACACAACATTTTAGCTTGATACTGTCTGAATTTGGATAATGATTCAATTTTTGACATGCTATAGGTTTCTGACACAAAATAAATGTGGTCTAAAATCTTACAAATCTATTGTTCATCACTGTCAGTGTACAATTGAATATTTCATCTTGTTAACTTATTTTGTTTGTCAATATGCATTCAATGCAAAGCTAACGTATTCAGCTGTGATGTATGTATATCCAGACACTGCTACTGGCTATACATGCATGTTATGTTCGAACAGTAGGTTAAAAGTATTGACTACACAAATGTCGAAGATATAATTGCAAGAATTTATAATGTATTCTATGGTGGTTATAATAAATAGAGCCAAATCTACTTGTTATACTAGTTACTATCATTTTGCGATTAGGACACACTTAAAGGTGTTTTAAGAACAGCATTAAATTAAAACTTCTCGTTTTATTTTAAAATTAAGAAACATTGAACTCACCATTTTTTCCTTCTTTTTTAACCAATTGATTAATGGTAAAGAGGGAATATTCCAACATATTTTATGTTCCGAATTGTTGAATAACACTGACTGATGGTAGACATTGTAACCCCAAAAAATGAACTTTTGCCAAATCGGCTCATATGAAGAAAAAAAAATTTGTCAACCCCATTTCCTTTTTTAAACAGATGGGTTTGTAATTCAATTCCAAAATTAAAACTTCCAAGAGGGTGAGATTGTCTCATATAAAGCGTAAATATCAAATGTCAAATTTCTGTCTCCTAAAAAATCATTGAAATTGTAGTTGTCGCATATCAGCTGAAAGGTACATTTCAAATAAAAAAAAATATAGAATGGATATTCTAGTGTTTTTTTAATCTTGGCTAATTAGTAAACGATAAGAGATGCTTGTAAATACACATAAAATTATGTTCCTCTTAGTAGGGTCTTCAATTGATTCATAAGATAAAAAATACCCAAAACATCTGTTTCAAAATTTACTACGATTTCATTTTTATTTTATTTTATTAAATACGGTGACAGATCTTAACCTTCTATAAACTTTAATCAAAGCACCAAAGTGCTGTAAAGGCAGTTAATTATATTTTGTCTGTATTTTTCGTTGAGTTATATCATTATCTTGCAGATTCAGAGTTCTCTTGTACCTTGTTTATCTTTGTTTAAAACATTATTGTAACGTCATTCTATTGTTTTACCCGTTCTGTATTTCAGTGATTGGACTATCATTTACCTGTAAGAAACCATTATGTTACCTTTAGTTGTCCAATATTTTTAAGAATAGCCCTCCTCTTTCTTAAAAATATTTGACAATTAAAGGTAGGATAACTGATTCTTACAGGTAATTAATAGTTCAATCCTCTAATTAAAAAAAGTAGTCATTACCCAAATTGTGTTCATCATGTAAACAAAAATACAACTAAAAACAAATGACAATTGAAAAAAAAAAAACATTTGATTAAAGTCACCTTCCAATACAACAATAGTTTTAACACTTCCAAAACTTATATCACAGCCAATTTTCTCATGTTTTTTGGTTGTTTCTTTTAGGACTATTTAAATAAGTTGAATATGCTCGTTGTAAGTTTTGTTTTTTGTTGCTGGTATGAATTTCTTTTTTCAAAAGAGTTATCCTCGTCCGTCTTTAGGCTATCAACATTGACCTTGGTGTTGCTCTTATTTTTTGTAGGATCATTTTCAACTACAAATAAAATGAAAAAAAGCAATAAGTAATGCTTCTAAAGGTTGATAGATCATGCCGCAATACAAGGGCCATAAACAACCCAAACCTTATCTTGTATAAATAGTGCGAATGTAGAACTTCCTTCATAAACTAGAAGACTTTATTTTTTTTATATAATTGATCGCATGTAGTTATCTCTTCCTTTGATAATAATAATTATACATTTGAAATGAAATCGATATTGTTCAGCAAGAACCTGTCTTCATATTCCATTCTTTTCTCTTTCATTGACCGGGTAAAAAATAAAACCACAGGAGAAACAAGAAATAAGTAGGAGAGGAATACATTGTAAAATATAATTCATATACAACTTGCCTTTATTCGCTTCTTTGACTATATCATCTTTGTAATCTTTGTTCTCCTATTTATTTGTATTGTAGTCCAGTAATATTATGTTGTCATCTCAATGTTATATTTAACTTTGCATTTAAAGTGCGAGGTTTGGCATGTCACAAAACAAGGTTTAACCCACCACTTTTATTCCCCTCTAAAAGTGTCCTGTACCAAGTCAGGAAGATGGCCATTGTTATATTATTGTTCGTTTATGTGTGTGTTGCATTTTAACGTTGAGTCGTTTGTGTTTTCTCTTATTTTTGAGATATTGAGATAAGACGTGGCACGGTACTTGTCTATCCCAAATTCATGTATTTGGTTTTCATGTTATATTTGTTATTCTCGTTGTGTTTTGTCTGATGCTTGGTCCGTTTCTGTGTGTGTTACGTTTCGGTGTTATGTCGTTGTTCTCCTCTTATATTTAATGCGTTTCCCTCGGTTTTAGTTTGTTACCCCGATTTTGTTTTTTGTCCATGGATTTATGAGTTTTGAACAGCGGTATACTACTGTTGCCTTTATTAAGTCACACTGAATTAATGTATCTGAATAGATTTAAATACACATTTGATTTAAATCCAAACTTTGAAATAACACAATCACTGATAACGACATATCTTTCTTCGTTTTGGCACCCGTCGTGTTGCTTATATTATAACAAATTCGGTAAATAGTCTTATTCGGTAGGTCACCTTCATGAAAAGGAACGGGATTGTAATTACGACGTGAGGCATATATCCGATATCATATGTGAAATGGTTATTTTATAACGGTGAACCAACTCATGATGGCGTCTGTAAAATTCACGAAGGGATGATTTCAACTACACTATTTTGAACTCTTGATTTAATAGCTTCCTTGTGAGCAGCAACCCTCTATTAAAAATATCATAATAGGAAATACACGCACGAGAATATCGTATCAATTGGGAGATATATATCCCGTATGCAGGTGCTGCTGAAATGTTGCTACTTAGAAATGGGAAGTTCACGATTGGAAAGTTTTGATTTCAACCGACCCTCGTTGTCAATTTCTAGATGTAAGTCAAGATATGAGGCCGATTTTACTGCATCTGTTGTATCTGTAGTTAACGGATTTTGAAAATGTTTGAAATAACAAACTTACAAACAAATAACTTATTAAAGTCTCACCTCTTTAAAACATTTGATATTAAACACTCTATAATATTATAAGATCAATTTACGAAAAAGCCGCTCTAAAACGAGTTAGGAGGGACTGTAAAACACACATTAAAAATCATTTATATTACATCTATAACATATTTCAATATATCTCAACATAAAACACCATACTATTAAAAACAATTACAAAAAAAAATAAAAAAAAATAATAATAGATAAACATAGTTATCGAAGGTACCAGGATTATAATTTAATACGCCAGACGCGCGTTTCGTCTACATAAGACTCATCAGTTACGCTCAGATCAAAACAGTTTAAAAGCCAAACAAATACAAAGTTGAAGAGCATTGAGGACCCCAAATTCCCCAAAAAATTGTGCCAAATACGGCTAAGGTTATCTACTCCTGGGGGTAAGAAAATCCATAGTTTTTCGAAAAAATTAAAGTTTTGTTACAGAAAATTTATAAAAATGAACATATAGTTGATATTCATGTCAACACCGAAGTGCTGACTATTGGGCTAGTGATACCCTCGGGAACGAAACGTCCACCAGCAATTTCATACGCCAGACGCGCGTTTCGTTTTCATAAGACTCGTCAGTGACGCTCAGATCAAAACAGTTAAAAAGCCAAACAAATACAAAATTAAAGAGCATTGAGGACCCAGAATTCAAACACAAATTGTGCCAAATACGGCTAAGGTAATCATTATATACACTTATTACGAGTATAAAATACACTTTCCCTTCAAAAGTACTTCATGGCAGATTTTGGCTGTAATATAACAAACTTTGTCATCATGAAACTATTAAATTTATGATATAAATTAATAAACTAACCTTGTTATATTCCATCATCATTCTCTCAGGTCTGCGTTTTGGATAAAACATAGGAACAACTTCAATGCTAATATTCACACATAAGCTAGAACACACCTTAAGGAATTCAATTTGTTTGATAATTAACCAATTGAATTGCTTTACTGGTCATAATTAAGACGTCCTACTGTGATCGATGAATCTTATTTTGTTTGTCAATATGCATTTAATTCAAAGCTAACGTATTCAGCTGTGATATCTGCATGTCCGTACAGTGACTGTCACAGCTACTGGCTATACATGAATGTTATGTAAAAGTATATAGTACATTAATGTCAAAGATATAATTTCAATAATTTACACTTTACTCTATGAAGGTTTAATAAATAACACAAAATAAATTTGTAAAACTAGTAATCATAATTTTGCGATTAGGACAAACTTAAAATGTCTTAAGATCAGCGTTAAGTTTAATCTTCTCGTTTTATTTAAGAGTTTAAGAAATCTGAAACATTGAACCAACAATGTTTGTTACCAATTGTTTTTTACAATGGTAAAGAGGGAATATTCCAACATATTTTATGTTCTGAATTGTTGAATAACACTGACTTATGGTAGACATTATAATACAGAAAAATTAAACCGTTACCAAATCGGCTCATATGACAAAAAATAAAATGTGTCAACCCCCCTTTTCTATTTAAAACAGAAGGGTTTGTAATTCAGTTCCTAAATTAAAACTTCCAAGAGATTGAGGTTGTCTCATATGAAGCGTTAATTTCAAATGTCGAATGTCAGTCTCCAAAACGGGTTGGGTAGGATCATTGAATGCCAAAAATACATGATACCCCGCCGCAATTGGATAAGTGTAAAAATATGCAAGTGTTCGGTAAACAGGAAGTTATAGAGGGATGAATCTGAAAACACCAAACGGTAAAGCTGACTTTTATTAACCCTGAAACCAAATTTCAGAAATCCTTGTATTGTAGTACCTGAGAAAAATGTGACGAAAATTTTCAACTTGGCTATCATGTGTAAAATAATACAAGTTTTCGGTAAACACGAAGTTGTTGAGTGATGAATCTGAAAACGCACCACACAGTATAGCTGACTTATATAAACCCTGAAACCAAATTTCAGATATCCTTGTATTGTAGTACCTGAGAAAAATGCAACAAAATTCATGGGACGGGCGAACTGACGGATGGACAGACAGAGGTAAAACATTATACACCCTTTTTTAAATGAGGGTGACACAAAATATAAATAATATTGTTGTCGCATATCATCATCTAAAAGGTATATTTCAAACAACAAATTTTTAACAATGGATATTCTAGTGTTGTTTTAACTTTAATCTGGACTACTTAGAACACAATAAGAGGTACCTGTAAATACACATAAAATCATGTTCCTCTTTAAAGGATCTTCAATTGCATATAGCGCTTATAGTGATTTTATTTATCAATATCGGGAAGCGATTAACTTCGAACTCAAACCCAAACGTTATTAGCACGAATTTGTAATAGTGTGAATGGACTTGCTTTTCTGACAGAAGCACTAAGTTTGGTTCTACAGTACAAAGCTATTAGACTTAAATCAGCCAAAGGTTTAATTCTTCGGGGATCAAAGGTGAGGTCTGATAGATATGCCCATATGAAATGCAAATGACCATTACTTTCACCAAGTCCATGATGTCACTCCATCCCAAGTTTTAAATAAAATGACAGGTGATTATAAAACAGTTATAACGTTCTAGGGCTTTACACTGCTTGAAAGACTTGTGAGCTAGTGAAAGAAATGAAATGTGTCATCTGTATTTCATTAGTCTTTGTGTAAAAGACAGGAAGTGATATGACCATCCAGTGTGAGGCCAAATGTAGGGTAGTTCATATATTTATACATTTTCGTGCAATTATTATTACTTAAAACATAACAAGAGGCTGTCACGACAGCAAACCGGATTTATTAACATTTGTTTGTGTCCTGGCAATATCACAAGAACCATTACTGATGAATGGTGAAAATGTGACCTCCATTTTGTCATCAGTATCAACATATTAAAATTTGAAAAGCTTAGATTGAATGGTTCATGTGTAAATGCAACAACGTGAATGGAAACGCCATTTTATGATCTTTCAATAACAATTTCTCCTGAACGGTATAAGTCAAAATCGTCATTATTGAACTTGACCTCCATTTTGTCATCAGTATCAACATATTTAAATTTGGAAAGCTTTGGTAGAACAGTTCATGTGTATATGCACGGACACGACTGGAAACTCATTTTTTTAATCTTTCAAGAACCATAACTCCTAAACGGTAAAAGTCAAAATCGTCATTATTGAACTTGACCTCCATTTTGTCATCAGTAACAACATATTAAAATTTGGGAAGCTTTGGTAGAACAGTTCATGCGTAAATGAACGGACACAACTGGAAACTCCAGTTTTTAATCTTTCAAGAACCATAACTCCTGAACGGTAAAAGTTAAAATCGTCATTATTAAACTTGGCCTCCATTTTGTCATCAGTAACAACATATTAAAATTTCGGAAGCTTTGGTAGAACAGTTCATGCATAAATGCACGGACACGACTGGAAAATCCAGTTTTTAAATCTTTCAAGAACCATAACTCCTTGCCGCCCGCTCGACCGCCAGCCGTACATCTTTCAAATCAATAACCGAAATTTTTGTCACAAAAATCCGGTTAAAAATTGTAAATAAATAAAATATGGATAATCTTTTATTATAATATATATAAAATATTCAAGATATAGGTAATTAATAGTATTCCATTAGGGTTCTTTCAAACGAAATCAGATAACTCCTAATACAACCTCTAACACATTGAAAATTTGAACATGCAATTGATATGCAGGCAACAAACAAAGACGTCTTCTCTCCTGAATAAAAAGTTTACATTGTATGCAGATGAAATATTTCCAAATAGTTCTTGACATCGAATAACGCAGATTTATTCTCTGGTGACTTGCATTGACTGATGGGATAAGGAGCATATCTTATCATGAGGAAGAGATGAAACCTCCAAATAAAATGATTAATGCTGTTTTTCTACAAGATGGATTTACAGAAGCCTGGTGTTGTCAAAAGTGACATTCACAATCATAACTACTTGTGCAAACATATACCAATTTTGAAAGTTTTTGCTTGTTTATTGTATTTATCATAATTCATCAAATGAATTTGCATTAAAGGCTAAAATAATGGTTGAGTTTTATTGCTTTATATTACTGACTAGTGCAATACTCAAAAAGACCTTACCAAACTGAAAAAAGCTGGAAACATCACGGAAAAATTGAAAATCATTATATACGCTTATTGGACTGTAAACTTTGGGAGTAAAAAAGTCTAATTTGGCTTTAAAATTTGAAAGATCATATCATAAACAACAAGTGTACCAAGTTTCAAGTTGATTGGACTTCAGCTTCATCAAAAACTACCTTGACCAAAAACTTTAACCTGAATCTCCCACTTTCATTTTCTATGTTCAGTGGACCGTGAAATTGGGGTCAAAAGTATAATTTGGCTTTACAATTAGAAAGATCATATCATAAGCAACAAGTGTACTAAGTTTCAAGTTGTTTGGACTTCAGCTGTATCAAACTTTAACCTGAACGGACGCACAGACGAACGAACGAATGGAGCCACAGACCAGAAAACATAATGCCCCTCTCCTATCGAAGGTGGGGCATACAAAATACTAGATACTTTTAAACTAATTTAGCCAAAGTTTGGATGAAATTGATTCAACAATTTTAATAAGCTCAAAGGAATATTTTTGAATATAAACAAACTAGATGAACAAACTGTGAAAAAAGTTCCTTAAAGAGCAATAACTCCTTAAGGGATCAATTGACAGTTTTGGCTAAATTAAATTATTTGTAGATTGTATAAATTTCATGCGTCTGAAGCCCTTTCTGGATTTACCTTCATCAGAATTTAAACATTCACAGCCAAATACTTAAAAGCCAAGAATTTATAAGAACTGGAACAATTGAACTGCTATATAACCAAAAACAATAGCCAAATCCACCTAAGGCCAACTTTGCCTGAGGGAGTTGCAACTTTAGTTCCTTTATCATTTCAATAAATTATAAACGGACAGTGTTAAATGATGTCAGTACCAACCACCAATTGATGACTAGCTGGCTGGTGATACCATCAGGATTGATAGTCATCCAGCATAGGTTCAATTTAATGGCTTTTAGCCAAAACTAGTAAGCATTCTCTTTCAGAAGCCACTCCTCATAGTAAAGAATACAAACGTTTACAAATTCAATAATTTTATTTCAGTCATAATTAACACAACAATGAAGCAGTAACAACAATATAACATGCATATCCCCATGTTTGTTTCCATGTGTTATGACATTGCCATGAGAAACAGTGTCATGACAATGTTAGGTTATTCCCATGTGTTTTGACAATGTCATGTCTATCCCCTTGTGTTTTGACGATGGCATTTTTAGAGTGAAGACACTTTTTTGTTATGGTATATTTACAAATGTGAATAACATAGCACTTTTATACTAGGAGTCTTCAACATGATGGAGCACAATACATTTGTACTATAATAGAAGTTTGTTGAACTTTAATTGAGGCAAAAAAATATACAATTTATTTTATCGATATTTTGTGCATTTTTCCTTTGATATTTTTTTGGTGATAATTTTTAATATTAATTATGCTACTCGCTTGAGATGGAAAATTATCACCAGAAACTAAGCAGGCACGTGGCGTTGCTAACCAAATTGACATGAAATTGACAACACTTCATAGGTAAACTTAGCGATTAACAGATTATCTCTGGTCATCTTAACTTGATTGCCTTTCTCACTTTCCCCGTCCAGGCTCGAACGAGAAAATCAATCTTGTTGAGATGATCAATGATAACCTATAAGTATCTCAAACATATTATGGATCAGAAATATTAAAAATTTAGAATATGGAATTCCTGGCAAGTATTTATACATGAAGAGCAATTGGGTAGAAAAACTTAGCCTGTAAAGAATTGCCCAAGCTACCTTGGGTATACAAAGGGAGTTTTAACCTAGTGATTCTGTACCTACAGATGATCTATTTATGCATAAGTAATTTAAGATGTGTCCTAAAAATTACATTTTCACAGGGAAATTGAATTTTAGAACCCATCATAGTTGTATAAACACTGAAAAAAGTGTCATATAGAAAACGTGAAAAAAATAATATGATAGTTATACAAAGTGAGCAACTTGGATACGCTAAATCAACATTCGATTGGTTAAAACTATCCCATGTGACTTTGAACAAAACTTCATATTACCTTCTGAAGGTTGGAATTGCCTTATGTGACATTACCTGCTGTTGATGTTTCAAAAGCTTGATAGTTTTTAAAGATAGCATAGCATATCCCAAAACTAATAACTGCTTTTCTCTCAAATATCTGCTTAAAAACTTTGAAGAAATTGTTTCGTTAACTTATAAAAAAAATTCTACCTAAACTCCCCAAAAATGTATTGTTTTGACAATCTAAAATAAAATAAATAATTCTTAATTTCAAATCACTGTTCATTAGGCAGAATGATGTCAAATAAAAAAAGGCACTTATATCTTATCACTTTTGTTTAATCATTTTGAGCAATACATTCAAAATTAAATGTTTCCTTCTACAAAAAAATATGATTTTATATTTTTTATAATTGGGCTTGCTTCATTTATAAGCTCAACCTTCCATAATCACAGCCTAAAAAGACAAAATACATGTATATGATTCGATAATTGCTTAAATGTACAGGTAATAATAAATCAACAGTTTAGACATTCCAAACTAGAGGCTCTAAAGAGCCTGTGTGACTCACCTTGTGAATATTAAACAAGGACACAAATGGATTCATCAGAAAATTGTTTTTAAGTGATGTGTCTTACTTCACTAAACATTCTTGCTGCTTACAATTATTTATATCTATAATGAACTTGGCCCAGTAGTTTCAGTGGAAAATGTTAGTGAAAATTTACAAATTTTATGAAAATTGTTAAAAATTGACTGTAAAGGGCAATAAATCCTAAGGGGGTCAATTGACCATTTTGGTCATGTTGCCTTATTTTTAGGTCTTACTTTGCTGTACATTACTTCTGTTTACAGTTTATCTCTATCTATAATAGTATTAAAGAAAATATCAAAAAACAGCAAAATTTCCTTTAAATTACCAATTCAGGGGCAGCAACCTAACAACGGAAGGTCTGATTCATCTGAAAATATAAGAGCAGATAGATCTTGACCTGATACACAATTGTCAAATTTGCTCTAAATGCTTTGGTTTTTAAGTTATAAGCTAAAAACTGCATTTCACCTTATCTTTAGCCATTGTGGCCATCTTGGATGGTTGGCCGGGTCACCAGACACAATTTTAAAACTAGATACCCCAATGATGATTGTGGCCAAGTTTGGTTAAATTTGGCCCAGTAGTTTCAGAGGAGAAGATTTTTGAAAAAGTTACAAAGACAGAAGACAAATGCCAAGTGATGAAAAAAGCTCACTTGGCCCTGTGGGCCAGGTGAGCTAAAACGGCACTTGAAGAAATCCAGCTTTTTTTTTACATATGTGTCAACTAATCAAACCTCAAAAGTTGGAACATCTCCCTCTTGGAATTGTTTTTTCCCTTTAAGAATTCTAAGTAGGGACAGAAAGGTGTAACACAACTTATTCAGTCAAAATTTAATTTGAAGGAAATGAAAGTGAAAAAAGAAAGAAATATGCATTCCTTTTTTTCTTTTTCAAAAGAAGAACTTTTGACTCCTTGCCAAAATATTTGTCTTTAAAGGGAAATAACAATTTTCCATTTTAATATCTAGTTGAATCTAGTGGCGGCTGAAAAGTTGACACCTAAGCTTTTTATAAAGATAACCGACGTGTATTTATTGTCAGTCAGACCTGCAAAATATATACCAAGCATTCTGAAGGTTTCAAGGGATCTCAGTGGCCGTGTGGTCTAAGTAGTTACTACTGTTATCACTAGCCAGTCAACTCTCAGGTTGATAGTTCAAAACCCCGCTTGTGCAGGTGCACTTGACTCAAATCTTAATTGACTAAGATTGTAAGTTTTCCTATCGAAGGTTGGTGGTTTTCTCCCATCACAATGGCTTCTTTCCCCACTAATAAAAACTGAGGGCCACCGAATACCCAGAATGCAGTGCTTAAAAAGTGGTGTTAAGACACCAAAATTAAAAAAAAATGTTTCATTTTTGTGGAAAAAGTTTCCAATTGATTAAATGCCTTCCCTACGCTTGAAAAATGATGGAAATATAGATGATACAAAATTACAGTGTTAAATGAACAATACAGTTTTAAGAAATATACATATAGTTTATTGTCTCTCTGACATTATTCTAAGGCTAATAACATGTGAAAATGACAGATAAATACTGTGTGACCATGGCAATAGACAGGACTGAAATTATCCTGATATTTTTTTTCATAACACACTCAAATGTTACAAAATTGTTTTATACAATGCAAAGGAATATACAAATAGTTTTATATTTTATTGTCTTTTTGACATAATTTCGTGTGCTATCAATATGTGAAAATGGGTACTGTGTAATCATAGCAATAGAAAACAGGAAAGATTTTTTTCACCCACTCATAATACACAAGATAATAAAAGTACTAGATGCTGTCTTTAAATGAAATGCCTGATAAGTGCACATTTTTTGTGTGATTCTCACTAATAAAACACTAACTCAGCAAAATAAATAAATTTGCATATATTTTCAAAAAATATTAACTATTTTTAGTCAATTTAGTAAATTGTCAAATATTTGTCATGTGTTTTCAAGAATTGTAAAAAAAAAGCATCAATTTCACATATTTTTGACATTTTTTGGTCTTCATGACTAAAAGACCATTATTGCAGTAGGCCAAAGTGTAAATAGGCTACTGCAAATTTAGAAATTATTGTGTGCATTTATTATTGGGATTTTGTCTCTTTTGCTACTAAATTGCAATTGAATTTTTTGCGATATTGAAAAAAAAATATATTTTAATTCATATACAGAATTCAATTTCAAACTATTGTGATAATAATCTGTCACATTTTTCATAATAATAAAAATTTAGCAATAATTTCTGAATTTACAGTATTAAGATAAATACAACATCTAAAATTCAAAATTTAGGTTCTAAATCCCTATAGCTATTGCCATAGTCACAGTAAATATAAGCTTTTATACACGATTGATGAATTTATGATACAATATTTTACAAATGAGTCAAAGCTTGATGCATATGATCTATTATAGAGTCTTTCTGTTGTGATGACACAGCATATTTCATGGCCCATGTGACTATTTTCTCGGCAAACATATGTCTCTCGTTTTCTGTCAGGGAATTACTCTTTCCACACATCACTAGTAACAGTTTTACAGAATCCATTGGGTTAGGAAATGGTGTCTGATAAAAAAAAAACAACATAAATAACAGTGAAAGTTTATAATAAAATATATAAGTATTAATCTCATCAACTGCGAAATTAGTAAAAATTTCATACAACCGGATTTTTTTCAAGCAAAAAATAACATGTTTTTGTTCAAGACTGACAAACTGAGTCATCTTTTTAGTTTCTTTGCTCACAAGGTAACATAAAGCAGGAATACATGTCATTTTTTTTTTTGCTTTTACTTCTGAATGTTCGGGTTTTTTTGCTTTCACTTCTGAATGTTCAGTGCTAGTTTGACCTAACCAGATATTAAACCTATGGTTAGGAAATGGCTACGAAAACACTCTGGGTAGTAAATTAACTCATGTCATCAAGTTATGGATTCTTATATGCAAATTATAAATAACTACTTGTAAGTTAATTATTTTGTAAGTGGCAGTTTTATTGTGGTGTTTGAACAGCTTTTTAGAAAAGCTACAGCTGTAAAGATTACATAACTCTTGAAGAGATTAACTTATTACCTGTATAGCATCAGGACCGTTCTTCAACTCCTGCATCATGTACTCCTGTTCCTCTTTTAGTATTGCCATAGTTACATATTTCATTGTGTATTTTTGATCAGCAGGCATGTTGTACCATTCATCAGGCACATTAATGTATTTATTAGGATTAATAATGCTGGTTAAATTTTCTTTCCCAGAATGCACAATTGCTAATGGATGATGAGGCTCATCCTCCCATAAGACCTTCCTGGACTTGATCAACCAATCAGAAGACATGTATAAATCAGGATCATCCATCAGATCTTTATCAATGCTGGAGTATTGAAGAGACATGGCTTCCAGACTTGGTTGACTCCCTGTTGATGCTGAACGATGGCAAGAATCTAGTGTCTCGTGGGGTTGAAGTTTTTGAATGACAGGCTCACTGGAATGACGTTTTTTACCCATAGCTGACCCTTGAAAATCGATTAATGAACCAACAGACGATCTTGCAGAAACAGACTCTCCACCTACTTCAGGATATGACATTGGTATTGCCTGATGGTCCATAGGAAGATTTTCCGACATGGTTTGAGAATTAACTTCCGCTTGAGAAGGTGAAGGTGAAATTGAACTCGGTTTCAAGTCCAGCAGAAGTTGAGAAATTCCCTTGTATATATAACCTAATGTTTCAGTCAGTGCATAACGTTTGCCCTGTATATCCCAAAGTAAACCGCGAGCCACATGTGAAAGCTTGGAGACACTGAGACGATACTCAGGGGTTTCAAAGGACAAGAATCTAAAAGTTTTTGGCCTTGCCCCTTTTCCGCTCACTAAACTTTGATCAGCTGATTCAGCAACTGGATTCATGTCATCATCACATTTAACGTAAAATTTAACTTTTTCTGCCAAATTTTCCTCAATATCAGATGGTTTAATGTTCTCAAGTTGACCAGATAGGCTAATGCTGGTGTCAAAACTAGAGGCCAAAGCACTAACACTACTATCAGATGTGGAAGGCAAAATTTTACTTCTCAACTGAATGCTTGCTTCTAAATTTTCTTTATCACTTTTGGTATTGGAGATTTCTTCAGCTTTTGAATTGTTATTTTCACGTTCTCCAGTACCTTGTATATTTTCAACTGAATCAATTTTAACAACCTCCTGCACATCACTCTTATTTTCACTTTTGATTTCTAAATTTGAGCTTTCACTTTCATTTTGTTCATCTTCTTTTTTGCCTAAGTTCTTTCGCAAATAATTCAAAATGGCCACAAAATAATAAGCTCTAAGGCAGTCTAACTCCCTGCATCGTAAGCCTCCATTTGAAACAGAGTCTTCGTCCTTAAGTTCGGACATGTAACGTTTTATCGTGTGCATTTTTGAAGTATCAAAGTCAATATTATTTTCCATACTAATAACTACTCTCATGGCAGTAATCTCTTGTTGTAACTTCAGCATATATTTTGGCCCTACAATATACAAAAAGATTAATAAAATATTATTTAATGGAGCTTAACTGGTTCTCAATTATACTTTCTCTTATGATTACTTCCCCTGTTTAACATCAATAGATATATTTACACTTGTATGTAAATTCGTCAACCATAATGTAAAATCGAACTAGTTCCCATAAAATTTGACATCACAATCTAAAAAATTTGATGTCAAAATTAAAAGGTTTGTTGCTTGAGTCAGACAGATATTCGGAGCAGATCTCAGGCCATTCAGAGACAAAGCAAGTTCAATACCAAAAATGTAAATAAGTTAATTTCTCACATTGAGAGGTTTGTGAAAATATCAAAATCCAGTTTGTGTTTATCAAATTATCTCCATTACTCACCTTGTGGAAGGAACAGTTTGAGCAATATTTCCATTACTTGTAAGTGATTAGCTTCATGTAGACTACTGACAGCTTTCAGCAGATGTGAGATTGCCATGGGAGTCTCAGACATCAACAACGACAGCAGACATAGCACTAGGTCTATACTGATTTGTACCAGTAACTACAATAGATAATATTAACAGGTAATGAAAATTCAGAAATTATTGCATGTATTGAGGTTTTTTTTAATACAATTTTTTTTCCAAAGGGTGAGAATTGCAATAATAAGAACTCTTGTTTGTATATTGTAAATTCAGAGATTATTGTGTGCATTTATTAATCAATTTTGTAATTTTAGATTAAAATTGTGATATTGAGAGAAATCCTGTTTTAAAAAATACATTAAACATTTCAAAATGTGAGTTTAAAATTGTCGCAATTATAACATGTATAACCCATCACAATAATTTCTGATTTCACAGCATCTGTCTGTCATACATAGATGGGAATGTAGATTTACTGCAATCGCAATAATTTAAAATCTCAAATTATTGTCCATTTACTAAATCACAATAATAAATGCACCCAAAAAATTATTGGATTCACAGAACATGTTTTTATTTCTGAATTTACAGTATTTGTCAAGCTTGGAGATCATACTGTGATTCCTAGAATTTATTTTTTTATCTATTTGTCTCAGTTATTCAATATCTTATCAGTTTCAAATTAAAACGGTTTTTCTTATATTTTATTTATTGAAGTATCAGTTGGAATTTAAAATCAAACTAAATTTTTATTCTCGATTTTTTATAATTAAAAGTGTAACTGTTTGATCAGAAAAAAAATCAATTAATGCTTTTCATGGTACAGCTCTCAATTGAAATCTTTTCACAGCAAACAAAACATTAAATTCATTTTTCTTGTCATGCATAACACTTTTTTAATTTGTCATATATCAGGCGGGTCCTTTACAGTTAACTAGTTTGCATTGTATCACATTTTGTCATGTTTAGGTCTTTTAAAGTTGAATATACAGGTTTTTCTTCTCATTGTTGAAGGCCATATAGTGATCTATCATTTAGTTACATACATCCACATCATTTGATTTGTGGATAGATGTCTTATCGTCAATCATACAATATCTTCTTTTTTTTTTAACTTTTGCACTGATGCATATAAAAAATAACAAATGACAAAATAGGCTGAAAGACAATGACTGCAATCAGGCCCGTAGCCAGGAATTTCCAAAGGGGGGTTCGTTGGCCTCAAAAACTCGACTTTAACAGTCACTATTCGAACAGAACGTTGACTTTTTATTAACAGTCATTATTTGTTTTCAAGGGGGGTTCGGACAAACCCCCCAAAACCACCCCTGGTTACGGGTATGGCAATATTTGTAATGATGTGTGGTATTCTGGTGGTAAACCACAGACATAAATTATTGGAAATTAGCTATTAAAAATAAAATCTGTCACGTTTTTATTGCATTCCACAATCATTATCGAGGTAATTTTCCAATTTTTCCGATATAGGAGGTAAACTTGTTGATTTAATCTAGTATTTGTGGATAGATAATCTGGGCAATGATCATTAAATGATACAATCTTGTTTAATTCCTGCAACAGTGTTTAATTCTGTGGACAAACTTTTTCTTTCAAAGGGAGATAACTCATAAAGTATCAGATAATTCCACAAGTTCTTTTGGTTCCAGAACAAAACATTTCAATCGATTATTTCCAATACTGTAAGTGCAGAAACTTTTGCAAGCAGTTGAACAAGAGACAAGAATATGAGATTATTTTTTTCGATTTGGGTAAGGTTGATAACAACATTGTTATAAAATTTAATATTAAAATTTTACTTTATTTCGCTGTCTCTAAATAAATTGTATGAAAATTTTAATATTTTTTCGAAATAATTTAACATATCAGTCTTAAGTTGTTGTAAAAATGCTGCTCTGCCTAAAAATGTTAGAGTTCAATATTAATGTGTCCAAGAGAAGTTTGTCGTCCAAAGGAAGAAAACATTTTTTTTTTATAGTTTGAGGTATCAAAAACCCCAGAGAAAATCTAAGTTGCACGGAAAGACTTTCATGTTAGAATGTCATGACAAACATGGCCTTATTTAGAATTGAAATGCAGAAGCAAATCATATATATTCTTGGGTTATCTTTCCTTTATACATTTGTCTACTTAAATTCCTTAAGAGTTTTCTAAGAAAGGCATGGTTAATTTTGAGGGCTTTTTAAAAGAAAATGTTAACCTCTTTTGCCTTAGTTTAGAAAAGATTATGATATTTCTGTAAAAAGAAACAGTTTTTTTTCCACGCAAATCTTCAGGGCACCTCAATTATGCGTTTTAAAGAAATGAATGGCAATGAGGAATTTAGTTTTTTAAAAAGCAAGCAAAGCTCCTTTCTCAAAACGAATCGAACCTAAACCTTACCACAGTGTGACTCAGACACACTGGGGGACCAGAAAAAATGTTGGATTAAGCAGGGTGTTGGAATATTCAGGTTTTGTCTGCAAGGATAGGTATATTTGGGATCATGGAATACTCAGGTGTTGGATTAGGCATGTTACACTGTATTTACAATGTTAATCCTAGTCTTACACTTAAGGCTTACTTGTGGTAGTTCTGTTTGAGCTTGTCTTCCAGCATGCAACACACTCAAAGACTTGTACATTTCCTCAAGACTATTGGTATCCATAGTGATGCCTAGGTTACCATACCAGATTCTCAAAACATGGTGGGGAAAGGTATGACCTTCAACGATGTTTGGTTGCCATGGTGAGATTGGATCATTCTCATCGGGGTCTAAAATGAAATCTGAAGAAGAAAGCAATTTGTATTATTTTAGAGTTGTTTGTGTTTGTAATACATATGTATATTGTAAATGATTTCATATTATGAACTTTAGATATCAGTGGGAGCAGGGCCGTCAAAGGGTTAAATAATATATTTGGAAATCTTTGTCCTTGGATCAGTCTGCAAACAGGGAGTTAACACTTTTTATTTCATGAAAAATATCCAAAATTTCTCCCTATGTTACCATTATTTCATTTTTAAAAAAGATGCTCATTACCTGCTGTCTTGAATAACATAAAACATACATCCAAGTTTTGGTTTGGGAAAACCCCAATCATCCCACAGATCAAATTCAAAATAGCAGATGCAGAAACTTATGTCATGTAAAACAAATGATGCAAGTTAGGTAATAATCTAACAAGCTTTTTTCAATTGGTCATATATTTTAAACAAACTGTTCAAAGAAGAAATAGCTGAATCCATATTTTGGTATAGATACCAGAAACATCAGATTAAAAAATTAAAATAGCTGATGCAAAACTTCATGTCACATGTCTGTGAAAGTCTTGTGGAACGTTAACTCTGATTGATATTATTACAAGTAATTCTACACTTAGACAAACCTGGTAAAATAGGAGTAACTTGAAGCTTCTCTGACCAATCAGTCAGGTTGTCCTTTTCTATGGTGAGCAAATCATCACCACATTTTGTGACCTCTACTGCTAATAACTCATGCATAGCTGTAACTGCAGATAACAACTGAAATGGAGAGAAAAAAGTAAAATGATTACTGTAATATCAGAAATTATTGCAAAAAATGCAACAGTAATGCAATAATTCAAACTCACATTTTTAATTTTTAACATGAATTAAACAGGATTTTCTAAATATCTGGAAGATAAAAATCACAATTATAAATGCATGCAATAATTTCTGAATTTACAGTATGTATATGTTTTGCTGTAGGTAACATTATTTATTTAGAGGTAAGAATTTAACTCATTAACTTTTTTTTTACAGAAAGCAGCTAAAATATACAAGACTGTCACTCTTGACGGGGAAGGACCCTTTTAAGTTGTTTTTTTGGTCATATACACATGTAGCAATTTCGACTGTATTGGTTTTGAGACATTCTCAGCTTTCAATTTTGGCTTGAGCCTTCCTAATGGAGGTAAAATCAAGAAAAGAGCTTGGAACGCATGAAATTATTAAATGTATTGTTTTCATCTGTTTGCTTAGGTTTTACTGCAGAGTACCAGTTTTTGTGGTTCATTTTTTTTCAGTCTTTTAATTTATTTTTTGGTAGACTATATTGTTGCTTTTTTTTTTTGCCATGATTTTTTCAGTCTCTCTTAATTATGCTATTGATTTTCGTTTTGATATTTTTTGCCACAAATTGCAAACAATTTTTATACTAAGACTGGTGCTTATGTGTTATTGCTCAAGCATAAATATTCTTTATTTATTATTCAAACATTTTCCCTCATAACCAAGCACAAGCGAAATAAATTTTGTTATTTTAAGAGCAAGCATCCATAATTACAAAGCACTTTGATCCGGTTGTTGACTTTTTCACACATTTCTCTTTTCCATTCAAAATATTATTTTATACCACCTGTACATCTGAAAACAATGAATATTAGTTTCCAAAAAATAAAAAAATAAATCCACAGTAATCAGTAAAAAAAATACCTGAAGATGTTTGTCTTCCTTAAGGAAGCTGTATGCTTCTTTCCATTGGTTCTGTATAAGGTACTGCTGGACTACTTTCTGGGCGTATACCAACCCCTGCTGTTTGTCCTTAGCTATCATACAGACATGGGAGGCGGTACGGAGACTAGGCTGGTTATATCTACGAGCCAGAAGGTTAGCAGCATCCTGAACCTGTCTCATAGCCAAGTGACTGAAAGGAAACAAATACAATATTGAATTGAGCAGCAGTATTAAACTTCATAACATAGGTTTCGACTGATGACATAAGTAAACCTATGACCTCCATCCTTCACAGCAAGGGTATAATAAATGGATGAAATCTAATTTCACAGCTACAACAGTGGTCCTTGTATGTCTTCACAAAATTGTTTAAAGTCAAAAAGGATTTTCAAGACCAAATATGTGTATAAAGTTTTATCTTTTCACATATTTTTGTTGACTAATTTTTATCTTCCTAAAAGATTCCAAAATTTACATGATGATGATAGAATATTTTCAAGATTTTATCTTTTATAGCAAAATTAGCCAAAAGAAACATTCACAACAATTTTCGACTTTATAAAATCTGTTACAAAGGTGGTTATCTAAAATTCAGACTGTCCTTGTTTGACTGAACATTAATCATACCATTTAGCTGCTTGTTCGTAGTTGCCATCTTTAGTCAGCTGGTGTGCCCATAGTGTGTACAAATCTTCTAACACAGGGTCAAAGGGAGATAATCTGACTTTTGCCAAAGCTATAGCTTCTCTGTAATAAATAATGTAGAAATTTAATTTTATAGAACCCATACAAGTACTGTAAAAATCATTTTCAACAAAAATTGATGGGTATACGTAGCAATAGTAATTATTTTAGAAAGAATTTCATAGGACATATGCTGGGGTAAAATTAAAAGTGTGTTAATTCTGATAAATACATTTATTTCTTTGAAAGAAAATCTTGGAACCAAAAATTTTTCGTTCGGAACAGTGTGACTTCTTCATCCCCCTTCCTATTGAATATTTAAAAAGTTGACATCAATATGTTAATGCTTACAACATATATATTAGCTTTTGAAAAATAAACGTGGGTGTAATTATATAGTGCAAGCATAAAACTCATAACAAATGATACATCTCAATTGGGCTGTTCCAACATTAGTTGTAGGGGTGTTTGGAAGGCATGTTAATTAATTAGGAATGGTAGGGGTATTTTCAAACATTTTCAAAATTTCACACAATGCATTTGATTTCGATTGATATTTGTATGGGTGGGGATCTTCTGGAAATTAAGCCGTCAACAACCCACTCCCCTAAATTCAATAATGCCATAGAAATACCTAGATTTTGTGACATGACCATATGATCAATCAGCCTCTTAAAAACAAATAACAATTACTTTTTACACCTTATGATGGATATTTGTTTTTTTATCAATAGAAATAAGCATAAACCTTTTTCACACCAAGGAACAAAACAAATGTTAATTTTATTCAGTTTTCAGTAATTGATGCATCAAGGCACATGATAAATGCACTGCTGGTGTTTCAAACGGTTTAATTTACTACAGCAAAAAAACTTGGAATAAATCCTAAAAGTCACGATTTGTTTCCTATATAAATAAAGATCCTATGTTTTATGAATTGTATCGCTTTCTGTTCTTTTTTTTTCTTCATTCAGGTGATTCTTATCTTTTTTTTTATATAAAAATTAAAAATTAGAAAGACATACATCTACATGATTTTGAAAAAATGACCTTTTTGAACTAACATGATTTCCACACCTTATTTTTGACATATTATTCTAATAAACAATAAAATATATACACTACATTTCTTGATACAAAATATAACACCTCTCAATAAAATATAGAGGTTCAACCTAAAAATTTTAATTTTTCAAAAGCTTAATCAGAATACACAGAAACATTAACTGATTGTTAAAAGTGCACATAGTGATTTTGTCAAAAGTTATAAAATAAAAATGTTCTATTTACATCTTTTTAACAAAAAGGTCCTCACCTTTGTATTTTTATATGGCTCTCACAAGAAAACGTATAGTACATAAAGATGTTATTAGAAAAATACAACCTTAAAATAACTATAAAAGTTATTTTCTGAATCTATAATTGATATTTTCTGTAAAACTGTAAATGTTATTTTCTGTGACTATAAATGTTATTTTTCTGTAACTCTAAATGTTCATTTTTTAAAGCTATAATTGTTATTTTCTGTAACTATTAAATCAATTCAGAAAAAAAAATATGTAAGAGTTATCTCCCATTTGGTGAAGCTTTATTTTAAAAATAATAATTTTTGAAAGATTAAACGGCAACAACAAAATTAAAAATATCTATAGAACGTAATAATTTACTTCTAAAAAAATTAACATCATGAACATGTCATAGAGACAAACAAACAATTTTAATCAAATTTAAATTTATTAGAATAAACTACTGGCATAGTTGATTGATTTATGAAGATATTTTATCGTAACTGCAATATTTTCAATGAATGCTTTATTGATCAAAATCCCAAGTATTCTCTTAAATCTGTAATGAATTCTTTTATTTACCATAAAAATAAATTATTTATCTTTTTTATTACGTGTTTTTACATTTGTGACTGTAATTAAGAAAGATACAATCAGTTTTCTGCCATATCTTACATTTATTAGGTTTCTTTTTTATTGAAAGATTGAATAAAATGATGTAGGCAATAAATAATTTTTCTGGTGCAGGAAAACATGACTTTGTATTACTCATGTTCAACACATTATTTTAACTTTCATGTGGGGTAAAAAAAAAACTAAAGTTAGAGAATAGAAACAAAAATTCAGAAATCTTTTCATTTGTAAAGGGGCATAACTCTTAAAACTGAGTTTAGTTGTAAAAAAGTAAGCATTTAGTATAAGTTTTAAATCATTTGGTTGAGTCAAACGCAAGTTACAGAACAGGAACTGCATACCTGCCAACTATCACTTTTTGCAGGGGATTTCCTCCATTGAGGCTCCCAAATTGAAATTTTGAACGATCAAGTTTGTCTACAATTTTAAACATTACAGTTAATTTTACAATGACTCTAGGTTTATAACAGCATGAAGAAGCCAAAAAACAACATTAAAATGTATTTGAAGGCCCCCTTGAAGGTTATTTAGGACTATGACAGCCATCTTGCAAGCAAACCCCCATGGGCATTTTGAAAAATTGGCAGGTATGAAACTGGCTTTGGAATGTATGGATGGACATACAGACTGACACGGGAAAATGCCCCATGGCTAGAGCAGGAGGCATAAAATTTTCTGTATTTGGTGAAAATATTGCTACAACATGTTTATCTTTACAACGTTGAACAATAAGCCTTTTATACAAACTTGAAGAGTCTATGTTTCTTGAAGAGGTCTATCGCATCATAGACTTTATGTGCTGCCAAAAGGTAGGACACAGCCTTGTGGTATTGTCCCTCCAATTCTAACTGTATAGCATAGTCTGTACAGACAGTTACCCATGATTCAAAGGAAGCTAAAAATAGAAAAACCCAGGATTCAAGTGAAGCTAAAATAAGAAGTTATTTTACACTCAGTAAAGTTTTGAAAAGAATGATTCCTGGTGAAATTCAAAACAATGACATTTTTATAAAAGATTTTAATTTCAATTCGACAATAATAGTACATAATTCTTCAAAATAATAAAAAATGGATATGCATTTCACAATACTCTTGTGTCCTCTATAATTGCTGTTTTATGTGTAAAAGTATTATGCTGACTGCAAATACAAAATGATTGTGTTTCAGCCAGAGGACATGTATGCTAACCCTCAAACTTGCTTTTCAAACAAAAATGGGATGGAAGAAGGGTAACATTTAATGCCCCCTTTTCTTGCTGCAGGAGTATAAAATATAACTCCATTCATTAGTAAAACCATGATTGATATCATTGAGTTGAACACCACTTTTAGCATTTCACGAGAAAACTAACAATCCTTAGTCGATTTAGACGGGAACCATTAACACTGTCATTTGCAAGAAAACAAATAAGCACTGTTAATGTTCTATTAAAGTTAGTATGACTGTATTGAAAAAACACCTTGGTAATTCCTGGCTATGGGCCTGTCAAAGGCAAATTTCTAAAAGTTTTTCTTTCTGTTCCCCTTCTCACCATGGACAGGTGAAAAATACATTCATGTGATAGTTTTGTCTGTTACAATAAACAGTAGGTACCTTTCTGCACTAACATATATATTACATGTGTACTTGATTATTGACATTTTACACCTATACCACTGAATCTATAAAACAATAAAATATACAACCCAGTTCATATCACAACATATGACACCTATCAATAAAATATACAGGTTAAACCCAAAAGGAAATGTTACCAACCAAAAATATGTCAATTTTGTTATGAAACAAACTTCTGATTAGAAACAGGCTGACCTACAACCTGGCATATCAACAACAAAGAGCCTAGTACGACCATGAACTTTTAACTTGTTTGGTATTTTGATTGATCTCTTTAGTAATAAGTTTCGACTTTAAACATTCATCAAATACCTCTTTTCCTCCAAAATAAAATCATTCACCAATTGTTTGCCAGCTACTTGACAATAAAGAGTTTTTTTTCTGATAAATTAAGACAGATGAACACCTACTAAAGAAAACTCAAGGGCGCTTTTTTATTTTTTACGAGCTTTAACCATATTGCTTTAAAGTTAGTTTATATAAAACACAAACTCAACAAACCCAATCCAGAATTTCAATGTGGAAAGGTCTGACAGAATTCTAAAGATTAACATTTGACTGTCTTCCAAAAATTGTCTTCACCAATATGTGATATTATGTTTCTTTCAGTCCATTTTTGATTGCAATGTTTTATAAATAAACGACTTTTGAAAAATTATACTGGCATTCTAATTTGTAAATTTTGAAAGCATTATATATATGCAGCATTTTGAGAATTTCCAATAATTAATTGTGATTGGTTTACATTGTTCTAAACATTATGTTGTGATTGGTTATAAAACAACATTTTAAACTCAGTTTGACTCATCATGATGTTGGGATTGCAGTTAGTAATCTTCTTATAACAATGGGAATTCAACCAATGGTGTTAGCTTATTTCCATTATTTTCAATTTTGGTGTACCAACAGTAAAATTGCCATTTCAGAATCTAGAATGAGTAATTCAATTGTCCAAATAGAAAATAACATTACATCATCATCAGTTGAAGGACCATTGATATGTTCCTTATTTTGTCTGCTTTTCCTGAATGTGATCTACTGAATAAAAATATTATCAGGTTTGTTCTAACATAAGCAACTTCACAGGTGCCATATGTGGACCAGGATCTGCTTCCACTTCCCGGGGCACCTGACATCAACAACTTTTGTTAGAGGGGTTCGTGTAACTCAAGCAGTCTTTAGTTTTCTATGTTTATCTCTTTGTCTTTTTCTTTTTAAGCCATTGGCATTGTCAGTTAGTTTTTGACTTATGCATTTGAATGTCCTTCTGTTCTCTTTCTCTCCTTTTTTCTTTCTAGAATGTATATCGCGTTATTAGCCAATATTTAATCACACCATTTTGAAGAATTCTTATAAAATTAATGTCCATAATTCATTAGATTCTGAAATGGCAAATTACACGCTATCCTTCAGATTCAGAATGTAACAAACTTATATCTTTTAAATAATACCCTACCCATTGGTGCCATAGCAACAAGCCAGTCTGAAAGTTCTTCTCTTTCCCTTGCTATCCTAAGCGCTCCAGTGATGTTTCCCTTCCAGATTTCAAGCTGATAAAAATAATCCATGTTATCATTTTCTCTGTGATACTGGCCTGAAAAAAAAAAGATCAATTGATAAATTTTTATTCACAAATAGTTGTCAATATAATGGAATTTGATGCAACTGTCTTAGTGATAGGTTTAGCTAGCTATAAAACCAGGTTTAAAATATCATTTCCTACATAAGAAAATATCTGTACCAAGTCAGGAATATGACAGTTGTTATACATTCGTTTCATGTGTTTGAGCTTTTGATTTTGCCATTTGATTAGCGACTTTCTGTTTGAATTATCCTCGAAATTCAGGGTGTCTTTTTTATTTTATTTTTTTAACTTGGATAAAGCAATTTTAAATAGATGATATGGGTAACAATTGTCTTCTGTTGGAGGAGGGGCCTCGATGGCAAGTAATCTGAATAGATCATCTACTGTTTTAACTTTATATATTGTGACAATTTTCCTCTATTCTTGATATTGAATATTCAGGCAAGCACTCCATAATGTTTATTTTCTCTATCTTTTGCAATTTGTTTTTATTTGTTGGCATATTGTTCTAATATTAGGTAAACCACCATCAAGGTCCTCTCAATATTACATTCCTTCCTCAAGCAGGGGGACAAATGCAGTAAAACAATTTCTTTAAGTTTACTATATATAGTCTAAGGTCAGTGAAACAAAGGTTCCATAACTTCAATGAATCATTGCTCTAACAATGATGAGGAAAAGGAAAAAATAAAAACTATACAAATCTAACAAATTTAGTGACCAACATATTTACTAGGGTGAGTACCACAGGCACTTGTTTCTGTCAATATGGGGTTTTCTATCCATACCCGTACATTTTTGTGTACGTGTATGGATAGAAAAACCCATATTGACAGAAACAAGTGCCTGTGGTAAGTACAGAAAGTACTTCAACAATGAGAGAGAAAAAACTCTAAAATTTCAGAGTTTCCACAATGTCAAAGAAGAAATGTCATTGAGTCCAGATCATGTTGAGGGAAGCAAAAAACTTATAATTTGCCGATCTTATATTGTTTCACTAAATATCAGACTATTAGTTGATAAGTCATATTAAAACACAGACAAAATATTACATTATTATAGTTAAACGTTATAGGTTTGTTCCATTTCATAATCTCTTATTATGATATTATAAAGTTTGTGACGTCTATCATCACTATGATATAGCTGATCCTAAGTCATTTTCACAGAGCAATAATAGCCTGCAGTAAACAATACCAGTTCAACAACCGGTCATCAATAATTTCTATCTATTACATTAATATTTCCAATAAAGTATCAGATTAAGCATAATTATTTCATAAATAATATTTCAGTAACGAGTTGACCAATTTTCTTATCCAATATTAAAGCATATTTCTTTTTGACACATTCACTATTTCAATTTTCAATTTTCCTATATGTGTACTTAATTGTGGATTCATCCGTTATGCACGTGATAACAATTTCTGTGGGTACAAGTGAACCACAAATAGATATAAGAAGATGTGGTATGAGTGTCAATGAGACAACTCGGACTCTCCATTCAAATTACAATTTGTGAAAGTGAACCATTACAGGTCAAAGAAGGGTATTCAACACAGAGCCTTGGAAATTGGTACCCATAAAAATTAGGGAATTCACAGTATACTTATAATGCACTAAAATTTAGTACTTGTAACACCTTAATTATGCTTAAAAGTTTATATGGCAAAAAATATCTGAATTTGAATCAATCTTAAAGTTTGTTTTTTATTTGAAATCAATATGGTTAGATGAAACAGTAATTTCTCAGGATTTCAATATGAAGAGTAAGGTTTCAAAAGGTTTCAAAACCTGACATTATGCGTGGTTAAACCACCTGACCTTATATATGGGCTTCAAAACAGACCCATTGACCTATAATGGTTTACTTTTATATATTGTTATTTGGATGGAGAGTGGCTCATTTACACTCACACCACATCTTCCTATATCTATTATGCACAGGTTTCAAAAACCTGACATTATGCATAGGTTTCAAAACCTGAAATTATGCGTAGGTTTCAAAACCTGACATTATGCATAGGTTTCAAAACCTGAAAGTTTATGTGGGTGTTCATTTAAACCTGATATTATGCATGGGTTTCTGAAAACCTAAAATTTTATGTGGGGGTTCAAAACCTGATATTATGCATGGGTTTCAAAACCTGATAATGATATTATGCGTGGTTTATCAATATAAAAGTTCGCTTGGTAAAAGTAGGTTGTTGACTATCAAAGATTTCATCAAAAACTTAGTCACAGAAAAAGGACATCAAGGTTTCAAGAAAAGTAGGATAAGGTTCTATTCCATCTTAAAGTCTGTCAAAGTTTTTGATCAAACATTGTCTAGAGGTATTATAAGGGAGCCTCTGGCCTTTGTTAGTCTTGTATGATTTTTAATTTTAGTTTCTTGTGTATAATTGGGAGTTTAGTATGACGTCCATTATCACTATACTAGTATACATATTTGTAGGGGCCAGCTGAAGGACACCTACGGGTGTGGGAATTCTCGCTACATTGAAGACCCATTGGTGGCCTTCGGCTGTTGTCTGCTCTCTGGTCAGGTTGTTGTCGCTTTGACACGTTCACCATTTTCTTTCTCAATTTTATCTGATGTTAAAAAAAATGTATGAAAAACTTTGAGAAAGAAAAATTGTACAAGAACCTATATATAAATTGTTTTTGATAAGTTCCAAATAAAATTGGCCACTATATGAATGAACTCTTACATGAATGGGTTTTGATGTAACACACAGATGTTCATTAGTATATTTTTACAGTGGCAAAATGACATTTCCTAGATATATGCAGATATTTGTACTTTTAAACTATTTATATGTTACAGTATTGGACATAACTATTAAAATCTATTTGTAGATTGATGTTCTATATATGTGTTTTTTTTTCTTCTTTTAATCAGCCATGCAAGTGAACATCTGACTACTTTGTTTCAACTGTTAAATTGTTTTATTGCTTTGTTTATGTTTCTGTTTCACAATTTAAAATCAATTTGTCCTTTTAATGGTAAAAGATTTGAGAATTTATATAGTGGGAAATGTGATATATGTATTGGCTAATTTGTTTTTGTTCCCACAATTTTCAAATAAATTAACAACTTAGATTATAGCATACGAATATTTATTCCAAATGACTTTTAAAGAATGAAATAAATTTAACATATTTAACCTAGCTTCATTAAGCTATTTTGTAAAAACAACCTTGACCCCTGCCTCGATCCCTGTTTAAGTTTTTTTTCTAATTTAAAACAATGTCTTTTTCGTTGGAATAACAACTTTATGAAATTAATGGAATTGTTTGTAGTAAATAAGATCACATGTAAATTTACGTCAATGATCAACGATTCAATATAGTGAGTGTGTGAAATATACATTGATATAGTACAAGATATCATTAGCTTTGACGATTATTTCTTGTTGTTGTTATTGATGTCAAAATGAACAAATCACAAATCTGTCAGAATCATGTGTTAATAATTAAGAAATATCAAATTGACATCATGACAATTTTGTAAATCCAATACTTGAATTAGGGTTTACAATGTCAATTAATACAACAAAATATAATCTGGAAAAGAGAAAAAGTTGCTTTACTATGGATTCTATTAAAAATCATGGATTTTGCTAGAAAACCGAATTATGTGAACCACAAATTCAAATTTTTCTTTTATTAATTTTAAATTAGGCTCTAATGCAGATTTTCTGAAACCTAAAATAACAACAAAGGCAAATACCATGAAAGTTTATCCACAAAGAATGGTCAAGTCACCCACAAAAAGAAATAAATGCACAAAATATTTCAAATTATTTTTAAAAAGAACAAAAGGTTTTTTTTAAAATTCTTCTTGTTTTTCATTTTGTAAATTATATCATGCACAAGAGTTCAGAAGCAATAATTGTTTATCAAAAGTTTTACAGATTTCCAATTACTTTAAGGTCAAAGATCATATTCCATGACGTGATCTTTATCATGTATTTTAAAAATCAGAGATCAATTTCATAAATATGATATGATATTATCATAGCTCTGTTGTTTACTTTTCCTTGTTAATGCTTAATTAAGCTTAATGAAAAAGTATTAAGTTTAATAATGGAAGGATTAAAACTGTCTGAAGGTTGAAATTTACGTCTTATATAAATAAGTGTTTTAAAGAACTTCTTCGTTAAGAGATCAATTTAGTCTGTGATATTCAAAGTATGCACAAATCGATACAATGCCTTCTTGTAGTATTAACCTTGAAGCCTACAATAGCTTTTATATAAACACAAGACGTTTTTTTATATTTATCAAAAAATTTGCCAGCAAAATTTTACAAAGAAAAAAAAATCAAAATAATTTAAAAGACATACTAATTGTGCCTTGTAAATGTTTTTTTTCCAGTACTTTCAATAAATATTATGAATTTCTTAAATGGCTCAATTTTAGACTTAAGCATTTCAAAATAAAGATATAAACGTAAATGTCATTCTTTAAAACTTTTTTTCGGAGAAAAACAGACAAAGTAATTTCCTCTCAAACGAAAAAAACTAAAATATAATAAGAAAGCAAAAAAACCAAAACAATCGTAACTCACTATAATAGCATTAATTTCCTCAGAAGTCATTGACTGAGCTTGATATAAGACAAGAATCACTACTAGTCTATATATAAACTGCAAGAATTTCTACTTTACCTTGAGCAGAGCTAATAGAGTGGTAAAATAGCAATGCACTACAAATACTTCACATAACACGAGAAACCATTCATATACTTTCTGTTTTACCTAGTGCTTCTGTCTTATTCATGATATTCTGACCTTCTAACAAATTATGTTGAAACCTAAATTGCTAATTAAAATTCTGGTAAATCTATGGTTAAAAAATAACATATTTCAATTGCTAAAATTTGGTTTTCAATTAAATTTTAGTACTTGATTAAATGTTTTGGTAAGTTCTTTATTGCTGAAGATTTTATTAGCATTAGTTTCTGAGGCTAGGGTTACTATGACATGCTCTCCAAAAAAAATCAACTCAGAACTTCAGATAGAATATTAGATCATATTAACTGACTTACATTTTCAAGGATATATGGTGAATTCCTTACATAACTTGAAATAAATTGGGTTTTTGGTTTAAGTGGCAAAAACGGAAGGAATCTAACATTTTATCTCTGACACAGAATTGTTTTTACCAACTTCATATAAGTGCTGCTTCCGACTCTGGTCATTCCGACTCTGGTCAAGCAATGACAGCAAAGGTACAAGTTTCTTCTCACTGTTTCTATAAAGAACTCACTGGTTGATTGTTTGCTGATATATGTCCAGTGGCAACTATTTCTGCATATTCAGGAAGATTATTCTGCCTAACTTAACATTAAACTTATTTTCATTTTGTAACAACGATAAACACAGAAAATATTATTAAACTTTTATTACTTAAAGATTGCATATAAAAAGTCGATCTATTTTGGTATCGTTAATTTATTTTTCATGATTTATTAATTGTATTAGCTGCTGATTGTTTTTGTATAATAAGTAACAATATTAATGAGTTTTGTACAAAATGGTTAAATCAATGTAATTATCTGTGGTCAATTGTCTAATAATCCCTCAGATCACCAAGTTATGCATAACAGGCTTAAAGGTCAGAACCTCCATTAGTGGACTTAGGATTTCACAGGCCACATATGGGTATTTGTTGTTTCACAGCTTTCCTAAAGAAAGATATTAAAAATCTAATGTCCCCAAAATTTCAAAGCACTCTCCCCCTTCCCCTCCCCCCCCCCCCCCCCCCCAATTTTGTCAATTTCTAACAAATTTATCTTCCAATTAGATTTACATTCTGTATATATTTAGAAACAATTAAAATCGCCTAAAATGACACATTTGTAATTATAAACAATTTCTGAATTTACAGTATTACAAATTGTTTTTATGCTAGCTACATGTACTAATTAGAAGTTCAATAGTTCATCAGTTACAATAGCAGCTGCTAAATATAACTGACTCTACAGGAAACAATGAATACAAAAATATCAGATATTTGAAAATAATGGATCTCATGTCTGAGGAAGATGTCATAACCATATGAATATTGTATAAATGATTGGGTCAAATAGGTCAGTCTTATCTCCATGTAGATTTCATAATTAGATATTGATTTCATAGCTAATATTAAATTGACATACAAATAGGGGGAGATGTTATATTCTTCATTCAGGGTGCCAGTGCAACAAGGTCATACATTACTATCAACCAATACAAAAGGAAAAGAATATAAACTAGAGATACCTGCACACTGCCTTCAACAATGATAAAAACTCTAAATAGATATAAGAAGATGTGGTATGATTGCCAATGAGACAACTCTCCATCCTAGTCACAATTATAAAAGTAAAACATTATAGGTCAAGGTTACTGTCTTCAACAAGGAGCCCTAAGCCTCCCACTGAACAGCAAGCTTATAATAGAGGCCCCCAACAATTACTAGTGTAAAACCATTCAAACGGGAATACCAATTCTAATTTATATAAAAAACAAGAAACATTTAGAAACACTTGGACAACAACCACTGAACAGCATATTCCTGACTTAGGAAAGGCATGGGGCAAAAAAAAATTTAAAACAATTCAGAGCAAAATATATTGAGGGCCTGAGTATAATGTTAAGAACTGAACTGGCTGATACTTCAAATAACAAAAGACAAGTTGAACCAAGGTCTTATATAAAAAAAAGAAGATGTTGTATGATTGCCAATCAATTTTTGAGACAACTGTCCACAAGAGACCAAAATGACGTAGACATTAACAACTATAGGTCACTGTACGGCCTTCAACAATGAGCAAAAACCATACCACATAGTCAGCTATAAAAGGCCCCAATAAGACATTATGTAAAACAATTCAAACGAAAAAACTAACGGCCTTATTTATAAAAAAAAAATTGTTTACCAAATTTTTTTTTATAAGAACCAGTTTAAAATTACACAGAATTGTATCACAAGAAGTCTGAACAATATTGGTTGTTATTTTTGTATATCATAAAAATAATATATATTCAAATTTGAACTTTTTGAAATAAACATCTCTTATCACAATGCTTCACCGATATTCCTTTATCTTTGATAATTTTATAATGTAGATCGAGATTATAAAAATGATGTTCTTGAGTAAATAGTACTACAATTTTTTCAAAACAGATTTTTTTCACTGCATTCCATTATTGTAATGTATAATTAAGTATTTTGCATACATCAGGGGCGGATCCAGCCATTTTAAAAAGGAAAGGTTCCCAACCTAGAGTAAAGGGGTGTTCCAACTATATGCTCCCATTCAAATGCATATTGATTGTCCAAAAAAAAGGGGGGGTTCCAACCCCCAGAACCCCCTGGATCCGCCAATGTACATGTATATATTATAAAAACTATAAAGGTCCATCTGATAATGCTCCTTGTAATTGTCAACTTCTTGCTGAGGGTTTAACAAAACCTGCAATTAATCAGCTGAGCAACTTAAACTACTCCAAGACACCATCTCCTGTACTTCTGAGACCAAGGCATTGTAGGATTTTCCCATTTGATTCTACTTTGGTAACATAATTATGCTACTTAATAAAATAAATATGATATATTACAAGAAATAACAGTGTTAGAACTTCAGGCTTCAGGTTTACACTTCAATCATATAGAATATGCATTTCTTAATCTGATTTATAGAAATAAACATATTTATCACAATGCTTGGCTTGTATTTCTTCATCTTTGATAATTTGATAATGTATCTAGTTGTTTTTCTTAGAGGGTACACTCTGATAATCTAGCTGTTTTCTTAGAGATTATATCTGTTATTCAAGTTGTACTACAAATTTTTAAAAACCAGCTGGAACTTGTATGGTAGAAGAAAAACAAAATGAAAGAAAATAAATAGATGTGTGTGGTAGAATAAATGATTTGAAGGGAATTTGATAGGTTAATTTTACAGAAAAAACAGATTTCTGCTATAATTTGTTTTTCAAAATTCAATTGTGGATAATTTGTTGACCCATTTGTTCAAACTTTTCTTGCCCATTGTTTTTGCCTTATAAATAATAACAAAGAAGATGTGGTAATGATTGCCAATGAGAAAACTCTCCACAAGAGACCAAATGACACAGATATTAACAACTACTATAGATCACTGAGGCTGAGTACAGCCTTCAACAATGAGCTTTGACAATGAGCAAAGCTCATACAGATCTACTCTACCTTCTATAGTTTTAATAGGTGCTACAAAAATGTATCAAAATATATTGAGGTTAAAAAGCCTCAGTCTTTTAAAATAGAAAAGGGTCTAAACAAGAAATTAAGCTCAATGAAGACTTAAATTGTTTGTTAACATCAAATGGTTAAAAATACATGTATAATTCAGGAAAAGGAAATGTTAAACAATAAATCAAAAAGAACCTTCTGCACTGAAAATTAGGAGAAATTTATACAGTCAATTGAGTGATATAGAATTTTGAATACAGATAAGACACGCTCTACAATATTTTGTTGTGTCCTCCCAATATTTTCTCTCTTTCATAAGTCTAATAGTGAAATACCAAGACATCATAAGGTCAATTTCTTACTTTAATACAAGGGGAAAACAACTTCCCAATTTACACTCACTTTCATTTTAGCCTAGTAAAAATTGACAACATTTTGTCAATACTTGATATATTGTTCATGTGTCAATATGAATTCAATTGGATGTTTTTTTGGTAGTTTTGTTTGGTGCATTTTGGTAACTATGGGTAATAGTTCAATGACACAACAGCCCAACAACACAAAAAAGCAAATACGGTAACCAATATTTTAGTCTCCAATAAAAGTTTTCTAAAAGGTGTCATGAATTCAAAAACAATGACATTTAATTTCTATGGGTAAATTGTGTTTTTGTTCGTACATCTTTTTTCTACAGGGGACACATTTATGGGGTGTGGTTGCATGATGGTCTGCCCGCCCACCCGTAAGTGGTCTGTTGTACTGTTGTCTGATATATTGGTATTTTCTGTTATTTATTGTAAGAACTCAAGTATATGTTAATATGCTTTGTAGATTATTTTTAAACTGAAAAATATGTTAATTTATTCATCAATTTTATTTATGATACTCATGTAGCAGCCATATGAGAGATAAATAAATATAAATAAACAATTCAATTAGCCCCATGATCATATGATACCCCAAAAAATAGTTACAAACTTAATCTTCTAATGTGTTTTTAAATGACTTCTCTAATTCATGTAAATAATCCATAAACAAAATTGTAAAGAATACATTTATATATAGTTTATTATGAAGAATGTCACAATAACCTCTTGACCTTTTCCCTAAGTTGGTGTAAATCTTCATACCTATCATATTAAGAGCCTTGTGTAATCTTAATCCATCTTTTTATGATATTTGCATACCTCTTGAGAAAATCATCATGACCTAAAATAAAAATACTCAAGGCCACCTCCTATCATAAATCAGGGACGTCTATATAAGTCCTTGCATAAATGAAGCAAATTTTACTTCTACATTTCTGAATGGAACCTTTTATTTTGTAGGCTATAAGTTGTACAATTTACTAAGAAATGGAAAGATTTAAAATTCATAAAAATATGACGTCATTGATTTTTATCAGCCCTGAACTCAGGCATAATCAAAACACTTCATTTAAAAAATATAAATTTTTCATTTAACTAAATTTAAAAAAAAATCCTCCATTTATTCATCTGCATTATCTTTTTTTTTTATTTATAACAATTTCATTTTCCAAGGAAGCAAATTATTACCAAATAAAACCTCAAACATATATCTCCTTATCAATCTATAAGAAGTATTGCAAAATGACCATACATGTACCTTAAAAGTCCCTAAAATCTCCCAAAAAAACTTAGACACTGCATGGCATTAAGATATTATTAAATATTCAACTTAAACTTTACTAAATACTATTTTTCAAAAGAATCGATTGATATATTTTTTTTAAATTCTTAAAAATCCTTTGTAATTATTATGTAACACAATTCTATAAGTTTAAATCGTTCAATTAAATACAACATTATAAGTTTAAATCGTTTAATTAATTTAATTATGTATTACAACTGTCTATAAATGTTCATATTGTAACACTTGTTTCGTCTCCAATGAGTGATTGATTCAATTAATAATATAGATATTAAAATTCAAATGCTAAATAAACTATCTGACAATTTATGTATCAAAATCTGACATTCCCTTTGATGTACATGTATATACATTTCACTGAACTGATTAATTTGAATTTCAATGCTACATGTATGAGGGGGGATAGGAGGGGTCCTGATCCCGAAATCCCGGGCTTAAAAACAAGAAATCCCGAAATCCCAGGCTTAAAAACATGTCATCCCGAGGTCCTGAAATTCGAAAAATAGAATTCCCAGATCCCAAAATCCCAAGCTTAATAACACCTGGTCCAAAAGTCCCGATAAAGGTCCTATCCCCTCTCATGTATGTCAATTACAAAATTATTGAAACTCTGGACAAACCTAAATCTTAGCATTAATAAAGAAGTTCCATTGCTAAAAATATTCCGAGTCCTCTATTATTTCCTACTTCAAATAATTCAATTGAAAAATATATAGACATTAAAATTCAAATGCTATAAATAAGCTAAGTTATGTTTCAAAAACTGACATTGGCTCTTAGATGTGCATACATGTATGTAACGTATATTCATTTCATTGAACTATTATATATTGATTACAGGTCCAATGCCGTCATCAATTATGAAATCATCTAAACTGGACAAACCATTATATATTGTCATCTATTGGATAAAGTTATTTCATTGTTTATATTCTGAATCCTCTTTAATGCTGAGTTCACACATAATTCGAATTTGATTCGAATTTGATTCGAATTAACTAATTCGCATTCGAAATGTTTTATGTTCAAACATGCATCAATTCTAATTCAAATTGCAATGCACGTCACATTTGCTTCACAGTCCAAACTACGTTAACTTTTGATTCGTATTAACAAAAGTGTATTTCTAATGTGAATTGGATAATTCAAATTAGCCAATTCGAATCAATTTGAATTAATATAGAAGAGTGTGTGAATGCAATTAGCGAATTCGATTCGCATTCAATTCGAATTAAAGGTACGTGTGAACAAGGCATTAATCCTACTACTTCAAAGAAATCAATTAAAAAATACAATTTTAGAATAAAATATATAAACAAATTCTGTAAAAATATGAACATTTGTACCACAAATGACATTATCTTAAATATGCATGTTCTGTAGTACAAATGTACAATAATTTCATTGAAAAGTTTGATAAATATATCTGCATTTTGCTACATCAATTACAAAATGTGCAAATACAAATTGTATATATATATACATTTCATTGAAAAATTTAACTAATATCTCTTCAATGCTGCGTCAATTATAGAATTATCTAAATTGAACAAACCTTAATTTTGTCATTAATAAAGTTGTTCCATGCTTATTCTAAAGGCCTGCTATTAATATCCCTACTTCAAATAATTCAATAATATTCCGTACAAATATCTATTTCATTTACAATCCAATTTGACTATTCCTATATGTTTCATTGTCATCACAACTCATTCGTTATTAGAATAAGAACAAAAAAACGTAGACTGTTAATTATCCTTGGCAATCACTTTTCATCCTCCCCAGTATCTATATCTCCTGATAATAAGTTAAGACTTGTATGATATACAAAGTAATGTCAATAAACTTAAGCACTGCCGAACTATCAATCAATTCATTCAACAACACAATAATATTGTAGTCAATTTCCTCTCCGTTTAGCACTAACTTGAGTGTGGGCAGTTATCTAACAAGGTCTGTTTTACATGCAATAATGATTTTTATTGTCTTTTCGTTCTTGAGGGAATGTAAGGAAAATTTCGTTTTCTTCAAAAAAACAAATTTTAAAGTATCTCTCCTCAATTTTTCATTTACACACTAAATCTTTGACGTTAATAAAAAAATAGATTTCTTGAAATTTTTTCATAATTTTTCTGGTGACATTAAAATACAGGATTTTCAATCTGATATGCCATGTCCCCCCCACCCCCCAGATAGCTACCATTTTATTACCTTAATTAAAACTTTTTTCTGCATTTAATTTTAACCTTGAATTTCCGGAGATAAGATATATACACAACAGGTAGAGAGAATGTCTGAAAATCTATATAAGTTATGACAAAATTGACCTTGAGCAATGAATTGGCTTGTGATTTACAGCTAAGTTAGTCATATATATAGGAACTACCTATTTCTTTTATCAGTAAAAGATTGATAAAAATATGCATATTTTTTTTTATTGATCATAAGCCATGAGCAGTTGACTTGTGATTAGTCATATATCTACTAAAGTAACCTTTTTTTTTTTACATGTAAGAATAAGAGATTGATAATTTTTTTTTAATAAAGACTGACCTTGAACTTTTAAGAAAAAATACTGTACAGTGTAACCCATCCTAATACATACTTCTATTTTATTTATGGATAAAGTTTTCAAACATCGATGTATCAAATAATTTCCTTGAACTATAATAATCTGGTAGCCATTTCAAGTACATATAATTTTGCTCAACATTATGGAGTGCAAGGAAGTGACTTGGAATGAGTACCACATTCAGCCACCAAAAACTGAGAATGAAAACAGGAAATTTGTCAAAGAGACAACAACCAATGATCAGTAACAGCCCAAGGCCACCAATAAGTGACAAAATCCTGGACCCTGATGAGGATTTCATCTTATCCTCATTAAGACATAATGGACCAAATGATGAAGTCACAAACAACTTTACTATTTTTTGTAGAAAACTAAACTTATCCTTCAAATTAAGTTTTACTTACCGGTAAGTCCTGGGCTCAAGACTTATGGTTTTTTTTATACAAATTTTTTTATATTATTACATTATATTACTTTCTAAATCTAATTCAGAAAAAAATTTGGTCTAACCTTAATTTAATATCTGTGTTATGCAGTTTTCTTATTCAATTAAACTTGGGCAACATCAGAATTCTGCTACATATCATATAGTCATAAAAAAAAATCTGACCATTATTTGAAAACATCATAAAATTCAATGTTATTGTGCAGCAAATTTTATTATATTCTTTCATTTACAATATCCTTTAAAAAGCAATTGATGAAGAAAATTTTAATCATCATTCCTAATAGATAAAAGCTTGAATTCTTTACAGAAAAAAACATAGTTTTGGGTGAACATGAAACTTAGCAATACATGATGATGAGGGGTCTGGAATGGGGGTTGAGGAGGCAATCTGATTTAATTCTGTATTCTTGAACTTTTCAGGTAATTTTTCTATTTGTATTCTTAATTTTTTAGCCCATTTTTTTCTATTCTGTAAGTTGCAATAGACAATTTCTTGTTCCTCATACAGCATGCCAGATTTTCATCTTCCAAAACTTCAAATGAAATCAAAGAAAACAGGATTTAATGATATACATGTAAGGTGCAATACAACTTGTGAAAAAAGGGGGGTTTCAATTTGGCAAGTTTAGCGACTTTATAACATAAAAGCTGTCCTTCCCAAGTTGTTTTCTAACTCAAATGCTACCAAATTTCATGACTATAAATTCTTTAGACAATTTTCAGTGGCTGATCCAGGGGGTCCAGATTCTGGGTGTCGGAACTGACCCCCTCCCCTTTTTTTTTGATCAATGCATTTGGATGGGGACATATGGTTGTAACCACCTCCTTATTATCCTGGGTTAGGACCTCCCCCTTTTGAAAATGGCTTGATCTACCCTCAGATTTCATATGATTTTAAAAATAAGATTGATACAATTTAGTATTGCATTTAGCAGGAGCCATTTGATTGCACAATTTGTCTTAAATGCATTGCCCGACATCATTCAAATTTATTCAAAATATGTTTAAACTATGTTTCATTTATATCAACTGATTCACAATTCCACTAATAAAAGCATGCACTTACTTCTGAATCAACTCAGTACTTTTTAAATTCTAAAAGGTCAAATTTTCTAAGTGAACTATTTTTCACACTTGCAAATTATAAATAGATTGATATTTTGAAATCAAGGCACCTACATAATTTTGCACCATATAATAATCGAATTTTACAAATACTATTTATATTTTTTTAATAAATTTGTTAAAGAGATGCTCTTTTCTGGTGTTTATTCAATCACTGCACTTAAATATAACATTACAGAATTTCTCATGTGTTCTAATTTCATTTGAAAAGATTTCCTGACATTTGGATTGTTCTTAGAAACAGTGTTTTTACTAACGATTTCATAAACAAGTAAATTTCATTTCAGCTTCGAAAGCAATGTAAATTTCAACCCACGAATAAGACAAATGCAATTATACAACTTTAAACAATTCAGCTAAAATCTCTTCACAGAAAAAAAACAGAGAAAAAAATAATTTTAAGTCCTAAATTGATTATATGTTCTATATCAATGCTACTGAATCTTACATGACCTTAGCTTACAGTGATTTCGTTGTTTCATTGGATTTTTTGTAAAACGTGCAACTTGATATCTTTAGCATTTAAAAAAGCAGTCCTTCAATGCTTTACTTACAAATAAATCATTTTCTATTCTTTGGAATTACTGTACAATAAGTGAAATCTTAACAACTGTTTCTTTAAATACCCAAAGCTATTAAAAACCTACAATTAAAATGCTATTAGATACGAATAATTACTGCACTTTCCTTACAAAGGGCAAAAACCTAAAAAAAATCCATTAACAGGAATTTCAAAGTTCAGAACAGTAAATAGAATTGTATGTAAGATCTTAATGCACCCAAGGCATTATAAAATTTCAAGTAGTCAGCTAAGAATCTTTTATTGTAAAGAAAATAGTTAAAGCATAAAATCGACAGCGTTGCGTTGCATAATGATGAAGTTCAGCTTACAATAAGTCAGGAATGTTGAAATACAAAGGACGGTTGTTCAAATACGTCACCTCCCTCCACATTAGGCCACCCATAATGGCGATAAGAGTGAATTATGTTATTATTTAAAAGTAATGATTTCTATCCTAACAACAAGATATGGCCAAAGGAAACCATGCCCTGCTCATTCTTCTAGAAAGTTGAACGATCTGGTAGAATTTTACTGCATTCTTTATCTCTTCCAATATAGGAACACCTCCTTATTCAGTGTAAAAGTTAATCGAACATTCCTGGCCACCAGTGGATTTACACTTCAAAGATTGGCCATTATTTAACCTATTGAGTTTAAAGCATTGCTTTTTTAAAGCTTATATCTATATTTTTGAAATTACATTTGTTTTCATATCAGATCAATTTTTCTGCAACTGCAATGTTTCAAATTACACTTAGTAATATTACAGAAAATGTATTGCTTTCAAATATTACCAATAAAAGGAAAATGTATTATTTGAGCTGCGTCATATAGAAATCGACCTTATGCAAATGAATATCATTACATCTATTAACCTATTTCGGGTTAAAGAATTCTCTTCAGAAAGAGTGTAACTGTTTGAAAATTGAATTGTTATTAGAACCCTACAAAACCGACCAACATTCTGCTTTTATTTCGTATTTGAATGTTCCAAAATCAATCAAAGTCGTAAACATGTACATGTATATGTGTACTTGCATAAGGTCGATTTCTATCCGATCATGCAGCTCATTTCAAACAAGACAATATTTTTAAATTATGAAATGTTTCAAATCAGACCAATATTACAGAAAATGCTATGTTTCAATTGAGACCAATATAAAGGAAAATTCATTATTTCAATTAGACTATATATTAATAAAATAAATTGGAATTTTTCAAATTAGACAAATATTAAGGAAAATGAATTGTTTCAAATAAGACCAATATTTTACGAAAAAATGCAATATTTCTGAAATTTCATTGTTTCAATTAAAATTGGGAATGGAAATGGGGAATGTGTCAAATAGACAACAACCCGACCATAGAGCAGACAACAGCAGAAGGTCACCAACAGGTCTTCAATGCAGCTGGAAATTCCCGCACCCAGAGGCGTCCTTCAGCTAGCCCCTAAACAAATATATATACTAGTTCAGTGATACTGAACGCCATACTAAACTCCAAATTGTACACAAGAAACTAAAATTATACTATTTTTCTGCAAATGTTATTGTTTAAAATCATTAAACTTTCATTTCATTCATGATATTACACAATAATTAATGTAGCATAGTTGTCTATGGTTCAACAATCACATATATACATGTATGCTTAATTTCTGAATTTACAAATATAGGAAGGCACGTTCCAATCATGTACTGAGAGTTGACACAAAGATCAGACAACTGATGAAAAGGTGCAATTTCCTTACACTTAGAAAGTATATATTTACTTTTAAAGAGTGAAAATGACACCTTGTCAACACTATATTAAGTATGTCTATTTCATACTTGTATAAAGTGTCTATTTCACACATGCTTTATGATTTCCCTTCTTCCAAAAATGGACTTTCTATTGTGATTATAAAGTTGATGAATTACTTTTAAAGTCAAAGTTCAACTTTTTGGCACCAAAATAATCCTGGTTTCCTTTTTCTTCTGTCCGATATATTTTATAGAGTTATTTATTACTACAAGTTTATGCCAAGTAATTGAATATGAATAATTCATAAATCTATCTCATTTTAACACCTTTTTGGCATAAACGAAAATTCATTAGCATAAATTAAATCATGTTTAAGAAAATATATCTTCAAGCATTTACTTAATAACTGCACTTTTGGCTAATAAACTCTTGAAGGACAAAAAACAACTTATTATAATCTTTTAATTTATAACGATCCATTAAAGTTAATGTATGGCCTTGACAATAAAATTATACTGTATGATAATTATAACATGATAAATTTTTTATTTTTTATTTTTAATCCCTCAAAATAATGTCTAAAATACGTTACCTAAATATGTCTGCACACCTGTTACAAATTTATTGGAAACATCAATAGAATGTTTTATATAAAATTTTAGTTTTAAGCTGATTTTACTTGGAATTTTTTACAAATTCTGAACTTATTGGAAAAAGGATGCCAATTTTACAATAAAACTATTATTTTCAAAAGGGTCTACAGTGGGGTCCTTCAAGTTATTTTTCTAAGATATTTTTCTGTTTAAATTTTGCCAAATATCTTGTCTAATTTTTGGCATATTTTAAGCACCCAGCCATTAATCTTTCTTCTTCTTTTTGTTTTAGCTACTTCGAAAAGTAATTGCACTTTTTTACTGCACATGTTTTCCATTATCATGTGAACCCCACATGCAGACCCTATTTTATGAGGTCCATTTTATGTATATAAAAAAAGTCTCTAAGAGAAGGCAGCAAAACCTTGAAAAATATTTAAAGTTAATATAACATCTTAATAAAATATAATTATATGATTTGTTGTTACCCAATTGCCCATATTGGTGTTTAAGTGCTTTTCAATCAAGCATTATATTTTTATAAGTATTATAAATATTGTTAAAATATACAAAGTTAAATTAACATGATCAACATTTTCATCTTTATCTGGTATTTTATTACTTATATAAAAATATATATATGATTCTGATGAAATGTTTATAAATGATTTTTACCTTTATCAAGTTTATAATCCCAAAATCCAATATGCTACAAGCTACCACTTCAAATCCTTATTATAAACTAGATAAGAGTGAATTATACAAACGTAAACAAACATTTCGTAACTCACTATAAACAAACTTATTATACTTACAGCTATATTTGTAAAATAATCTTATAATAATCCAATAACAATATAGACTGTATGTAATTCCATAGGTCCAGGTACCAGAAATATCACGTCACAATCACGCCACTTCTGATATACTTACAATCAATGAGACAAAAGCTCGACAATGTGGCACTTGTTTGAGTTATAATTCAGGCGTAACAACGATGGGCTATTCTAGCTCTAGTAATGTCATTGCAAACTGTTTTCTTTCCACATGAATGACTCTTCCATAACGCTTCATTAAGGAAGACCAATTGCGGTATTTAAAAGTTCATATTCGGTTACAATGGATCTGTTTATCAAGATTTCAAGCTTATTAAGTGCTACAGAATCAACAAGATTAAAATAAGTATCGGTACGACACAACAATTGAAGAGGCAAACGAACCGAAAAAATTGCTCACTTAGAAGTCACTATGGCCTCGACCAAACTGACCTTGTAAATCGGTCCATTTTTAGGAATAATCAAGATATCTAACAAAGTCTATATTGGTATCATGAATGGATAAACATCAAATTTTTATCAATGTGCCGAGGAGCATTAACCCCATATGTCCTACATTTAGTGCAACCTTGGATCAAAAATGAAGGGCTAGGCTAGTTTATGGGTCTTCAGAATCATCATGTAATCATAAATAATCATCATTTACAAATAAATATGACATAAAATATGACAATTTGGGGGTGTTTTATATAATAATATTACATCACATGTCATATAAATTTATTCTTCTCCAAAACTTTTTGTAGCAATATTTTAACAGGTGTACTTATTATATGATCAACACTTATAGATTGAAAGTCGTAATCGATGGGTTTGCATGTTTGTTTATCAAATTTTTCCACACACAAAAATTAAGATTATTGTTTCGTTCCACTTTAATGAAAAGTGAAAAATGTAAATTGGAGAAAAAAAGGAGGAAAATTTCGTGGTGTTATGAACATTATTCTCTCTCGACAAATACAAAAAAAAATCAAGAAGAAAAACTAATGATAGGTGTATTTTGAAAGACCTTGACAGACTATAAAGCTCTCCCCCATTCCAGGTTATAAATCTGATAAAATAATAAAAAAATAATTCAAATAATCAAATCAGGAATAAATATTAAATAACATCTCAAATTCAATTTAAAAAAAAATATAAAATCAAAGCTATCAAGTTACCAATGCTTATATAAATTGTCATGAAACAAAATGCCTCCATATGTAATCATAGATTACAAATTAGTGGTCCTTTTTTGAAAAATACAGTTACTATGGTAAACTTATCTATCTCATGATACAAAACAACATATTGATCATTGAGAACACCATAATTCAGATAATTACAGTAAAGAAATAGGCAAGGTAACATTACACCTTGTAATTATCATTCCTTAGAGAACATAAGGGCGCATTTCAAAATGTGTATTTTTCTTTAAAGAAATATTTAGACAATTCTTCTACAGGGAAAAAAAACCTATCAACATCATATATAGCTTTTTTTATTTTTTCCCCCTTATATAATACAATTTTTGATGCTTGAAATGGTCCCTTATATGCCATTAAATAAAAGAATAAACATTTTTTCAGAGTTATCTCCCTTAACCTGGATCTACCCTCTCGAAAAATTAATTGATCTGTTCCTAGCAAGGAACAAATTGCTCTGCAATCTTTGAACAAATATTTTAAGGTTGACATATCTAGAGTAATTTTATGACCATAAGCCTACATACATGTTATGATTTAATGTCTATTTCTTTCTATATATAATATATGTTGATTTGATGTCTCAGAGCATTCATTTATATGATGATTTGATTGCTAGAATTCACCTATTTGTCACCTTACAATTTAGTTGCCAACATTCTTTCCATGTTCCTGCCTTAGTTTTGACTTATGAATCCAATTTAAAAAGTATGTGGGAAGGTCAATGAACCATGGATATATACTCCCAGATATTTTGTGTTGGTTAACAGTGACCTGATTATCTGTTATGGAATAAATGTTCAAGTTGCCTATTGCTGAATTACTGTTTAATAGGAGCTGTAGGCCTGTGGTTGGGTCTAAACTTTAACCCTTTTAAATTAATATAATTAAATTCAAAAGTCTAATTTACCCTTAATTAAACCTGATTCATCTGAATTCAAGAAGCTTTCAAGTCAACCAATGTTTGTGTTCTTCAAATCGAAACCGAAATCCCGGGCTTACAAACCCAAAATCCTGAGGTCCCGAATTTAAATAAAGTAAATCCTGACGTCCCGAAATCAGAGAATAAAGAATTCCGGTATCCCGAAATCCCCAGCTTAAAAACACCCAATCCTAGAGTCCCGAACAAGGTCCTATCCCCCTCATGGTTGCCTATAAATGCTCACCTCCACTAGTCTAATCATTTGAAAATTAGTAGATAGCCTTTATGAAAAGTGTACCATATCTCTGTATTTTTATAGAGAGCATTACTTCAGTACAAACAATCCTGCTGAAACCTGTATTCAGAAAAGTTAGCCATCTTGAACTTGAAATCCAGAAAATTTAACTTTCTCATTTTGTGTTAAAATATTTCATAAAACAGACATTCTGAAAAACTTGAATGGGAATTTTGGCAGGTCATGATAAGGTCAGACATTGTAAAGTTTAAAAGGTAGGACTAACTGACTTTTAACTTAGGGATATCAATTTTTTTTAAATTTGTCTTGTCAATGTTTATCTTAAGTCTATAAACATTCATATTATTACATGAGATTATTTCAACAATACTTTAATTTACAATAAGTCTTTTTAAAAACTTGTAGCCTTCATATGAAGTTATGACTATAATGCAAATGAATAATGCAGAGCGTAAAATGTCTGACAGCAACCCCAATATAACATAAGATTCAACAAATAAAGAAATCTAAGCTTACAAAGTACCAGAAAAGTAAGGCAAACAAGAATGTGTCTCCAGTACATGTGTGCCCCACTCACACTATCATGTGTGCAGTGGACCCTGAATTTGGGTAAAAAATCTAATTTGCCTTTAAATTTATAAGAAAGATCATAGACATATCATAGGGAACATGTGTACTAAGTTTCCAGTTGATTGGACTTCAACTTCATCAGAAACTACCTTGACCAAACTTTAACCTGAAGCGGGACAGGCCGTGGAACAGATGGATGCACAGACTAGATAACATAATGCCCCTCTGCTATCTTAGGTCTGGGGCATATCATAGGTAGGGCATACAAAACAGCAACCATACAACATCATTGAATAAGCTGTCTTGGGAAGACTTGTATCTTTTTTTATTCATTTTATTCATACAAAAATCCATCTATAAATAACTTACAACTTTGAATCGTTCTCTACATCTTTAAATGATTAAATGTTTAATTGGAAATCAATAAAATCAAAATTTATATTAAAAGTAATATTAAATATTCATTTAATGAGTTTTCTTTAAAATCAAGCTACAAAAAAACATACAACTTTTTTTTATCGATTAACAAGTTCACTTAAAATTCTAATACTAGCAAAACAGATGTGATATGCACAAAGTACTTTATTTCTTTACCTTTCATTCTGGTGAATTACTTTTTTAAAAATATCAATAAAATTTTAAAGATGAATGAACTTTCCATTACAGTTTAAAATGTCAGAAACATTTAGAGAAAAAAGTAACTGAAAAAGGTACAATCAATGAAGTTTTAATAAACCATTCATAATTTTTTTGTATGTCACAGAATTGATTCAGGCATTTACTAAAACATGAGATGTTCAAAATGTTAATGAAGATCTATCTTTGATCATACACCAAATTTCAGTAGCAAGTATAAGACAGTTTTAAGGACTTCACTTTGTTTGCGATTCCACCCAAATTTTGGAAACATGAATGTTCCCATTTTAAACCAATGTCAAACAATGTGATTCATGGTTATTTCGTAAGTTTTATATTCTCAAAGTAAATTATTTGTTAAAAAAAAGTCAGGTCCTCAGCTAAAGTCTACACTGAAATTATTATTTATTATTATTATTACAATTTTTCTATAGCGCTAAATCTAAAACAATATTACTCAAAGCGCTTTACATCATATGTTAAACGAAATATACACACAGACAGTGATAAAAATATAAAACATGAACACACAAAATAAAAATAAACTTTTCTAGATAAAAGGATTAATAATGTGGAAATTTTTACAAAAAAAGTGGAATATATATATCAATGAATCAAAATAAAATTATACTGAATAAAGTTGGTAAAATAAAATAGCCAAAAAAGTCTAAAATAAGATTGCTATTAAAAATTATCAAATATAAGTTAAAAATTTGAAAACGTATTCAAAAGATGAAAAAGGAATATTACCACGTAAAAATATAATTACTGAAATGAAAACATATGTGTGCTACTAAAACATACAATGTACATATTATAAATGAAACATATCTCCAGTTAAAAGAAAGGTTCGATAAATCAAAAGCAGGCTAACGTCTATGGCACAATGTATCACAGAAACGAATTTAAGGGATTAAAAATGCTTGTCGAAAAAAGTGAGTTTTTAAGTTCTTTTTGAATACAGGCACCGACTTTGCATTTTGAAGTTCTTTTGGTAATGCATTCCAAAGGATGGCCGCAGCTTGATCAAATCTTCTATTGCCGTAGGTTTTGGTTCGCACAATAGGAGTTACGAGTGTTAAGTTGTTTTCAGACCTTAATGATCTTGATGGCCTGTATAAATTTACAAGTTCACTAAGATATAATGGCGCTTCATGTTTCACGGACTTGAATACATATAATAATATTTTGTATTGCACCCTGTATTGCACAGGCAGCCAGTGAAGAGACTCAAGTGTCGAAGTAATGTGTTCGTGTTTCTTTTTTCTTGTAACCACTCGCGCAGCAGTGTTCTGAACCCTTTGTAGTCTCTGAATCATGTAAGCTGGTAGTCCATAAAGTCCATGATCAGAAGACCCCCGCAGTTCTTTACAAAAGTATTTCTGAAAACTTATTGTTGAATTTATTACCATTTAAGATTAAGAATCACCTGCTAAAACAAAAATATGTATCCATATGACAACATTAATGAATATGAGGACCCTCATTATCACATGCGAGAAAACCCCCCTCTTTCCTCCTCTATTATAATTTCTGTGCAAGCTTAAAGAACTCATATAAATGCAAACGAGTCTCAAGAATTAAGCAGTAGCACTAGACTAGGCTTAATTTTGTAGAGCCCCACAACTTGAAAGCCTACCATGGCCCTTTTCAGTGCTTTGAATTATTCAAAACCATATTGAGCAATATGGAACTTAATCTAAGATCTATAAAGTATGGACGCCTGGTCACAATTAACAAACTTTTCAAAAGTATTGCTGAATTGTACAATTAAGCCATACCAACGACGCCATACAATGTTTTAGAGTATGCCTCTATTTATAACTGCATGATCATACTTTACTTTAAACTTTCTATTATGTCTTTATATTTGGAATTAAATAACCTTGGAATAGTTGTACATGCCTTGTGGATATGATTCAAGGTCAAAGTTATAAAAAGTCAAATCACATATTTACTGCAGTTTTCACAATAGGTGGGGGAGAAAACAAAGTAAATCAAAAATCATTCAAAACTGAACTTCAATTGTATTTCAATGGAGTTAATACATGCAATTTTGTTTTACTTTCAAATATCTTGGTTAAATGTATTTTAATATCTAAGCCATGTGCTTCCAAAGATGTGACATGGGAAAATCAGTTTTCAAGCAGATAGACCCAAATATACCTGCCCCCTAAAAATTGCAAGTGGGGCATTATATATAATGAGGCCATAATTTAAGTTGTAATTATTTCGTAATACTTTAAACTAGAATGATATTTTTTTTATCTAGTATTCAAAAGTAAATATTGAAATACTTAAATCTTTCAATCTTTTTGCTACTAAAAATCCAGGGATCCCCTTTTCTTAAATCTCTCCCACAATCCCTGACTCCAAGGAAAAGAGCTTTTTACATGCTTTTTCTTCTTTTTCAATTGACCTTTCTATAATATAGCAACAATTAACCAAGAAACAAAATGTACTTATAGTCTATGTATATTTACCTTCTAATGTTTATATTTATTTATCCTAATGTGAGGTCATTATCAACATGCCCCATTTGCTTCACATGGATCAGGTTTTATCTACAGTTTGTATTACATAATATCAAAGTCAATATTATATTCAACTTAATACACTAACACCAATCTATTGTTACATAAAAAGCAATAAAAGCCATTTCCTTTATTGTCCTTAGATGCAAAGGTCTTCTTAGAAACCTATAAATTTCATATGAATAATCTGCATAGAAAAAGACATTTTAAGATTTTCAAGTTCATTTATGCAATTCTTTAATGTTTATTGTTCCTAAATGTAATAATTAAGCTTATAATAGGAAACCAATAAAATTCATATTAATTCTGTAAAGAAAAGTACATTTTCTTAAGATTTCCATGTTTATGCAATTATTAAGTATAATTGGACAAAATAGTAAGATTTTTTTCTCCATTGTAATCCTGACTCATACTCTTGACTACGAGACAAAAATAAATGGAATTGTAATGTCAGTAGCAAGCTCTGTGAGACAGCAAAACCATAATCAAATAGAATGTCACAAAAAAAAAAACTTAAAATATGCCACATTTTGAGACAATCACAAAAATTCACAATACATCTATTACTTAAGTTTATCTAGACTACCCCGGTACCATATTTGCAAGTGTTTTTTTTTTTAAATAACGTCAAATTTATCAAGTATAAATAAATCCCACCCAATCTGCCACTGTGCATTTTTTGCTTAAACAACAATTCAACATTGGTAGCTGAACTTCCAGTTGCAAATAGTTCATGCATGTTCAGGTAGAAAGACAGTTCTAAAAGAAAGGATGTTTGCATGAAATATAAATTTGGTGGGTTTAGATGGTAAGTGCTTTCCATGGATTTTCCTTCGCTAGAAACATTACATTTGGATCAGTATCATAGGCATTTTTTTTTTAGGTTTGAGTGTTAAACCTAAAAAAACAAAGATGTTTATAGGCTATGATGACCAATAGGGACCTAAGAAGAATAGCCAAATTCATCTGCATACCTGTCAACTTTCACGATTTAGGCGTGTACTACACGATTTTGACCCTTTGTCACGATTGCACGATGGTGTTCCTGAAAAACCCTCTAAAACACGATTTGGTGAAAATCTACACGAAAAATATTGTTGTTCCCGATTTTGAACTGTGTCCAATGGAGGAAAATCGTGTTCAGCCAATCAAATTGTGTGTTTCTCATGATCAAATTAATCAGCCAATCAAAAACGTTTTCTCTCAAGATTATTTCAACATGCTAGATATTGAACTTGTGTTGTATTCCTCTGTTTGTTGGTCAGAATTGTAAAACACGTGAACATGGCAAATGATTTTTCAACTGCAAAGAGGTTCTTATACAGAATAAGAATAAAAGCATGGCTGATTGACAAACTTCAATGATGCAGTACTACCCTGAAGATAATAAATAGTAGTTTATTCACTAATTTATTGACACTACCTGTACACTTGCTGTAACATAATTTTATTTATGTATTCAATCATTTTAAGTATAATGTACTATTTATTATTTTTCACATGGAACCCCCCCCCCCCCCCCCCCCCCCCCCATCAACATGAGGAATCCCTTAAATGAGGGACTACCCTCAGTCAAGGGGTCACTCTTGTAGAAAATAAAATAGAAAAATGTAGATTTATGAACTTAAAAATGGGTTATTCTGACATTATATTTGGAACAGCTTTTCTAAATGAAGAGAGTCCTATTATTTTGAATAATAAAGAAGATGTAAATTCTTGGACATGTGTTGACCATATAATACCAGATAGATCATAAGATGTATAGTTCTTTGGGAAAAGTTTCTTCAAATAATATGAATGTGTGCTCATTTGTACTTAAAAAGTGGTTTTAATGTCCTAACATTGAGGGGGGATCCCTATGTATTGTTCCCAACCTGATAAAGGTCCTTCTTTGTTTATAATTTTAAATTGGAAAAGTCAACAACTATTTAGTATCCTTACACATGAAAATAATGCCTGGTCTTACAGCTACATGTTCATAATTTCTGCTGATATAATAACTAGAATCATGCAAATAAACTTAAGAAAAAGGCATGTAAGCTCATCTTACAAATATGACACTTTTTCTAGACTACAAAACAGCACGCGCAAATTAGTCGTTGCAAAGAATTGTAACCTTTGAAATTGTTGTCGGGCGCTAAAACCCCCATGGGCATTTTCAAAAGTTGGCAGGTATGCATCTGACGTAAAAATTGCCTATGTGACTGATCCAAATGTAATCAATAATTCATGGACCAATTTATTTCAAATTTAAATACATATGCATATTATTTATTTTCATTGTTGTCTCAAGGTCAGTCTAGCTTTTTAGACAAACTAATTATCTTTAGACTAGAATTATTCCTTTTTAGAAATATTTGTCAGATTAGAATATATATAAATGATACACAATGTGTATTGCCTAAACGAAACTAATAGAGTCATTATAAGCTGATCACCAAATAATGAATAAAAACATTAACTGCAGTTTTATGAATGTGAATGTTCATTTTTTAAGGTGGTACCCAACACTACAGGGAGATAACTCTGTAAAATCAGCAGACCGTTTTAATGATGTTGTGTTGTTGAGGGAATATTTAGCATCTCAATGATCAAAATAAGTTTTTGTCAAACTACTATATAACCAGTATAATTTTTCTGATTAATTGGTTGGTTCAAAAATTTTGACATTTTTATATTTTTGTCAAAGGCTCAAACTAAATACTTTGTCAAAATTTAAAGAAAATTAAACGAGCCAAATTAATTTTAGTTCAGGTGTAACTGAGGTACCATCTTAATATACCAATATATCTCGAGTGCATATGAACTTAGTTCCTTTAAAAAAATTTAAATAAAGGATCAGACATTATTTAAATGTTTGTTTACATATATATATTAATGTATTTAATAATATTAATAAACCATAATTAAATGTCTAAGTATATTAAGAACTATTTTGTTTTGTATTGTTTAAATTGATCACAAAGTTATACTCTGGATATTTTGAATTAAAAGGCATGACTGTTGTTGAAACAAGTCTAAATTGAAAACTACGTTCAAACATGATGATTGAGTTGGATAAAAACAATATATATAAATAAAACAATTCATAATTTATAAAGATTTAATGAATAGAGACAACAAACAAAGGTTGTATTTTCCCTTTATCTATTCTTTTATTGATAAGGCTATCAATAAGTGAGTTTAACTGCAATGCAATATAAATCAACAATGATTAGACTACCATTTAACTGTTATGTCAAGGTTAATAGGTGATCAAAAGGTTCATAATACTTTGTTATAGAACACTGAAGTCCATTCAATTATGGTCCTTATCCATCAACTTTTTCTATTTAAGAGGTCAACACAAATATCTGTATTACACCTACTTTAAAAATACCATTGAAACTGGTCAATGAATAAAATATTCTCTATTCATCCACCCACCAAATAATTTACTTTTTTGGATAAACTTTTCACAGCATATTCATGCAGTTATAAAAGTTGTTTTAAATGTAAAAGATAACTGAGGTATAAAAAAATGCAATTCTTTATACCGCTACTAAAACTAATTTTTGTAGAAAAAAAATGTTCAGATCAAAAACAATTTTGCTGCATAAAACTAATTTTCAATTAAATCCTTTGATAGAATTAAGATAATAAATAAATTATAGTCTAAAAAACTCCAAATGTTTGATTTTGTCACTATTCATAACTTCCCCTTTTTCCATTTGAATTTTTGTTAATTCTTTTTTGAATGAATTTACATTATGTAAATAAGGAGTGAAATGATTCAAATTTTAATAAAAATATTTCTATTTAGATATGCTTATTTTTATTGAGATGATGATTATGTTACTTTCATTTTCATTTAAAAATGTCTAACAATAAGAGTTTCTAAGTTTTGAAATTTTTAACAAATAAAAGTTGCTCAACTAGACAAAATAGCTTCTAATTGTATCCAACTTCCTCAAAAATTATTTTTTAAGACAAATTATAATAATAATAATATTTTTTTTCTGATCAAAATCCAGTCTTCTGAAATATGAGATTCTCCACAGATATTCTACTACATAAATATCTGCATATAACAGGAAAATAAAGCCCACAAACAAAATATTTGATAAGAAGTTTACCATGGTATGGATTCATCCAGTACACTCAAACATTAACAATCCATAGATCTGATCAGCATCAATTGAAAGCTTGCAGAATCAGTATCCTCCAAGGTGAAGCACACAGAAAATTTCCCTGCAAATTCTCCAAAAACTATTTGAAAGTAAAGGCGAAGAAAAAAGGCGTCAAAATACTTTGCATTACTGCCTTACCTGTAAATAATTAGCGCCTATAGTTTTGTAAATAAACAAACGACAGCCATGATGGATGGTGACTGACACCTCAACCTGTCATATATGACAAGTAATAAACGCCCAAAGACTATCTTGTCTGTAATTAACAGAAATCTTTTCTAGATGAATATTATAAAAATACTTTCTAATTTTGTGACATTGTCTGCTATGAATTTTATGTCTCTCGCACTTACCAACCAATCAAATCACAAGTTTAAATTTTCTTAGAAAAAAAACAGAATTGGATAGTCCAGGAACATATATATTAACGGGACTTGACACTACCTAATTATCGCCGATTTCCTTGTCGTGAAGTTAGATATACTGTTCCCAGGATAGTCTTACTATTATACAAATCCTTGGATATAACTACAATAGATAAATGTTTTGATCCATTTATTTAAAAGGGTCTGGAAGGGGTTTATAGAAAAGAGAAAAAAAAGGTGTAAAATAAAGGGCAAAAAATTTAAAAGTTTTGGTGCTAAAATATAAAGAATTATACATGAATAGGGAAAAAATTAAAGAAATCAAGAACCCCCATATTATACAAAATTTTGAGAATTGAAATGGAAAATGTGTCGAAGAGACAACAACCTGACAATCGGGCATAAAACAGCTGAAGGCTTCCGATGAGTCTTTAACACAGTGAGAAAACCTGCACCTAGCGGTGTGCTTCAGATGGACCCTAACTCAAATGTGTCTTAGTTGATTTCAGTGAAAATGGATGTCACACTAATAACTCAACAACATATAAATGAAATAAATAAAAAATCTTTCTCTTTTGAAAAAATCGCTCGGGTGTTACCCGAGTGTAGTCTAAATGCTATTTCTATTAAAGTACATCTAGAAAATCACATCTCTCAACTCAATTCAATTATGAAAGTCAATTAGCTATAGCTGCTTCACTTGTATTACGTAAAGCATATTAGTCAAGGTCAGTTAAAGAACAAAATTTTTGTTAATTGATTGCAATTAAGATAAGTCGATAGATTTGTCAATAACATTCATTTGGATAATATACAGTCAAGGCAAAAAACAAATATACTGTGGATTCATTTATTTTCGTGGGTACCAATTTTTGTGGATTGTGGAAAACTTGTATATTCGTGGATATTTAAATTCGTTGTTTGAAAAATTTGCATACATTCCTGTTGAATTTTTTTTATTTCGTTGAACATTTAAATTCGTGGTTCCCCTGTTCCCACGAAAATTGGTATCCAACAAATATTAATGAATCCAAAGAAGCTGGTTTTTTTTTATTTAGCCTTTTTATTTCTTACCTAGATTTTCAAAATAAATTAAGTAATAATAAGACAGGTATTATATTGTACTTGAGACTGTCTCAGTCACAAGGTACTAATGAAGTAGGGAAGATGGTTTGAGCAACAAATTTGTCAACAACAAGCAAAACCCATACCATCGATATCTAATGCAAGCTATAAAAGGCTCAAGTTACTTGGGCAAGACATATACAGAATGTGGCCAGTTATATTTAATATTTTTATCCATATTTTTGGTCAAGTATCATTCATATCAAGTCATTATTAAATAAGCACAGTAGAAGTCAAGATCATAATCTATGCCAAAAAATCATACTAATTACTTTTCAAATTATCACAAATCATCATTTTTGAGCTAAATAAGCAATATATATATATATAACCAACTTGTAATGTAAAGTAACAGAAAGTAACAACAAAAATGTGTCCATAGTACAGACAGATGCCCCACTGACCCACTTCCATTTCTTTTGTTAAAGGTGATATTGGGGTAAAAACTCTAATTTGCATTAAAATTAAATTAGATCTCATTAAAGGCAACAATATGTTTGAACTTTAACTTCATAAAAAACTACCTTGACCTTGACCATTTTTTTTTTTAACCTGAAGTGGGACAGATGGAGGGAGTCACACAAACAAATGAACGAACGTACAAACCGAACAACATAATGTCCCTTGTTTAGGCATAAAAAACAAATATAGATATAGGAAGATGTGGTGTGAGTGCCAATGAGACAACTCTCCATCCAAATAACAATTTAAAAAGTAAACCATTATAGGTTAAAGTAAAGCCTTCAACACAGAGCCTTGGCTCACACCCAACAACAAGCTATAAAGGGCCCCAAAATTACTAGTGTAAAACCATTCAAACGGGAAAATCAACGGTCTAATCTATATAAACAAAACGAGAAACGAGAAACACGTATATATTACATAAACAAACATATACACATTTCAACTCATCTGCTGTTGACATAATGCAGTCATTCTAATAATTCAGTAAACCTTGAGAAATGTATGACAAAAAGTTTTCAAGGTCACTCATCATGTTCAAATATTCAAAGTATATACAGACGTCAGGCTATATAGGCTTCCAGAAGTTATATATAGCCTTTGCAAGGTCAGTTGGGTATTAACACACTATAAATTCATCACTCAGTCAAGCTGTTGACCAAGAAACCGGAAATTTTTTCACCTAATTTCGGTCATTTTCATATAATTTAAAAGTTGTTGCCCCTTTTCAGAAAAAGATTGTCAAAATCTCATTACTGCAGGAGTATGCTCATACTCTTAGCATCAACGAACTTGTTTCACTGTTGTATCGCATTAACTTCATGATTTCATATTATTTCTGTAAAAAAAGACCGAAATCAAAAAAAATCATTTAGGACTTTTGAGTTTCCAAATCAGTCATGACTGGCATATATGGCCATTTCCGGACCCTTGCTGTTGACCATATATGAGTCATTTTGTATTGCAGATCATTTGTACTTGCAAAAGTATGAAGACAAATTGCTTTAAGTCCAAAAGTGCTTAGAAAGTTTTATTGGAAATAAAAATTGGACAAGATGAATGCAATATCAAGTCTTCCTCATTTAGAGGTCCCCACTCCTTGAATGGTGGATTAATTGTAATACTCTTAGTCTAGTACGGTATTATTTCCACAAAATTAGTTTAAAAAAAAAAAAAAAAATGGTGAATCCTTTAAAATCAATCAAAATTTCAAATCACGTAGGATTTTATTAGCCACTTTTAACAACAATCTTTAAACAAGAAACGTTTGAAATCTGGACTATTTAGAGAACATTTATTTTTGGATCCGATTCTGACTTACAGGGGTTCACACGGGTTTACCTTCATGCATGGACAAACATAATGGATAAAGGGTTAGTTGAATACCCATAACCAGTTATGGATGGCTAATGGCCTTATACTTCCCTTACGTAGGATTAAAGTTTATATAGCAGAAAAAACATTTTCTTTTAAAGAAAACCATAATCCTTACTAAAATTATACATTCATAATTTCATATATAGCTGATATATAAAAAGGTCTTAAAAATAAACAAATATGCCTGTTTTTGTACAGAACAGATAAATAAATGTCCATTCAAGTCCATAAAATAAATTCCTTACAAGATAAATAGCCCATGTGAAATACACATTTATAACAGTATACTATCTCTTACTCCTGACTGCCCCATGGCAGTTAGTAAATATTTACATTTCTGTTTAATTATCTCAACAGGTCATAAAATCTTCTTACAAGAGACAGTAAACTACTACATGTATGTTGAAAGCATGTCTTTTCCGACAAAACATGGAGAACTTCAAAGTAAAGTTAAATTTAAGGTTAATTGACAGTGCATGTGTTTTGTTGTTGAGAAATGCATCTTTGTTGATTTTTAGACAGCTTTTAAAAATAGATTAATTATAGGTATGGTACACTTAAATTTTTCAAGTTATTAATTAATTGTCCAATTGTCTTTCAAATAAATGCTAATATTTACCTACAGACTGCAATTAAACCTGAATTAAGTAGTAAGAGGCGGAACCAGGGGGAGTTAAGAGCCTCTTTTGATTTAATAAAATGCAAAAAAAACTCTCATATTTCTTGTGCTTTATATGATATTGTAGCATAAAATCAACCAAAAAAATAAATATGTGAAATTATTTTTAGGAACTTTGCCGCCTATTTTTGAAAATCCTGGACCTGCCAATGTAATATAAGATAAATATAATTTTCATAAAATTTTCTTAAATGACTTTCCCTTTATAAGGTCCTGTGACAGCTTTATTTACTTGACTGGCTATCTTTAGATAGTGCATCACTCTAAAATGTCATGCCTATCTGAAGAAAGGTCTACTATGAGGTTAATTGCTATTCAAAGGCCCTTAAAAAGAAAGGCAATATCTCTAAGGCTCTTTTAAAACCACTTTAAAGGAAAGGGGAAATATCACTGGATCCACCATTTTATTTGAACTTGGAATCATGATTCCTGAACCATATCTCGGTCAGAGCCCTATCACTGGAGCCCTAGGGTGAAATAATGTGGAGCCTTCAGCCCAACTAATACAATTAGGGTATTACACACAGAGCCCATATTATCACCCACCTATATTATTGTAGACACTTTATATAACATTTTTTTTCAACTAGGGTGACAAAATAATTAGAATGATTGTATTTTGCACAATTAATTAGCAAATAAAGAATACTTTAATTTTACCTTCCATTAATTGTTTACATGATCCCTGAAGATAAAACAGGAGACGCTATAAGTCTGAAAAAATTAACCCCAGTATATTAAAACTAATATTTGCATTCCTTCATGTACATGCATTTACTTATTCAATAAAAGGTTTATTCAACCCAACAAAAATTTCTATTCTACAATAAAATTAATTTTCTTTTTTTAAATACCAAGGACATATTCCACAATAAAAATAAATTTGCATATATTATAATTCCAAGGATATGGTTTGAAAATTATGATTGATCAATAAGTCTAACAATATAAAATGGCCATATAAAATATTTTTTTATTGTCTTTTGAGTGATATTAAGTAATTGACTGTAAAAATTACTGTCAATCTCTCATTTTAATTTGTATATGGGAGGTGTACAGTGTTCAAAACAAATGGAAATTTATTTATTTTATAATTTACTATGTAATAATTTTTTTTATAGTTAATTTGGCGTTTTCAAAGATTTATTAGGTTAGCAGTAAAATATAAAGTAGTATTATCTAATTTATTGTTGATACTATATTTCTTATAAAGGTCAACATTATAAACAGTAATCCTCTAACTCAAAGGTCAACAGTAACAGGCGAACCCAGTGATTCTCTAACTCAAAGGCCAACAATAACAGAATTGAGTGAGTTGGTAACTCCAATGTCAACAATAAATAACTTATTATTCAAATTTCAGTGAAACTGATGAAAACATGCAAGCATGTATAAAAAAAATCTAACTGTTACAGGCATGCATTGTGCACTTTCAAACCTAGTTCAACCTTGCTACACTATCATGTCATATCTGTGTGTCTTTTGAAAGACAGGAACCTCTTCAGAAGTCAGGTTTTTTGTTTGCTATTAATTAAAAATGTTTTTCTTTTATTGCTTTGTAAAGTTTGCTCTTGTTTTGTGCTGTTGTGCTACTGATTGAGAATAAGGGGATGGATGGGTGCCCTCTAACAGGTTTCATCTCACCACATTATGTATGTGCTTGTGGTAAGTCAGGAGGCTGTAATTTAAGGTTGTTGTTAGTATTTGTATAACATTTAAAAAAGTTATATATTTGCCTCGCACATTAATCAGGGTTTTGTTTCTTGTTAGAATTTTTTGTCATTTTTGGATCTTTTGTAGCTTTCAATGCAGTAAGGATTATGCTCATTATTGAAGGCATTAATACAATGACCTATAGTTGATAACTTCTGTGTCATTTGGTCACTCCTGTAGATTTGTTTTGATTGGCAATCATTATACCACATCTTACTTGATTAAGAGTTGGACATACCACATAGACATGTTCTTTCATTGATAATCATCTTCTTGACCTCTAAATGGCTTTATTATATTTAAGGGCCAAATTTCTTTGCATTTATTGATATTAATTTTCTTGTAACTCTCTTTCCCTCTATTCTTTTGCAAATTTTACAACTAACCTTGCTTGTTGTTCGGTGTGAGCCAAGGCTCCGTGTTGAAGGCCATACATTGACCAATAATGGTTTACTTTTTTTTAAATTGTTATTTGGATGGAGAGTTGTCTCATTGGCACTCACACCACAGCTTCCTATATCTATTTGCAGCATATTCTTAAATAAAAAAAGATAAATGAACTTTTCACTCCCTATTTCAATATGTTCGGTAACATTTCAGCACACTGTGATCTGATTCCAGGACTTCAAACTAAAGGTTTCATAAGTCGCTAAAAGTCACACATTTTTGATTTAGGGTCATATCAACAACTTTTTGTATCTAAAAATAAAATATAAACATGCTCTGAAAATCAAATATAGAATATTAAATTCATTTTGAACAGGCGTGTTCTGGAAAAGCATGAATAAAATACATAATAATTCATCATTTTTTTTAAATTTTGATATTTTCTATAACGCCTATGCATATTCCTACACATGTTAGTATTTATCAAACATGCATATCTGAAAGGCATGTCAAACAACATTTGTTCAAAAGGGCAAATGCATATTTTTTATTAATGTAGTTATACAAGGACTTAAAATACGTCCCTGAGTTATATTATATCATCCTAAAATAATTGTTTCAAAGATGAAAACAATAAAATTTGACCTTCCATAATTCAGAGAAAAGCTTTTAAAGTAAGATCTTGGTTGGTAAATTAAGCTGAGAACCACCTTTAAACAATAACTAATTTGAAAGCTAATTTTCTTTTACAATCTGATTTAAATGGAGCTGAAAATAATCTTAAAAGTACAAATTGCAACTTTGAAAAAATTATTTTGAACGCGAGTTTTATATTCACATTTATTTTTTAATTAAGTATTGTACCAAGCATGCAGTATTTGGAATGTACCTTTCTAAACTGACTGAATAAAGACCATTTTATCTATATTGTACACTAATTGAAAGAAGCAACATTAAAGCAATGATCATTTAAACACAAACTATTAAAAAAAATTCAAACTATTTCAGAAAAAGAGAATGAGTGTGACACATTTTAACTAACCTATACAGTCCAGCATCTATGCCCGAGAAAACACATCAAAATGATGTTGGGCTTATCATCTGCATCACTTAGAAAATACCATAAATACAAATTAAACTGTCATTTCAATTAAAATTTGCAAGTTGACATAAACCACATGTTTTGTTAACCTGATTTTGAAGTGATAATTGTTGGCCAAATGTATTAATAGTAAATACACATCAATGATTCTTAATTGTGTCTTATTTAATAAATTATGTGTTAAGTTTATTTAAAAAAAAGGTATAATTTGAATTTTGAAGCTGAAATAGAAAATGTCATTTAACAGAAATTAACAACCACTTTCATGTTTGAAATATTTTTTATATCTTTAATGTACATGCAAATTATAACCAACATGAACAAACAATGAAATTGAATTCTTATACATAATCTAATAAAAATATATCATATATATATGGCATAAAAAGTTAACAATGATAAACCATATTTTTCTTTGAATAAAAACAAGGTGAAAATGAAAAATTGATTGATTGCTTAATTTAATGTGCTTATTGTCCAGCAACACATATTACATTCATATTAAGTATAAAAACATCTTTTACAATGTAAATGAACAATTGAAATAAATACCCAACTAATACTAAAAATGTTTTCAAAGATTTAGGAATACCCTATTGCTGACAAAAATGCAAATTTTTAAATTGTAATAATATTGATAATTCTATGTAAAGGCAAAACATAAGATCTTGCATTTTAACTTGTTGTTTTATCTGGTTATTTCTGTACTTGAGTGGTTATCAAAAATTTACACGCTTAGCTTTTGTTTTAAACATCTGTTTTGAAGCAATATTATCTGTCCCTAATCAGTTGTTGATGACAGATTTATGTATCTACTTAACCATTTTATAATTGAGAGAAGATATGAAATTTACCTTGTGTAGGGCTTAGTTTGAAGACTGTATAAGGCCATTTATCGCTATTTTGTGCATTTTTCCTTTGATCTTTTTGTGTGAAAATTTTCATTTCATGCTTCTCACTTGATATGGAAAAATGATCGCTAAGAACTAAGGAGGCCATGTGGTGTTGCTAACGAAAGTGACAATGAAATTAACAACGTCGTCATAGGTAAAACAGATTATCATTGGTCATCTCAACTCGATTGCTTTAAATCTCACTATTTTAATTCCCTGTATCAGCTCTGACAAGCGAGAAAATCAATCTCACTGAGATAATCAACATTAATCTATTAAACACAAGAGAATATTAAGAAAAATTTGATATAGACTTCAGAGACAAAAGGATTTTACCTTTATATACAGACTGAATAAGACCATTTATTTCATATTGTCCACTAATGGAAGGAAGCAATATAAGCAATCAGATGACACTAAGAGTTCATGACTCAAATCATCAGCAAACAATTTCAACCTTTTTAGAAAATAAGAATGGTTATTCAAACACATTTTAACTTAACCTTGGCTCCACAAAAGCGAATTTGAACATACCCACCAACTGTCACTATTTGAGGGGGATTTCCCCCATGGAGGCTCCCAAATTGAAATTTTATTAAGAGCAATTTTGTCCACTATTTTAAAGAAAACATTAATTTAACAACAACTATGAGCTTGTTAAGGCATGAAGAAGCCAAAAAACCACATTAGAAAATATTTGAAGGCTCCTTTGAAGGTTTTGTAGGACTATAAAATCCATCTTTCACGTAAAACCCCCATGGGCATTTTTGAAAAGTTGGCAGGTATGTTTGAAGGAAAAATTGATGAAGACTTCCCCTTAACATACTGACCGAGTTAAAGACCATATAAATTCAAATTGTCCACAAATGGGAGGAATCATAAGGAATGACCATTCACTTTTATATACGGACTTGATACCATTTACTTTTATATATGGACTTGATACCAAATTACTTTTATATATGGACTTGATACCAAATTACTTTTATATATGGACTTGATACCAAATTACTTTTATATACGGACTTGATACCATTACTTTTATATAGGGACTTGATACCATTTACTTTTATATACGGACTTGATACCAAATTACTTTTATATACGGACTTGATACCATTTACTTTTATATACGGACTTGATACCAAATTACTTTTATATACGGACTTGATACCAAATTACTTTTATATACGGACTTGATACCAAATTACTTTTATATACGGACTTGATACCATTTACTTTTATATACGGACTTGATACCAAATTACTTTTATATACGGACTTGATACCAAATTACTTTTATATACGGACTTGATACCATTACCTTTATATACGGACTTGATACCAAATTACTTTTATATACGGACTTGATACCATTTACTTTTATATACGGACTTGATACCATTTACTTTTATATACAGACTTGATACCATTTACTTTTATATACGGACTTGATACCATTTACTTTTATATACGGACTTGATACCATTTACTTTTATATACAGACTTGATACCATTTACTTTTATATACGGACTTGATACCATTTACTTTTATATACAGACTTGATACCATTTACTTTTATATACGGACTTGATACCATTTAATTCATATTGTCCACTAATGGAGAGAAGCAAATAAGTAATGTCAGATAGTGAACACATTCAGGGCTCTCATTATTGACAAACATTCAACTACTTTACTTAAGGTATGGCTGAAATATTTTTTCTGTCTATGAAGAAATAAATTAAAAAATTTGGTGCACACTGAATAACCCATTGTAGCGGGTTAATTAACAGTGTGCACCACATTTTTTATGTTATTTCAAATAGACAGAAAAAATATTACAGTCATTTCTTATAATTTAATTCTAAATTCCATTTTAAACTGTAGAAAACCACGAAAAAACGTTGATGATGTCATGGTCACATGACTAAAATATGTCTATGGGCTGCAAACAAAATCACATCACCCAATCAGAAGAAGCGTTACATCCAAAATTAAAATTATAAAACAAGAATTAAAATGGCACTTTTTACTAACCAAAAGATGGCCATAATAACATAGACAATTCCTAGACAGATAAAAACTGATTAGGATTTCATACCCCACAAAAAACTTTGACTCACGTACATGTACATCATCAGCAAACATTAAAACTCTTTAAGAAAATGAGAGTTAATATGCCACATTTTTAATAACATTGGCTATACTAGTATATATACATATATATCAGAGAATTTGTACACAGAGTAAAAACTGGTAAGGATTTCATTCATACACCAAAAAAAACTTTGACTCACGTACATCATTAGAAAACATTCAAACTCTTTAAGAAAACAAGAATGAAAATGACACATTGTTACTATATATAACCTTGGCTTTATAAGTATATAAGAGAATTTGTACAGAAAGCAAAAACTGATGAGAACTTCAGACACACAAAAATGTACCTTTATATAAACGATAGAATGTGACAATGACAGGACTCAATCATTAGCAAACATAAAAACTATTCCTGGAGACAAACATCAATTCTGACACATTTGTACTGACCTTGGCCAGTAATTAGGAAAATTTGTAGACGGAACTGAAATTGATGAAGACTCCAGAGAGACAAATCTTTAGAATGTGTCCTTAAAATGTGGTACCTATAACACTACAGGGAGATAACTCTGTAAAATCAGAAGAATGTTTTAATTACATTGTGTTTATAAGGGAATATTAAGCTTCTCTAATGATCAAAATAAGTGTATGTCAAACTGCTATATAACCTGTGAGTGTAGTTTTTCTGATAAAACGCTTGGTTCAAAATTTTTGAAATTTTTATATTTTTGTTAAAGATCTTAAAGGGTCAAAATAAATACTTTGTCAAAATTTTATCAAAATTAAACGAGTCAACTTGATTTTAGTGAAAGTGTTTGGTACCACCTTAACATTATACGCATACAGTCTGCTTAGAGCAGAGGGAAATATATTCACAGCTCATGATCAATGGCAAACATACAAACTATTTCAGAAGATATTAGTTTCAATTCTGACACATTTTTACTGACTTTGGCCTTACTTTGAAGATGGAACAAAAAATGATGAGGACTCTCAGAGAGACATAGCTTTAGAATGTGTAATATAAAATGTGAAAATGTGACCATTTCATTTATACAGTCTCAGCTTAGAGACAGAATATGTTGAAAGCATGACTTCTGCTATTTTATGGAATGAAACATAGCAATAATGACAATACATATTTATTATTAGGATCTGATCATTAGCAGAGCATTAATATTTTTACCTTTTTCTGGAGACAACATTCAATTCCAAAATAATTTACCGACCTTGACAATACTTGAGAGAATTTGTAGACAGAACAAAAATTGATGAGGACTTCAGAGAGATACAAGAAATCTACCTTTATATTTATTTTCAGAATTGCATCACACTTTCAGTAGCCTTGGCTATACAATAGAGAATTTATAGACAGAACAAAAAATTTATTAAGACTTCAAAGAGACATAAGGAAATAACCCTAATAAAACAACAGAATATAGCTATTTTAATCAAATCTTTGGCTAATGGAAAAGAAAAAAGCAATGATGACAATGGAAAAGAAAAAGCAATGATGACAAAACATCATCACAGACTCAAATCATTAGCAAACGTAGTAACTATTTCAGAAGACATTGAGTATCAATTCAATCCCACTTTTAGTAGCCTTGGCTATACATTAGAGAATTTGTAGACAGGGCAATAACCTGATAAGGATGTTTGAGAGACACAAGGAGATACCTTACTTCCCCAAGTACTGAAAGTATGGGAAAATAATTGCTTCTGACGTTTATCCATTTTTATATGGATTTTGACACCATATAATATAATTCAAATTCTTGGATTTTTTCTAAAGACTATATAACATAGATACCTTGTACTGAAAGTATGAGAAACATTTATCAATATTTCTAGGGATTATGACATAATATATAATTCAAATCTTGGATTTTTTTTTAAATAACAAAGATACCTTACTTCCCTCAGTACTGAAAGTATGAGAAAATAATTGCTTCTGACGTTTATCCATATTTATATGGATTTTGACACAATATATAATTCAAATTCTTGCATTTTTTTTATATAACATAGATATCAATTGTACTGAAAGTATGAGAAAATAATTGCTTTTGAAGTTTATCCATATTTTTATGGATTATGACAAAACATATAATTCAAATTCTTGCATTTTTTTTATATAACATAGATATCAATTGTACTGAAAGTATGAGAAAATAATTGCTTTTGAAGTTTATCCATATTTTTATGGATTATGACAAAACATATAATTCAAATTCTCGGATTTTTTAAAAAATAACATTGATACCCGGTTACTTTCCTCAGTACTGAAAGTACAGAAAATAATTGTTTCAGACATTTATCCATATTTATATGTATAATGCTACCTTATATAATGAATTTTTTTGGCATTTTTTTTATGTTACATCCACTTTTCATGAAAACAAAGTAGAAAATGAGGACAGAGTACTGGATATAAAGTACTAAATGGTGACCATATTGCTGGCAATTCTATTTTTAGCAATTATCTCCTTAAAAGGTGTTTTTAATAAACTAATCATGGAAAAACTTCTATTGTTTAAATCTATTTGTGATTTTACTGCACTCAAATATATATGGTCCCCAGACTATGGCTTTTCTTGGTGAATTTTGGGGGTTTTCACGATCCGTTACAATTTTGTAGAAAATTTTCCCTAATTTTGTTCAACATAAACAAATATTTCCAGCCCTTCATCATATACATTTAAGGACAATTTTGTGCTTGCATGAAACTTCATTCATAATGCTTTCCAGAAGAAAAACATATAAATGTTACAACAACTAATCACAGAGAGCCATCTATTTTTATCTCTATGTCATGTTCCCTTCATAAAATGCGCCCATGTAATTTATTTGGTACATTGTAACCTATAATCTTGCTCAGTCCATTTTGTTGCAACTTCAATGATGTATTATATTTTAGGAAAATTGAAAATATATACACATGTGATTTCGTTTCACAGGAGATTAAAATCAAGGTATTTTGTGGAAACAAATGTAATTGAATTTTGTATAACAGCTTGACAATTTTTAAGCATTTTCAGCTTTGTTGGCTATTTTATTATCTATAAATTTAGATTTAAAAGATGGAGATTATAAAGCCAGAGTGTCCATTTTAGAACACCACAACCTTCCAGTGGAAAACTGGAATTCCTAGCTATATATTCAATTCAGATATTCCAAAGAATCCAATTCACCTGCAATATAAAGGATCTCAGTGTTGACAGACCCATGGCAGAGGCGGAATTAGGGGGGGGATCCGCCACTGCATGGTACGATAGTAGAACTACTTACACCACTCTGCCACCAAGGCCACTAAGTGCATAACTCTCTATATGCTTTCATTAATGTGTAAATGTTTGTGGCCATTTTAAGACAAAATGTTTTAGTGTAGATTGACCCTGGGTAAGAAAATCTCCATTTATTTTCTAGTTCATTCACTTTTCTGATCGAAACTAACATTTTTCTGCTTCAAAAAGTTTTAAAATAGCTCTTTCATATGCAAATGTTTCTTTCTTCCACTAAATGTCCTACATTAAATATAAATATTTTTATAAGTCAGTTTCTAATAATTGTGTAAATAACTTATTATAATTATATGCAAACATGTCATAATAAACCTGCTTGAACCTTTTAAAATAATTAACATGGAATGTCTGCTAAATCACATGGTACAAATAGGTTAACCACCTTTAATATGACCCATTAAAGGGTAACGTCATCATGGAAGGCCCAAGAAAAAAGATGTGTGTTTCCTATTACAGTACCCACCCTATAAACTCTCCATGACAGTGAATCAGTGTCAAAAATCCCTACTGACAGTAAATCAGTGTTGAAAGTTCTCCTTCAAAGTGAATCAGTGTTGAAAATCTGCACTGACGGTAAACATGGTAAATCAGTGTTTAAAACCTTACTGACAGTAACTCAGTGTTGAAACCCTTACTGACAATAACTGAGTGATGAAACCCTATACTGACATTAACTCAGTGTTGAAACCCTTACTGACAGTTACTCAGTGTTGAAAATACTCACTGACAGTAACTCAGTGTTGAAAATCCTCACTGACAGTTACTCAGTGTTGAAAATACTCACTGACAGTAACTCGATCAGTGTTGAAAATCCTCACTGACAGTAAATCAGTGTTAAAATACTTGATTAAATCAGTGTTGAAAACCCTCCCTGACAGTAAATCAGTGTTGTAAAATTCTCCCTGTCAGTAAATCAGTGTTGAAAATCCTCACCAACATTAAATCAGTGTTGAACAACTTCTATGACAGTAATTCAAGGTTAAAAGTCTGCTGACAGTTAATCAGTATATATAAACCGTAAATCAGTGTTGAAGATCTTCAAACAGGAAATAAGTATTGAAAACCTTAAAGTTTGTTAATTCATACTGCTTGTTTTACAGAGCTATTGATTAATTAACTTTAACATTGACGAACACAAACATCTTCATTTATTCAATTAAAAAAACTAGAAAAAAATAATATCATTTTCCAACCTTCAAAATCAAAGATTCTATATGCCAAATTCTGATTAAGATAGCACCTAAAAAGTGAGGAGTAAATCATTTTCTGATAAGAAGTCAATAGACTGTTTAAGCAATTAATTAACTTGAGTTTTTACCCGAGAGAGAATACCTTTGATATCTGCAGGAGAATTCCCCTGTTCTCATAAATATTATTGTTTTAATCTTCACGATTGTAAAAGCACTATTTATATCTCACCAGTCATTGTAAGAATTAATTCCAGTATTCGTAAGATGTCATAACGCCAATTTTCTATGTAGGGAGGAGTGTAATATATCAATAAACAAGAGTTACAGTACCTGATTGATTTATGTAAATAAGTCACCTCTATATCTCGGTTGCATTTTCAGCAGAGACATACAGTAATGATATGAAAAGAATGACTAGACCTAATATGAATGCCAAGAACTGCTTTCAAATAGAAATTTTGCACAATTACAACCTTTAACTGTCATGATTGCTGCTTTATGTCTTTGGACGCATTGTGTTTGATTTATCTTCTTGATAATTGAACCTATTACAGTTTAGAAAGTCTGAATCCATTATTTCTGTTTTCTATATAAAATGCCTTCTGATTCCGCAAGTCTCCAGCATGTAAAATAAGATTGGCAGACATAGTAGCAATATTGGCTTTAATAAATCAAATGAAAGTAACTTAGATGCATGTCTGTAATAACCTTGCTTTTAGAAATAGTTTATTACACTGTTTCAAATTTTCTTTTCAGTAGGCTTCTTGTATGAAAATGACGGTATATACATTTTTACTAATTAAACAAATCATTGCTGACTTACTCTAAGTCATTTCGAATCCAGCCATTTTAAAATTGGAGGGTTCCTAAACCAGTACAAAGGGGAGGGTTCCAACTACATGTCCCCATTCAAATGCATTGATCGTCCAAAAAACAGGACAGGGTTACATGAGCTTGAACCCCCCCTCCCCCTACTTTGGATTCGCTCCGGCTTACTTATTTTGATCAATAACTAGCATACCTTTTAAACCAAATACTAAAAGATGAAATTTCAAATATTTCTTCAATAATTAGAATGTAACATGATGCACAATTAAAAAAAAAAAAATCTTTTTTGTATGTATTCTCCCTTTTACCATTTTTACAAAGATCTACTGACACTTAAAAATTTCTTACCACTTGCTAAGAAAAAATAGGTCCAGTTGTTCTGTTACTGATGGAATTATGTTTGATAGTGTTAAAAATATCATTTGCAACTTTTGACATAAATCAAATGTAATTTCCTGTTTTCTTTGCCATTCTCCTTAAATTTATGCCATATGTTTGCCCTACATCTAATATTTGACAAAATAATTCAGAATCAACTGCATGCATTGTAAACAAATCTGGAACATGACCTTGCTGTATATATATATATGTTGTACAAATGATGGATCTCAACCCTTACTTAATCGTGTGATTGCTTAACAATCTCTCCAAGCTGTCACAGTTGCATTATCTCCCTTTATGAACTAAGACCATGATTAATGATAACATACTGACCTTCTAGGTTAAGACACCTGTACATGGCTTTTCTGTCCAGGAAAAATCCCAAATGAGCACACTCCTCCCCCTCAACATCGTTAACCTCTTCAGGTGTTAATTTACCTGAAAAATTACAATAGTTTACAGTAAAATCTATGTAGTTCAGGAAAATGTCATGTAAACAAACTGAAACGCTAAAGGTATGGAATAGAAATCACAGTGATGCTGTATCATTCAGATTTATGTTAGATTGCAATATGAAATAAAAATTCTAATATGATTTGATATTTCTTGTTACATTCGATAGCAAATTCAGTATTTTTTTTATAGAATAATTATAAATGATAAAAAATTTGGCTATAATCATAAGATTTAAACAAGTGGGGGCCGGGGCATAAACAATCTAGTGGCATTGGTAAGCCAGTTGTCTAAGTAAGAGATCATGTAGAGATTGTGAGTTAGAACTCACTCGTTTTGACTCTGACCCTTATTGATTACCACTGCTTATTTTCCTGCCCTGGAGTCTTGAAAGTGGTATAAAACACGATCAATCAATCAAATAAAAGATGGACACAGATGTCCCTGCTCAAGCTTTGAAACTTTCTATGTCAGCAAAGGAAATCACTCTAGAATGGTAACTGACTCAAATTCCAACTCTGTATGTGAGTTGTGTTTCTCAGCATATTTTGTATGTCAGAGCTTCACAAAATTATATAGAATTGTATAGAAACGCAAATAATTTCAATCTTCCAAGTGATTAGAAGAGAACTCTAGAACTGTCAGTGATATATATATAGTCTACCCAATTTCAAACTCTATCTGTGAGTTTATGTTTTTAGCATTGTGTACAAGTTTCATAAAATTTGGAAACAAATAAAAGTGTGGAAACAGAAATAATTGCTATTTCCCATTTAATAAAGAGACATAACTCTAGAAAAGTAAGTGACTAACTGCCCAAATTCAAACTCGGTTTGTGAGTTATATTTTTTTAGAGATGTATATCAGTTTCATTATTTGCATGAGCTAAATTAAGTAGACTGCAGAAACGAAAATCGGACAAATTTTTGGCTTGAAAAATGATGGTTCATCTGTAATGAAAACAGGAAAACATTATATTCCATATAACTGTCAAATAATCTCACATTAGGATAAGAGATAAATTACGACCTTACTGTTTTCAGACATTTATTATTCATATTTGCATAAATTAGGATAAATATGACAGAAAAGTGTAGGGTTATTATATTATATATTTATAATAATAATATAAGTTAAATACACAAATAGACAATACATTTTCTAACTCATAATTGACATCAGTAACAAATTCCTTTGACAAGAAAATATCATTTTTACAGCAATAAAATTTTCATTTCTTTTTTAATATAAATGTTCTGCAAAAACAAAAAATCAGATTATTATGCCATGTTTATTTTTATCAACATAATAGCTCACAAGGTAACAGTTGCAAGGTAGAAATGTCATACTGCTTTTCAATTGCAACCATAGTTGATCATCGTAACCAAAGCTAACCATGGTCAACTATAGATGGATGTGCTTTAAACCATGGTCAACTAGTCTATGGTTTCCACATTTGTGAGCATGCTTGACCATGGTCATACATCTGACCATTGTTAAAAAAAGTTCAAATCACAAGTGATTGACCATGGTCAGTTTGACAACCATAGTTTTTTACCTTTCTGACCATGGTTGACCAAGCTCAAATCACAAGTGGTTCAGACCATGGTCAGTTTGACAACCATGGTTGACCAAGCTAAAATCGTAAGTAGTTGCAATGACCATGGTCAGTTTGACAACCATGTTTTTTTTTACCTTTGTGACCATGGTTGACCAGGTTCAAATCACAAAAGGTTGACCATGGTCAGTTTGACAACCATGGTTTTCTACCTTTGTGACCATGGTTGACCAGGTAACAAATCACAAAAGGTTGACCATGGTCAGTTTGACAACCATGGTTTTCTACCTTTATAACTATAGTTGACTAAGCTCAAATCATAAGTGGTTGACCATGGTCAGTTTGACAACCATGGTTTTCTACCTTTGTGATCATGGTAACCAAGCCCAAATCTCAAGTTGCTGACCATCATAAACTTTAAAATCATGGTGCCTTGTGCATGGCAATATCTAGAGCAGCATTGCCAGAATTATGTAGAATAGAGATTGTTTAAGCATGATTATACACCTTTTACGCTCACCTGGCCCATAGGGCCAAGTGAGCTTTTCCCATCACTTGGCGTTCCGCGTCCTTCGGTGTCCGGCGTCAACTTTTACAAAAATCTTCTCCTCTGAAACTACTGGGCCAAATAAAAACAAACTTGGCGACAATCATCATTGGGGTATCTAGTTTAAAAATTGTGTCTGGTGACACGGCCAACCAACCAAGATGGCCCCCATGGCTAAAAAAGAACATAGGGGTAAAATGCAGTTTTTTGCTTATAAATCAAAAACCGAAGCATTTAGAGCAAATCTGACTTGGGGTAAAATTGTTTTAACAGGTCAAGATCTACCTGCCCTGATGAATTGGACAACTGGTTGTTAGTTTGCTGCCCCTGAATTGGTAATTTTAAGGAAATTTTGCTGTGTTTGGTTATTATCTTGAATATTATTATAGATAGAGATAAACTGTAAACTGCAAAAATGTTCAGCAAAGTAAAGATTTACAAATAAATCAACAGGACCATAATGGTCAGTTGACCCTTTTAGGAGTTATTGCCCTTCATAGTCAATTTTTAACCATTTTTCGTAAATCTATGTAATCTTTTACAAAAATCTTCCCCTCTGAAACTACTGGGCCAAATAAATAATAAAACTTGGCAACAATCATCATTGGGGTATTTAGTTTTAAAATTGTGTCCTGTGACCTGGCCAATCAACCAAGATGGCAGCCATGGCTAAAAATAGAACATAGGGGTAAAATGCAGTTTTTTGCTTATAACTCAAAAACCAAAGCATGTAGAGCAAATCTGATGGGAGTTGATATTGTTTATCAGGTCAAGGTCTATTTGCTCTTAAATTTTCAGATGAATTGGACGGACAACTGGTTAGCACATGTAGGTTGCTGCCCCTGAATTGGTAATTTTCAGGAAATTTTGCCGTTTTTTGTTATTATCTTGAATATTATTATAGATAGAGATAAACTGTAAACAGCAATAATTTACAGCAAAGTAAGACCTAAAAATAAGTCAACATGACAAAAATGGTCAATTGACCCCCTTATTGCCCTTTATAGTAAATTTTTTACAATTTTCATAAAATTTGTAAATTTTTACTAACATTTTCCCCTGAAACAACTGGGCCAATCCTTATAGATAGGGATAATTGTACGCAGCAAGAATGTTCAGTAAAGTAAGATCTTCCTAGTGACAATTGAAATTCGTAAAATACAAAAATAAATAAAAAACCAATCCCCGAAAACAAAGCACAAATTGTGTTGTTCATTTATCTCATCTTTTCTGTTCTGGAACCTTGAATAAAATATACTCAGATGACTTACAAGTGAAACATAAATTTAGTTTCAGTTGGCCTTAATACACCAACAAGAAGGAAATGATATCTTCCAATTGATCATTTCAAATCTTATCACAATTATAGATTCAAGGTCGAAAAACAGATCACTGTTTGCTTTGTAGTTTTTATGTATGAGGAATATGTTCTTCCCATGTTAATTTTTTTCCTGGACAAAATCTCGTTTATTCTCATCTAATTCTATAAGTACATCTATTTTGTACTGAAATTAACAACCCGCTGCGTCTATTTCTGTCACGGAATCAATAAACTTTTTTTCTTCTTCTTGAAAAGAAAATCTATTTTCAAATCCTTAAGTAACAAAAGCCAAAACAAATATTGCTCTCGTCAGAAATACGTAACTTCAGCCAGCTTAGTTAGCACAAAAGTGCAATAAATTGTATGATTTTAAATTGGCTTAAGCTTTTGTAAATATGTTGCTGAATAAAAATATTGCTTTTTTCAAACTCAAAACAAAGTATGGAACTCTGAAAAGATGAAAATTGTCAAAATTATAGCTTCTGCTGGGAAATTTGAATGCATCTAAGCCCAAAAGCTGAGGGTGAAAGGTCACCAGTGTGTATTTCAATATGTCAATAAATAATTGGCTGCAGCATGAGTGAGTGAGTGAGCATGAGCCATGCACTTTCAGTTATTTATTTGCTAATTTAAATTAAATTTAATACCATTACCCTTGCTTTTGTAATACAATTCAATAAAAACAAATCATTCTAGTTTTCAATTTCAAGTTAAAGGAATAAAAAAAATATATTTCAATCATAGCTGAAGAAATTCATTTCCTCTTGAAATAATTTGAACTCTGTTCTAAGAAGTATTACAAATTCTGTTTATTATTGAAGTTTTCAATCAATTTTGTTCTGGCTATAAAATATAAATAACTGACAAATTTTCTGTTTATTGCTACATTTCTTTCACAAAGTTACCATTAAAATATAACAACTCACATATTTTTTTTTATCAATAATAGCATGATAGAAGTAATTAATTTCATACTTATCAATAAGTGTGATGTAATTTCCAGTCAAACCAATTTAAGAAAGTAAATAAACTATTTATGTAGTGCACTTTTAGTATATATAAATCATTTAGTGTCGTCCATAATGTAATCAAGGATACAACGACAGATTTAACCGAATTTCAGAAGCAAAACAAATTGTCTTTTTCTCATGTTATTGTTTTTTCAAAAATTTATTTTGTCACGCAATCAGACATTTTACAAAAACAAAGACAATAAAATTGAGAATGGAAATGGGGGATGTGTCTAAAAGAGACAACAACCTGACCATAGAAAAGACAACAGCAAACTTAGGCGCACTAAATATACCTGTGTGATAATATACATATATTGTCTTGTTACATGCTGTTTCTATTTTGAGAATATGGTACTGTGGATTCATTATTATTCGTTGGATACCAATTTTCGTGGATTTCGTGGGCACAGTCGAACCACGAAATTAAATATTCAACGAATGGTAATTTTTCAATAGGTTTGTGTGCAGACTTCAGCAAAACCACGAAATCAAATATCAACGAAGTTGCAAGTTTTTCTTAATCCACTAAAATTGGTACCCACGAAAATAAATGAATCCACAGTAATATTTTGTAAACATGATCAATTCATTTAGGTTTCCACTTCACTGTCAAAGTCAGACCAATGACACTTCCTCCCCCATAATAAAATAAAGGGCTGCGCTTTAGCACATGATACGCCAGTTGCTCTTTTAACTTGTCTTTTATGCTTTAAATGAATTTATATGATCAACTAGAAATAAATATACAAATCAAAAGGGATGTTACATTAATATATTCACCAAAGTTTCATAAAATCCCCCTTTTTTAAGTATAAAAATTCATTACTTAAGAAAACGTAAAATCTAAAATTCATAAAAATGGAAAGGGAGCTTATGTCAATAGATATAAACAATTTATCAAAGTTGCATAAAATTTTGTGAAAGTGTTAGTTATTGCCAAAAATTGGACAATCCCCCCTTTTTTAAGCATAAAAATTTATAACACGGAAATGTAAAATCTGAAATTTATAAAAATTGAAAGGGAGCTTACATCAATAGATATAAACAATTCACCAAAGTTTCATGGACATAGGTGAAAGCCTTTTTGATTTATTGTCCAAAGTGTTGAAAATCCCCCTTTTTTTTATGAATAAAGCCCCATAAATCCAAAACTTAAAATCTGAAATTTATAAAAATTGAAAGGGAGCTTACATCAATAGATATAAACAATTCACAAAAGTTTCATGGACATTGATGAAAGCCTTTTTGAGTTATTGTCCAAAGTGTTGAAAATCCCCCCTTTTTTTTATGAATAAAGCCCCATAAATCCAAAACTTAAAAAAAACCGAAAGGGAGCTTATGACAATAGATATAAACAATTCACTTAAGTTTCATGGAAATTGGTGAAAGTGTTTTCGAGTTATTGTCCGAAGTGTGGACGACGGATGGACGGACAACGGTATACCATAATACGTCCCGTCTTTTAGACGGGTGTATAAAAATCAGAGGTACTGTGAGGAAAATCATAACATCCACCTTTTAAATTCATCTATTACTCAATTACATCAGTGAAGCATCGATTGACATTAATTTGGGAGACTTGAGTAGTGGGGGAGCCCCCCCCCAGCCCGGAAATGTGCGCATAAATATGTTCCTTTCTCTTAATGTTTCAAATTGCTAGAAGCAGAAGCAGAAATAGCAATTCTTATGGTCTTTTTGGTTAATCTCTATATCTAGCCAGGGTCTAATTGAGTGATATAAATGTATATAATATCTGAACTTTTAGTGTCATGGTAAAACTAAATCATTGAAAGTCAGTTCATTGTCCTTGAAAACCATAAAAAAAATATGTCTTTAATGAAATTTTTGAAATGCAATAGGAAATAAACAAACAAAGTTTGCACTGGTCTGACTTTTAAAATCTTTTGTAAGTATATCAAAATAAATTTTATCTCATTAAAAAGCATCAACTGTTATATAATTCCATAAAGATAGAATTTTCGCAGTCTAAGACTCAAAATTAAGCCATTTTGTTTACTTCCGAGTTTAGTGCAAGTACTTCTTTGACATTTCCAATATATAATTAATTGATATGTCCAACATAAACAATACAATGGTATTTTGATTCTACATAACAGGGGAGACTGATTGAGTTCTTTTATGTTCTGATTTACAGAGAAATTCATGATAAAAGAAGATTCCTTGATCGTGATTAAATCTATTTTAGTCTCATTTTCGTGCGTATTAGGTAAACAAACTTAGCTTTTTTTAGAAATATTTATAGAAACAGTTTAAGAAAATTCAATAAAAAGTTCAAGGTTAATGAGAAAATATTTATTTCAAAGATAATCAATTAACTTTACAGGTGTTTTTGGAATTTCAGGTAAAAAAAACTTTTACAAAAGAAATTTTGAAATGACGTTTTTGTTTAGAGGATGCTAATGTCTGAGACTCCAAATATAGAAACTACTTTAAAAATCTACTTGAAGACATGACTCATTAAGCACTTGAAAAGGAAATACCATATTATCCCATGCAAAAAGAAAAAAAAATCCTTCACAATCCTTTTTTTTAATTTAAATTCCACAATTATAAGTTCAATATGAGATTTTATACTTTTCAGAGGAGGAAATATTTGAACAAATGATAAACGAAGGACATTATAACTCTCCTGCTCACGATGTCAATAAGTTTCATGATACTTGCAAACTAAAGTATGAGTGCAGAAACTGCTAATTTAGCAAATTTTTCATTTATAAAGGGACACAACTCAAAAATTGAAAAGAGATTCCACCCAAATTTGTACTTGATATGTGTATTTGATGGTAAATAAGCAGTGTGTATAAGTTACAAAACACTTGGTTGAGGACTTTTTATAATTTTCTATATGGTCAATCATATAAGTTTTGCTCATTGATGAAGGCTATCAATGGCCTATATTGTCAACTTCTATATGTCATTTGGACTCTGGGGGAAAGTTGTCTTATTGATAACAGATATCACACATCTTCCAATTGTTATTTCAATTGTTGAATTTGGGTGGGCTGGTAAAAAGAGGGTGGTTATGGGGGTTATTTATGTAACCTTCATGACGAATAACAGTGAAATTTCTTCCCAAATAACGTAAATGGTAATTTTTGGTGCATGACGATAAAATGTCTTTTAGACAATAAAAATATCGACTGATTTTGGAGAATCACATTCAATTTATAGACATAATGATAGTAACAATAATTATTTGAGACCTTTGACAAATCATGATAAGGACATTTTGAAGATTCATGGTAAAATTTTAATCAATTTCATGCTAACGGTAGCTGAAAATGACGCCTGACGGTAAAGGGCATTGAACCACCCTCATAAAATAAATGAAATAAAAGCAAAAACTTAAAAGCCACAATGCAAAACAATTGATATATCTGACAAAAGTGAAATCTTGTGAACATCTGAAGGATAATCATTTGATAGATTGTATAATGACTTTTTTAATTTAGAATTCAAAAGGCAATTAAGTTACATGGCCTTAATTTTATATCAAAAAAATACTTTCATTACCTTTTTTTGTTTCAGAATCAAACTTCCATCAAACAATTTATATTAACTCTTTTAATTACTAGATTAAGGCCATAGTTTATATATTTTTTGTTTTACGAAATTTTAAGACATAACCAATGGGTAGGAGGACGAAAAAAATAAAGATAAAAAACTACTGCTGCTGATTTTTTTTTTAATACCAACCGTCAATATCAAAATATTTTTTTTTTTTATTTCACCAGGAGATTTTCTACTAGTGTAACAACTATTTTTTTTTTCTTGACAAGGTTTGAATTGAAAATCAATGTGCAACAACTAACTAAATCACCAAGAGCATAAATTTAGATTCTTTCATGCAGTTATGAACTAAAATTATTTTTTTTTGCATGAAAAACACTGGGTCGGAGGAGAAAAATAAAATAAAAATCAACATTTTTAATTTTATTTTTTTTCCTATTTAGCAAAAATTTATAAGGGTAGGAGGGTTCGTAAAACTAAAAATAAAAAAACTACGGCCTAAACACTATTATTATTAATAAATATTTCATTGATATATTTTTTTATGATGTTTTAATGATTTCTGTTATTATTAAGTAATTATTTTTAAATTAAATATATATTACTTTTTATCTGATGGCGTTTTTAAAGTTTCTTGATGAATCTAATTATCCACATTTTGATCTTTCCAACTTTTTTCTAAATGAGATTTAAACACAATTTGCTTTATACTGATCGATTACATGGGTAAATATGGCTAACAAGAGTGCACACGCTGATATGTCCCGCCTTTTACTTGTCATTGATATTATGTTGATAGTCTTCAATATAAAGCTTTATTACAACTGTCACATAAACTTTGTCAAGAAAATTAAGCATCGACTAATGAACCATGAAAATGAGGTCAAGGTCAGATGAACCATGCCAAGAAGGCATGTACAGCTAACAATTTTTCCATACAACAAATATAGATGACCGTGAGGCTGAGACATTGCTAATATATAGTTTAGGAAAAAACAGACCATTTAACACAAAAAGAAAACAGAACAATGAACAGTGAAAATGAGGTTCAAGAAATCAAGAACTCGCATATCAACGATTAAAAAAATACTTGGTACCCAGGAAAATAATATAAAGTCATTGTCTCTTTTAAGCAATCATACCAGGGATCTTTCAGAAAGTTCAATGACCCTATAACTTGATTTACTTTCTTTACATCTCAATAACAATTATTTATAAATTGGATTCCATAAATTGTTTTCCTTTATTTCAATAATGACTTCAGCAATTGTTGATAAAGTTATTGTAATGAAAAAAGAAAATTTACTGAAAGAACCACACGAACAATTAGCAAATCTTAAGATTAAAGAATCAATTGTCATTTGAATAATTCATATAAGTTAAAGGTTTAAAGCAGGGGCCAATTTTAAAAAGATGGTTAGAAATAGCACAACAGTGAATAATAGTTAATTGTGAACCTAATGACATTTTTCCACAGATTAATCTGTTGCTCAATCTATCTTATCATTTGTCAGTTCTATTCTCTGTATCAAGCAATTCGGATATTGAACAAATACAACATGTCATGAACACGTAGTTTATCTATTTAAAAGATATTCTGACAATTTTACCTATCAAGTTTTGTTCACACATTAATTGATATAAATATAATGGAATGTGATGCGTCTGTCATACAAGTGAGAGGTTTAGAGCTATAAAAGCAGGTTCAATTCACCCTTTTTTGCATTTGAGAATGCCTATAACAAGTCAGGAATATGACAGTTGCTGTTCATTCGTTAGATGTGTTAATTTATGTATATTAATTATCGTCTGATTTTGCCATTTGATTAGGGACTTATGTTAAAATGTCATAGATTTCTGTTTACTTATACTAAAGTTAGTGTGCGAAAACCAAGAAAAATGCTTATTTGGGCCCTTTTTTGGCCCTTAGTAAATTTCCTAACCATTGGGACCAAAACACCTAAAATCAATCCCAATCTTCCTTCTATGGTCATAAACCTTGTGTTTGAATATCATAGATTTCTATTTACTTTTACTAAAGTTCGAGTGCGAAAACCAAATGTCTTTGGAGTTTGGACAAGGACGACGACAACGCCAACGTGATACCAATATACAACCAAAACATTTCCAATTTTTGCGGTCGTAAAAAACAAAATAAATACAAAAAATTTTTTCAAAATTTGCGGTCGTATAAAAATTATAGACCTGTCGTTAAATATGTACACGAAACATATGATCAAACATTTTTAAAATTGAAAAGGTACATTCTATCTATCATGTTGTAAAATTGATTGCATGATCCACGCAACCCTTCTTAATAGGCAAATATTTACTACATTCCTGCCTTTTTGATCTTACATCAATATTTATCAATATTTATGATGTATATACAACTTATTTTTGGCTTTAGGTATAATCTAAAAAAAACTACGAAATAAACACTTCAATGATTCATTGGTGCAAAATAAATCATGAAATTTGTAACAAGATCAAATTCAAGGATTTCAAGTTTTTACAGACTCTCAATTATCTTCAGACCAAATTATTTTCAAATCTGTTTTAATCCTATCTTGAGTGGAATTATATAGCACTGCACTACAATTTAAGAGTCAAATTTATAAAAAGAAACAAGACGTTTTCAAAGAAGGATCTTTTATTTAACATACTTAAACGGATTGATTTACTAAAGATCAGAACAAACATGGAAATACACATGGAAAAAATATTGCTGAACAGAGCATTTAACCTGACTTCCTGGTAGCATGCCAAATAAACTCATCATAGATACCAGGACAAAATTTAGTATATACGCCAGACGTGCGTTTCGTCTACAAAAGACTCATCAGTGACGCTCGAATCCAAAAAAGTTAAAAAGCCCAAATAAGGTACGAAGTTGAAGAGCATTGAGGACCAAAGTTCCTAAAAGTTTTGCCAAATACAGCTACAGTAATCTATGCCTGAGGTAGAAAAGCCTTTAAGTATTTCAAAAAATTCAAAAATTTGTAAACAATTAATTTATAAATATAACCCTATCAATGACTATATATATAAGACATGAGCTGATGATAAATAAAAATTAACCGTGGGAGACCTGATCCACTTAAAAGACTCAAAACTATTTTCTCCCTCTATTTGCATGACTATAGCACAGGACATTAATAGTATAAGTCAGAGACTGGTTGACTCAGTACCAGAACAATGAGTCTGAGTGGGGTGATATATCTTCCTACAGACATTTCCCTTGTGAACTATCACTTTCAATTTATGACAGACCATATGAAGGTCTTTGACAAAGAAGAGTATATTTATATCTCGTTATTGTCTAATATGGCTGCTTAATTGACATTACACATCCAAACGTCAAATTTCATTTTTTTTTAAAGTTATTTATAACAAGCCTGAAATTTTAAAGCCTGAATATGAAATATGTTTTTACATATTCTATTATCAGCTGTGCACTTTGTAGATATTTCATAACATGTATGATGTATGTGGAAATAATAGTTTAAGTTAAGTCCGCAATGCATTTGTAAAACTAGTTTAATCCCAACACATACTGTGGGTGTACAGGAGTCACAAACCACTGAAGATATATGCTCATGAGTTGTTTGTTGTTATCAAGATATATGCTCATGTGTTGTTTGTTGTTATCAAGATATATGATCATGTGTTGTTTGTTGTTATCAAGATGTGTTGTTTGTTGTTATCAAGATATGCTCATGTGTTGTTTCTTGGTATCAAGAGATATACTCGTGTGTTGTTTGTTGTTATCAAGATATATGCTCATGTGTTGTTTGTTGTTATCAAGATATATGATCATGTGTTGTTTGTTGTTATCAAGATATATATACTCATGTGTTTTTTGCTGTTCACAAATCTAAATATATGCGCATGTGTTGTTTGTTGCTATCAAGATATATGCTCATGTGTTGTTTGCTGTTCACAAATCTAAATATATGTTCATGTGTTGTTTGTTGTTATCAAGATATATGATCATGTGTTGTTTGTTGTTCAGGAATCAAAATATATGATCATGTGTTGTTTGTTGATATCAAGATATATGATCCTGTGTTGTTTGTTGCTATCAAGATATATGATCATGTGTTGTTTGCTGTTCACAAATCTAAATATATGTTCATGTGTTGTTTGTTGTTATCAAGATATATGATCCTGTGTTGTTTGTTGCTATCAAGATATATGATCGTGTGTTGTTTGTTGATATCAAGATATATGCTCATGTGTTGTTTGCTGTTCACAAATCTAAATATATGTTCATGTGTTGTTTGTTGTTATCAAGATATATGATCATGTGATGTTTGTTGTTCAGGAATCAAAATATATGATCATGTGTTGTTTGTTGATATCAAGATATATGTGCATGTGTGTTGTTTGTTGTTATCAAGATATATGATCATGTGTTGTTTGTTGTTATCAAGATATATGATCGTGTGTTGTTATCAAGATATATGATCATGTGTTGTTTGTTGTTATCTAGATATATGATCGTGTGTTGTTTGTTGTTATCAAGATATATGATCATGTGTTGTTTGTTGTTATCAAGATATATGTGCATGTGTTGTTTGTTGTTATCAAGATATATGATCATGTGTTGTTTGTTGTTATCAAGATATATGATCGTGTGTTGTTTGTTGTTATCAAGATATATGATCGTGTGTTGTTTGTTGTTATCAAGGTATATGATCATGTGTTGTTTGTTGTTATCAAGATATATGATCGTGTGTTGTTTGTTGTTATCAAGGTATATGATCGTGTGTTGTTTGTTGTTATCAAGATATATGATCGTGTGTTGTTTGTTGTTATCAAGATATATGATCATGTGTTGTTTGTTGTTATCAAGATATATGTGCATGTGTTGTTGTTGTTATCAAGATATATGATCATGTGTTGTTTGTTGTTATCAAGATATATGATCGTGTGTTGTTTGTTGTTATCAAGGTATATGATCATGTGTTGTTTGCTGTCCAAAAATCTAGATATATGATCGTGTGTTGTTTGTTGTTATCAAGATATTGATCGTGTGTTGTTTGTTGTCCAAAAATCTAGATATAATATCATGTGTTGGTTGTTGTTATCACGATATATGATCATGTGTTGGTTGTTGTTATCAAGATATATGATAGTGTGTTGTGTTTGTTATCAAGATATTTGATCGTGTGTTGTTTGTTGTTATCAAGATATGATCATGTGTTGTTTTTTGTTATCAAGGTAAATGATCATGTGTTGTTTTTGTTATCAAGGTATATGATCATGTGTTGTTTTCTGTTATCAAGATATATAATCTTGTGTTGTTTGTTGTTATCACGATATATAATCGTGTGTTGTTTGTTGTTATCAAGATATATATGATCGTGTGTAACGTGCTTGTTGTTCACAAATCAAGATATATAATCGTGTGTTGCTTGTTGTTATCAAGATATATGATTGTGTGTTGTTTGTTGTTATCTAGATATTTGATCGTGTGTTGTTTGTTGTTATCAAGATATATGATCGTGTGTTGTTTGTTGTTTTCAAGATATATGATTGTGTGTTGTTTGTTGTTATCTAGATATTTGATTGTGTGTTGTTTGTTGTTATCAAGATATATGATCGTGTGTTGTTTGTTGTTTTCAAGATATATGATTGTGTGTTGTTTGTTGTTATTAAGATATATGATCCTGTGTTGTTTGTTGTTATCTAGATATATGATCGTGTGTTGTTTGTTGTTATCAAGATATATGATCCTGTGTTGTTTGTTGTTATTAAGATATATGATCATGTGTTGGTTGTTGTTATCAAGATATATGATCCTGTGTTGTTTGTTGTTATCAAGATATATGATCCTGTGTTGTTTGTTGTTATTAAGATATATGATCATGTGTTGTTTGTTGCTATCAAGATATATGATCATGTGTTGTTTGTTGTTATTAAGATATATGATCATGTGTTGGTTGTTGTTATCAAGATATATGATCGTGTGTAATGTTTGTTGTTATCAAGATATATGATCCTGTGTTGTTTGTTGCTATCAAGATATATGTGCATGTGTTGTTTGTTGTTATTAAGATATATGATCATGTGTTGGTTGTTGTTATCAAGATATATGATCGTGTGTAATGTTTGTTGTTATCAAGATATATGATCCTGTGTTGTTTGTTGCTATCAAGATATATGTGCATGTGTTGTTTGTTGTTATCAAGATATATGATCATGTGTTGTTTGTTGTTATCAAGATATATGATCATGTGGTGTTTGTTGTTATCAAGATATATGATTGTGTGTTGTTTGTTGTTATCTAGATATATGATCATGTGTTGTTTGTTGTTATCAAGATATATGATCATGTGTTGTTTGTTGTTATCAAGATATATGATCATGTGTTGTTTGTTGTTATCAAGATATATGATCATGTGTTGTTTGTTGTTATCAAGATATATGATCATGTGTTGTTTGTTGTTATCAAGATATATGATCCTGTGTTGTTTGTTGTTATTAAGATATATGATCATGTGTTGTTTGTTGCTATCAAGATATATGATCATGTGTTGTTTGTTGTTATTAAGATATATGATCATGTGTTGGTTGTTGTTATCAAGATATATGATCGTGTGTAATGTTTGTTGTTATCAAGATATATGATCCTGTGTTGTTTGTTGCTATCAAGATATATGTGCATGTGTTGTTTGTTGTTATTAAGATATATGATCATGTGTTGGTTGTTGTTATCAAGATATATGATCGTGTGTAATGTTTGTTGTTATCAAGATATATGATCCTGTGTTGTTTGTTGCTATCAAGATATATGTGCATGTGTTGTTTGTTGTTATCAAGATATATGATCATGTGTTGTTTGTTGTTATCAAGATATATGATCATGTGGTGTTTGTTGTTATCAAGATATATGATTGTGTGTTGTTTGTTGTTATCTAGATATATGATCATGTGTTGTTTGTTGTTATCAAGATATATGATCATGTGTTGTTTGTTGTTATCAAGATATATGATCATGTGTTGTTTGTTGTTATCAAGATATATGATCATGTGTTGTTTGTTGTTATCAAGATATATGATCATGTGTTGTTTGTTGTTATCAAGATATATGATCATGTGTTGTTTGTTGTTATCAAGATATATGATCATGTGTTGGTTGTTGTTATCAAGATATATGATCATGTGGTGTTTGTTGTTATTAAGATATATGATCATGTGTTGTTTGTTGTTATCTGTCTGTGTTTTCCAGAGGAGTTGGTGTTGGTGGTTGATGTTTGCTGTATTTTTTGTGATTGCTTTTTATGTAACATAAAATTATGAAGATCTGGTATGATTACCAATGAGACAACCTTCAACCAGAGACCAAGTGTCACAAAGATTATCAACTGAAAGTCACCTTACAGCCTTCAACAATGAGGAGCTATAAAGGACCTCCAAATAATAGTTTATTGTGGTACTGGATCCTACACAAAACATATTATTTTCATCTAATCCACAATGATTAGTTTAATCCTTGAAAATAAACAAATCTGCTGTAAATGACTTTTTTGAAAAGTCTTACAAGTGTGTTCAATATGTCATACATGATTCAATCGAGGTGTTTTTATTTTAAATTTTCTCTCACATTTATATGATATACCTAAAGCCAGAGATCCATCAAATAATCAGGAAATATTAACAAATATATCATCAGACAGGTTTATACTGGTAATTTCTAGTCTTCAATCTGACTGCAAGGCATATACAGATTCATTTTAAGGTGAATTTATTTGGCCAACATAAACATTTTCAACCAGCACTATCATGCATGAAGGTCAGCCATGACAGATGACTTCCAATCTTTCAATAATTTTGGTAGGTAATTTTCCTTTAATCTTTTTATTTTTGACCATTATTACTTTTTTCTTTATATTTTTGCACATTCATAATTTTTATTCTTTATATTTTTGAACATATCAATTCTTTATTCTATATATTTTTGCACATTACAATTCTTTATCCTTATATTTTTTCACATCACAGTTCTTTTTCTTTATAATTTTGGACTTTATAATTATTTATTCTTTGTATTCTATATTTAAGCACATTGTAGTACAATCTTTATTCTTTATATTTTTGCACATTAAATGATTATAATTCTTTATTCTTTATTTTTGTTGCAAATTAGAATTCTTTATTCTTAATATTTTTTCACATTATTATTCTTTATTCTTTATTTTTTTGCACATTAAAATTCTTTTAAATTATTTTTTTGCACATTCAAATTCTTTTAAATTATTGTTTATCTGTTTGCACATTATAATTCTTTATTCTTTATATCTTAATACTTTTTGCACTTTATAATTCTTTATTTTATTGCTTCATTCTTTATATGTTTGCACATTATAATTCTTATTCTTTATTCTTTGCACATTATAATTCTTATTCTTTATATTTTCGCACATTAAAATGCTTTATATTTTTGCATATTATAATTATTTATTCTTAATTATTTTGCATATTAAAATTCTTTATAAGTTAAATTTTTGCACATATATAATAATTCTTTATTCTTTACATTTTTAAACATGTTTCTCTTTTCTTTATATTTTTGTTCATGATAAATATTCTCTATTCTTTATAATTTTATTAGTTTTATGTACCTATTTATTTTCTATCCTATATATTTTGGCCAATCATTTTTTTGCTTTTCTTTATTCGTTTGCTCAATCTTTCTGTGGTATTGACCCATTATTCTCTATTCTGTTGAATCCCATCCCACTCCCACTAATTTCTTTCCCTAAATTTTATTCATTATTAGACTGGAATCTGAAGTTAAGTCTTTCAATCAGAAAAAAACTGAAATAGTCAAATTTCACCCTCGAAAAAAAAAAAAAATATAAAAAATTTGAGATATACAATGATAAAGTATTTTTGGCCTTGAATTGACTTTTGGAAGAGTCCGATTTCAATTAAAAGTAAGAATTTCATTTAAGATAATGGTTGAACTTACAGTCTTGCGTAAGATTTTAACTTAATGCACTTAAAAATTAATGGATTAAAAAATCTGAAAAGTGCATAAAAACCAAATGTCTTTCTATCAAAACTGTGACAACTCGTTCATCTAAAACCAGTGGCGAATCCAGAGGGGGGGTTCCGGGGGTGCACACCCCCCTTTATTTTTGCCAATCAATGCATTTGTATCGGGACATATGTTTTGCACCCCCCCCCCCCTTTTGCCCAGGGTTAACACCCCCCTTTTGAAAATTCCTGCATCCGCCACTGAAAACACAAGCAATAAACCTATTTAATACCATAAGTTTGACATTTTATTCAAGATTAATTTCTAACTAAAATGCCTTATAAAGTTGTCAACATTACAACACTGACAACAAGCCTTGAGAAAGAGAAATTACATGTCTCTGGTGCATTTTTAACGATTCGTCAAAACAATAAATGATGAAATAGCTTTTGATTTAAATCCAAAATAGAAATAAATGTCTCCTGGGTTGAAATTTACGACTTTCCCTTTTTTAACGAAAATATTACATATCCTAAATGAATAATATTAGGATAAAGAACTTCCGTTATATTCAGTGTAAATGGCGCCCTCTAGGACAATGAACTGATAATAGGCACTTTTCAACAAGAATAAAGATTTGTTGATTTCTCTGCATAATTAAAGCTTTGAATTAAATCCTTTTTTATCCTCTTCCAGTTGTGTAATTGCAAATAATAAATCTAAATACCTTGCATTCATTTCTGTCATTTAGGTACTAATGGTAATGAAGTAATATCTGCTTAGAAATAAGATTACTGTTCCTTAAAATGAAATTGATATTTAACAAATCAACATAAATTTACCGAAGAGTTAAATATCTCCAAGGAAAATTCAAAACAAAAAGTCGCTTTTCAAATGACAAATTCAAAAGCTCAAAAATATCAAACGAATGGAAAAAAAGTTGTCCTTTTAATATTCCTAATTAGGAACATGCATTTTCTTATGTAAAAAATAGTGGATTTAAAACCTGGTTTTATTATAAGCTAGCTAAACCTTCCACTTGTATGACTTTTAACATCAAACTATCTAGACACATTTAAATGGGCCACAAACCATTGTTTTCTCTCAAGAGATTTTCATCCCAAACGGGAATCGAACCAGGAACCTTTGTGTTAGTAGTCCGATGCACTAACCACTACACCACGGCTCTTCTTGGTCATCAATAACACAATAACTTGTAAAAGTATGCAAATGCATACCGTAACTCAGATTTCAATGCAAAGCCTTGAATAACTTTTTAATTCCAACCCAATCAGTGCATTTTCAAAAAAAGGAATAAATGAGTGAAAAAAAGAAAGAAAGTCAAACATTATCTAATTGCCAGGATGAAGAACCCACATAGACTTAAGTTAAGAAATATTGAGTTATTATTAAAATTGTGTTTATATCAGTGGCAGATCCAGAAATTTTCATAAATGTGGGCCCACTAACTGACCTAAGAGGGGGCCCGCTTCCCTTTATAAGCAACAATTTTTTTTAAAGGGGGGGGGGGGGGGGGAAGGCCCCCCTAAATCTGCCTCTGCATATTTCAATTTTCCTTCAAGGGCAATGACAGACCTCTAATAATCAGCAGAGATACAAACATTACAAGAAAATATAATCTCTGAGAAAATTGCTTACTAATATTTAATTTGAGATCTTTATTCACCGATATTTTTCCATCTACTAATAGAATATCATTGGCGGATCCCTTGGGGTGGCTGAGGAGGGGGAGGGGGGGTTCCGGAGGTTGGAACACCCCCTTTTTTTTTGGACAATCAATGCATTTAAATGGGAGCACATAGTTGGAAGCCCCCCTTTACTCTGGGTTGGGAACCCCCCCCTTTTTAAAATGGCTGTTCTTTACTAAATGACATATTGAATACCCTTAGTTAAGTACCTAAACTGTAGGTCTTTCACTCACGGTATTCAAAATGTCATTTAGTACCTTCACTAGTTGTTTACACAAATGCACTGAGAAATCAGACCACATAAATAAGAGTGTTTTCCCTAGAATATTTTTAGAACTGGGAGTCTGAGGATGGTTAAATACATCATTAACTTTGAGGGCTTACATATACAATGAATAAAGCATTGCAAACTTGATGCAGTGGCAGATCCAAGGGAACCCCCCCTTTTTTTTTAAATTTCTGGATCCACCCCTGTTGATGCATGATTAAAGGCCCAAGTTAAATAATAAAAATTATTCTCATTAGAAAATTGCTGTCTCGGCATAATCAATTCTTATTTCTAATACCTCCACAAAATTATAAGTGTAATTATAAATTGTGTCAGAATGGCTGCATGTAGATGCACCAAATCTGTATGCATGGTTGGATGTATCTTTTATAATGGAATTTATCCCTTTTATAATCCATAAAATTCCAAAATAACACAAAACTACAGTTCTATCCTAGAAATTGAAAAGGAAGTTTATTGTATCCCACTCAGCACAGTTCAGGAAATTTTGAAACCAGTGTTCAGAAAATTTCTTTTAATTTTCGAAATATAATAAATTTCAAGGCAATCCAAAGTCTAATATAAGAAAGAAGATATGGAATGATTGCCAATGAGACAACTATCCACAAAAGACCAAAATGAGACAGAAATTAACAACTATAGGTCACTGTACGGCCTTCAACAATGAGCAAAGCCCATACCCCATAGTCAGCTGTATATCACTTGGTTGAAGAATAGCAATCCGTATGATAAAACATGATTCAAGTGCAATATGATCTAACATCTATTTTTGCCTGATTATGTTTTCAACAAGAACTTCTGGAAGACCAATTTTGTGTCTTCAATTTTATTACATACAATTAAATCCACTCCTTAGGAATCTATTTCGAGCTCTATCTGACCTTCAGACAGTCATTTACTTCTAAATTAAATTCTCTAAACTTATAGTAAGTTATAAGGTAATGATTCTTAACCAGGAAGGCCGTAATGTTTTATCAAGGAGCAAAATCCCTTATTTTGAAGTATTAATGTCTTAAGTTTTTGGTAGGATTATTTTTAACCAATGCAGAGTCAGGAATTCTTTTATTTGTTTGTTTACATTTTTATTTAAGTGAAAACATTAGATTGGTCAGTATGGACAAAGAGAGAAAATAAAAATCTTATAACTCATTTAAGACATAAATATGTACTTATTTTTCATTTATTTAAAAAAAAAAACATTCATGGTAAAATATGAAAAAATATAACTGTAATATTTTGGTAAAGAGTAATACAAAATGAAGTCTTGCGTAGGATTTTAATTTTATTTCCAAACACGGAAGTACATGGCTTATTTTATGTCTTCCATCATTAAGTATAATTTTATCAATTCATTTTATTGCAAGCTGAGACTGACCTTCAGATAGCACTTATTTCTAATAATTCTTCCAAGTAATTCTCTAAAATCTCTAAAGATAAACAGCCACCAGGAAGAAAATTAAAAGTACTGAGAAAATACAAAACAAATTGATGTACTTTGGATTCATTATTATTCGTGGGATACCAATTTTTGTGGCTTTCGTGGGGTGGGTACTGGCGAACCACGAAATTAAATGTTCAAAGAATAACAAATTTTCTATAGGCTTGTATGTAGACTTCAGCAAAACCACGAAATTAAATATCCACAAACTTGGAAGTTTTCCATAATCCATGAAAATTGGTACCCACGAAAATAAATGAATCCACAGTATAACTTTTTTTGCTTGGTTTATAATTTGGAAGTAAAAATGATAAAATTTGTGTCTCAAATAATTACACAAATAATCAATTCCATGAATCTTAGAATTTACTCGTTGGTCCTTAAGGACAGGAATTTTCTAAATCTAATCATTTTTACTATTTCTTTAACTTCTCTGATCATTAAAAGTTTCATAGATTCAACTAAGAAAGGAAATATAAAACATATTGATGAATAAGTGCAATACAAAATGATCATGTCAAACATTTTTCACTGGATCAATTTCAAGAAAAAGAAATGTATTTTTCTTGTACAGTGAAATGAACAGCTGCCAATCAAATCCCCAAGGAGCACCTGCATCAAATAACTGATACATGCTGATTATCAATTATAAACTATAAGATTACAGATAACAGATGACTTTTATTACATTTTAACAAGAAGACAAGATGGTTTTATTGAGGGATATATGCTTTCAGACAGTAATTTCAAGTTGACCTTTTTCTGTTTTAATCAAGTTATCTAGATCAGTCTGATGGGTATATTGGAGTATATATGTATTTGTGTTTAATGCAACAACCAGTGGTGAATTGGGGACTGGGGACGAAGAGGGCTTTAATGCCCCTGACCCTCTGACCTTGGACAAAACTGAATTCAATTGTCTCAATTGTGTTTCTCTTAAGACTTAACTAATATGACATAGGCTTGGAGGTTATTTTACTATTAATGACGTCTTTACTCCTGTACTCAAACCCTGAATGTTATAAAATTAAGTTTTGTTCCTGAGTTTAATCTCATTGCATGATGATGACAATATTGAAAGGTTGGTTCATGTCCAGTGGCAAGTTATAATGTAAATTCAGGACAGGAAGATATTGATGTGGTAATTAATTTAAGATTCCTGCTTCCTTTCAGATTAACATAAAATTGAGAATGGAAATGGGGAATATGTCAAAGAGACAACAGCCCATCAAAGAGCAGATAACACCAATGGGTCTTCAACTCAGCAAGAAAATTCAGCACCTGGAGGTGGGCTTCAGCTGGTCCTTAAATAAAAATAGCATGTACAAATGTAGGTTTGTATGTCTCAATTGTTTCAAAACATAAAAAGCAGTCACTGAACCACGGACATAAGGTCATATAATAGATGGATACTTTGTAACATAAGTTTTTTTTATATAGAATCCAATTTTTTTTAACTTAGTCTGACAAAGTATATAAACTTAATTTTATACAAATTCAAACTGTCCCCTCATCTCTATGTTTTGCATCTTGGCATCTTCGTCACAGACGAGACAAACATACTTGTATATAATTATTGCACTAATGTGTACCCATACTTAACCTTCCATCTTTTTTCAGTATTATAATCAAATATTTGAAATTATCTTTGCACAGCAGACATTACTTAAAAAGAGGTTGCGTTGCATTGGAAATTATTGTATTATAAGTAGTTTAATATTGTGGTATATTGTAATACTGTATAAAGTGATAAAAGTCAAGCTGGAAATAAATAATTATATAATACTCTATATGCAAATCAGCTAAGAATTTTTATTGTTACTGTTATAAAATTTGCAAGTAAAATTTCAAAGGAACTACACACAAAAAGATGTAAATCAATTCAGCAGTGCCTCAACTTTTATGAGGGTAAAGACCTTGTAATAAACCGAATTACGAACTATGTTACATGCTTGTCTATCATGCAATTAGTATGCATGTAAATTCCAAGTTGTGTAATTCTTTTCAAGGAATAGAAGTGTTTAATTAAAACTGACAGAAGCTCAATAAACCATTCAAAAACCATTGCTCTCAGAACTTAAATAATTCAAAGCACTCAAAGCACTGTAGGCCAAAGAGAACATTATTCATTAACAATCAGATTTGACTTGCTAAGTAGGCTGTTTTCCCTGTTACATGATATTATGTGAGTTTTCATTTTGCTTTTCATGTTGAGTAATTCCATCTGCTTGTATTTTTTTTCTCCTGGCCAAAAATCAAGACATTGTACAAGTAAAGAAGTATGCATTTTATCTGTAATAAAGTTACAATACAATCAATTGAATATCTGTTTATCTTAAACTGTGTGTGTTGTAGGAGTTTATAAAAGCTGCGATCATTGGGAGAAGATCTTAGGTATGGCTACTTCCCAAACTTTGCAACACCAATGAACAACAGTGATGTATGCCACATATCTCATGTTACACTTAAGACATATCTTATGTTACAGTTAGACCATATCTTACATTATAGATAAGACATATCTCATGTTACACTAAAGACATATCTCCTGTTACACTTAAGACATATCTTATGTAACAGTAAAGACATACATTATGTTACAATTAAGACATATCTCATGTTACACTTACATTGTATATCATGTTACAGTTAAGACAAATCTCATTTTACAGTTAAGACATATCTCATGTTACACTTAAATTGTATACCATAGTATGTTACGTTATGACAAATCTCATGTTACACTTAAGATGATCTCATGTTACACTAAACATATATCTATGTTACACTAAAGACATATCTCATGTAACACTAAAATGGTATATCATGTTACAGTTAATTAAGACATTTCTTATGTTACACTTTTTAAACTTGTCTCATAGTATAGTGAAGACATATCTCATGTTACACTAAAGACACATCTCATGTTACAGATAAGATATATATCATGTTACACTTATATCGTATCTTAAGTTTCACTTATAATGTATCTTATGTTACACTTATATCATATCTTATGTTACACTTATATCGTATCTTATGTTACACTTATAATGTATCATATGTTACACTTATATCGTATCTTATGTTACACTTATATCATATCTTATGTTACACTTATATTGTATTTTATGTTACACTTATATCATATCTTATGTTACACTTAAATCATATCTTAAGTTACACTCATATTGTATCTCATTTAACACTTAAAAGACACATCTCATGTTACAGATAAGACATACATCATGTTACACTAATACATATCCTATGTTGCAGTTAAGACAAATCTCATGTTACACTAAGACAAATATAATGTTACAGTTAAGACATATATAGTGTTAAACTTAAATTGTATATCATGTTGCACTAAAATTGTATATCGTTGTACAGTTGAGACGTTTCTTATGTTACTGTTCAGACATTTCTTATGCTACACTTTAAACATAACTTATAGTACAGTTAAGACAAATCTCATGTTACAGTTAAGACATATATCATGTTACACTTAAGATATATCTCATGTTACACTTAAGACATATATCTCTTGTTACAGTTAAGATATATCTCTTGTTAAAGTTTAGACATATCTTATGTTACACTTATATCGTATCATTTGTTACATTTATATCGTATCTTATGTTACACTTATATTGTATCTTATGTTACACTTCTATCGTATTTTATGTTTCATTTATATTGTATCTTTTATGTCATACTTATATAGTATCTCATGTCACACTTAAAAGACATATCACATGTTACAGTTAAAAGATATATCTCATGTCACAGTTAAAACATATCTCATGTCACACTTAAAAGACATATCACATGTTACAGTTAAAAGATATATCTCATGTCACAGTTAAAACATATCTCATGTCACACTTAAAAGACATATTGCATGTTAAAGTTAAAAGATATATCTCATGTCACAGTTTAAACATATTTCATGTCACACTTAAAAGACATATCGCATGTTACAGTAAAAAGATATATCTCATGTCACAGTTAAAACATATCTCATGTAACAGTTAAGCCATATCTTATGTTATAGTAAAGACATATCTTATGTTATACTTAGACATGTTCCATGTTACATTTAAGACCTGTATAATCTTACAGTTAACAAATATCTCATATTATTGGGACGAAGTCCCCTATGAAAGTAAAAAAATCAATAAAAAAATAATTGAGAAAATTTCCTTGTAGACTACTTAAAATTATGAACTCAAAATTGTTCAAACTTTTTTTTGTCATGTTTTGAATTCCCGCATTTGCGCAGAATGCAGAAATCTACTTCCTTTTTCTGGTCTTGTTGTCGTGTTATTATGAACTAACGTTACCTGATGCATTGCGTTTCTTTGCTTACATTGAACATGACGTCATCATTACTTAACCCTTACCATGCGGAATTGTTTTTAGAAAATGTCTAATTTTCGTTTATTTGCAAAAATATGCAAATTATATGCAAATGAGCTCAGCCCTGTTGCTGTAGCATATTGATTTCTTTAAATCTAACATAGGTGATCACGGGGTGGGGTGGTCGGGGTGAGGAGGCGGAATTTTTTTGGCAGGAATTTGCCCCAAAGTGGGTCAACAGGTGGAAAAAGCGTCAATTTTGCCGATTTTTCACCCCTTCTCTTGACCCAGAAGACCCAGGGTTGCTGGTTAAGGTATCCAGCTGTAGCCTGCGTGTAAAGTGGACCCTAGTGAACAAATTGACCCCAACAGTTGTTAGGTCGGAGTGAATCTGATCTTGATGCATCAGTCTACAGAAGGTCATTTGGACCCAAAATACTGAATTTCACGATTTTTGCCGATTTTTGACTTCGAATGGACCCAAAACCGGAAGTAGTTGTTTTCTATGCGTATTTCAATAATAATTATGATCAGCAGTTATATGGCTGTGGGTTTGCACTATCTTTGCCAGTTTTATGCCTCTGAACTTCTTGTGTAAGATACAGATGTGAAGCCTACCCCTCCAGAAAACCGATTTTTAGCCAATTTCAATTTTCCAAGTCCGTATTTGTGCTCAAAATGCTACTTATACATGAGAAACGTGAATATGGATAGCCTGAGGTTGACGGAACATGCATAACTTTTAAAATAAGTATCATAAAGTGGACTTCTAAAAGTATGGAACGCCATTGGAGCCAAATAACGGTTATTAGGGTCCGCCCGTCAAAAGACGGGTACCGCATGGTAAGGGTTAAATAGCGTCACAAGAAAAATTCCTAACAACGGAACCAAAATCAGAAATGTTACGATATATCCGTTTCTTTTCTTTAAACAAATATTTAAGTTACAAAAAAAATAATTCATACAGACATTCATCCCATTTCACAGGTGATGCCTGCCTCATATTAACAATTAAGACGAATCTCAAGTTGCAGTTTAGACAAAGCTCATGTTACAATTAAGACATATCTCATGATAGAGTTAAGAAATGTCTCATTTTAGAGATATGACAAAAATCATGTTTTAGTTAAGTCATATCTCATGTAACAGTTCAGATATATCTCATATTACACTAAAGACATACATCATGTTAAAGCTATTACATATCCATGCTATACATCTCATGTTCTAGTTAAAACACATCTCATATTACAATTAAGACATATATTGCATATAACAGTTGACACCAATGCACAAAAAAGCTGTCAGAAACATGCCCTTTTGGAGATATAAAAAACATATTTTTTCAATAATACCCAAGGTTCATTTCTTTATTACTAAGTTAATTTATATTATTTTAGAGTTCGTAATAAAATACTTGTTAAAAAGAAAAATCTGTAGAAACAGTGATTTTTCTTTTTTCCATTTGCAACAGAAGGGTAATGCATAAATCTACATGCTGATTTCAGATCTACTATTAAAAAATTAATCGACTTTTCCTGAAAAGAAACAAACCCTGAACGGACGCACAGACCAGAAAACAACTAAAACCAATTATGACAGACAGCAACGACTGGCTCATTCTAAGCTGACATGACAAAATGTTAAACATTTCAAACAAGTACACAAGTCAATAAATTACTTGTTAACTTTTTTTGTTAGACCAGACATTAACTCAAAACAAATGGCTAATGGCCTACCGACTTACGAAGAATAGAAAACTAATAGCCTGAACCATTGAACAAAGTACTCAATCACTGTATTATAAATAACCTATAATAGCCATGGAAATTGGAAACAATTAAAGGCGAGGAAAACAGTCTACAAAGAAACGGCTTCCCTTCTCTTATCATTTTTATATTTATATGACATTTACATTTGAAATATTACATCTAAAAGTGCACCTACACTCTAGGTTGTTGTTATCATGTTCAATTTCAAAGAATTTATACTATCAATATTTTGCCATTAATAGCTATAAAAACAAATGTCCAAGGGTGGTTACATGGGTTGATAAGTTGAAGGTACCCTTGCTTGCATATTTTACTGCCATTTTGTTTTTGGTTGTTGGAAAAGGGGGGTGTCATTTCAATATTTTCAGCTAACTTTTATTTTCAATTTTACCATTTATTACTTCTTCTAAATATTACAGTATTCCATTTTGGCACTATTTTTTTATCCTGTTATTCTCAATTATGGAAACCCAAATCCTTTTATACAGAATATTTTAACATTGAAAATTTAGTATCGTTTCAAAATTTGACAATAAGAATTAATCAAGTTATACAATAAACCATAATTAAAAACAAAAATACCAATATTTGTCAAAGTACTTTGGCAAAATAACAAATAAAAAGAGGTTTGTTTAAAAGGAATATTCATTGTTCTGAGAAAGTGTCAGTTTCTTAATGGAAATGTACTCCATAAAGATGTTATATCTTTTGTAGAAGATATATTGGAAATCTTGAATGGAACATTACTGCTGTAATGGAACAGTAGAGCTCTTTAACATTTGGTCGCTACAATCTTTCAATTATAAACAAATCTTTAGTGTGGACGAAAATAGTGTGACTTCATTATCATTCTAAATGTACTTTAGTGTTTAAAGACTTCTTGATTAAAATTGAGAAAGGAAATGGTGAATATGTCAAAGCGACAACCACCCGACCATAGAGCAGACAACAGCCGAAGGCAACCAATGAATAGATTCAGAATGAGATTTAAGTGAAGTTTTACTTTGGTTATAACAGATAAAAAAGTGACAAATTTCAGATACTTAATGGACATGTAAACTTATCAGTTGCAAACAAACTGACAACACCATGGCTAAAAAACAACAACAAACAAACTAGACAAACAAACAAAGAAAATGACAACACCATGGCTAAAAAAGAAAAAAGAAAACAACAGACAAACCACAGTACACAAAAAACACTTAAGTAAAACTCAAGACAGAGCAACAAGAACTCCGAAAACAAAAAAAGAGGGGTAATAACAGGTGTTCCAAAAAGTAAGCAGATTCTGTTCCACATGTGGCACCACCAGTCATGTTGCTCATATTAGTACAAACATAGTGAAAAGTCACATTTGGGGAAAAGTCAGATCTATACGGAATATAGAGATAAGAGCTTATAATAACTTCTGCCAGCTATTGAAGTTTTCACATGGCCTGGGCCAATATATTATTATTTCATAGAGCAAAATCTAAAACTTTATACTCAGTATATCTCAACTAAACTAAGTTTTATTTGTGTTTAATATAGTGTAAGACAAAACCAAAGATTTTATTATAAGTTTATAGATGTCAAGTGCTAAATAACTTGAACAGTTCACATTGTTTAGACAATCTTAACGCAATTAATCATGGTGTTTGTAAGGAAAAAAAAACATATTTACCATAAATGTAGGTAAAACATATTTTGAATTGAGTTATCTATCTTTTACCATAACTAAAGATAGAACATATTTTCAATTGAGTTATCTATCTTTGACCATAACTGCAGGTAGAACATTTTAAGTACAGAGTTATCTTTCTTTAGATTCATTACTGCAGGTAAGTCATATTTTGAATTGAGTTATTTATCTTTGACCATAAGGGAAGGTACAACAAATAGATGCATTCACTTCCTTTTGCAACTGGTGTTATTCATGACAAATATTATTATAATACTATATACACATTCATAGTTTATTGAACATCTGACTATATATCATTAATACATTGCGTTAACATGCAAAATTCACTGTAATACATAATGTTTTGTTAGTGCATAAAATATGATTCTGTAGTTATTTGGTAAACTTTTTGGGAATATTTAAGGTATGAACGCAAAGGAACTTTATGCAAGCTGAAATAAACAGAAATACAATTTACTGTGTGACAACTGGCATAACTGAATTGTGATTTTCTTTGGTTGATACTTTCAAAAGTATATATATACAATCTTAGTAACCATGGTAACTGAGCAAAAATCCATAAGGGATCTCCTTCTCATCATATGTTACCATATCTCTCAGTTTGATTCTAATCCAATGTAGGGTCCTGTCAATTATCTTATGAAAAAGCTTTCTTCTTAGTAACAATGACCTTGATTAATGACCTCAGAACCAAACTTTATATTTCACACATTGTATGTTACCATATATATACATTTTATATATATACAGTCTGGTTTTATTTAAACCTGAAAATCTGTTTTTAATCATTCTATTTCAAGTAACTTTGACCTTGACCTTCAAAAAAATATTGAAGAGAACTTCAATAAATTTAAAAAAAAAAAGGTCAAAAAAGTGGTTGATCTTCAAATTTAGTAATTATTCAAAACAATGCTTATTTGACTTTTGATTCTCCTGTAGTCTGGTTATTCAACATTTTGAACAAAATTGAGAGCGACTCAAATCTATCAACACAAATTAACTAACATGTCTGTCGCCATACACACTTACCAAATATATGCTTGGCCAGGATCAAAATGTCGTTCAGTACTGGTTCTTTTCCTCTAGCCTCTTTCCTACCAGACAATGGGAAAAAGGATTTTGGTTTCCATGGTTTCTTCTTTGGTTCTTTTCCATGTGTTTGGCTATCTATAAATAAAACAATTGTTTGGAGATTACTTCTGACAATGAAATAAAATTGAGAATGGAAATGGGGAATGTGTCCAAGAGACAACAACCAAAGAAAAAAACAACAGCAGAAGGTCACCAACAGGTCTTCAATGTAGCAAGAAATTCCGGCACCCAGAGGCGTCCTTCAGCTGGCCCCTAAACAAATGTATACTAGTTCAGTGATAATGAACGCCATACTAATTTCCAAATTGTACACAAGAAACCAAAATTAAAATAATACAAGACTAACAAAGGCCAGAGGCTCCTGACTTGGGACGGGCGCAAACATGTGTGTGTGTGGGGGGGGGTTAAACAAGGTTGTTTTCATGTTGCTACAGAACTGTTGGGTGACTACAGTGTAAAGATTGCTATCCAGAATTCTTCTGTCAAGCAGTATCTTCTATGACACAGGAATAGGGTGAAATTTTGTTTATCCAGAATGTATTTACTGTAAATTCAGAAATTATTGCAATGTTTTTATTATTGCAAAAAATTAGACCGGATAATAAACACAATTATTATTAGCTCTTATCATTTATGTTCCCCTTTTTTCATTTGCAGTCTAAACTTCAATCCCAGTCTTTCGATTTTGCATTGACAACTTAAACTATCTATTTCAAACAAGTTCATCTGGTCAGTTTTATTTGACCACGTTAACTTTGATAGTACAATCTGGCTTAAGTCTAGACCTTTGCCCATAAAAGTAATTATAAATGAAAATGTAGCAGACATTCCATTACCAGAACCAGGAACTTAGATCATTTATACATAATTGTTTTTGCCTCACTATTTTTATTTTCTCTCACTAATTGAACAACACTTTAATTCAAAGTAAACAAACAACAACAAACATTTAGAAATGTCTGTTATCATTAACTTTTACTCATCAAATTATCTTGGCGGTCTAGTCTTTAAATTAATTTATTCCAAAAAAACAGCCCACCGAAAACTTATATGCATAATCTAATAGTAAATCTTCAAATTAAGAAGTATCACCTTTTAAATAGGAAGAAGTGTCTAGACATAAAGAACTGTAAGCAATACAGCAATTACCATTAAACAAGAATCATTAAGCTTTGAACTTCCTTCTTGCCTTTTTCTTTATTAGAAATAGCTAAGTCCGTTTATTTTTTAGTTTGAATGTCCCTCTGGTATCTTTCGCCCCTCTTTTCTTTTCAGTAGCTTCTTAGAAGTGTAAAGGAGATATAGTAATATTATTTTAAGAAAAACAACAGGAACCTTAATTTTTGGGACAAAAAACTGCTGTTGTACTAACTTTTCTTCAGTTCTAGCAAAATTCCATTCTAAATACCAACTTTCTAAAGTCTGTTATATGAGAGAAAAAAAGGATACTAATGTTGCTTTAGGGAAAATGAAAGAGTTTTTTTTTTTGCAATCTTAAGAATTTATTGTTCATAGTTCATAACTCTGAACAGATGATTAAACCCAAACAAAACAAAAAAAGAAATGTACATATGAAATAAATATAAATAATGTTCTCATCTCTTATTCAAACATGACTGCTTTTTTCTTTCAATGAAATCAACCTCTCAAATAATGCCTCCCAAAAGAATTTTGTTTTTTGATAAACACAATAAAAATATTACAATCGTTTTAAAATATCATCTATTATTGAAGCAATGATTTTACAAATATCAATTAGTCATTGTTTTTTGTCCAATGGGTATTCTAATACAAAAGATTAACTGCCCTTAGAGGAAAACCATAAAATAAAGATTACTTTTTTGTTGACATTAATTCAGATTATAATTCATTTCCACCCACAACTGTCACTTCAATACACATTCTACAATGGCATTCAGTCATAAAAAATCATGTTTTTACTTAATCTATTGATGGATTTCTATTTGCTTAAACAACAGGGCAAACAGTTCATGCATATTCAGGATGAGAATAAAATAGTTCATGCATATTCAGAATGATAATAAAATAGTTCATGCATATTCAGGATGAAAATAAAATACATTATGCATATGGACCATAATTTGCTATTGGGCTCCGTTTCCTATAACTATAGAAAAGTGATAAAATGTGAATTACTGTAAGAAAAGTTGCAACTACATCTAAAGATGCCATTATTTTTATCAACATACAAGTGTATGCTACTCTTCCCTAGAAAAAAAATTAAAATATAAGAATTTCAAAGATTCTACAACCGTATTTTTGTGTTGTTTCTCGCGTTACTTATTGCTTCCAAAGAGCATAACGCTGACTGATTTATAGATAATCGTCACCGGCAAATTCGTAACTTTTGCTTTCAAATAACAAAGAACATCGACCAATAAGAATAGTGAGAAGAAAATGCCGAGAACTATAAGTATTTATGTAGCAGATGTAAGAACAGTGGCGTGATTTTTGTGTCCGATTTCGTAACGCAATTTTTAGATGATGTAATCTGCTTTGTTGTAATAGAATTCTTAAAAACAATATGCAAATATGAACTCTCGCGAGATGTTCAAACAGGTAAATCCGAGATGATTTACATTCTTGTTTTGATCTTCGTAATAATTAAGCAAGAAAATTACGTTGTCGTTATGCGTTATATTTCACACGAAACAGAAGTCCAATTATTTATTAAAACTGTTTTTGTCCTTAAGTTCTAACCATTTCCGGTCATACGTGAAACACGTGACTAACATGTGATAACGCCATTACGGCCGGATGTACGAAATACTAGGTCTAAACATTGTTTTTGTTTCCAACGGGATGTTAGCAAACATAATATGTAGACTTGTTTCGTCTTGTTAAAAAGAGAAAAATACAATTGTCAAAGAGATTGCGCCAGTGGTCTGTTATTTTTCCTATGTGCATAATGCTACATACGATCCTGTGTGAAAATAAATGCCCAATGACTTGACAAAATCGATTTCATATTTGACAGACGTTAGAACACACTTCGTTTCCCGATAATGACGTGAAGAGTCCTTGGAAAAATCAATCGAAATTACGTCTCTTATCATTGTACCAATGCTCGTTGGATTGATTTAACTTCAGCAGTAAATATTACTGGATATTTTAGGTGAATAAATATAATTTAATAACAAATACATGTTAATATACCGTTACACTTAGAATGTACAAAGTTGGAATCCTGTCACAGTTTTTAATTAATATTTTTTATTCATGTTCTGCAAACACTTATCAGAAACGCAATAAACTTGTCAAAGGAGAAGTAAACTTTTACCATGCATGACTTGAAAGGAAGTACTTTACTGATTTTAGCCCACTAAACTAGGTTAAAATGTGGAAACCATGTAGATGGTGAACAGGTCACAAGCATGACAAGTATCACATTGTGCCTATTTTAAAGATTTTAATTCCAAGTTAAAAGTTTTTTTCTTTACTGGATTTAAAGAATGTTACATTACCAATGATTTGGAATAAATTGTATATAACTGGAATATCAAAACCAAATATAAATACATTTTTTTTGCTTAAACATCAAGATACAACAATTATGGTATCCTGTATTAATGGAGAAAATATGGAAAATTCTGAATAAATTGTACTAATTGTTTTCAAAACAAGCACATATTTAGGAGTTTTATAATACTGTTACATTTAAGGAGGCTCGCGGGTATAAAAAAATCGGCCAAAAATTAAACATTTGTTTTTTCATTAAAAAAATTATTTATTACACAATTAGCTATTACTTTATAATATGGCACAGAAATCACCAAGACAAATCGATTTGATTTTGCCACAGATGACTTTTAAAATGCTCATATCATTGAAAAAGCTCCAAATTATCTCCCTTTGGTGCAAAAATGTCATTTTTGGACGTTTAAATTGAAATATCTTTTTTAACTCATCGGTGACCTATATTTTTTATTATTGATTTCAAACAAGCTGTACATAAACTAAATAATTGTAAAATTTTAGGGATTTCTGTAATTTAGTTCTTTTTTTATTTCGATATTACCAATATTTCTCCTATTAGTTCAACAGAAAAAAAGGACGTTAACAAAAATGTATGCTTCTTTCGGAGGCAAATTGTGAGCTTAAATGAACAGTGACCCCATATTTTTGATTTATATTTCCATTAGGTATAAGATAAGGTTTAATCATAGAAAAACATAGGAAAATCCTATATTAGAAAAAAAAAGTTGATTTAGACCCGCGAGCCCCCTTAAGATGGATTTTAAGAAAAAGTATACTGTTCAGATTATTTTAAGCAGATTTTGCAATAAAATAAAACTAAAAAAATGCTTTCGGTTTCTTATGGTTTCCTGTCAGGTTTAAAAAAACCTTTAATATAACATTGAAAAAAGATTTTAAATATTAACATGAAGCAAGTTACACTAGTAATGGTGTTTATTTACGCCTTTTGAATTATATTGTGCAAAATAAAGAAAATAAAGATTGGTTTCCTGTTTGGTTTCATGTCACGTAAACGGTGAATCAAAATGTATTAATTTTTTCTCGAAAAACTCAATTGTTCCATTCATACTATTCTAACACCAACACAACCCATCAAATAAAAGTTAAAATTTTAGAACTTATAAAAAAGGATACAAAAAGAAACCAAAGGCCGAATTCCAAATTATAGTCCATATTCATGATGAGAATAACATAAAGTCTTCAACAATAGTCAACTGTCCCTAACTAATTTGTGCTAGATCAAATTATAGTACATGTGAATCTCGGCTGTACTGTAAGGAAATTTTTGAAATTAGAGGTCAACAACAAGCACATTGCAAAATTATTCTCTTGCCAAAATTTCAACTTGTAATCGGGCATCGGGCGAGGACGTTTGAATATTTTTATCCTCGGGTTCGTACCAGTTTCCTGGGATTTGAAAAGCAATTCAAAAGTTCTAAATTCAATAAAAAGTTCACACTTTTACTATCAAATATGAAACAAATACTATACTCTTTAAAACGATTTTCAACACCTATCAACCTAACCCGAACTTGTTGAATTTAAACTGTTTAAAACCCTTTCTGTCCGATACTGTTTAAACCAACTGTTTGAAACTATAGTCTGGAACCTAAATGTATAGAACTGGTTTGAAACCTAAATGTATGAAACGGGCCAGACAGTTTGGAACTATTGGCTGAAACCTAAATGTTTGGAACCTGTCTGGAACCTAAATGTATGAAACTGGTCAGACGGTTTGGAACTATTGTCTGAAACCTAAATGTTTGGAACCTGTCTAGAAGGACTAAACCTTAATGTATCAAACGGGCTAGAACCTGAATGTATCATACGGGCTGGAACCTGAATAAAAACAAATGTATGGAAACTATTCAAACTGTTGTAAACTTTCGACGTATAAAACTTAATTAAAATATATATGTCTATAACTGTCTGAACAACAGGGCAGCACTAAGGTATGGTATGTCAGCAAACACTCACTGCAATAGTGAGAGATGTGAGACGCCAAACCTTAGCACCAGCCCTGTTTGGACAATCTGTACCGAACCAACAGTCTCAGCCTTTCTATATTCTTTCCGCAGGTTCCAAGCACTTCACTTTACTTAAACCTTACCGACTGCCTGCTATGAACTACTTCATTTCCATCCTTTCCGATGTTCACTGTCTGCTGTCTTCGGTACAAATGACAATTTACACTGAATAGCTACCCACTATTTATACTTCTAACGCGGACCTCAAAGAGAGCACCCTAGCAACAACTGTACAGGTAAAGCGTCTGATAGCAACCAAGGATAAAGGGATGATTTTAGATAGTTTTCAACGATAAAAAGATGATATGGGAAACTAATAGAGATATCAGAAAATATATAACTGTAGAACTCTTTTTATATTCTTAAGCAGTAAATTCGTAACACTAGTAAAACTTCAACATCTTTAAAAAAAATATATACTATATCACTTTTATTTACTGCGCTAGGCTTGACAGTGACTTCTATGGGTGTCCATCTGATCCATTTGTCTCTGATAAACATTTTCTCCTAAGCAATCATGCAGCATCTTCTTGTTTCTATAGTTTATGTGAACCACAAGTTGAATTGTGAGTGAAAGAAAAAACTAATTTGCTATAGTCTTTAACCCATAAAAACATAACCGAGTATGCTTTAAAAGATGCAACTTTAAATCCTGCATCCAAGAAAATTGGTACTTGGAAAAATACATAAAACTTAAGTACAGATTTCAATCACAGTCATAGTTAGTAAAAGAAATAATATATTTAAATACTCACAAGGTTTAAGAACTTTTCTCTCCTTTATTTTAGTAAATTCAGGCTGAACTTCAGTTACTTTAGTACAGTTTGGTGAACTAGCTTCCTTGGACACAGGTGTGACCTCTGACCCTGTACTGTCGTCTGCTTTGGGTGATGATGTGCTTTTCAACACTTCTTGAACATCATTGTATACTGAACCTAAAATAAAATGAGACCTTTCAAATTCCACTGAAGATATTGATTCCAGGAAAAGATTTCCCAATCACTTCAGATATCAGTTTGCAATTAAGGTTGAACATAGTCATGATAGTACAACAGTTCAAAAACAGAAACTGAACTCCTTATAAAGTACATTAATTTAATTTGCACAATAAATGTAAAACATCTTTATTTTAAAAATACAAATTTCTTTTTTTTCTGAAAGTGTCAGTTCATCAATTCTTACGATTTAACAAGCATGTTATATATTGATAAGTTAATGAACAGAGAGCACTTCACGTAAACAGATCGACAGCCTGATCTATAATTGTCATTTCTGATTAGAGGTTTTATCCTTTCAAAGTTTTGACGATTATTAAAACTTCATTAAAATTAACATTTCAATACAATAAGTTTAGGTCCTGATACATCATGATACTATTGGCATTTATCAATAGTTTTAACGAATAGAATTGTGCAATGTATTTTGTACATTGTACATGGTGATCACACTATTAAGTATATTATGCATTGATAACACTTAATGTTTCTAATAGATTGAAATTTTTTGTCTTCTTTTCATTTAAAAAACACAGAAAAGAGCCATAAGTAATGCAGAATAGCTTTTTCCTCATAAAGAGCTCAGAGGATACAGAGGGACGATAAATGCATGTCACATGGGGACATATTGTTAAAAAACACTCTTTATCCTGGGTTAGGAACCCACCCCCTTTTCGAAAAAATGCTGTGATTACTGGAAACAACATGCCTATATAAGAGTCTCTCTTTTATTTAACTTTATTGAAGCTAGACTAAAACTAAGAATTTTTTTTTTAAATAACAAAGAATGAAAAAAAGAAAAATTCTCATCCATTGAACTCGCAACAAAACATATGCAACTCATTGTCTTTAAAAGACATGTTAAAGCATAATTATCTAGATCAATAGATCTCTAGTTGATAATTGAATAAAATCTCTATCTTTAGTAGATTACGGAAACAGATATCTAAAATGTCAATGGCAATTCATTGTGCATTTAATGCATACCATAATCATGGCGCAATGTATCTTATATCTTTATTACAACAAAATGTAGAAACTACATAATCGTTTAATATTCCAATAATCTGCATGTACTTATCTTGTAATATCTGACCTACTTTTATAAACTGTTAGAACAATTTAAACGAATGACACAGAACACAATTTAATAACGTCTGCCGATGTTTAAAAGATAATAGAACTTCCTGTTAGTAGGAAGTCTAAAGTGCTAATTCGGAAGCATAATACGGTGACAAGAACTTTAACAGCTATATTGCAAAGATGAGGAAATATTAACCTTATTTTCAAACCATTCTCATTAGTATTTAACCTAGTTGTAAAATTAATTGAATAGCTGATTCAGCAAAAAAAAATTAAAAGTCATGGCCAAGCATTAGCAGCAAATACGACTTCTTAAGCATTTTGACTGTTCAAGTTCAATTCCAATTATTGCTCTTTCTTAATTAGTTAAAAAAAAATGATGAAAACAATCAGAACAACTCTTTTAAAAAGTCATTCAAAAACAAGAATGTGTCAATGTAGGACATGGATGCCCCATCTGCAATATCATTTTCTATGTTCAGTTGACCATGAAATAGGGGTCAAAACTCTAATTTTGGCATTGCAAATGTTCAAGGCTGAAGATGAGGTTTGGTTTTTTTTCAAGACAACCATGACAAAAAAACATAAAAGAGAGGTGTAAGAAACCAAAGGAAAATTCAAACCTATAAGTCTAAAATATTTTGACAATGCCATGGCAAAAGAAGAAAAAATACAAAACAACAACAAACAACAGTATACAAAACACAACATATACAACTAAGGATCACTGAGCAACACAAACCCCACCATAAAGACTAACTACAATAATAATTAAAGCTTTTTTTTCAAATATCTTTTCAAACTTTTTTATTTTCTACTTTCATTTTAATGAAATTCTATCCTAGTTAGACATAAATGCAGTGTTTGTAAGTTATTTTTTCTAAGTGTAACTTAAGAGCCAATCCGCCAAAAAAGGCTTATTTTTGATGTTTTTGAGCAATTTCAGCTGTTACAAGATGGCGCCCCAAAAAAATCAAGATCGGTTTAAAATTTCCAGAAATTTTTTTGTGTGTTTAAATTACATTAATAAGGTGCACCAATGTGCCAAATATGAACTTATTTGGCAAAAATGGCATTCGGACGGTTTTGCATGGTTTTCTGGCAGATTGGCTCCTAACTATCATGAAGACTGAAGTACAAACTGCCACTGTATACACTGTGATTATTGATGCTGTAGTTGTAACATTTGAACATGCTGTAATTAACCGATTTATTTGTCGCAAATATAAACATTACACATGCAATCAACAAGTACGTGTGATGGGATAAATACCTCATGACAGAAATAAATTCCGTGTAAAAAATGGAATTTAGAGAGTTGTAAAGTAAAAAAACAAACATTTCAAAATGGCAAATTGCAGAAAATCCAATCAAAAAGTCATCAATTAAACTCTTAAGTGATCATTAGCTTAGAAAATAGCAAATGAAATTATACTGCTTTCATTTAACATGTTTTAATCAATAGAAATGAACCACTTGCAGCAGAAACGTATGCACTAGAAAAATATCAATTGATCATTTTTACAGTGAAATTAATATTTTACAAATCGTCATATTCATTCAAACCTGTATGAAATTTTATAAAATACTGTCATAATGGTCAACATTCTATTGATTATTCAAATGAATTTTCTCTCGATGTCCAAGGGCAATAACTTTGCACAAAAGAATCAGGCCTAAAAATTTTGAACTAGATCTGTAACTTGTCATGATAAATTATTTACCAAATGTTAAATCAATATCTTCAATCAAGAAGAAAAAATGTGGAAATTGATTTGCTGGACTGATGGGTGGACAGACAAGACGGACAGACGGACAGAGTGCACACCTAAAGTCTCCTTCAATACACTCTGCATCATCTAACGATTGACCGGTTTCTTTGTAGCAGTTATTGGTGCAAAACTGACTCTCCTGTATCTTGTCAATCAACTACTGAGGTGCCATTATTATTTGTGGGATTCCAGTTATTGTGGATTTTGTTGTTACAGTTGATTCATGAAATTAAATGTTCAACAAATTACAAATTTCCTATATAGTCTTATATGCATCTCTACTACTTTGGTATGACCACGAAATCAAATTTCCATAAAAATGCAAATAGTCCCCAATCCAGGAAAAATGTGAACCAATGAAAATAAATGAATCCACAGTATATACCATCCATAGAAATTCCTGGAACAAGGTTAATGTAAATAGATATAGGAAAATGTGGTATGATCCAAGTAACAATGTATAAAAGCAAACCATTATAGGTCAAGGTATGAACCAGACACATTTTGTATGAGCCTATCTAAAGACATGGTCTGTATCGGTACTTGTGGTTGTTGTGTGTTGCTGAGTTTCATACTTGCACCTGACCCCAAGTCATAAATCTGTAGCCCTTTTCACAAAAAATCTTTAAGTGTAAAATTAATCTTAAGCCCTTTGTAGCTTGCTGTTTGGTTTTAGCCAAAGCTCTGTGTTGGAGATCGTACTTTGAAATATAATGGTTTACTTTTAAAAATTGTGACTTGGATGGAGAGTTGTCTCATTGGCACTCCTACCACATCTTCTATATCTATTGTTTATATTTTATTTATTTCTCTTTTTTTGCATAAATCAAGCTGTTCATTTCCTCACTTTTTTATGATATTTTCCATTTTGTTCTGTCTGAGTCTGTTAAAGCTTGCTGTACAGTTTGGGAAGGCTCATTGTTGAAGGCAATGCTGTTGACACTCAGTTGCTAACATTTACATCAATTAATTCTGGTAGTTATTTGTCTCTTTTGCAATCATACTACATCTAATGATTTTCATATTGATAGTTGGACATCATTATACAATTCAATGGCATTTTTAAACTAAATGTACCATTAATTCAAGACTGATTTACCAGAAAAATCACATTATACAATTCAATGGTATATTTAAACTAGTTGTACCATAAATTCATGACTGATTTACCAGAAAAATCTCTTTTCATTATTTTGTCTGCAGCATTTTGTTTGTCATAATGGTTTTGTCCCACTTAAGAAATCTATGTTGGCACCAGAAAGTCCACATTAAATCGACTTTTATTTGAATATGATATATTGGTAATACAAGCAATTACATAACTCTGTTATTACATTACCATAGCATACTTTCCATATCTAATCAAACTGCTCTACACTGTATTAAGTGTGATACAACATTTCTATACTTAAAAGATCTTAAGACATTTCAATTATCACCTTAAAGACACAAAAATTGCTGAGCTTTATACAAATGTAAATATAGAAAAGTAAGATGCCAAATTTTACAGGAACTTTTGTGATTTTTTAAGAAATGGAGGACAAAACGCTATATTTTGGGGCAAAAAAGGGGTCTTAAACAGGCCTACTCCTTTGAATAAGAGAATTAGACTGAGAAAATACATCTATTCGTGACCCTTCCAGAGCACATGAGTTCATCCCTGGTTGTTATGAGCTCAATATCTCTCAATCTGTAGCTTCATTATGATGTCTTTTGTATCTGTTATAACTCATTCATTTGTCAGAAATAATTTAACACAATACTTTCATTGACAAGGTTGAATAAATTGATATAAATACAACCATCATTTTTTCATTCTAGACAAATAAAATATCAGATTATTTTTATAGTTAGAAAAAACAACCTTGAAATGTCTTTCAGATTAGATTGAAATTCAAGAACCTTGTAAGATTTCTCACAAAGGATTACAAAATTGCTTTTTCTTGATGATATGATCTTTGTGGCCAATAAAACTCACTTTTTTATAATTTAGATAAATGGTTAATACTATAATAGAAAAAGGTCAATCTAGCCTCAAGGTCAGTACTAACTTTTGTAATGCTAAAAAGTGGTATGTACCTCAACATGGCTGTTCCTACCGCCTCAAATATGTCTTTATTCGAACTTCTAGCATATAAAAAGTGTGATTTTGTTCTTTTTGTAAATTGCCTAACAATCAAAACTTTCACCTCAACTATATACTCGCCAGAAAATTTGTTGAAAAAGTTGTCTGTATTAAGGTGGTACCTAACACTACATGGAGATAACTCTGTAAAATTAGCAGAACGTTTTAATGACGTTGTATTGTTAAGGAAATGTTAAGCTTCTCAATGATCAAAACAAGTGTTTGTCAAACTGCTATATAACCAGTGTAATTTTTCTGACTAAAGGGTTGGTAAAAAATTTTTGATTTTTTTTTATATTTTTGTCAGAGGGTCAAAGTAAATACTTTGTAAAAATTTTATGAAAATTAAACGAGCCAAATTTATTTTAGGGAAAGTGTTGGGTACCACCTTAAGCAAAAAATTGGTCGAACTTTAAAAAATAGTCCTATATCAATGAACTCATAACAGATATAAGGATTAATATTTTTTTTATGGCAGACAAGTTTTTCATCTTCAAATTATTTGCTTCATAGAGCAGGATACAGCCAGAGAGGTCTTTCCCTGAACTGTTGGGACAAAAATGGACACAATATTCACGCTGGATATAGGACTGAATTTGGATTGTAATGAAATATTTGACACATCATAGGTACTGTAGTCAAAGAACTTTGAATTGTTTATATGATTTGAATTTATACTCAATGTTTTGCTTTTGTGCAAAACACTATTCTGATGTGAATTGCCCTGCCCCCCTTTATTTGTGCAATACACTATATGCTGTTTCATATTGACCCCAACCTAAAAAAAAAAAATACCCCCCCCCCTTTTCCTTGCAAAAAAAAAGTATATGAATCAATTTTCTTTTAATCTGATATGAAAAAAAAACCATTATGTTTGGATAACCTCCCTTACACTGCTTTTTACAATTGTCAATTGTCCTTTAACCAAGAAACTCTTGTTTTTTCCCCTTTTTGCCCCTATTTCTAAATGGTTTGAGCCATAACCCCCCATTGCCAATCCTAAACATCCCTTTGTGGTATGGAAACTTGTGGTATAATTTCAAAGAGATCCATACACTTAAACAAAACTTATTGTCTGGAAACTAGAAAAATGTCTTTTGGGTCTCTTTTTGGTCCCTTGTTCCGAACCTGTTGGGATCATAACCCCCAAAATTAATCCCAACCTTCCTTTTGTGGTTATAAACCTTATGTTTAAATTTCATATTTTCTTTTTTACTAATACTTAAGTCCAGAAACCAACTTTCTTGGGACGAGGCTGATGAAGACAATGACATGATACCAATATACAACCACAATTTTTTTTTTGCTGCTGTATTAAAACTAATCAGTGAGGCTTGAATCAAACAGTTGAAAAGACCAAATAAAGTACGAAATTGAAGAGCATTAAGGATTCAAATTTTTAAAAGGTTATGCCAACAACAGCTATGGTGATCTACATGTCTGGAAATATACCTTTATACGTGTGATCAGAAAGGAAATCACATGTTGTTAAGTAGAATTAGAGCTTGCTGTATTGTGTTGAACATATAGCAGTTTGGCAAACACTAATTTTGTTCATTGAGATGCTTAATATTTTCTTAAAAATAGAACAATATTAACACATTCAGCTGATTTTTAGAGTTATCTTCCTGTAGTGTTATCAACAACCTTAAATGGAGTAAGAACAGATGACCCTTGACCATTGATCCTCAGCACCTGACCTCACCCGCAGTTTATGTTGTCCAATATTTAAATGGATGTGTAGAGTTTTTCTGAACTATGATTCCCCCCTCCCTGTTATCCATATTTATTTTTCTTTGATTCCAGTATTCTTTATTTGCCCCCTTAGTACCTTATTCCTTCTTTTATTTCAAATTTTAAAAGAAAAACGAAAAATGAAATAGTTCTTTAATTATACATGAAAAAAAATTTAGTTTCAATCCAAAATCCCTTGAACATTTTAGTATCATCCAAATTACAAAATTAATCAACTATCTATATATACCTCTTTTGAGTGAAGTTTAATATGCTAAAATTTCAAAAAAAATCATCCTAAAAGTAAATTAGGTTTGTCAAAAACATCTTCCTTTTTATCACAGACAGATTCTGTCCAAATCTCAATCAATATATCCACACTTCAAATTAACTGTAATAACACGGTAATCAAAGTTATGCAATTCTAATAATTTCATAAAAAAGTTGACATCTGTCAAATACATCATTATCATCTAAAAATGGATCTAGCACTTTATTATTGTAATAGGCCACATAATTGAAGAAGATGTCAATCAAGGTCCACAGGGATTAATGATATGGTTTAAACTTAGTTTATTGTTGTTGTTGTTGTTATTGGTTTTGGAAGGCGGCTTACTTATGTAGTAATTGCGCCTTAAATTCATATAACATAATTTAAGATATTATGTATATATAATTATACTTTCAGTCTTTAATTTATTTTTAGTATTACGTTTTGGCGAGTAATCTTATGAAACTTTGACGAACATGGTTGCTGAATTACTAGAATATATATATATGTTGAGAGACAAAAAAAAAAAAAAAAAAAAAAAAAAAAAAACACATATCAGAAGGTACATGTACTATGAAAATGGAAGAAAAAAAATCAAGAGCAAATGATAGTCCCTAATGAAATGTACATTATAAATTGATAGGTGTCATAAAATTGTTCAGAAAATTTATATGGTTGTTCACCTTAAACTTGTTTATACAAAGATCCATAATAACATCACTTATGACGCAATCAGTGAAAATATGTTTACACTAAAACTGAAATTGGCCATTTTAACTTACATGTATTTAAACAAAGTTTTCACCTTATTATTACAATTTCAGATTTTAGGACTAAAACTATGAGTTAGTGAACCAACTCTGTTTCAGTATAAATAGATATGGCAGGAACCAATCAAAACAAAATATCAAAACAAAAATATTAACACACAAAACATGCATGCATTTCTGCATGTCATACCTTTGGATACCTATGGATCTTCAGAACACTGGCACTGTTGCACCAATATATTCTGCTCTACTTCATCGTTATATTTAATTGTTCGTTTCTCACTTCCGGATAGAATTTGGTATTCTGCTTCAAAAGCATACATTAATGGTTGGTTGGCCCAAAATTTATCTAATCTGTTTTTGAAAGTGTTTAAGGTTTTTGTTGAAATAACTTCTTCAGGGAGGCTGTTCCATATGTCTACTACTCTGTTGGTGAAAAAGTACTTTCTGAGATCCAGACGACTTCGTTGTTTTATAAGTTTCTTCGAGTGGCCTCTTATTGTGTTTGTTGTATATTTTCCCGCATTTTAACACGTCATGTATTTGAACAGGCATTTTGGCATGTGGTGCATTTTTTTTACACATTTTGACATGCCATGTGTTTTTACACACATTTTGACATGTCATGTGTTTTTACACACATTTTGACATGTCATGTGTTTTTACACACATTTGGGCATGTCATGTGTTTTACAAGTATTTTGGCATGTCATGTGTTTTACAAGTATTTTGGCTTGTCACGTGTTTTTACATGCATTTTGGCATATTATGCTTTAGTACATGTATTTTGGCATATCATGTGTTTTTACAAGCATTTTGGCATGTTGTGTGTTTTTACACACATTTTGGAATGTCATGCAATTTTACACAATTTTGGCATGTCCAATGATTTTTCATTGTCAGAGGTTGAAAACTAAAAGCAGCAGTTTATTGTATACCCTTATATATGAAAAAACACATTCCTCCCTTGTAACAAGCTTAAAAGTACAACATGACAGGTACAAGTATTCAACTTACTTTGAGAATTATCTCCCTTTTCATCTACTTCCTGTTTTTGTAGCAGCTGTTTCTTGCTATTAATCAGAGCTTCCATTGACTCCTGCTCATCTACATTCAGATCCAACCCATTTTCTTTGACCATGACAACATTTTCGGCATCTTCCTGCTCAGTGGCTCCATCTGTTGCTTTTTTGTTTTTTCCTCCTCCTCTTGTCTTTACTCTTTTCTTCCTCACCACTGAAAATTAACCATAACATGCGACTTATTTGAAAAGCATTGGTGATGGTAGATTTAAGGCACATATGAGGGACAGAAGGACCTTGTTTAGAATTACCAAATCGTGTCTTTTTTTGCAGGAATTCAGGATTGACCTTTTTTTTTCTTGGTTAACACCTATTGTAATCAGGAGTTATCCTGGATTAACAGATATTTTATTGTTGATAAACTTTTTACCTACTGATTCATATATTTTCATGAGTATCTATGTATAACTTTTATATTCATGAATATTTGATTTCCTACATGTAAGCTGACCTACAGTTGTTAAATTCTGCAACATCAGAGCTAAAGGGAAAATATGACATACATTCAAGACCTGATTTGATTTCCTACATGTAAGCTGACCTACAGTTGTTAAATTCTGCAACATCAGAGCTAAAGGGAAAATAGGAAATACATTCAAGACCTGATTTGATTTCCTACAAGTAAGCTGACCTACAGTTGTTAAATTCTGCAACATCAGAGCTAAAGGGAAAATAGGAAATACATTCAAGACCTGATTTGATTTCCTACATGTAAGCTGACCTACAGTTTTTTATTTCTGCAACATCAGAGCTAAAGGGAAAATATGACATACATTCAAGACCTGATTTGATTTCCTACATGTAAGCTGACCTACAGTTGTTAATATCTGCAACATCAGAGCTAAAGGGAAAATATGACATACATTCAAGACCTGATTTGATTTCCTACATGTAAGCTGACCTACAGTTGTTAATATCTGCAACATCAGAGCTAAAGGGAAAATATGACATACATTCAAGACCTGATTTGATTTCCTACAAATAAGCTGACCTACAGTTGTTAATTTCTGCAACATCAGAGCTAAAGGGAAAATATGACATACATTCAAGACCTGATTTGATTTCCTACATGTAAGCTGACCGTAACAGTTGTTAATTTCTGCAACATCAGAGCTAAAGGGAAAATATGACATACATTCAAGACCTGATTTGATTTCCTACAAGTAAGCTGACCTACAGTTGTTAATTTCTGCAACATCAGAGCTAAAGGGAAAATAGGAAATACATTCAAGACCTGATTTTATTTCCTACAAGTAAGCTGACCTACAGTTGTTAAATTCTGCAACATCAGAGCTAAAGGGAAAATAGGAAATACATTCAAGACCTGATTTGATTTCCTACAAGTAAGCTGACCTACAGTTGTTAATTTCTGCAACATCAGAGCTAAAGGGAAAATAGGAAATACATTCAAGACCTGATTTTATTTCCTACATGTAAGCTGACCTACAGTTGTTAAATTCTGCAACATCAGAGCTAAAGGGAAAATAGGAAATACATTTAAGACCTGTTGGTGACCTTCTGCTGTTGTCTTCTCTATGATCGTGCTGTTGTCTCTATGGCACATTCCTTATTTCTATCCTCAGTTTTATTCAAGTAGTCCAGAAAAGAGTAACACAATTCCTGTTATCCTACATTTACAGTGACCTACAGTTGTTAATTTGTGTCACATGATACTGTGGATAGTTGTCTCATTAGCAATCATACCACATCTTCTTATTTATATATACAGAAAACTTAAGCCTGAGCAACCTGAAAGGTACCAAAAATGATGGTGGACCCTGGTGCACTGGAAGGGTAGGTAGGGCTTAACTTAAAATATTATTTGTTTGCAGTTTACAAACAGACCTTCAAAAATCAGCCCAGCTATGAAAATTGTATTGCTTTTAATTTGAAGAAATTATTTTCAATACTTCTATTGAAACGATCCAGAATTTTGGGTCGTTTCCAGAATTCATAATATTTTTATGTCATAAATTGTAAAATGACACTATGTAAAGTTTCAGTTTTAATAAAAGGTTTTTACCTGAAAATGCCTGTTCATTTCATGTTGGTTATCAGTGTATTTGTTGTTTTGAAATGTTTTTTCTTCACAAGACACTTGGTTTGCATACTACCGGGTACTAGTTTAAACTTAATTTTGGCTGATAGAATAAAATATTTTTCCTACCTACTGACCATGCAGTCTTAAGGTACAATAGAAAAAATTCGTAAGGGTTCCGCGGAACCCAGTGTCTCTCCTACTTTTGCTGTTAATCACAGGCTCAACAAAAATGAGGAAAAAAATCAATAAAATTATTCCTGTTGATACTATCTTTTGATCGTAAAAAGCTTCTGTCCAGGTTTGGTAAAAATCCAAGATAGTTTATGAATCTAATAAATGTTTTAAAACTTTAACTGCAGACTGTATGTAATGTTAACTGGAAGAAAAACTAAGTCCATTTATAAGTATAATACAGATACACAGGTACAAAATTTTAACAAAATTTCCTTCTCGATACTAGCTTTTGATCATAAAAAAGCTTCTGTCCAAGTTTGGTACAAATCCAAAATGGTATAGGAAAGAAGAAAGTTATTTAAAAAATTCAAACTTTAACTACAAAGTGCATGTGTTGTTTCCTGGTAGAAAATCTTAAGTCCATTTAAAAGTAAAATACTGAAAAAATTGAAATTTATTTTTAAAAAATTTACTTCTGGATACTATCTTATGATCATAAACAAGCTTCTGTCCAAGTTTGGTAGAAATCAAGTATAGTTTAAGAAAGTTATTAAAATTTCAAAAACTTTAACCACAGAGTGAATGTAATGTTTCCCGGCAGAAAAACTAAGTCCATTTATAAGTAAAATACGGAAAAAATGGAAATTTATTTTAAAAAAATTTACTTCTGGATACTATCTTATGATCATAAACAAGCTTCTGTCCAAGTTTGGTACAAACCCAGGATAGTTTACGAAAGTTATTCAAATTTTAAAAACTTTAACCACAGAGTGAATGTAATGTTTCCCGGCAGAAAAACTAAGTCCATTTATAAGTAAAATACTGAAAAAATGGAATTTTATTTTTACAAAATTCACTTCTGGATACTATCTTATGATCATAAACAAGCTTCTGTCCAAGTTTGGTAGAAATCCAGTATAGTTTAAGAAAGTTATTAAAATTTTAAAAACTTTAACCACAGAGTGAATATTTGTGGACGCCGCCGACGACGACGCCGACGGAAAGTAGGATCGCTATGTCTCGCTTTTTCGACTAAAGTCGAAGGCTCGACAAAAATGCATACAAACATATTTTTAAGGTTGGCCTAGTTTATGTTCTTCTAATATCTTACCATTAGTTTCAGATGGTAGGTGATCTGTTAACCTCCATTTATGGAAAGAAAAATCCTCTCCCCCTGTAAACACCACATCTTTTTCCTGACCACTCCACTGTATTGTGAGTAACCTCCCCTTGTGTCCACGGTAACATGCTAACATCTGCTCTGTTTCTATGCTCCACACCTGAAACAAATAATGACATTTTTTTATGATAAAAATGTTAAAGCCCCACTTTCCAAAAATTTTAGAAAGCATGGAGTTCTGTGAATAAAGAACTGTATTATGCCAGCTGCCAGCAAGGACTCAGGTTAGGGTTGTTCCAAAAGTAAATGATGGGGGAGGAAGGCACTTTTATTTGACCCCACCATGCAAACATCGTAAATTTGATATCTAATTTAAATGTTCAAGCAATTTCTCTAAAATAACCACCACCCATCAAATTTTAATAAAAGTACCTTCCTCCCCCCTCCTTAGAACAATAAAATCTGGAAAAAAACCTTATTCAGAATACATCAAAATATCTAAATGCTAAAAAGTATGAATTTTATTACCAGTCAGTCATACAATGTTGTAAGAAATTTGTATTTTGGTGAATACAAACGTTTTCAACATGTTCTATTGTCGAGGAAATATCAAGATTCTCGATGATCAAAATTATATTTTATCAAACTGCTGATAGACAGCACCTCCACCGATGAATATCCTTGACCACTGAGTACTAACCATTGCCTGTCCATCATAGGACGAAGATGCTATAAATCCATCACAGTGTGTACTCCACGACAGACCTGTAATTCTGTGACAGTGACCTCTCAAGGACTTCCAGGGTTCAGTTATAATCAGGAGTTCTTTTCCATCTTTATCAGCTTCTGAAAATAGTGAATATAAATTCATGTAACTTAAACTCTTCAATATAAAAAAGAAGATATGGTATGATAGCCAATGAGACAACTATCCACAAAAGGCCAAAATGACACAAACATTAACAATTATAGTTCACTGTACGGCCTTCAACAATGAGCAAAGCCCATACCGCATAAAGTCAGCTATAAAAGGCCCCAATAAGACAATGTAAAACAATTCAATCGAAAGTTTGTTTATTCATACTTTACCAAATTTGTTTATTCATGACTTTATAGTACTGCAATTATTTTAACATTATAAATCTCTTTTCTGTTCTTTAATTGCCAATGATGCAGAATGGGGAAAAACATTCATGAAAGATTATCCAGAATATTTTTTTTTAATTTTGTATAGAAAAGAAAACACCAACAATGACTTCTAATTGCCTGTAATTCTACAGTGTACATCATTTAATTTATGGTGCAGAGCTCATTGCCAATGAGAAAAATGTCATTTAAAAATCCAAATAAAGTGGATGTAAACAATTATAGTTAATCTTACAGCCTTTGAGATGAAATGCATGCCCTTACAGTCTTCTATAAAAGTCCCAAACATGAAAAAATGAAACAAATCAATTGATTTTTTTTCTTCAGTTTCATCAAATAAATTGTTCTAAATTTGTCTTTTCATAGCCTTTTATAACTACTATTAGGTGTGGGCTTTGCTCATTGTTGAAGGCAGTACAGTTACCTATAGTTTTTAATTTCTGTGTCATTGGCAATCATACCCCATCTTCTTTTTATATATAAACACGTTAGATCACTTCAAGACCAAACATAAATGTTGATTTCTTTTCCTTTCACAAATTCTGTGGTGTCCAAGTTGAAAAATAAATTTATCATTCATTTTCAATGTTCCATATTGACAAAATAATTTCAGTTACAATTTCATCATGCCACAAGGGAGATAACTCAATTTCAATTTTTACTTTAAAATGAACAGTAGCTACTTCCTTTTAATAGCTTAGAGCTTTCCAGAATTGTTTTTTATGCCCCACCTACGATAGTAGAGGGGCATTATGTTTTCTTGTCTGTGTGACCGTTCGTTTGTTCATTCGTCTGTTTATTCGTCCCTCTGTCCCCCTTCAGGTTAAAGTTATTGGTCAAGGTAGTTTTTGATGAAGTTGAAGTTCAATCAACTTGAAACTTAGTATACATGTGCCCTGTGATATGATCTTTCTAATTTTAATGCCAAATTATAGTTTTGACCCCAATTTTACGGTTCACTAAACATAGAAAATGATAGTGCAAATTTTAGGTTAAAGTTTTTGGTCAAGGTAGTTTTTGATAAAGTCAAAGTCCAATCAACTTGAAACTTAGTATACATGTTCCCTTTGATAAGATCATTCTAATTTTTATGCCAAATTAGAGAATTTTTCGATTTTCACGGTCCACTAAACATGGAAAATGATAGTGGGAGTGAGGCATCCGTGTACTGTGGACACATTCTTGTTTGTGACAGCCGGGAGGGCACTTTATATTTCATTATACAGGGATATCAGCTTTTTAAACACATCAATGCATCCAGTTTCAGGGGCAGCAATCCAACAACCAGTATACTGATTTGTCTGAAAATTTCAGGGCAGATAGAGCTAAAACTGATCAACATTTTAACCCCATGTCAGATTTGCTCTAAATGCTACAGTTTTAGAGATATAAGCCAAAAACTGCATTATACCCCTGTTCTGTTTTTAGCAATGTTGGTCATGTTGGTTGGCAGGAGCAGTCATAGGACACATTTTCTAATCTAGATACCCTAATGATGATTATGGTCAACTTTTGTTAAATTTGGCCACATAGTTTAGAGGAGAATATTTTTGTAAACAATTTAACGATGACGATGATGGTGACGGACAACGGACACCAAGTATGAAAAGTTCACTTAAGGGCCAGGTGAGCTAAAAATGAAACATTTCAGTTGAGAAAACTGATGGCCAAATTTATAACAAAACAATTTACTAAAAACAAATATGACCAACAGAAACCAAGGACCAACACTGAATTACAGGCTCCTGAATTGGGACAGGCACATAAAGAATGTGGCAGGGTTAAACATGTTTGTGAGTGCTCAACCCTCCCCCTAACTTGGGACAGTGATGAAACAGCAAACCATAATCAAAGTGTTATAGCGCTGGAAAAAGCAGTTGCTATAAAGCTTCCAGAAATCTATTTAACATTTTTACTCTGTTAGATTTGCTCTACATGCTTTACTTTTTGAGATATAAGCCAAAAACTGCATTTGACCCCAATGTTCTTTTTAAGCCATGGAAGCCATGTTTGTAGATGGATCAAAACTTTGGATACAATGTATAAACAAAATACCCCACGGAACATTCAGTTAATGTTTGAAGGTATTGAGCCAAATAGTTGCAGAGGAGTAGATTCTTGAAATAGTTAATGACAACAACGACGACGGAGGACTATGGACGCCAAGTGATGATATAAGCTCACATGGGGACCGTCGGGCCTGGTGAGCTAAAAATGAGAAACGAGAAACACTTATGAACCATATCAACAAATGACAACCACTGAACATCAGGTTCCTGACTTAGGAAAGGGGCAACAAAATATAGCGGGTTCAAACGCTCAATCAGCTTATACATGTATAAAGTCAAAGATAAACTACAAATACCAGGGCAAATAACAACATACCTATTATTGGTTTCAAATCAATGATATTGATACTGGATTCATTGGAACCAGTTGCTATCAGGTTCTTGTATGGTGAACCAGCGCTGGAGGTTGTTGTGTACTGTGGATGCCAGACAATAGCATTGATCAACTTCTTATGAACATGGACAGTTCCTCTCAGTTTCAGGTCGGGTAGATCCAGAATTTCTATGGACCTGAAATTAGATAAACAAAATGTAAATGCATTTTAATTTGAAACTTATTTTTATCACAAAAATGATACTTTATAATTAATGGAACTCGTTAACAGTTATCTTAAATCTTCCAAGATTTTTCAAAATTATACAAAAAACAGCTCAAGGCAGAATTTTACCCCTGAAAAATAAATGATACAATGATCATGATGATATTTACATTATAAAAATTTCTCGAAACATTTTCCAAGCTTTTTTAGTTAAAATTTCAGGCCCAACCAAAGAATTAGTAACCTGGCCAACTAGGACTTTCATAAACTTTTTTCTTTGCTGTCCAGTCTATCATACTTTTCCTAAACATTAGGCTTGTGTTGACCTTTAGCCATTTTAGAATGGTTCCTTCATGCTCTACAAACTCAGAGATGGGTTAGATTACTTTCAATGTAATTGATTAAATTACAATTACTTTTGTCATTTGTACGATTAAATTAAATTAATGATAACATCATTTCTGCAAGTGTCTGATTAAATTAATAATTACTTTGGCAAAGTAATCATGATTACATCTGATTACAATTCAATTCAATTCAATATTCTACTGGAAAGAGCACAATAGAGGCGTGATCCAAATACAGTAGACACTTATAATATGAAAACAACATATAAATGAAATAAAGATGCATGTAACAAGTCATAAGCCAATTCTGTGTATACCAATACATTATAAACTGATATTGATACATGTACCATAAACTTAAACATCAGTATTATTCTAGATTTTCATAAATTTACTTAAAGCACACAATATAATTGATATGTATATAATATATATGTATATGCAAGAGCTACTGTAAAATATTATTATTATCTGATGAAACGGTATGGTGGTCTCTCAAATCAAGAGCTTCTTCAATATACATGCAAATAGATTTAAATTCTTTTTCAGACATAAGATTTAACATTTTGGTAAAATTTTCATCCAAATTGTTTGAATTAATATCATTAATTTTATATTTAGATCTAATTTTGATAAAATTGCGGACAATTTCAATCAAGAAATGTATCTCAATTTCAATTTTTCCTGTGCAAAATTTACAAAATCTCTCATTAGAGGGTATTTTTGGTCTTGCATACCTACCAGTTTCTATTGCTAATGAGTGTGCACTTATTCTTAATTTAGTGAGTTTTTTTCTAAGGTTTTTAAGAATATTTAAGTTTAAATATTCTTGTTGTTTGAATTTAGTGTAAATTTTACTAAAAAAAAAAGTTTACCACAGTTTCCATCTTTTATCTTAGATAGTTCAAATACAATTTTATTTTTGTAGAAATCTTCTAGTTTCTGTTTGAAATTACTATTACAATGTTTGCTTAAGGGTATTCCAATATGTTTCATTAATTCAGATAGTTTATATTAGACCATGAATTTTCTCTATTTGCAAGAGTTTTGTCCACTTCAAAAGCAGCCTTGAGAGTTTCATGAGGACCACCAGACAAGGATCACCAGACCGTTCACCAATAGCAATGAGACGCACATAGTATTTATACATAAGTTGATAACATTTAATGCTAATGGGTAAAGTGCCCAATTCACACCGCACTGCTAGATTGGAAGACTTTCCATGAACCCCAAGTATGTTTTTAAATATCATGAATATGGAGTTTTGTGTTTTTTCAATTTACTTTTGTCTAATGCTTCAAAATTTGGTTTGAATTCTGGTATCCATACTTCTGTTCCATAAGTTAAAATAGGAATTATCATTAAATTAAAAAGCTTGAGACAAGTCTTAACAGACAAATTTTCACTATATGGTAGTTTTGACTTCAATGCAAAATATGCTTTTTTTTAGCTTTATCTGAGAGGCTTGACACTGGCTGTATAAATTTTCCAGAGCTATGAAAATCAACTCCTAAAAGTATTTACAATGAATTTAAAAAAAAAATCATTTTGAATGATGTTTAATATATATCTTCAGCATTTTTAGAAAGGATTTTGTTGATAGATAATAAAATGATAACTTCAAACTTCATCTATTTAATAAACTACAAAAGTTTACTACATACATGTACATGACCATTGTTTCACTGGTTATGATCCATTACACTTTATCATCATTGATCTCTGAATTATTTTGACTTCAATTGATTATAGCTTTAAAAAGAGTTTGTTGTTTACCTTCTGACCAGTCTTCCAGGCATATATGTATTTCAAGATGCTGTTCATGGAAGTTAAAATATGGATGAAATAAATTTACTGCGCCAATAAGGAAAATCACTACACAAATGTACGACTTGAGATATTGTCTATTTATTGACTAACATAGTAAAACATGACAGGTTATATTCGTTAAACAGGAAGAGAGAGAGTCAATGTTAAATGTCCAACACACATCGGAAAACCATTTCCGGAATATGAAACTACCTGGCGCTTGTTAAAATTTTTAATAGAAATAAGTAATCAAATTGTAAACATATACAAGTACCAAAATCATTGCATCTTACATGTCCAGTCCAAATACATACAAAAATTTGCTTATTTTAAACAAAATATTTGTCAAAATTTTAATTTAGTTTTTGCTAATTAGATAAGTTTCAGATGTTGTTTTCAATATTTTTTACATCACTGGGTCGATACCTCTGCTGGTGGACTATCAGTCCCCGAGGGTATCATCAGCTCAGTAGTCAGTATTTCGGTACTGACATGATTAAACAAACTTTTCTAAAATTGTCCGTTTATAAATTTATAAATTATTAAGAAACTAAGGTTTCAACTCCCTCAGGCAAAGTTGGCTTTAGATGAATTTGGCTATTCATTTTAGGTATTTTTGACATACAGCTCTTCAACGGTTTCGATACTTATACATCTTTGGATTTCAAATATTTGGCTTTGAGCGTTCCTGATGAAGGTAAATCCAGAAAAGCGCTTTGGACGCAAGAAATTAATAATGTGTTGTTTTCAATATTTTATACATCACTGGGTCGATACCTCTGCTGGTGGACTATCAGTTCCCGATGGTATCATCAGCTCAGTAGTCAGTATTTCGGTACTGACATGATTAAACAAACTTTTCTAAAATTGTCCGTTTATAAATTTATAAATTATTAAGAAACTGTGGTTTCAACTCCCTCAGGCAAAGTTGGCTTTAGATGAATTTGGCTATTTATTTTAGGTATTTTTGACATACAGCTCTTCAACGGTTTCGGTACTTATACATCTTCAGATTTCAAATGTTTGGCTTTGAACGTTCCTGATGAAGGTAAATCCAGAAAAGCGCTTCGGACGCAAGAAATTAATAATGTGTTGTTTTCAATATTTTTTTCAACCATGTCCACATGTCTGATTAATCTCTTATCATATATATTGTCCTACAGCTATATTCAATTGGTAATTGCAATAAAAACAAACCTTAATTATATCAACGGAATGTAACAAATGGACTATTCGGGTTACTTTGCACGTATATATGACAAAAACTTGTCTGTTCGTAATTCTCTGTGAACACAAAAATGACCAAAAAGTGTCAGTGATTTGATTGATCACATTCAGAGATTCAACTTCCATGCCAGATATCAAACCAATAAACGAGTTATCGAAAAATGGGTGATAATGCAGATGAAACCTTTGAAGTAACGACGTCATTATTCCTTTCAATATTACTTCCATGTTTGAAAAGAAATTATAAATTATTCTTAGTTATTTCATTAATGTCAAAATATTTAGTGGTAATTAAGTTATATATATTTTGTATTTGGTTAATTTTAAGTAGACTGGACCTGACTGGTATCTAATGTCTCTTTATGTAAAGGGTTTGATATCACACAACAGGACAAAGCTCTTATGTTTTCCTGTTTCCCAATTTACTTATATGACGAAATATACAAGTTAAAAATAAGATTATTTTCTTCCTACTTACAGAAACATTATCACTTTTGATGTTGACACTTCAATTAACAGTAAGTTTGTATTTTTACTTTTAAGGACTCATTCATAAAAACAAAAGCATGACATAATTATATATAGCTTCAATAGACTAAAATGAGCAATAATCCCTTAATTTTTTTTTAATGAAAACCTGCACTTAGGTAAAAAAAAAATATAATTTTTTGGCTGATATAATTTATGACAAAAGTTTCTTCATATAAACATGTTGTTTGAACTGTATTTAGACCGAAATTTGTTTTAAATGCACACATATAAAAATTGCAGTTTAATTCAAGGCAATCATAGGTTTTGCAACATGTACACAGGGTAAGCGTTCAATTTCTATTCTAGAATGAGTCCTTTACCAGTTTGATACTGGATTCAAAATGTTTTATTCACAAAATATAAAAGCAAGTTAACTTTATTCATAAAGTGAAATCAATGAACTAAAATATATACAACTGCTCTTGCTTCAACGGTCCAATTTATCTATTTATTATTCATTCCACTTTTAAATATATACAAAAAATACAAATTTGTACAAACAGCATTTTGCTTTTGGTCTGGAACAAACTGGTCCTCTTGGTACAATTATGTACCCTACAAGTTAATAGTTATCAAAGGTACCAGGATTATAATTTAGTACGCCAGACGTGCGTTTTGTCTACATAAGACTCATCAGTGACGCTCACATCAAAATATTTATAAAGCCAAACAATTACAAAGTTGAAGAGCATTGAGGATCCAAAATTCCAAATACGGCTAAGGAAACTATGCCTGGAATAAGAAAATCCTTACTTTTTGGATAATTTCAACTTTTGTGAAGAGAAAATTTATACAAAATGACCACATTATTGAAATTCATGTCAACACCTTAGTGTTGACTACTGGGCTGGTGATACCCTCGGGGACGAAATTTCCACCAGCAGTGGCATCGACCCAGTGGTGTAAATAGTTATCAAAGGTATCAGGATTATAATTTAGTACACCAGACGAGTGTTTCGTCTACATATGACTCATAAAACATATGACCAAAATGTCACTTGTTCTCTTGGTACAATAATGTACTGACAAGTTGTTCACACAGACTCACACTTGTCATATACTGCACTACAATACGGCTCAGCTTGTCAACTCCAACAAGTACAAGTAATTATATCTAATATATAAATGGCAGCAATCTTTAATATCAACGAACCGTACCATGGTCTTATGTCAACCCTGAGCAAATATTCGTTCCTGCTTTTATGGCTCCAATGGTAGCCGTACCATTCTTAAAGGAAGGGTGTTCTACTAAAGTGCATTGTTGTTAGTATTAGAGTTCCCTTTGGAACACCCCTTTACATTTGACCTGACCTAAATTTTACCCACAAAACATCTCATTCTTTCATATGTTTTATGTAAGTATATACAATGTTTAGATATAGGCTTCTGCCAAACTGTAACTAATGTAAACAATCTAACCTAAGATTAAAAATCATCAAAGTTTGAATATTGTTTTCAATATAGACTTGTTAACATATATATATCAATTCAAAAAGGGTACAACATCACCATTAAATTAAACTATGAAACACAAAAATATTAGATATTTAGGATAACAGATACCCTTCTTCGGTAATAGCACCATGTCAAATGAATCATGTCAATATATTCAAATTGAGACACTATCAAAATCTTGAAGTTTATACAATTTAAGCGGACACCACAGACGCTGGTACAATTTTTACAATTTCAAACACACGCAAAGATTACAAAGATATGCCAAATAAAAATAGCTAATTGCGATGTGAACTAGCACAACTCTAAATTTCCAAAGGTTGTGACAGGTTAAATGGGAAAACTGCATTGAGGGCAGTCATCAACAAAAATATCAAAAATGCCCTAACTGATCCAAGTTGGTATATTATTTCAAATTTGACAACGGTAGGGCAATGGCGACAGAAACTACATATTTAAGCCTCCCAAACGAATAGTAGTTTAACAATGATTAACTAAGTTTTATCTAATAAGGTAAAATAATTGAACGTGGCTACGTACTTAAACATCCATCCCAAATGAATGGAGCCGTTATTTAAGCTAGTAATTTAAAAATATCTTCAGACTGTAAAGCCAGTACGGAAGCTGGAGTTACTGGAAACAAGTGATGACAGGAAAATGAGTGACTCATTCTATGCTTTTTTCATTGATGCCCTCTGGGGAAACTGTCCTTAACTTTCTTTTCCAAAATCTTTCCCAAGCGACTCTGTAGACCTTCGACCAACCCTCCTTGTGGTTTATGATTGTGATAGTAAGGTTTTTGAGATCAGCTTTGGAGTGACCAGGTGATCTCAAATGACGACTTACAGGTAGGTCGGACTTGCAAGTGTAGTCACTTCGATGACCATTCTGCATTCATGCATTTGTTGAATATATACTTCAAATTGAGTTCTGTGTTTACTGAACTCTTTGACGTGTGCATCAGGATATAGTTTATGTACAAAAATATAATTGGTGCCAAAAAGATTGTATTGGCCAAACAGAACAGAAATATACAGGTCAACATCAACACATCCAACATACAGAAACTGGAATGATTAACTTTTGTTTTATGTGCTACCAATAAATTACCAAAATACTGAAGAAATGAGAATAAATAAAGCAAATATGTTCATCCATAAGATCAAACCAATTAAATTTTATATAAATATATAAAAAAAAAAGTAAAATCACAAAAAAACTAAACTCGGAGGATAATCTATTTGAATATTCTGAAAGTCCCTAATCACATGGCAAAATCAAATGACAAAACACATCAAAAAATTTTGGACAAGAGCTGTCATATTCCTGACTTGGTACAGGCAACATCAGTTGTTTGACCGCAGCTAGTCTAATGCGTTTTATTAAAATTTACTTTTTCACTTTTTTTGGTCTTTTGGAAAATGTTGTTTGTGCTGTGTTTAGACCCATCTACCAAGAAATTTGTTTTGCATGCACACATATGACAATAATATTAAATATCTGCCCAAAAGAGCCTGAGGCGTGATTAAAAACTTTTTGAATTCTAATTGTTTTTTCGCTGAATCTTTGTAAATAGATGTGGTTTGTGAAATAGTTGTATTTAGAATTTTTCAAAAAACTAAGGATTTTCTTATCCCAGGAATAGATTACCTTGGCACAACTTTTTGGAATTTGGATCCTCAATGCTCTTCAATTTTTTACTTTTTTGGCTTTATAACTATTTTGAACTGAGTGTCACTGATGAGTCTTATGTAGACAAAACATGCGTCAGGCGTATTAAATTATAATCCTGAAACCTTTGATAACTTTTTACAAAGTGCAACCTATAATGTGAAGTTGGATCAATTTATTGAAGTAGTTTCTTCAGAATTTTTTTTAACCAACGAATACTGGAATATTTAGTCAAATGTGGCATGATGAAATTGTACTACATACATGTAAATATGGGAATGGTGTATTTGTAGTGATCTCAAGAACTGATCTATGAACAAATTTACTACAGTTGATGAATAAGCTAAATATTTGTATCTATATCACTAACAGAAAGCTGAATACTAAAATTTATGATAAACTTACAAAACCTTTGAATAGACTTATTAAGAAGGGATATAATTACGATACTGTTGTCAAGTCATTAAAGATTGCATATTTTGGCGTTAATATTGAGTCACTGATAAGGTCTTTGCATCGGAACTAAACACATTTATTCTAAAAACAGTTGTTGGCATGACACAAGTTATGTTCTTCTCATATATGTTATGATGGTATGATACTAAACCCCTAACGGGAAGGATTGTGCTTGATAGATATAGGAAGATGTGGTGTGAGTTTAATTAAACTGACTGAAAGATTATGATGTTCATATGATGAAATCATAATCTTTCAGTCAGTTTAATTAAAGTCTGGAGCTGGCAATTATGTCAGTTAACTGCTAGTAGTCTGTTGTTATTTATGTATTATTTTCATTTTGTTTATTTTCTTTGGTTACATCTTCTGACATCAGACTCGGACTTCTCTTGAACTGAAATTTAAATGTGCGTATTGTTATGCGTTTACTTTTCTATATTGGTTAGAGGTAAAGGAGGAGGGTTGAGATCTCACAAACATGTTTAACCCTGCCGCATTTTTACGCCTGTCCCAAGTCAGGAGCCTCTGGCCTTTGTTAGTCTTGTATTATTTTAATTTTAGTTTCTTGTGTACAATTTGGAAATTAGTATGGCGTTCATTATCACTGAACTAGTATATATTTGTTTAGGGGCCAGCTGAAGGACGCCTCCGGGTGCGGGAATTTCTCGCTAAATTGAAGACCTGTTGGTGACCTTCTGCTGTTGTTTTTTTTATATGGTCGGGTTGTTGTCTCTTTGACACATTCCTCATTTCCATTCTCAATTTTATCATACATGTATCTATAACTTTAAAATGCTGGTATTTTTTTTTATAATAAATGCATTTTAGACTATCAGGGAACAAGCTTGATCAAATTCTATATTTTACAGATAATATCCTGGCAGAACATGATGAAACATGCTCTACTGTACAACTTTGTGCTGATGTTATTTGTATCATGCAGTTACATTTTAAATGACAAGGAGAGTGCACACATGTGTAAAGAAAATTATGACAACGGAGACCTCTATGTTGATTGTTCAAACATGAGATTATCTGATATTCCCCTATCACCATCAAACACTTTTTCTCTGAACTTGCAACACAACTTTTTTACTTCTATCTACTTTAATCAGTTTAACAATATGACGATTCTTACAGTACTGGATTTATCTTTCAATAAACTATATTCAATACTTGATGGAGCCTTTAATGGACTTGAGAAGCTGCAGCAACTAAGGCTCAATGATAACAACCTGTTTTATGGTTCCAACCAATTTCCAAACATTATTTTTCAGCCACTCAAATCACTGAAACTACTTTCAATTGAAAACAATGGTGCTCGCTTTACAAGTATTTTTCAAGATAAAACAATAGCACATTTAACAAAGCTTGAAATTTTGAAGATGGATGTACATGAACTAGAAGATTCTACAACAGGTTTTGGAAAAGAATATTGCAAACTTCCTCACCTTTATTCACTCTATTTATTTATAAAGAGTTCAAGTCGGGGAATAGAATTAAGCAATACCTTCTTTCAATATACACCTAACTTAACACATTTACACATCTTTTTTTCACTAAATTTCAAGTTTGATACTTTTACATTGTCAACACTTGACAAGTTAAAATTGTTACAAATTGATTATGGAGGAATAAATAAAATATTTTTGGATGATGAATTTCATCCTCATACTCTTTTATGGTTGCTACAATTGCTACAAAATTCTATCATAAAATTGATTTCAAAAATTTCAAATTCATCAACTGAAATTCTTATAATACAAAATTTGTTAAATAATAATCAAAAAGGTAAAATGTTTCCCATCTGTGTACAGAACTTATTAGATGAATGTTTGATTAACACATCTTTTCGTCAATTACATGTAACAAATATCTTTGGTTTAAACCAATATTGTACTACTACACAAGTAGTTATTAATGCACCACCAAGTCTTCAACTTCTAAATTTGACTAGGAATAATTTATCTTGGATAGCTTTAAATCTTTCTTCTGTTGTAACACTAGATTTAAAACATAACAGACTTGGAAATTACTTGGTTAACAATAGTTATTTGATAACACAATCAAGTAAACTTGAAAACATATCTCTGTCCCATAATTATATATACAAGCTCAATACAGAAATTTTCAATGGTCAGCCTTACCTAAAAAACATCGACCTGAGTTTTAATAATATTTCAAACATCAGTTTTGATCTTTCACACTTGAAAGAATTACAAGCTTTAAACCTTGCAAACAATGAAATAAAATTTTTAACAAAAACATCAATGAAAGAAATTGATACACTGCTTCAAAAAAACAATAATACAAAAATTGATCTTGGTAACAACCCATTTCAATGCACATGCAACACATTTTCATTTTTACAGTGGATGAGACAACTTCGTCATCATTTTATCCGATTCTCTAAATATCAATGCATTTCTGGACATGTCCCCATATCAAAAGCCAACATTTTTAATAAAGCAATATTTTATCTTGAACAAGAATGTTTTAAACTGAAACCAAAGACAAAGAATACTACTTATTTGACTCTTAGTGTGTCATTGACTGTTTTTGGCATTATAACAGCTATGCTACTTTCCTCAGCTGTAGTTATCTATAAACAACGATGGAAACTTCGCTACATGTACTATACAGCTAGGATGAAATACATTTCTAAAGAGAAAAAGGATGAAGACTCAAGGGAATATGATTATGATGCATTCATATCTTATTCAGATGGGAATCGGATGTTTGTTATAGACCACTGCATCAAAAATCTTGAAGAAGACAGAAACTTGAAGCTGTGTATTCATGAAAGAGATTTCATTCCAGGTCATGACATCAATAACAACATGGTAACAGCCATCCAAACAAGTCGGAAAACAATCTGCATCATAACCAGATCTTTTCTTGAATCAGATCTTTGTATGTTTGAGTTAAACATGGCAAGAATGGAAAGTACTCATTCAAGGAAAGGAAAAAACATTCTTTTTCTTGTCTTTTATGAGAAACTGTCATCAAAAGATTTACCACTTTTATTGTGTGAACATATTCAAAAGCAGTCATATATTCAATATCCAAGCAATGAAATCGGCATTGCGATTTTTTGGAATAAAATCAGTGATGCTATCAATGCATAACTCATGGATTAAAATTGATTCATAAATTATGAGAAACATTTCTGGATCCAAGACTATTACTAAAAGTTAACTTTCTATAATGGGGAATTTTCTAGAAGTTTATTTGCTAGTTGAATCTATCTTTCAGACTTTCAGCACTACATCTAGAACATCTGAAGGACCATCAAAGTTAGTCATAGACTAGCACATCTAATGAAGCAGTGAATTAAGTGAGGGACTATTACAAAGTCCAGTATTTCTGGTCGAAGACAACAACATCTGAAGGGTCAATAAAGTTTGTCAGAAACTAGTACATCTGATGACCAAGAGAGCCGCTCAGAGACTTTTATCTGTAAAGGACTAATGAAGCTGGTTATAGACTTTTTTTATTTGAACTGTCAGTAAAGCTAGCCAGGGACTAGTACTCCAGTGGAGTTGGTCACAGTATTATCAGTTGAATTTGAAAGAATAAGGACATTTTTAAAATACAAAATATGAAAACTGTTCAGTGGCTATTGTAGAACTAAAAGAATCAAATTGTTTACAATGATTAGTGAGAAAATCAAATCGAAAGTGATCTATCTTTACACTAGACTAACTTCAAGTATCTTACAAAAATATAAAAGGAAAAAGCATAGTTAAAAACACTTGCCTTATAAGGACATATAAGCAGTGTAAAAATGAAATATAGAATTTTCACTTACTAAGAAATCTGAAAACTTCCTGGTTCTATGTTGTTTGTATGTGTTCAATAAGAATTTCAAACAATGTTAATCTTTTCATCATCTAATACTTGTTATCTTTTCCCTTGACCCTCTACTCTACATCCAAACTAACCTTAAATATTTGATGGCAGGGAAGAGGGATTTGCAAGACAGTTAATTCACCATTTTATATCTTTTATCATATATTTTTTAATTGTTATATATCATATTATATGTAGGTATTCTACCTTCTTAAGTATCAACCTTTACACAAATAATCAAACTGTTAAATGCACCAACAATCTCATGATTGGCATCACCTAGGTCTCTAACTTACAACTTTAATCACCAACTATACCAAAAATGTGTCATGTTAATTCCAGGGTAAAATTTTAAGTCAAACAAACTTTAAGTCCCCTTTGACTTTGTCAGTTGTGGACTCAAAAAAAATTATTCATATATAAAGTTAATCTAAATCAGATGGTTACTAACATGACTTAATTTCTCAATCTGATTTATTCTATTCAAGAAAAAGTCAACCCATTCTGCTTTCACCCTTTTTTACAGTACGGTTTTGATTGCTTTTGTTTTATCATTTTTCAACATTTTAACTAAGCAAAATAAAAAAAAAATATGTGTGTTTCCTATTTCGCTATATTCTTTTGTGTACATAATGTATATTATTTTGTTTTTTCCTTCTCATTACCGTATTTATTCTATTTAAAGCCCCCCTTCTAATTAACGACCCCTACCGAAAATCGTGCGTTCAGATCTTTTGACTTATATTAAACGCCCCATTTTGTAGTTAAAAAAATAAAATTGAAACTTAACCATTACAATATTGCAAAGACATCGCCCCGGTCACTCAGAAACATGAAACGTAAAATCAATAATGCCCATGTTTTAATCCACTCTGATAATCCAACACAGTGTGTAAAAGTTCCAAAAATATATCTTTCAGTTACACAGTACGCTGTTGAAATTATGTTCCATTGATGTGCACGCTTGTTCATTCGAAAATTTTAACAAATTATTTGATGAGGTCACATTACCGATAAACGCTATTTATAGATTATGGAGACAATAAGAAACACGTGTATGTTACTATAGTCTGTTTCAACAAAATTCAGGTAAAGGTCAATGAAGTAAGGTACGAAATTTGTTTCTCTAATTGACGCCCCCTTTGGGAAATTGTCTTCACCCCCGGGGTGCTTATTAGAATAAATACGGTATGTACAAAGTTGCTTTGACTGAACAGATTTTTATTGTCTTCCTAGAACCTTCCCATTGTCCACTGAGAGGGTTTATGGTGACTTGAGTAACACCGGTATCACTCAGATTACAATTTTACCTTGACAGGTAAGTTTGTATTTAGCCTATAAAATACTTATTAAGCCTTGAGAATTGAAAGGTCAGTTTATCCCATTCATACAATAGAAATTGATAAATTTGGGGTCATGCCATTTACCTTGTCCAAAAATTCAGGTCACTTTATTGTTATTGTGATACATGTATTGCTAAAGTACAAAAGAACCCTATAATCTGACAAATACTCAAAACTTTGTGCATCTTGATTTAATTGTTAAAAATCTGATAATGTTGAATTTTTGGAGTTATTTTAGGATTTTTAATTGCATATTTCTGTACATAATAGTTTTTTATTCAGATAGACTTTTTTTTTTATCTTAAATGTACATTGAAGGTTAAAATCATCTTAATGTTAACAAGAATGAAGAAAACATCTTGGTCCCAAAAAAAAAACATCATCAACCAGGATATCAAATTCCAAATATTAATTTATTATACGAATATCAGTTGAAATCTTAAGCCACTGTTTTGCATGTTAACAATGTAGGTCATGTCCCAACAGAAAATCAATAAATATGACAATACAATGTACTCTAAGAACAAACACATATGGTCACTGTGAAATATACAGACATCTAGGGCAAGAAACAGTCAGTTATACCAAGCCAGTTTGACTAGATATCTAGTTTAAAACCAGTTTGACTAGATGTGTCCTATATTTTTGATATTGTAAATTACATGAGGACCTGTATGGTTTATTTTAATATCTGTATTCTCTAAATGTTTAGGGCATTTTTCTTTTAATAGCCTTGAAAATAACTCTCATTCGGTAAAATTCTCATGAAAATGATTTTACTATTTAGTCTTTCTGTAACAAGATTATTTATCAATTCTGTGCATTGATCATTACATTATCAGTATTGCATTACAATTAACTAAAGTTACCTTTTTATTTTGCACAGTTATTCTTTATACTTTTGCACTGCAGTATATTATGCTCTTTTCTTTATTTTGTTGTTCATTTTCTCTATTTTCTATTTTTTGTTGCTATTACATGTATTCTCTATTCTGTAAACCCATTCAGAACCTCATAGGTAAACTTCTATTGTATGAATGGGATAAACTGACCTTTCAATTCTCAAGGCTAAATAAGTATTTTGTAGGCTAAATACAAACTTACCTGTCAAGGTAGAATTGTCATCTGAGTGATACCGGTGTTACTCAAGTCACCATAAAACATTTTGTTAAGACATCTGTTGCTTGTTGAAACTATGTATTTTATGTGTCTTCAAATTGCTGTCATTGATATTAAGGCCAAATAAAAACTTTGTGTGTTTTCTATTTCCCTTACTACCCTATTTTTGAAGCTTAGAAATAGCCTAATGTTACCTTAATGTTTGTTTGGTAATTTTTCAATAAGCACTGTTAAAGTCAAAATTTCTCTCCCATAGACTCAATGTAGAACAAAATTGTAAAAGATATAATAGTAATATTAATAAAAATTCCCTACCTACCTACAATATTATTTTCAAAGATGTTATAGGCAACACACATATTATTTTATTTGATCTTATTTTGTACATCATTTTTTGTTTATTTTACTGTTTTTGTTGTCTTTATACTGTTGTCTTGTTTATGTTTTTTGTGTACATAATGTATATTTCTTTATTTGTACTTATTAGTATGTACTTATAGGTGCTTTGACTGAACACATGTTTATTGTCCTTGTAAAACCTTTCCATTGTTCACTGAAAGGGTTTTGAAAATTTTGTTAAGACAACTGTTTCTTGTTAAAATCATGTATTTATCTTATTTTTATATGTGTCTTCAAGTTGCTGTCATTAATATTTAGGGCAAATAAAAAACTATGTGTTTTCTATTTCCCTACCTAGCCTATATTTTAAGCTTAGAAATAGCCTACTGTTAAATTTTGGGTCATGTAAAAGTACTGTTCAAGTTAGAATTCTCTCCCATTGACTTAATGTAAAAAAAAGTTCCCTAACCTAGATCTGGATGTAATAAGAAACACAAGTGTAATTTCATTCAGCCTTATTTTGTAAATTTATTTTGTTATCTATTTTACTGTGTTTGTGTACCTAATGTATATTATTTTGTATTTTATTCTCATTATGTACTTGGGTGCTTTGACTAAACACATTTTTATTGTCCTTCTAGAAACTTTCCAAAGTTCAATGAAATACAAATAGGAAGTATAATATCTTAAAAGAGTAAGTGTATAATTTAATTAGCCACTATTATAAAACAATTCAATATGTACTAAATTGAAACTTTTATCCAACAGTTTTTTTGTGTTATTTTGATAATTACTAAACTAGGAAAATTATATTGTAAATCAAACCTAAAAGAACTCTCAAGAATCACGAAAAGAAAGGAATAAACAAAACTATACAAAATAAGAAAATAACAAAAAGATTTTTATCAGCACAAGAAAGACTCCAGTTACCAATGAGAGTTTCCTGACTAAAACAATATAAGATAAGAAAATACAATATACTTGAGCAAAAAGTCTATTTACAAATGAGGCGTTAACTTTTTTACTGAGAATGTTCACTTCCTAAGTAATCTTACAGCTTCCTGAGTCAATATTAAGATGTTGTAATGGAAATAAAAATCTTAAATAAATCGGAAATATTTTTGTTAGTCAGTTTAGTCAATGAGTTTTTAGAAATCCTTATTATACACTAGCACAAAATTAAAACTATGAGGGATCTAATGTAATTGTGCATATTAACATTAAACAATGTATGTGTCCTGTGTGAAGGACCTGACTAGCAATCAGCAAACACATTGCACAAACAAGTGGCTGTCAAAATTACAGCATACATGTTTTTCATTACATTTATTTATGGGCCATTACACCTCAATGCAATATTAAAATATTGTCAATATAGAAGTAGACATCAATTTGACCTATTAAAATTTGAAATATGATTAGTGAATTATTTCTAAAAGTTATTGCCCTTAAGGTGGTACCTAACACTAAAAATAATGTGGCTCATTTAATTTTCCTAAAAATTAGACAAAGTAATCACTTTGACCCTTTGACAACAATATAAAAATTTCAAAAAATTTGAACCGACTATTTTATCAGAAAATTACACTGGTTTGACAAACACTAGTTTTGATCATGGAGAAGCTTAATATTCCCTTAACAATGCAACGTAATTAAAACGTTTACCTGATTTTACAGAGTTATCTCCCTGTAGTGTTAGGTACCACCTTAATCAATAAGAATCATAACTCCTGAACGACAAAAGTGAAAATTATCAATATCAAAATTAATCTCATTTTTTCATCAGTTATATTACATACTTACATGTTAAAAAGCATTTGTTAAACAGTTCATATAAAGTAATTACATGGAAACAATATAAAGTGCCTTTTTTCCAATCAAGGACCATATAAATTCCTGAACGACAAAAGTGAATATTGAATCGACCTCAATTTTGTCATCAGTAACACACTATATTAAAATTTAAATAGCACAGGTTGAATTATTCATAATTTATTGCAATGAAACAATTGCAACCTAAAGCCAACTGACCTCCCGCAAGCCTGTCGCCAATGAGTTCTAAAATCTTATTAGACAAACCCAGTAAAAAATATTAAGTAAATGCCACATTAATAGACATTCAATGTGGTAGACTTATTCACATGGAAGTTAATAATACATCAGTGATGTTATTAATTTCATTCTAACAAAATTGCCAAAGATTGGCTGCTTGAGGTGAATAAGTATTTCACTATATTATTTTCATTAATCATTGAACTCTCATAGCTAAAAGTAATTCTCTTGCCTTATATACAATTTTACTAAATTGAAGTTTTAATCAATACCAAGTTGGGTTTAACAACCAGTTGAATTTTTAGAGAAATCCCTGAGTGAAAAAGGAAGTTTTTAAAATACAAAAGAAAAAAATATATGAAAATTCCAGTGTATCAAAATAGACAGAACAATTAAAAAGAATCTTCCAAAAAAATACTAAAAAGGAAAAACAGAAAAATACAAAGAGATTTTTATCTTTCAAAAGAAAGACTCAAGTTTCCTTTGAGAGGTGCATGACTAAAGTACAGAACACTTGAGCACAAGTGTATTGGTGTAGTTACAAATAAGGCTTTTAAACATAAACTTTTTAACTGAGAATTTTCATTTTCTATGTAATATGACAGCCTACTTGGTCACAATTAAGATGTGTTTCATTTGTACATAATGTATATAATCTAGTATTTCCTTAAGGGTATCTTATAACTATATTGTGTATTACAAAAACCTCATTTCATTTCAAATGCCTCATTTCATTTAGAACTGTTCTAGTAGGGTTGGAAACCCTTTTTTTATTTGAGTTCACCATGCAAAAATTTAATTGATTATTTCAAATTAATTATTTTTACTATTAGGACCACACAAGCTACCAACTTATTGATTTATTTTTTTGACATGATCATTAATGACTCTTCTATTTGTAATTGCCACTCTTAAATGCTTAATGAATAAACAATGTAAATAGAATTTTTCATCTATTTCATTAAAAAATAATAGTTGAGAAAGATGAACAGTACTACAGTGTATCTTGCCTTTTCAAACATCCTGCTTTAACTGACACATTTTCATAGGCCCCAAATGTGCTATCCTTGCAGAAAAACCTGAGTATTCCAACACCCTGTAAATTTTTTCTGGTCCCCCAGTGTGTCGGATAACACAGGTTACACTGTATGTTTAAAGGTACATGTGGTATGATTACCATTGAGACAACTATCCAATGTAAAGCCAAACAAAATAGGGAACTCCAAGGAAAATTCAAAAAGGAAAATCCCTTATAAAATGGCAAAATCAAAAGCTGAAACACATCAAACAAATGGATAACAACAGAGTTTACATGACATTGATTAAAGCAATTATAGGTCATTGTACAGCCTTCAATAATGAGGAAAACCTATATTGTATTCAAGTCAGGCATAATAAAATGAGAAATAATTCATACAAAAAACCAACAGACTGCTTTGTGACATAATGATTAACAGAAAAACAGAAATTTCAGACAGGAACTAACAATTACAGGATTAAGAAATCCAAAATAATATTGTTGCAGGGATAAGCATGTTAGTGAATGCTACAATACCTTATAATTTGGTTCCTCATTACTACATATTAAAGTGTTGGGGTCAGGGGAGCAAAAAGTATTTCCAAAAAATCTTTGGAAATGTTAAGCAAAAGACAAAAGCTGATATCCTTTGGATCTTAAGAGTAAATGACATAAGACCATAGAAAGATGTGTTTTAATATTTCTTTGCTAAATCAAAGGGTGGGGAGGTCTCAATTTTTTCTGGATTCTGAAAATTTAAATTGTCTTAACCAAATCCTGGTCAAGAATTTACCCTTTATAAGAAACTCCTGGAGTTTTTCATGGTGGCCAGTTTTTATCAATGGAGGACGCTGGAGTGCGTATGAAAAACCATTGACCTTTGATAGGAAAACTGACAATTCTCATCAATTAAGATTGGAGTCGAGAGCACCTGCATGAGTGAGGTTCAAGATCACCTTAGTGTTGACAGGCTTGTGATACAGCAGATGGACTACTAAGAACACTTGGAAAGCAAGGCCTTCAAGTTTCCTAGAAACAAGTCGTTAAAGAATAAATATGTGCTAATGCAGAAAGTACATAGAAAGAATTGGATTAAATGTTCCCATACCAAGCTTGGTATTTAAACATATATATATATATATATATAAACTAGTCTAAATTGAAAACTACGTTCAAACCTATGACTGCGTTGGATAAAAACCGCAATTTTTATACGTGTGCATGTCAAACAAATTTCGTTGTAGAAGGGTCTAAAAACTGCACAAACAACATTTTCCAAAAGACCAAAAGCGTGAAAAAGTATATTTAAACAAAACGCATTTGACTAACAGGTCGAACAACTGATGTTCTTTAACCCTGCTGACTGCCATTGACGATTGCCAAATAAAATTGATCACAAGATGTTAATATAAATTTAATACGTCACAGAAAAAAAATATTTGTTAACTTGTGGACAGGATGTTGTGCCACAAACATTCGGTGTCAATATTTCTTTAGTACACCATATCCGGATTTCGACAATAAATGTCTCTTCAGTGATGTTAGGGATCGAAACGGTATTTGGAAGGCCATATAAAAAGTACCCTCATTTTTTAGAGAAAGTACCCTCATTTTTAGATTAACTCTTGAATTTTAAGAGTCAATATATAGGATGAACGGATCATATAAACCGGAGGGAAAATATGATACATGCCCAAACAAAAAATATAAACTAGTCTAAATTGAAAACTACGTTCAAACCTATGACTGCGTTGGATAAAAACCGCAATTTTTATACGTGTGCATGTCAAACAAATTTCGTTGTAGAAGGGTCTAAAAACTGCACAAACAACATTTTCCAAAAGACCAAAAGCGTGAAAAAGTATATTTAAACAAAACGCATTTGACTAACAGGTCGAACAACTGATGTTCTTTAACCCTGCTGACTGCCATTGACGATTGCCAAATAAAATTGATCACAAGATGTTAATATAAATTTAATACGTCACAGAAAAAAAATATTTGTTAACTTGTGGACAGGATGTTGTGCCACAAACATTCGGTGTCAATATTTCTTTAGTACACATACTTTTTCACGCTTTTGGTCTTTTGGAAAATGTTGTTTGTGCAGTTTTTAGACCCTTCTACAACGAAATTTGTTTGACATGCACACGTATAAAAATTGCGGTTTTTATCCAACGCAGTCATAGGTTTGAACGTAGTTTTCAATTTAGACTAGTTTATATTTTTTGTTTGGGCATGTATCATATTTTCCCTCCGGTTTATATGATCCGTTCATCCTATATATTGACTCTTAAAATTCAAGAGTTAATCTAAAAATGAGGGTACTTTCTCTAAAAAATGAGGGTACTTTTTATATGGCCTTCCAAATACCGTTTCGATCCCTAACATCACTGAAGAGACATTTATTGTCGAAATCCGGATATGGTGTACTAAAGAAATATTGACACCGAATGTTTGTGGCACAACATCCTGTCCACAAGTTAACAAATATTTTTTTTCTGTGACGTATTAAATTTATATTAACATCTTGTGATCAATTTTATTTGGCAATCGTCAATGGCAGTCAGCAGGGTTAAAGAACATCAGTTGTTCGACCTGTTAGTCAAATGCGTTTTGTTTAAATATACTTTTTCACGCTTTTGGTCTTTTGGAAAATGTTGTTTGTGCAGTTTATATATATATATATATATATATAACTCGTCTAAACATCAACCCAACAATGTTAGATCTGTAAATTTGCTTTCGCAAATTTTTGGTTCTTCCCTCGCCGGGATTCGAACCCATGCTACTGTGATATCGTGACACCAAATCGCCTGCACTGCAGCCGTCCCGCTAGACCACACGACCACACGACCACCTGGGCTCTCAAAAAAAAGCTTACGGTGGCCATATGTTACCTTTCCACGTCAGTTTTAATCTAGCGGCGTACTACAGTACATGATATATAAGGCATGAAGATGTTATTGTTACAGATCAGCTAAATTATCTATAGTAAAGGATCCTTCAAATTAATGTAAGATACAGTCACAGAAAATAATTATATTCATAAATATATATATATGCAGCAATGGCATACTGATCATGACACCTACATATCAGAAGAAGAAAAAAATGAATAAATAAATTTCACCACAGTAATCCTTAACAATTTAAAAGTTACTGCTCAAGTACATATATATATAAATGCAAATTTTAAAATATAAAGTTTAAGAGGTCTAATAACTAATAGTCAAAATTGAAGGGTTGCTTCTTGTCATAACACTAAACACGAATTCATGCATTGTCAAGCTAAGCATATCCACACTTGTAATTTAAAGTACAGGAAAACAGGAAGTATGTGTCTAACAAATACAAGAGTGCTAACACTTCACAACTCATGATTCCCCAGCTGTTGACCTAATATCAGTAGTACTTGAGAAAGGTGTGATGAAATATCTTTAGATTCATTCAACATTGAAAGTGTTCGCACAATACAACTTATCAATGCCAAAATACTATAGTTTAGTTTAAACACATTCATTAATAGTGGAATGGGAAACAAGTTTTGCAACTTATATTTATCCCTTTCCACTTTGTGGGTGTGAGTCAGTTGCCTTGTAGCGGCTTAGCCTGCTCTTTTTTAAATCAACAGGAGTGTCTTTAATGTGCAAGAGATATTGCCTCTCTCTTAACACAGGTCAGTTATTTATCGTCCCCTTTGGCCACCAAAACCATACTCACAACTGGTGTCAAGGGAGAGCCCAAAATTCAGTCCCTGAAATTTTCATGTCAAGATACTGACTAAATATAGTCATTCTATTCAGTAATACCTGAGAAAGTGTAATGGCAATATAAGTGGTACAAATGGATGAATGGACAGAAGTAAAGACAAACAGACAAAGTGACTGTATTACAGCCTCACTGGTCTTGCAGTCATTAAAATTTCTTAGTACAATCATGGTACTAGATTTAGTGTTTTGAGCACAATTTTCGTATTCCAAGTAAAGAGTACAGTTCTATGACCAATAACCAGGGTACAGTGTTGGTACAAATTGTTCAGAAAGGTTTTCAATATATTCAACAATTGATGAAATGAGGGGGATTAAGCATGTTACCAATATCCCACCAGCTAAAGGTTAAAACTATTGTGTTATGGAAGCAATATTGTATGAACAAATTAAGAATTCTGTCCTTTAACTAGAAAATCAATATCTCATGACCCATGACATGAGCATATAATTATTTACATTGAGAAGATCCTGTCATGACAACCAAGAATATATATAAGGTATTGAGGACAATTTAAACGTAATTAGAAAAGGCATAACTACTGATTTCATGTGATTACACTGCAGAATATTATCATTTATAGCTGATTACCATTACTGATTACGATTACCCCCTTGCCTGGTTGAGGTGGACACACACAAATTAAATATTTGACCTTCAAGGTCAAACAGCAGATATAATTTTTGTCAGTTCTAATTGCTTTAAAAGACCAATGAATTCCAGATAATAGTGTACCATAAAGTGTTTGCCATTGATTAATCACATAAATATTGTATAATTGATTTACCCATCATCGTTTCCAATGGCAACCACAGAAAAGTCTGGACTCCAACTGATCTCACTTCTTACTGGTACCCTAGGCTGCAAAAAAAAACAAGAGGCTTTCAAGAGCCTGAATCGCTCACCTTAATTTTTTGGTTAAATCTCTCATCAATGATTATTTTGGCTTTTCAATTTATTTAAATGTTCTTTGAATCGTCCTATTTTCGTCAAAAGCAAAAAAAAAAATCATTTTCTCCTATGTTCTATTTTAGCCATAGGAGCTATGTTTCTTGACATACAAGGAAATAAAATATAAAATTTATACTAGATACTCTGAAACTCATTTAGCCTAAGTTTGGCTGAAATTGATACAGCAGTTTCAAAGGAGAAGATTTTTTAAAGTAAGTCAACATGATGAACAAATTGTGAAAAAAGTCTTTAAAGGGCAATAACTCCTTAAGGGGTCAATTGACAATTTTGGTCAAATTGACTAATTTGTAGATCTTACTTTGCTTAACATTTTTGCTATTAACAGTTTATCTGTATCTATAATAATATTCAAGATAATAACCAAAAGCTGCAAAATTTCTTTAAAATCATCAATTCAGGGGCATTATACCTGAAAAACCAGTTACCCAATTTGGCTGAAAATTTCAGGACAGGTAGACCTTGACCTAATAAATACTTTAACTTCAGTCTTATTTGCTCTTAATACTGGAGTTTTTGAGATATAAGCCAAAAACTGCATTTTACTCTGTGTTCTATTTTTAGCCATGACAGCCATGTTTTTTGACGAAATAGAAAATAAAACACAAACTTTATTTTATACACCCTACTGATCATTCAGTTGAAGTTTGGTTGAATTTGGTTGAGTAGTTTTAGAGGAGAAGATTTTTTAAAGTTAGCAAATATGATGAACAAATTGTGAAAAATTGTCATTAAAGGACAATAACTCCTTAAGGGGTCAATTGACAATTTTGGTCATATTGACTTATTTGTAGATCTTACTTTGCTGATAGTTTTTGCTGTTTACAGTTTATCTTTATCTATAATAATATTCAAGATAATGACCAAAAACTGCAAAATTTCATTAAAATTACCAATTAAGTGGCAGCAACCCAACAATGGGTTGTTTGATTCCTCTGAAAATTTCAGGGCTGATAAATCTTGACCTAATGAACATTTTTACCCCCATGTCAGATTTGCTCTAAATGCTTTCGTTTTTGAGATATATGCCAAAAACTGCATTTGACCCCTATGTACTATTTTAAGTAACGGTTGCCATGTTTTTTGACAGATCAAAAATCTAAGCTCACACTTTGTGCAGGATAATCTAAGGAACAATCATGCTAAGTTTCTCCAAATCTGTTCAGTAGTTTCAGAGGAGAAGATGTTTGAAAAATTGTTAACGACAACAGAAGACGGACGCCAAGTGATGAGAAAAGCTCACATTTCCTTTTAGGAAAGGTGAGCTAAAAAGGAGCATGTTGCACATGGTTAGGACTGTAGTAAATAATAGAGTGGCCATACACATCAGACTCCTTTGTTGGTTTGGTGTTTTGAGATGTATAGCAAAATAGATTGATTTATTGATTGTTGGTGTTTTATGCACCATTTTGGGCTATTTTTGTAACAGCCAGTTTTTTTTTGGTGGAGGAAGCTTGAGTGCCCAAAGAAAACCACTAACCTTCTGTAGGAAAACTGATAATTTTAGTCAATTAAAATTTGAGTTGTGTGCACCATCATGGGTGGTGTTTGAAATCTCAACACCAGGTTGACTGGCTAGTGATTAAAGTAGTGGAATTACATAAACCACTTGGCCACTCCCTTATAAAAATATATGTTGATTGAATAAGCAGTTAATAGAAGAATAAAAAGAAAAAACATTATTGATCTAACACATTTCAACTGAAAATGATACAAAAATGTCCACATCTAAGCATGAAAAACCCAAATTCTGGTAATTTGTCATTAGTATACCCATGATGGTAAGACAAAATTTAGATAAGGCCAAAAAAAAAATATGCCTGTTTAAGGTTACATGTTTTAAAAAAATAGGGGAGGTAGATCGGTATTTTTATTTTGTTTTTTGTGACATGATTTTGAGTGTGCGTTTTCTTCTTGTCGTGGTCAGAGTTGATCTTTGGCCGAGTTTACCTGTAATTTTGATGATTGAATAATTTCCTTTTGTTATTGATTGGAATAAAAAGGTGGCAAAATGTTTATTTCATCACACAAGTCGCGAATTTTCTTAAAACAGCTATCATATTCAAGATTATGAACATTGGAATGTATTAAGCAACACTATCTTCACCTTGAACCCGAATTCAGTTTATTTTTCACTTTACGACAGAAATAAAATGGCATAGGTTTGGCGCTCAAAATAAGGTCTGTCGGGTAACCATAAATAGACAAATATTTTTTTTAGGTTCATTTCAAGATATAATCCTCTGTTCTGGTATGAAATACAGTAAATTTGCAACTATGAACCTAGTTTTTCTAATATTTTTTATTTCAAGGGTTGTCTCCCCTTCAACCATTCAGATTTCTTAAATTTGAAAAAATAAGGATATGTTGTATGATTCCCTTTTGGTCGTTTAACATGGGTTTTTTTTATAATGAAACACCAAATTTATGTAAAAAATTTGTAAGGGTTCCGCAGAACCCAGTGTCTCGCCTATTTTTGCTGTAAATCACAGGCTCAACAACAATGGGGAAAAAAATCAATAAAATATTCCTCGTTACTATTTTATGATTGTAAGAAAATCTAAGTCCATTAAAAAGTAAATTACAGAAAAAACAGAGTAATCTTTTTACAAACTTTACTTCTGGACACAATCTTATGATCATAAATAAGCTTCTGTCCAAGTTTGGTACAAACTCAGGATAGTTTAAGAAAGTTATTAAAATTCTAAAAACTTTAACCACAGAGTGAATGTAATGTTTCCCCGCAGAAAAAACTAAGTCCATTTATAAGTAAAATACGGAAAAAATGGAATTTTATTTTTACAAAATTTACTTCTGGATACTATCTTATGATCATAAACAAGCTTCTGTCCTAGTTTGGTACAAACCCAGGATAGTTTGAGAAAGTTATTAAAATTCTAAAAACTTTAACCATAGAGTGAATTTTTTGTTTCCCCGCAGAAAAAACTAAGTCCATTTATAGTAAAATACGGAAAAATGGAATTTTATTTTTACAAAATTTACTTCTGGATACTATCTTATGATCATAAACAAGCTTCTGTCCTAGTTTGGTACAAACCCAGGATAGTTTGAGAAAGTTATTAAAATTTCAAAAACTTTAACCACAGAGTGAATATTTGTTGACGCCGCCAACGACACTGACGGAATGTAGGATTGCTTAGTCTCGCTTTTTCGACTAAAGTCGAAGGCTCGACAAAAAGCCACAATTTTTTAATCTCAGGGAATCATTCTAATATTTTGTAAAATCCTACCAGTAATAGCAAGCAGAAAGCTTTATTTACGAAGGGGTCTAACCAACAGAGACTTTAGTTTAAATAATAAAGGTATTGTCATTGAAGCATTTATTGTCCTCATTTCAAAGTTGCTAAATGAGTAATGAACCCATTCTGTTCTATATTTCATGACATCCATGCAATACATTACAATGTCTTGTGAACAGAAAACTCTTTTTTTACCATTTTTTTTTTATTAATTGTACTTTACTTCATGAGCTTCATTTTCATTGTATTGATCATGCAGCAACTTACTTTTCTCCCATTGGACTGTTCTATAAGGTCATTGAGGTCATGAGCCTCATCTTCAAGTTTGTATGGATCATGCTGCATTACTACACCATCTCCAATACTGTATAGGAAGTAAGCAGCAGAACTGGTACCTTCTATCAATAAATTTCAATAAAAATGAGAACATCACACAATGCCAAACTAAAATTAGAACATAACTGAATTTGATTTGTAAATTCAGAAACTATTGCCTGTATATTGCTCTCAGTCTTTATTTTTCTATGTTGTGTTTGTCGTATGGTTGTTTTTCGTTATTTTGCCTTAATATTGTCAACTCATTTTCGACGTCCAAGTATGAATCTTCAGCCTCTGTTTTAGGAGTTATTGTTTGTGTAGTTATTTCAACAGACTTTATTTCTGTAAATTAAAAAAAATATATGGCTGGGATTTTACACCATATTTACGATCAAGATAAACATGATGAAATAGTGAAAAATTTCCCTTTCTTTAAACATTTTTTTAAAGATTTGAATCAGAGACAGGAAAAACAGGAAACATAATACTCGTCAACAGGTTTAACATTTGAAATTGCTTTATTTAATCTCAACAAAAATACCCCCAATGTATAGCGGTATAAAAGCTAAGTGTATTCTCTAAATTAGATTAAATTGATATTTAAAGTTCAAACTCTTCATCTATTTTGTGTGATTTATACCTACCTGTCTTTATACACTGTGGACCCCAGGATACAACATAGACTGTACGTTTGTGGTAGTTGGATGAAACACTCGGAGGCCTTTAAAAAACAATCAAAAAATATAAATGTCATACAAAAGTAATACCGTATAGCGGGTTATTTTCGCGGGTGTAAAATTTCGCGATTTTCATTGAATAAGGTATACGAAATATTTTGGCGGTTATTATTTTAGCGGATTCAACATTTTTAACATTACCTTTGCATGTACATTTTTAAATTGGCGGAATTTATTTTGGCGATTTTGTTCAATCCGCGAAAATAAGCGAAAATTTACACCCCGCGAAAATAACCCGCTATACGGTAACTGATGGATACATAGACAAAAAACATTAAATATGAGTCACTACTATCATAAGCAAGACATTAAAACAATTTGGTGATTTGAAGTGCTTCCAACATAAGCAGATTTGAACAGAGCCTGTGTTTAAAGCCATACTTTGATTGTTTACTTTTAAAAATTGTGACTTATATGGAGAATGGTCTCATTGGCAATCATACCACATCTTCATATATCGCTTAAACAAGAAAAGTTTTACATTTGTTTTTGCTTCTTGATTTGTTGAATTTAAAAAACATCATCTTAAAAAACTTTTAGTTCCAAAATCAACTATTTTTATTTGTTTAAAGACTGATAACATATTTGAGGATAACAAGAATATGTCCATAGTACACGAATGCCCCAATGGCACTATCATTTTCTTTGTTCCAGGACCGTGAAATTGGGGTCAGAACTCTTTAATTTGGTATTTAAATTAGAAAGATCATATTTTAAGGAACATGTACTGTGGATTCATTATTATTTGTTGGATACCAATTTTTGTGGATTTCGTGGGAACAGACGAACAACGAAATTAAATGATCAACGAATATCAAATTGTCTGTAGGCTTGTTTGCAGATTTCTCTAAAACCACCAAAATTAAATATCCACGAACATGAAAATTTTCCTCAATCCACGAAAATTGGTACCCACGAAAATTAATGAATCCACAGTATACCAAGTTTCAAGTTGATTGGACTTTAACTTCATTAAAGACTACCTCTACCTAAATCTTTAACCTGAAGTGGGACAGACAGACGAATGAATGGACGAACAAATGGACAAACGAACGAACAGATGAACGGATGCACAGACCAGAAAACATAATGCCCATAAATAGGGAATAAAAGGCCTTACAGCATTATATCAAAGTATTTAGTAAATTATCTCCCTTGACTGAATATCTGCTTGAAGACTTTGATGCTTATAATCAAATGTTCCATGAAAAAAAAAAACTTAATGAGCCACTTCTATTGTACGCTGGGCATTAAAACAATTAGGTGGCCTGAAACACATATCAGGTATTGGAGGTTCTAACCTCAGCAGCATTAAACAAGACAAGTTTTACATTAGTTTTTGATACTTTCCTTAATTTGTCATCATCATTATACATATTTGATAGACAAAATCTTCTACTGTTACTTTGATTTTTGATAAGTCTAAAAACATATTTGGGATTACAATCCTTACAACATTGGTTATACTTTTCTCCCTTGATTAATTTTGTTTGAAAGCTCCATAATGCTAATAATCATATATGTTTTCAATGATCAACATAAAATGAAAATAAGTGTATTTATTCCAAAGGAACAGAGCAAGAGAAAATAAGCTACATTTAGCTACAAGAGTAGCAAGCTACAATTTCTGAAAACGATTTGCCTCTCTCTACACAAATACTATCAGTGTTTTTATTTTCTAGATTCAGATATTTGTTGGTTGATGAGAAAAAAAGAAGATATAAGATACAAGTCAATCAAACAGTATCACAACAGACAAAAGACATCTTGAAGAGATTTATCCTTCAAAAGATGTCAGTACAGATAAGGAATGTTATGATACATGGGAGATAACTCTGAAATTATTGACTTTAAAAATCTATGACTATATTTATTGTGATTGATAATTGTTATCAAATTTGTTTAGCTCATGTTTAACTTCAGGGCTTTTCAAGAAAAACCTAATTAAAGGAGGGTTGGCAGACACTTTATATGAATATAATTATAATTGGGTGTTGGGACAAGGGGCAACGTCGCATTAAATTGCTGCTATATAAAAATTGTATTGTTAGCCTTTGCTCCCGATACAGCCCTTATTCTATTTACCTTTAGAATCAACATTCATTTATTTTATTTGTGCCTCAATGACAAATTAGAAACCTTCACTCCTTTAAAACTTTAAAAAAAAAATAATAATAATAATAATAATAATAAATGACATGACATGACATAGGGAAATATTTTACCTTTTTTCTGTGGAAAAATGAAATACTTTATTGTTCTTTGGATACCAATTTTCATGGATTTCATAGGTTCAGGTCAACCTCAAATTAAATGTTCAATGAATGACAATTTTTTTGTAGGCTTGTGATGCAGGTTTCAGTGAAATCAAGAAATTAACTAGAGGCTCTAAAGAGCCTGTGTCGCTCACCTTGGTCTATGTTAATATTAAACATTTTACACAAATGAATTCATGACAAAATTGTGTTTTAATGATGGTGATGTTTTTGAAGATCTTACTTTAATAAACATTTTTGCTGTTACAATTATCTCTATCTATAACAGTAGTTTCTGTGGAAAATGTTAGTGAAAATCTACAAATTTTGTGAAAATTGTTAAAAAATGACTATAAAGGGCAATAACTCCTCAGGGGGTCATTTGACTATTTTGGTCATGTTGACTTATTTTTAGTTCTTACTTTACTGTACATTATTGCTGTTTACAGTTTATCTCTATCTATAATAATATTCAAGATAATAACAAAAAAACAGCAAAATTTCCTTAAAATTACCAATTTAGGGGCAGCAACCCAACAATGGGTTGTCAGATTCATCTGAAAATTATAGGGCAGATAGATCTTGATCTGATTAATAATTTTACCCCGTGTTGGATTTGCTCTAAATGCTTTGGTTTTTGAGTTATAAGCCAAAAACTGCATTTTACCCCTATGTTCTATTTTTAGCTGTGGCGGCCATCTTGATTTGATAGTCGGGTCATCGGACACATTTTTAAAACAAGATACCCCAAAGATGATGATTGCCAAGTCTGGATTAATTTGGCCCAGTAGTTTCAGAGGAGAAGATTTTTTGTAAAAGATAACTAAGATTTACGAAAAATGGTTAAAAATTGACTATAAAGGGCAATAACTCCTAAACAGGTCAACTGACCATTTCGGTCATGTTGACTTATTTGTAAATCCTACTTTACTAAACATTATTGCTGTTTACAGTTTATCTCTATCTATAAAAATATACAAGATAATAACCAAAAACTGCAAAATTTCCACAAAATTACCAATTCAGGGGCAGCAACCCAACAACGGGTTGACCGATTCATCTGAAAATTTCAGGGCAGATAGATCTTGACCTGATAAACATTTTTACCCCATGTCAGATTTCCTCTAAATGCTTTGGTTTTTGAGTTATAAGCCAAAAACTGCAGTTTACCCCTATGTTCTATTTTTTGCCGTGGCGGCCATCTTGGTTGGATGACCGGGTCACGCCACACATTTTTTAAACTAGATACCCCAATGATGATTGTGGCCAAGTTTGGTTCAATTTGGCCCAGTAGTTTCAGAGGAGAAGATTTTTGTAAAAGATAACTAAGATTTACGAAAAATGGTTAAAAATTGACTATAAAGGGCAATAACTCCTAAACGGGTCAACTGACCATTTCGGTCATGTTGACTTATTTGTAAATCCTACTTTACTAAACATTCTTGCTGTTTACAGTTTATCTCTATCTATAATAATATTCAAGATAACAACCAAAAACTGCAAAATTTCCACAAAATTACCAATTCAGGGGCAGCAACCCAACAACGGGTTGACCGATTCATCTGAAAATTTCAGGGCAGATAGATCTTGACCTGATAAACATTTTTACCCCATGTCAGATTTCCTCTAAATGCTTTGGTTTTTGAGTTATAAGCCAAAAACTGCAGTTTACCCCTATGTTCTATTTTTTGCCGTGGCGGCCATCTTGGTTGGATGACCGGGTCACGCCACACATTTTTTAAACTAGATACCCCAATGATGATTGTGGCCAAGTTTGGTTCAATTTGGCCCAGTAGTTTCAGAGGAGAAGATTTTTGTAAAAGATAACTAAGATTTACGAAAAATGGTTAAAAATTGACTATAAAGGGCAATAACTCCTAAACGGGTCAACTGACCATTTCGGTCATGTTGACTTATTTGTAAATACTACTATACTAAACATTATTGCTGTTTACAGTTTATCTCTATCTATAATAATATTCAAGATAATAACCAAAAACTGCAAAATTTCCACAAAATTACCAATTCAGGGGCAGCAACCCAACAACGGGTTGACCGATTCATCTGAAAATTTCAGGGCAGATAGATCTTGACCTGATAAACATTTTTACCCCATGTCAGATTTCCTCTAAATGCTTTGGTTTTTGAGTTATAAGCCAAAAACTGCATTTTACCCCTATGTTCTATTTTTAGCCGTGGCGGCCATCTTGGTTGGTTGACCGGGTCACGCCACACATTTTTTAAACTAGATACCCCAATGATGATTGTGGCCAAGTTTGGTTCAATTTGGCCCAGTAGTTTCAGAGGAGAAGATTTTTGTAAAAGTTAACGACGACGGACGACGGACGACGGACGACAGACGACGGACGACGGACGCCGGACGCAAAGTGATGGGAAAAGCTCACTTGGCCCTTCGGGCCAGGTGAGCTAAATATCCATGAACATTTTCTTTAATCCATGAAAATTGGTACCCATGAATATAAGTGAATCTGCTACTTACTTATTTGCCAAAGTATCATATATTCCAACTCTTCCATCATCAGTACCATAAGCCAACAAACCCTCTTTCTTCGGATGCCAACATAGCTAAAATTTAAAAACAAGACAGTTTTTGTGGGTTTTTTTTATATTGGTTTAAATTTAACAAGAATGGGTCCTCAGTAAACGAATGCCCCACTCGCACTATCATTTTCCATGTTCATTGGACCGTGAAATTGGGGTAAAAACACTAATTTGGCATTAAAACAAGAAAGATCATATCATAGGGAACATGTGTACTAAGTTTGAAGTCGATTGGACTTCAACTTCATCAAAAATTACCTTGACCAAAAACTTTAACCTGAAGCTGGACAGACGGACGGACGAACAGACGCACAGACCAGAAAACATAATGCCCCTCTACTATCGTAAGTGGTGCATAAAAAACAAGAATTGATTGATTGATTGTTGTGTGACAAATATTTTGTGCATATTCAGGAGCTTAAGGATCTGACACAAGATTGAATCATAACAGCGGAAACACTCCAATTGTTGGTATGTTTTCTTCAAACTGATCCAATTAAACTTAATTTTTATAAAAGCTGCCTAAAACTTTGTTAGCTGCAGATATCAATATAGACGGTGACATAATAATTCAATTTTGGTAATATAAGAATTGAGAACAAATGAATCACAGACATTAAGCAAATAATAAACAAGGAGTCAGTGGCCAGGACAGACAATTCAGCTCAAAATAAAATAAATGGGAAAAGTGTCTATGGAACACAGATGATGACCCCACTGCATATCATGTAAAGTCATAAAGGGAAATAACTCAAAAACTGTAAACATGACTCTATCCAAATATGTACTTCATCTAAGTTTTGTGGTGATAAATATTGTGAGAAGTCTCATAATAATTGTTTTTGACTTACTAAGGTAAGAGAACAGAAATGACAAAAGTCAGCAATTTTCCTGTTAATAAAGGGGCATAACTCAATAGCATTAAAAGTGAAGCCACCAAGTTTCTAACTTGATCTGTATTATGTGATAATAAGTATTGTGTACAACTCTCATAACATTTGGTTGAGGCAAACTAAAGAACAGAAACCAACTTTCGGAAGTACGTACAGATGGACAGAGGGAGGTATGTACAGACAAACAAGGGTAAAGCTTAATGCTCCGTCCACTATGAAGGGAACATAAATAAAAATTGACCTATATAAAAAAGAAGATGTGGTATGATTGCCAATGAGACAACTATCCACAAAAGACCAAAATGACACAGACATTTACAACTATAGGTCACTGTAGGGCCTTCAACAATGAGCAAAGCCCATACCGCATAGTCAGCTATAAAAGGCCCCTATAAGACAATGTAAAACAATTCAAACGTGAAAAATAACGGCCTTATTTATGTAAAAAAATGAACGAAAAACAAATATGTAACACATAAACAAACGACAACCACTGAATTACAGGCTCCTGACTTGGGACAGGCACATACATAAATAATGTGGCGGGGTTAAACATGTTAGCGGGATCATGAGTCAAGAATTTAAACATCATTATTGACTATTTTTCTTAAACACATAATTTCTAACTAGGTTACACATAACTGATATTGATTGACTTGGACCATCATATCAATTTCTTTTAAACTTACTGCAGTGACCTTTGATCTAATCCCCTGCCACAACGTGACAACATCAAAAGGATTATTACTGTTGTTAAGGTTCCATACTCTGATCATATTGTCCCCAACTCCTAAAGCTATTCTTCCTGAAAAATAAAAAAGGCTAGATGAAATTATAAGTGAATTAAATAAAGTCCTCACTTTTAGAGTGGGTGGATATAATAAAGTGGGGCTGTAAAAAGCTATTTCTCAAAATTTGTAATTTATTCCTTGTTTTCAAAATTCCAATAGGGAACATACTTTATATAATTGTTTAAATAAACCAATTTTTCAAGACGTTTCGGCCAATGGCCTTCTTCAGTTCTTTATTTTTCCTCTCAACTACATGGCTGACATTACATTCAATCATTGATAAGATGTTATAGCTAATTGTCCTTGTATTGTGACGTCATGTTATTATGACGTTAAAGTATTATGACGTCACGACATTTCCAAGGACAATTAGCTATAACATCTTATCAATGATTGAATGTAATGTCAGCCATGTAGTTGAGAGGAAAAATAAAGAACTGAAGAAGGCCATTGGCCGAAACGTCTTGAAAAATATTGTAATTTATTAACAAAAACAGAGTTGTTTTTTTTAATGCACTTTTGTGCTCGTCCCAATGAAGGAACCTCTGGCCTTTGTTAGTTTCTGTCAGAGTAAAATGTGATGTCCATTTTCATATACAATGTTTTCAGGTGCCAGGTGTAGCCCCCTCTGGGGGTTGGATTTTCTTGCTGTATTGAAGACCTATTGGTGACCTTCATCTGTTTTCTGCTCTTTCATCCAGTTGTCTCTTTTGACACATTCCTTTGCTCCATTCTCCATTCTATACTGTATAGTTCCATATAGCCATTTTTTATTGGAAGTCTGCTGTCAATTTTAAAGTCATAAGAAACCTCAAATCAAAAAAAAATAATGCATATGTTTTTTATAACTCAATGGATAGTTTTCATTGTAAAACTTATGAACATATACTTTTTTCTGAAGAAAATTCTTTAATCTATTCATATTTAGAAGAAGTATACTTTATTTGAATTGCTTCCTTCCAGCAAGCAATTCCCCGATATATTTTCCGTATGCAAGGTGACCTCAGTGTGACCCATCTCGTAAAAATCCGGTGACCACAATACGCATGGATGTCCTTAAAATAAACTATTATCTGAATTTACATGTTAAACACGTGCCTAATTTCCATGCTTTTTTGTTTATTTTTCGTCAATTGTTGACAAACAGGTGACAATCGTTAAACTTCGGCTTCAAAACACGAACTTTAATTACCTGCCATATTTTCACAACAACACTGACCGATTGAAAAAAAAATTGACGATTATACGAAATTTACACGAAAAAAATGATAAATTCGAGCACAGAAAACTAAGTTTATGATGTTTGTATGCATTGGTTTAAGAATTGGAAGAACATTATTTTTCACCGGTCACTCGTTTCTTATGACTTTAAGGGTGATGGTTAAAAGTCATTGACAACAATGGTAGTCCATGTTATTAAAATACAAAAAAAATCGTTATTTAAATTTTTTACTCCTATTGCAGTAGGATCAGAATAGCAGTATTTTGTTTAAATAGAGAAACTGATACCAATAATTGATTTGACTGTCACAAAAACATAATATGTTTGTCCTTCTCTGATCTGCAAGGCCATCTTCATTTGTAACCGCCAAATTCCCAGTTAACAGTTGCATGACAGTGGCATCTCTTCAACACATAATCGGTCTAAATCAAACACCTGTGTAAACTTTTCAAACTGTTTTAGTCACAAATTTGTTTGGTTCAGACAGATTTCACTGTAATCCCAAATTTGTTTGATTCAGACATATTTCACTGTAATCCCAAATTTGTTTGGTTCATACAGATTTCACTGTAATCCCAAATTTGTTCAGTTCATACAGATTTCACTGTAATCCCAAATTTGTTCAGTTAATACAGATCTCACTGTAATCCACTTACCTGGATCTATTGGAGATGTCCTGGCACAATATACATATCCTCCTAGGGTTGGCTGACAGTGAACTGGTCTGCGCTTTTTCACATCCCAAATTATCAACTGTTGAAATATATCAAAATAAAAATATAACGAGCTCAAATGATGTAATTCCCAATGTCAACAAAAACAGTTATCACATTATTTCATTGAAATGTAACAAGTTTAATTTAACCTTCTGTATATCCAGATGGTTATGAAAAACTATGAATTCAAAGCTCAACAATTTTTATTAAAAAAAAATAACAAATAAAAGACTATTTTGATGATACAATTATTCATGGGGTACATGTAACATATTTTCATGATATGCAACCAGTTATTAACTTGGAGATACATGTACAATTTTTTTCTCCAGAAATTCTGTGGCAATAATTTGAACTTTATAAAATAAATTAGCACATAAAACAAACTCCATTGAAAATACAGATATCTTTCGTTCAAAATCTTAAACCCAATCAAATTTCATGAATAAATTTTTCCCTTAATTTTTTATTTGAAAACTTAAGTGTAACGGCCAATATTTACCTGTCTGTCCATAGACGTTGTTGCCATAAGATTGTTGTCAGTGAATCCTAACCTCAGGTTAAATATTATTCTGTTATGTTGTTGACGTTTGTCTGTGGCAGAAAATGGCTGCCATTTCTGTTGTCCTGTAGCTGCTAAATCCCATAGCAACAAGTCACCACTACAATGAGAGATGGTTAAAAATTTTACAATTTTTAAATTAAAAAAAAAATTATTTGCTAGCCTATAAATAAAAAGAGATATAAATATATTATTCTTTTTCTTCAAAAGTTTCAAGGTGACTGACAGATGTTTTTTTCAAATCAAAAACCTTCATAAACAAAATTTGAGGTGCCTTCTTTCTCATTTACCTTTATTTTGTGTGTTGGTTAAATTCTCTTCCTTCCAAACAATTTTGAAACAAGTATTTGTAGGAATTAATTTTCTCCATTCATATATTTGAATGGCAGAGTGCTTTTAGGTGCTAGTACATGGACTTCCAGTGACTTAGGATGGTTGCACCACATTCAAGGACAGAGAAATTGCCTACAAAGTTCTCAACTTTGTTTGCAGGGTATACATCTAAGATATACTTTTGTACTAAAGGAGATAACCACATTACATTTGAATAATTTGCTGTTTACAAATAACAATTTGCAGACAAAGAGAAAAGGTATTTGTGAACATCAAATAGGACAATGACACCTGAAAACTCTATATAAATGTTAAGTTAATTCTATTAAAACTGAAAGTAAATACTGTCATGACTGTAATTTATATACTTTTTAAATAATAAAATGCAAAATTTCAGAGCATCAATTGAATAGATGTCTTGAAATTTGTTGCATTATCCAATGAAAATTGAACTTTCAAATAATGTTGCATATCATTGAGCTTTAATGTTGACATTTCTAATAAGCTTAATTTAATTAGTCATCTGTGTAGTGTTATTGATATATTTCTCTTCAATATCAACGTTTTTGTTAAATATAAATTTGTCGTTTATTTCTCAGATAAGCAGCTAACCTACCCAAAGGAACTAGAGACAATATTATGTGGATCAGAGTATGACCAAACAATGGCTGCCCATAGTTTGCCTCTTCCTGAATCACCTGGTGGGCCTCCAGTTTTGGGTAACCTCATTGATGCAAGTTGTCTCCCTTTAACTGTACTCCATATTCTAATAGTTCTGTCTTTACTTGCTGAGGCTAATAGGTGCCCTTCTTCCCCAAAGTCATTACTTCTTTCTGTTTCACTCACATTAGTTTCTAAAAAGATATCATACAGCTATAATTTCCATTAAGATGAGGTGAGTGAGGTACAAAAGAACCCTGTACTTTAGTGGTTGTCTTTGGTTTCTGTATATCACATTTGTTTATTTGGGAATTGTTTTGTTATAAATTAAGTTCATAGTTTTCTCAGTTGAATTGTTTCACATGTTTAATGTGGGAGGTTTTTAATTGCCAACCATACAGTCATGACAGTATGTTTTTTTTCATTAATGTCTAATGACTAATGTCTATTGTGTATGCTTATCATATGCATTGTTATGATGTTTTAACATTGCTTATCATGCTTATCATGTTTGGAAAACTTTTCAAGTTAATAGTAGTCAATTCATTTCATTAATGTGATTAGGCCAAAAAATATATATATGTATATATGTCTATTTCCTGCTGCCAAGGCAAATAAATCAGGGTCGGTAGGTCAGGTTTTTTTTTTTTTGGTTTTTTTTTTGCACTCCCTGTCAGATTTGCAGTCGGTTAAATGTCATGTTTGGTTAGGGTCCTGTACCCCAAAATGATTTAATCTCTTTAAATAAGCTTTAATTGAATAATCCTCCCATTGCCAACATTTTTTAAACCTTAAGTGTAGCACATTTGTGCTGGGAGCATCCATTTTGATTGTTTGGGCATAGTAAGATACGGATCTGGATCGGAAACTATTTTTTACGGATTTGAATAAAAAGATCTAGGGTCAGGGGGTTTGAGTCAGGGTCGGTCGGGAAACAGGAAACAGACATATATTTTTTTTTTGGCCTTATTACCATTCTCCTCCTCAGGTCTGTCCAGGTCTTTGTATGTTTTCTGTGGTTTAAAATTCTCCCCTGGTATAGGACACCATGCTATAGAATGGACCTCATCGTCATGTCCTCGCAAACGATGAATTAAACTTCCATCTCTTATATCATACAAGTTCACAACACCAGACTTGTACCTACATGTATAAAAAAAAAAGGTGACTCTATTTTCTAATTGTATTTAGAATATGAACAATATTTGCAATTGTTTTAAACAATATCTGCTTTATATACTATGTCTTCTTTTGTAATATGCTCTTTGCAAGACCATTTGATAAATGAAGTTATATGATTTAGGACTGGACCATATAGTTTGTTGAAATTGATCTCTTTCCTTTACAGGTTATTTTTTTTCAGTTTCAGGCTGCCATGTTAAACGTTTGAATCTAAGATAACTCAGGGTTCCTGCAGAACACTCAGTGACAATTGAAAATCACTTTTGATGATAACCTTCTATATGTTCTATTGAAAGAGGGTTCTCATCAATAAGTAATGCCCACTAAAAGAATTATGCTTGTTGTTTGGGTGAGTGAAAGTACATGTATATATTATTGTTTACTTTTATAAATAGTGACTTGGACGGAGAGTTGTCTCATTGGCACTCAAACCACATCTTCTTATATCTATCTGTTAAATAATGTTCATCCAGCTATATAATTCATACATGTAACATCAGATTATCTTTTCCATAGTGGATTTGTTTTGTTGGGATTCTGTCACATTAATGTCCATCTTACTCTAATTTTTTTTTGGAACACATTAACTTTTTATTCTTTCAGTTTTGTTGAAAACGCAGCTCTAGGAAATCTTAAAATATTAATTTCATACATGTACACCATGGCATGTGACAAAATAAAATGTGATACAAACCCAACAGCTAAGGTAAATTCTTCTAAATTTGAAAATTCAGTTGTCAAAACAGGTGACTTCTCTCCCTTGAAACTTGCAATCCTGCTGTCACAGAAGTTCCAGCAAGTTACCTCCCCTTTATCGTCTCCAAATACAATAAGCATGTGGTTGGAAGCTGACCATGTCAGTGCTGTGACCTTACTCTGAAAAAAAGTTTGTAATCTTCATCTTTATTCATACACCATTTACACTGTTAATTTATGTTATGTATCTGAAAGTGTTTTTTATTCTCCTTTAATGAAGTTGAATTGGTGTCAACGGCAAGTATGTATTATTGGGCCATAAAAAAGAATAGGTTTGTTTGCCCAAACCCTACCTACCCAGAAAAAAGCTGCCTACTCAAATTCTATTTTTGTCCTGATTTGAAGAAGTTGTTTTTTTAATTAAAATGTAGATAGGCATGAAGACTAATAAACATCTTATGCTTCAATTTCTTTGAAAAAAAAATGCCTACCTTCAGCTACCTACCCACTGTCTCAACCTTGAGTAGGGTTTGGGCAAACCAAAATATTTCTAATCGTGGCCTTGTCTTTTAAATTTATACACAACATTGTAAAAATACATAATATTGTGCATTTAGAGTTATTCTTGTTTTATTGTTTACTGTGTTTAAATGTTTCATTCTTAGTCAGCAACCATTTGATTTTCTGGGGGGGGGGGGGGGGGGGGGTATGGTTTTTTAACAACAAACATTTTCTTTTTCTCAGAATCAAAAACAAATTATTTTTTTCTCTAAAAACTGGAAACAAACTCCCCCCCCCCCCCCCCGAAAATTTGCTGCCTTACTTGATTTCTAACCACTAATCTTGTTATGCATTAGATACATGTATCATTAAAAAAAAATCATGACAGAGGCTGTCATGGTACATGTACATAAATTAATGTTAATTGCAACATTTTTCCTTTTGAGACAATAGTCCAAATGAAAGCTAAATAAAAGTTACAGGCTTACAAAAATCTATTTATTGAAGACCATAAAGTTTAATCCAGACAATGTAATAACAGTAATAACATGTATTTAAGTCTTTGGGTAAACAAATGGGGGTCTCTTCATGATGATCATAAATGGTTATCATTCTTAACAAATGATGTTAACAGTATTGTTTGAAGCATGTCAATAAAATGTACTATAGACTGTAAAAATAAACGGCTGATTTTGAGGAATCAGGCTAAATTTTTTCCAACAATAATTGTAGCGATACTTTTTTGAGATCTCTGACAAATCCCTATAAGTATATTTTGACTGTAAATCACTGATTTTTTTTTTACTAGGTTGACACTTAAGGTAGCCCAATACGACCGTTTGACACCTGACAATAAAAGACATTAATACTCTCCTGTACATGTAACATATATGTAGGACTGTTTGTGCCATGGAAATCAATAGTTCAACCTTTTCACAGGAATCGGAAGTTCTATCAATAAAAATCTGTAAATAATAAAGTTGACTATCAACAGAGCTTCTCGTACGCTGTACGCTCTATTGATAGTCGACTTTATTATTTGCAGATTTTTATTGATAGAACTTCCGATTCCTGTGACCTTTTGTATACCAGAGACAATACAATATGTCTCTGTGTATACTAAACAATTTGACGGGTAAATGTATGCCCATTCATTTAATGAATTTAATATAAAATTAGGTAGGGAGTTCGCAAATGCTGCAACAGAGTCCAACAGGGGTATGGAAATGCGATCTGATTTGGACACAGGATTATAATATTTGATTTAAACTCACATGAGCTTCAGTTTCATAGAGTAACTCGTACGAGTTGACATCCCAGATAAACACTTTACCGTCCTCTGAACCACTGCAACATAGTATCTGGTTTGGATCTACTGCTGTAGATGGCAATGTGACACACGTCACTTTTTCTCTGTGTCCACAATAAACTCCTTTATGAGCTATTGGGAACGTTGATGCATCGTATATGAAAACGTCATGTCGAGCAGCAAAAACTAGCAGACCACTTTTATTGAAGCCCACTGTATGGCTAATGTACCAGTTTGGTGACGCTGGTAAAGTCAATAGTGCCATGCTATGATAAGTTTGTTAAGGTATCAATATTCAGTAATATCCTATATTTTAGTACATTTTGGATTTTCCCGCAAAATCGTCAAATGCACGTTGATTTATTTTTCCCAAGTTGCCATAAGTTGGTCGCAGCCAATAGCGACAACACCTTTTTTGCAAATACTCATAACTAGATATCACACTTGCTTAATGTCTGTTTACGATTACTGAATGTACCGAACGCTACAGAACAATTTATAAAACATTTTACATTTTAAAAGAGAGAGTTGCAAAAAGCAACAATGACCAAATCTTCCTAACGCTTATAACAGGTAATTTGTCATTTGCAATTTCAAGCATCTACATGACCAAGGTCAATTAGAAAATATGAGCCTGAAAAGTAATGATCTCTGCAACTTTAAGAAAAAACACAATTTACACTGAAAGCTTAACAATATTGGTGCATTTAAAAACAAAAACCTTTTTTGTTAATTGATTTAAACAATCGGGGAACAATCATTTAACTCACAGGTCATGCAGGTGGGGGTTATTTATTTTTTTTCTAAAAAAAATAATATTCTGATCCCCAAATGAATTAGATGTTAAAAATATTCTGGTCATGCAGATAAGAAAACGAAAAAATAATTCTGAATTCAAATTCCTCCAATACATCTTATGGCTATTTGTCGGCCATTACTGGATATCACACAGGTGCCCATAAAATTTTGAGGTCTTAAAACAAAATATCTGAAGCCACATTAGAAAAGTGATTGTTACATTGTATATGCTTCTAAAGTTCAAGCAACCGGGGCAGCCGCGATTAGCAATGAGGTGTATACCTTATACTGTGAAATTTTGGAAACACTAAAATCTAGTTGATCACCTTGAAAAAACTGAATAGACTAAGACATGTAAGATAAGAATAGAAAAATAATCCCCTTTGAAGGTAAATGGTTGCTCCCTTATACATATGAACCCTTTAACAAAAATTTGCTAGTCTACTGGAAAGTGAAAACATGACGACAAATTAGTTATTGAAGTCTTGAAAGACTACATGTATGGTTGGACATTGTTGGAAGGAGTAACAGCAAATAAATATAATACCCTTTCAAAATGACATTATTATTGGGATTAGTGTTTTTGTCGATGCTTGCAAGTTTGTGACATATCAGGATTTCCAATTTAATCATGACGTCATGAAAAAATATTTATCATCAATAACGTGTTACTACAAGAAACATACACTACAAAAGTAAAAAAGTCTGAAAAGACCAGTTTTTGTCTGAATTTGCATGAATTTTTACTTGACATTCTTAATTTGTCTGCATAATTTTTGAAAATTCTTGACATAGTATTAGTTTGTCTAAAAAGATTCTTGATTTTTCTTGACAAGTGTCTTGACAGTATTAACATTGTCTTAAAATTTCTCGACACTTCCTGTATCATCTGATAAGAGTCTGGATTAGTCTCGACCAATTCTTGACTGTCTTAAATTTGTCTCGATCTGTCTTGACATATTCTTGACATTCTTAATAATGTCTGAATTTGTCTTGACATATTCTTGACATTCTTAATAATGTCTGAATATGTCTTGAGACATTCTTGACAGTATTAAATATGTCTTGACACTATCTCAACAGTATAAATTTCGCCTGAACGGTTTATGAAATCTTTTGGGTTTGTGTGGCTAAAAAAGAGGAGGGGGCTTTCGTGTTGGTCAAATAATTTGTTCTCGTCTTGATTCAAACTCTGTATTTTTAGAACAACCCCTAAACATTTTTGTTTTATATTTTGGGTGTTGAGTTTTATATTTTTTTATCAACAAAAATTTGTGATAACGGGCTCCTTTCTGAAAAGAAAAAAAATGTTTAGATCTATATTATGTATGTTTGTTTGAGACCAATGAAATTATTGATTTATAATTATAAAATTCAACACTCAAATTTGTATAGTAAATAGAAATCATCGATGGGACCAATTATGATTCCTTTTTTTATTATTATTCCTTGAGTAGATAATAATTTTCTTTAAATCTTTGGAATGTTTATGGCAGGTCAACTGATAAGTTGTATGGCTGATTACAGGTAAATCAGTAATTTCTATTTGACAGTTGTGTGTATTCTGGGGTGTGTTATAACTTAATTTCATGGGGAACTTCTGTCCATGTATATTACTTAATATATATTCCAACAGATGGCATTACACAAATTTTTCTTCTGTTAAATGAATGATTTTATATTTCATATTTGCATTTGTGAAACTATTTAAATACCCAAATTTTCAATTGTTTTACATGTCCAACTTTCATATTTGTTGTAAGGAATGTAACTTAAAAACAACAGTATATTATGTAAAAAGAAATAAAGATTAAAGTTATATTATGAATATTGGTCATGATTTGTAAAACTCAGAACTGTCAAGTAAATTTAAGACACAATTCAAAATGTTCAGAATATGTCAAGCCAAACTGAGAAAGAATAAGAATGTCGAGAATATGTCGAGAAATTTCAAGACAGTATTCAAATGTTAAGAATTTGTCAAGAAATTTTAAGACCATATTCAGAATGTCAAGAATATGTCAAGTAAATTTCATACAAATTTGTTATAAATGAGAATTTGTCAAGAAAAATTAAGACACGAGTCATACTTTTGGAGAATGTCAAGTAAAAGTTCATGCAAATCAAGACAAAAACTGGTCTTTTCAGACTTTTTGACTTTTGTAGTGATAGCCGCATATTTTTTCAATTCATGGCATTTTTACTAGTATCGGCTTCAAAAAGAGAAGTTGAAAATGCTCTTCAATATTATTTGTTGAAAAGTCTATTTCCACTATGACCGTTTTGTTCCTCTCCTAGAATTTGGTTGAATTCTTGGGAAGATCCTTTCAGCAACTTTATTGACATCGAAATAATATTTCATCGTCTATTTTTAGGTTATGTGTACATGTCCTCTTTTTCCTTTTTAAGGCCAAAAGTATTATTATTTTGGAAATCTGGTTGGAAGCAGACTTTTTATGATCAAAAAATTATTTCATATATTTTGATAAAATAAAATCTGCCAAGTATTTGCTCGTAAAAGCAATTAAATTCTATGCCATTGAATGCAAATGGAATGAAAAAAAGGTTGATGCATGTATGACATTGTGGCATCGTTAAAGCTATCTTAAACATGTTTTAGTTTAAAGTGTTAAAAATACTGGATTTTTAATTGACCATCGAAAGTCACATGTAAAAATTCTAATATTTTTTGTACATGTATTTAGATAAAATAAGTTAAAATGTCTCAAATTATCTAATTAACGAGATATTGATTTGTTAATGTTAAACTACATAATACATTAGGCCTGACCTATAAACTGTTGCACATGCGCAAATGTCACTGTCCAATACAACGGTCACAAACTTACAAACATCATCATGTCTACTTATTTTACAGAATCTGGTCACAATAGTAATTTAGACAGATTGGCTATATTTCTGAAACTATTCATTAATTAAGTGTATCAGATTGTTTGCAAATAAGTAAAGAATATTTCCATTCACAGTGGATAACATTTGCTCCAAGGTTTTGCTTTTTTTCCTTCCGTTTCGAGTTAGGGTAACGAACTTCCAACCATCAAGGATTCATTAGTCCAAATAATTAGTATGATGTGTTGAAAGATTGACACAGGAAGGTGTCAAGACAAAAATAAAAATAATCAACTTTTTAAGACATCATAATTATTTAGATTAGTGTTACATGTGGTCATCATAGTCAAAATCTTTCTGCACTATTATGTTTCATCTTACCGCACTTACACCTCTGCTCTGTGTAATTTCTCATTGAACTAACAAGATTGTTTGTTTAGGGGCAAGATCAGAATTCAAGGTTTACCAGGCGTAAATTAATATATTATTTGTTTCCCCAATCCCGACCTTGCCAAGCCATCTGTGGGTAGGTAGATACATGTAGGGAAATAATTTTATTTTTCCAAAAAGCTTGAACAATATCATACAATCCAGCAAGCCAGGAAATTGGAAATGAATAAAATAATATTTGACTTAGTTTTGACAATAAAATTTTATGAGTAGCACTGTTTTTGCAGGGTCGGTCAGGATTGGGGAAACAAACAATATTTTATTTTAGGCCCCAGTTCTTGAAATTGCCTTGTGTGGATAGTATATTGCATTGCCAGCTGTGATAGAGGACTAAGTCTGTAATATAAGGGAGACACTTGTGTGAAAAAGGATAACGTCTTTAACAACAATAATTTTGATGCAGAACGTTTCTGCAAAATTCTCACATAATACTGAAAAATTAACTAAGGTTGTAATTTTTATCTTCAATTTCTTCAATTTTATAATTTCATCATTTATCATGAATATACATGTACATATAAAAAAAAGAAGACTTGGTTGTGGTATATATGATTGCCAATGAGACAACTCTCTACAAATGACAAAATGACACAGAAATTAACAACTATAGGTCACTGTATGGCCTTCAGCAATGAGCAACGCCCATACTGCATAGTCAGCTATAATAGGAAATGACAATGTTATTTATGAAAAAAAAATGTATGAAAAAAAAAATATAACCCATAAACATTTTATAATCATTATATATTTTAAAATGTTATCAAAATGTTTATCTTTTCAAATCCTGTCAACTTACTTTTGATTTTACAGATTTGTGTAGGCTTTTGAGGCACGGGTCATTACAAACAAGGTAAGTAAAGTATACATGGTAGGCGCCACCCTAGTTCCCAAAACTGATCTGACATATGTGGATCTCATTGTGGTCTAAGTGTGACATGGGATAGGCTGAACTTGCAAACTTTTGGAAATCTCCACGGGTATTTTAAGTGCAAAAGGAACTTATTAATGCTCCTCTTATATTGTCATAAGTGTTTTAAATCTACTACTCAATAACTGTATTGTTTGAAAAAGTATTACATGTTCTTAAAAATTCTTTTAATTCATTTGAATATCTGTTTTTAGGTGTTCTTTTGATAAAACAGTGTAACCTGCCTTATCTGAGTATTCCAACATCCTGCTTCAAACAACACAATTTTTCCTGGTATCAAAATAAGCCTTTCCTTGCAGAAAAACATGAGTAGTCCTACACCCTGATTTATCCAAAAATATTTTCCTGTCCCCCAGTCAGCAGTGTGTGGTCAAAAATTCTGGTTAACACCTGATTATGGATATCCCCATAAATATGTATAGTTGACAGGTCTGCCCAGTTCTTATACTTCTGTAATTTTACGGTTTACCTCGTGCCATACATTGTAGGTTTAATTTAAAGACAGCTGGTTTTAATTATTTATGTTCACTAAGATTTTATTGTTTTTCCAGTACATGTACTTGTCAATGTTAATATTTAAAAGAAGATGTGGTATAATACCCAATGAGACAACTCTCCACAAGAGACCAAATGACACAGAAATTAACAACTATAGGTCACTTTACTGCTTTCAACAGTGAGCAAAGCCAATACTGCATATAAGTCAGCTATAAAAGGCCCTGAAATGACAAATGTAAAACAATTCAAACGAGAAGACTAACAGCCTTATTTATGTGCAAAAAATGAAAGAAAAACAAATATGTAACACATCATCAAACGACAACCACTGAATTAATGTTTTTAATGATTGTTCTGTTCTTTCTTTTAAGATTACTAGCCAATGAAAGCTTAGGATCAAGACTATATCAATCATCTTCTGCAATAAAGCAGTCTGTCGTCTGCTGTGGTTCAACGGTCAACCCATCTACTCACAAACTATCAGGATGTAGACAGTTCCACACCAGTATTCCAAGAAATGATGAAAATGAATCTATGCCAGATCCAGAAACAGGTTGGCCTAAGCTCAAAGAAGAAAAAGAATGGTTAGACTATAATAATATTGTTTATCCACCACAAAAGCCTGGAGATCCTAAAAGACCAGCCGTAAGTATTGTTTTTTACCAAGACCCATGGTGATTCAGTTAGAAACGCATCGTTTGATTGGTTAAATGATTGGTTTCTAAGGTTGGTTATAAAGTGATTCAGTTAAAAACCAATCTCTATTGTTTGGTTGAGTGATTAACTATTTAACAGGGGGATTGCTGATGTTTGAAGATGAACACTGAAACACTATATATGGCTTAATAACTTGTTATATCTTTGTAATGCAGGGTTTGAAATTAGCAGTGGCTCACTTGTAAATAGCCCCTTATTTTAAATGGGTTACTCGAATGTCTGCTTTTCTTGTAAAGAAATATATAGGTATATTTGCTACAAAATTTAAGCTGTTGGCTTCCATGCCAAAATTTAACTTTAATCCCTGCAGTATGGAGTGTATACATCAATATGAAGCAATAATTGTTGGTCGCATTTTAAATACCCATGCTGTAATTTTAATTCTTATCTTCCATATTTAATATCTTCTCCAAAACCGTATTGTTCCCAATTCTATATTACATTCCAGCCAAATAAACCTTATCTACCTAATAAGGCCACCCATCATTAAGGATATCTTTTATGCATGAATATTGTATTAAACGAATATATAGCTTTGACCATGAATTATGATATTTTAGCAAATAGAAGATGTTTTTTCTTTTGTAGGAAATTTGTCATCTGAGAAAGCACATAAAATACAGTCCAAAAAAACTTTGGTATCATGCACTTATGGTAAGTAGTTAATATCATGTCTACTATGTACCGGTAGATGAGAATTGACTCTTTTCTCTAATTTTTCCCCAATTTATCCTTTTTCTGACCTATTGACTATTTTAAGTTCTGTTTGTTTGATCTTATAAAAAAGAAGATGTGGTATGATTGCCAATGAGACAACTATATCTACAAAAGACCAAAATGACACAAACATTAACAACTATAGGTCACCGTACTGCCTTCAACAATGAGCAAAGCCCATACCGCACAGTCAGCTATAAGACTTAGTTCTTTATCAGGTCCAATTTTATTGCTTTCCTCTGAATTTCCTTTTGTGGCATCATAAAAAAGGCAACCTTGCCTAATGACATAACATAGAAAGAACATATTTTTACATATCATTGGAACAGAAGTGTTACTGTAAATTCAGAAATTATTGTAAGTTTTTTATTATTGCGAAAAATGCGACAGGGTTATCATTGTTATAATTAAAAATCGCATTTTGAAATATTTTATATGAAAAACAAACAGGATTTTTCTGAATATCGCAAAAATTAAAATCACATTTTAGTCAAAAATGACAAAATCACAATAATAAATACATGCAATAATTTCTGAATTTACAGTATCTGTATATAAATTGTTTTAAAAAAAGTCATAAGAGAAACAGATTCAACCACCAAATTTCATGCAGTAGGATATTTCACCACTTATAACAATTAAATTTCAAATGTTTAAAAGCTTTTCTTAAAAAATTTTGCTTTCCTGATTTTAAGCAAGTACAATTTGGTGGAAAATGTATTCTCAAATTTAAAGAGTTTGATACAAATACACTTATGTCCTTTCCAATTTTAAGTTCTTTCTGTTGAAAGAATTTGACATCGCTTCAATATAGTCTATTGACATCAGAGCAAAATGAACTGTTTCAGGAACAGGAATAAGTCTCAGTACAGGAACACCAAGAGTTGTCTGTCACTGCTTGTAAACTAAAGTTACTGTCTTTTTAGCTTTTCTCATCACTTGGCGTCCGTCGTCCGTCGTCCGTCGTCCGTAAACTTTTACAAAAATCTTCTCCTCTGAAACTACTGGACCAAGTTCTACCAAACTTGGCCACAATCATCCTTGGGGTATCTAGTTTAAAAAATGTGTGGCGTGACCTGTCAAACCAACTAAGATGGCCGCCATGGCTAAAAATAGAACATAGGGGTAAAATGCAGTTTTTGGCTTATAACTCAAAAACCAAAGCATTTAGAGCAAATCTGACATAGGGTCAAATTGTTGATCAGGTCAAGATCTAACTGCCCTGAAATTTTCAGAAGAATCAGACAACCTGTTGTTGGGTTGCTGCCCCTGAAATGGTTATTTTAAGGAAATTTTGCAGTTTTTGGTTATTATCTTGAATACTATTATAGATAGAGATTAACTGTAAACAGCAATAATGTTTAGCAAAGTAAGATCTACAAATAAGTCAGCATGATCAAAATTGTTAGAGGACCCCATAAGGAGTTATTGCCCTTTATAGTCAATATTTAAGAACTTTTTGTCATTTTTGTAACTTGAAAACTAAAACTACTTGGCCAAATGTAACCAAACTTGGCCACAATCATAATACTAGGGTATCTATTTTTTTTAAAAGTGTCTAATGACCCCTCCTACCAACGAAGATGGCCGACATCAGTAAACACATTAACAGGTGAGCGACACAGGCTCTTGAGAGCCTCTAGTTTAGTATTATGTGTTGCCTTCCACTTTTTCATGGATTGTGCGGGTACAGGAGAACCACAAATTAAAATGTTCAATGAATTAAAAAATTTCTGAAGGAATGTGTGCAAACTTTGTCAAAACATAAAATTACATAAAATTGAATATCCACGAAAATGGTAGTTATCCTCAATTCAAGAAAATTGTTATCTGCCTAAATATATGTGAGTCCACAGTATCTTGTGGTGTTTGTTTTAATTGTGTTATGTAAAATTGTTTTTAGAAATTGACCATAAAGAAAGGTTAACAATTAATATATGAACCAATAAAAATACATATTATGTAATCAGTAATTTAAATTTCAAGTATCATATTCTATAAGTTATACCTCAAATATCATATTCTGTTTTCATATATTTATTTCAGATTCGTGGTATGTCAGTAGATGAGGCTATCAAACAGTTATCATTTCAAAAGCACAAAGGGGCACACATCATTAAAGAGGTATGCAGTGTATTTTGTTTTAAACTATGAACTTTGTTTTGATGATTCTTTCTGTCTTTCTGTCTTTCTGTCCTGTCTTTCTGTCCTTCTGTCTTTCTGTCTTTCTGTCTTTCTGTCCGTCTGTCTTTCTGTCCTTCCTGTCTTTCTGCCTTTCTGTCCTTGTCTTTCTGTCCTTCTGTCCTTCTGTCTTTCTGTCCTTGTCTTTCTGTCCTTCTGTCTTTCTGTCCTTCTGTCTTTCTGTCCTTCTGTCCTTCTGTCTTTCTTTCCTTCTTTCTTTCCATCGTCCCACTTTTGTTTCAGCACTCTAGCTTAAGGGGTAAATTCAGTTAAAAATCTCCCATTGACTTTAATGCTAATCTATGTGTGGCAATAAATTTATACCTGATTTACCTTTAGAAATTTAAATCTTTCATATATCATTCATGAAAGTACAAATGTAGCCCTATCTTTTGCAACAATAAAAACATAGGGTCATGTGGCATTTTTGGGCATTCACATGGCCTTTTTTACAAACAATGTAGATTCACACTGAATTCCTATACTGACCCCCATTCCTTTTCAACCCTGAAGGGGAAAAAATAGTACATTCAGCATATATTTTTTTTTTTCAATTCAGTTTTGATCCATCTACCAAAAAATATTTATTACAAACATTATCTGCCAATCAGAAGAGCATATAACTTCAGTGTTATACAGAAAGCTCTCCCCTAAATGGGCGGTCCCTGATGACGTATATTTATTTACTGAATTTACCCCTTAAGTTAGCCACATGTTTTAATGTAATCCATACACAATGCTAAGAACCACAACACACAGCGTTCAACTTCAGAAATCAAATTTGGGCAATGAGTTATTTACCATTTTCGCTTTTTGACTTGGAAATTTGCAATGCTTTATCAGGGAATTGTCGTCCTCAGACACATTCCTTTTTTTTATTCTTTAAATGAAAATGAAGTTAACAAAATTTTGAAATTAATAATTTATAGATAATGGAATTACTGGGTAAAATTACAATGTCATAGGTTTTTGCATGTTTGTTATATTCTTATAATTTAATTTTGGATGTAATGAGACCATAGATATAATTTCGAAATAACATAGAAAATGTGGTGACACTGTTAAATAACCCGCTACACACGTTATTCAGTGTGCACCAAATATTTTATGTTATTTCTTCATAGACAGAAAAAATATTACAGTCATTCCTTAATTAAAATAAATAGATAAAAGTATGGATGCAGCTAAAACATGTCCATGAAAAAAAAACATAGTGGAGAAAAATTGGCATAGGCGGGAATATAGCAATAGGGGAGAATATTAAGGCAAACACAATTAAAGAATACAGAATAATAGGGTGCTGACTTGAAAAGAGACAATTTGCCTAAAAAAAATTAAAAAATGGGGAGTCTATCCAGACCCTTATATGAAGCAAAAGCACCTATCAGGAATCAAAATGGAATTATATGAAAATACCCATAAGAAAGTATGTTGGAATAGACCCAAAAATAATTTTAATCAAACCTACATTTAGTTGAATTGAAATAACTACTTTTGTTTTTATTAGACAATAGAAGAATGCCAGGAAATTGCTGTCAAGGATCACAATGTAGAGTTTAAATCAAATCTGTGGGTTGGTAAGTATACTATATTTAAGTTAACCAAGTATTTCTGATGGTCCAAATCTAGGGTAGCTTTCCTGAAAACTTTAAGTTATTTCTTTTTGTCAAAATAAAGGCTTTTTGGTACATGTGCATCAGACTAAGCATTTTCTATTTTTAAAAAACAGTAACACCATTTTTTATTGACAAACAAAGTTAAAAAAAAAAAAAAAAAGGGATTATATATAATTTTTGACATATTGAAGTGATCATTCAATGTGGACTTTACAATAAAATATTGCCATTTGGTTATGTGATTTGGTGTATAATGATTTTTACCACAATTTCTGTAAATTCAGAAATTATTGTGAAAAAATTTGACAGAGTTATTATCACAATAATTCAAAGTCGCATTTTGATAAAAAAAATATATAATTTAACAGGATTTTTCTCAATTTCACAATAATTAAAAACGCATTTTAGTCTTAAATAACAAAATTCCAATTATTTCCGAATTTACAGTACATTGAACTAATTGTGGATCCAAAGAGTGCAAATGAGGGATATTCCCTCTAAATGTGATGCTATATTTTCTAGGTATTTCATGATTTCCATATATTTATTAGGATGGTTTAAGAAGTTCTGAGGAAAACCCTGAATTTCTGAAATGTTTCATATTTATAACCCCGCTTTTAAAAAGGGGGGGTATACTGTTTTACCTCTGTCAGTCCGTCAGTCAGTCTGTCCGTCCCATGAATATTTTTCTTTGCATTTTTCTCAGGAACTACAATACAAAATGTACAAGGATTTCTGAAATTTGGTTTCAGGGTTTATCTAAGCCAGCTATACCGTGTGATGCGTTTTCAGATTGATCACTTGACAACTTCCTGTTTACCGAACACTTGCATATTTTTTATTCATGCTAGTATCTTTTATAGCATACTATATTGCATGAGTTTTTCTCATTATTGAAGGCTGTACATTTGCCTACAATTGCTAACATCCACTCCATTTTAACTTTGGTGAAAAGCTGTCTCATTGTCAATTATAACACATCTTATTATTTTTACATTGACCTCTACTTGGCAAATTTTTGTTTACTGTTTTTTGCTTTTGGATGGAAAATAAGGAACAATAAATGAATGATGCTCCATATTGATTTTCCCCAAAAATAACAGTTATTTTGATAATTATTGGGTCACTTTCCCCTAAAAAAAACTTTGCTTAGATCACTTTTTCCAGTCTGAATTGATAAATGTAAAATTAATGATTTAAAAATATTGACTACAAAATATTGGAAACAAAATGAAAACATGAATTGTGAAAATTTCATGCATTGTAAATCATTAATCCTTTTTCCATCTTTCTTTTCAGAGGATTCTTTTATGAAACAGTCTGCAATAGTAAAAGGCTTTCGTATCATGGGTCGAGGTCGTGGATCTAGAGTCCGATATCGTTATGTTCATTACTTTCTACGATTACGAGAAGGGAAACCACCCAAGCATTACTATCCACCGCCAGAAACAGGATATGAAAAAATGGAGAACTATATTAAAGACCAGAGAAAAAGGAGAATTTTCCTTGCATTATGATATGTTTAACCAATAAAATGCTTTTAAAATAAAAAGATGTTATGTTGGATGATCTGATTGATGTGTACGGCATTTTTACTTACATGTGTACCCAATCCTCTTACTGTCTACCCTTTTAGAGCACCTGAGATCACCCCCCAATTTTTCGATGGGTTTTTGTTGCAATAAAATAAAAAAATATATATCACAAACAACCACATCCACATCACAGGATTTCTAAATTGGACAGGCACATACCAAATGTTAAAAGGTTAACCACTTTGCTTGACTAAACCAATGAAGGTTTATAAAAAGGTCTTTTGGCCATTCATTTTAAAGCCTTTTGCTTCAAATATACCAGTACATAGATCTGATTTTCCAACTTTTGAACATAAATTCCCTAATGGATTTGTATGCAGCATAATCAATCTGTTCCTCTTTTTAGCTCACCTGGCCCGAAGGGACAAGTCAGCTTTTCCCATCACTTTGCGTCCGTCGTCCGTCGTCCGTCGTCCGTCGTCGTTAACTTTTACAAAAATCTTCTCCTCTGAAACTACTGGGCCAAATTGAACCAAACTTGGCCACAATCATCATTGGGGTATCTAGTTTAAAAAATGTGTGGCGTGACCCGGTCAACCAACCAAGATGGCCGCCAAGGCTAAAAATAGAACATAGGGGTAAAATGCAGTTTTTGGCTTATAACTCAAAAACCAAAGCATTTAGAGGAAATCTGACATGGGGTAAAAATGTTTATCAGGTCAAGATCTATCTGCCCTGAAATTTTCAGATGAATCGGTCAACCCGTTGTTGGGTTGCTGCCCCTGAATTGGTAATTTTGTGGAAATTTTGCAGTTTTTGGTTATTATCTTGAATATTATTATAGATAGAGATAAACTGTAAAGAGCAATAATGTTTAGTAAAGTAGGATTTACAAATAAGTCAACAGGACCGAAATGGTCAGTTGACCCGTTTAGGAGTTATTGCCCTTTATAGTAAATTTTTAACCATTTTTCGTAAATCTTAGTAATCTTTTACAAAAATCTTCTCCTCTGAAACTACTGGGCCAAATTCAACCAAACTTGGCCACAATCATCATTGGGGTATCTAGTTTAAAAAATGTGTGGCGTGACCCGGTCAACCAACCAAGATGGCCGCCACGGCTAAAAATAGAACATAGGGGTAAAATGCAGTTTTTGGCTTATAACTCAAAAACCAAAGCATTTAAAGGAAATTTGACAGGGGTAAAAATGTTTATCAGGTCAAGATCTATCTGCCCTGAAATTTTCAGATGAATCGGTCAACCCGTTGTTGGGTTGCTGCCCCTGAATTGGTAATTTTTGTGGAAATTTTGCAGTTTTTGGTTATTATCTTGAATATTATTATAGATAGAGATAAACTGTAAACAGCAATAATGTTAAGTAAAGTAGGATTTACAAATAAGTCAACATGACCGAAATGGTCAGTTGACCCGTTTAGGAGTTATTGCCCTTTATAGTCAATTTTTAACCATTTTTCGTAAATCTTAGTTATCTTTTACAAAAAATCTTCTCCTCTGAAACTACTGGGCCAAATTAATCCAGACTTGGCAATCATCATCTTTGGGGTATCTTGTTTTAAAAATGTGTCCGATGACCCGACTATCAAATCAAGATGGCCGCCACAGCTAAAAATAGAACATAGGGGTAAAATGCAGTTTTTGGCTTATAACTCAAAAACCAAAGCATTTAGAGCAAATCCAACACGGGGTAAAATTAATCAGATCAAGATCCATCTGCCCTATAATTTTCAGTTAAATTTGACAACTGCCCCTGAATCGGTAATTTTAAGGAAATTTTGCTGTTTTTGGTTATTATCTTAAATTTTATTATAGATAGAGATAAACTGTAAACAGCAATTATGTTCAGCAAAGTAAGATTTACAAATAAGTCAACATGACCGAAATTGTCAATTGACCCCCTAAGGAGTTATTGTCCTTTATAGTCAATTTTTAACAATTTTCATAAAATTTGTAAATTTTTATTAACATTTTCCACTGAAACTACTGGGCCAAGTTCATTATAGATAGAGATAAATGTAAGCAGCAAGACTAGTAAAGTAAGATTTACAAACACATCACCATCACCAAAACACAATTTTGTCATGAATCCATCTGCTTCATTCACATAGACCAAGGTGAGCGACACAGGCTCTTTGGAGCCTCTAGTTTACTGAAACTTATTTCAGCAATAACTTTGCATTGCCTAAATGTTAAGCTGTTATTTTCACTGTGTTGAAGTTTTGAAACTTCTAGGAGTAAACCTGTAAGCAAGATTTTCTTTTTGCATTATTTTGATTCATGATACTGATCGCCTCTGAAAATTTTTACAAAAGGGGATATTTATATATTTTTCAAGAAAAAATATAAATATTACAAATTAGAGATTTGAGATTTTAAAACATATTATAAAGTTTTTTCACAAATTTTTAATGTGCTTCCTATACAAATGTTCACCTGTTTTGAAAGAATTCAATCAGTAATATTTCAACAAGCAAAGCATGTATATAACATAGCCCATTTAAAACTGTAATTTGACCTCAAAATATAATATGACAGAAAAAATAACAACTTGTTCATAGTGCTCCTGTTTTATTGATTTATAAAAATCTTTTATTGCATTGAGACTTTCTTTTCTCTCCAAAACAAGTCTTCAAAATGGAATGCTCCATTGCTTAAACCTTTGTGTGATCTTGATTTGTAACATATTCAAAACTAAGCCGGTTTGTCTTTCCACAACAAGTCTGCTGGAATGGAAGGTGACATTGTTAAAATCTTTGGAATATCCTCTTCTGTCGTAACATTTGGGATTCTTTTTCGGCTGACTACATTTTCAACAAGACTTTTCTTATATTCCGTCCACTTCCTGTTTGCTTCAAACTTAAGATACAGATTTTGATTAGAGGGTATTTTTTCCTCATTCTTGTTCTTCATCTCGTCCAGTTGATCCATCATTAGATTTATTGCAAAGAATGCAGAGTTGATCACCAAGCATTCTACTTTACCATTTGTAATGATATAAGTATCCTGAAGATTTTCACCTGCGGATAAAAAAATTAGATAAGTGTCTGGCTGTTAGTATATATACTGTCAAGTAACTTTATTGTTTGAACTAATAGTAATACATTCGCATAACATCACCAAAATAATCATCAGGATTTAGAGACAGGAATATTGTATATAATTTGATTTGTACTATAAACTCACTATCATATTATGTACTTATAGTAATAAATTCACATACCAACACCAAAATAGTAATCAGGATATATAGGTATATAGATATAAAAAGATGTGGTATGAGTGTCAACGAGACAACTCTCCATCTAAGACACAATTTGTAAAAGTAAACCATTGTATGTTTCAGCATTTAACACCGAGCCTTTGCTCCCTCTGCACAGCAAGCTATAAAGGTCCCAAAAATAACTAATGTAGTGCCTATTGGATCTGCATACGAGTTGCTAGGATAGAGAGACATGACTATATATCTAGCTTACTTAGTACAGAAATTTTTGAGCTGCAAATACAGTCCTTTATGTCCATTTGTTATGATTACAAACTATTATAGTATGTACCAATACTGATAAATTAACATACCAACACCAAAATAGTCACCAGGATAGAGAGACATGACTGTCAGCATGTGGTTTTCTGTTCTACATATCCTAGTGTGTTTTCCATATGGTTTGTTCAGAAATTCAGAATGATCTTTTTTGTTATCTGACAAAAACAGGGACGGTCGCAGGTAAGGGGACTGAGTCCTGAGCAGTGATATTTTCTTTATCATGTCACATTTTCCTTTTCTGATAAAGTAAACAGCTTCTGTCAACTGTGTCTTGTCTCCAAATATAACCTAAAAAAATACAACACGTTTAAAAATTTCAATGAAAAATATCAATATTTTTCAATTACTTTCAAGACTGTTCGTAGCAAGTTATCGCAATTAGTGTTATCACATGACAATTTTTTTATCGCGGGATTTGTACTTGCAAGATCCATGTGACAGGTGCTACATTTGTAGCAGGAATTTGAATTTCTTAATCTGCATACATTTGCATTCATTCCCAAGTGACCAGGCTCCTGATTCACAATCGATAGTTTTCTTTCCAGGAACCAGTTAAATTTCCCCTTGACATCCTCCGGCGAATCTGTATTTCTGTTGCGTAGATGATTTATTGTACTATAAAGTTGAACTCATGTATTTCAGTATTTCTGTATTGAAAACATATATATTGAGCAAAAAACTAAAGGCTCCGAAGAGCTTGTGTCGCTCACCTGAATCTATTTTTGGTTTCATTCCATTTAGTGATTCTCAACATGCAGACATGTGTATGTATTGTCCATAGGGTCCTATCATACGAAGTCCCCCGCATGGTGGCAATCTTAGATGATGGATCGGCTAACGACATAGTAACAACACTAAGTCAGGCTCGTATTAGGAATAATCATGCTATGTTTGGTTTCATTCAATTTAGTGGTTCTTTGGAAGACGTTCAAATTATAAAAAGTGAACGACGACGACGGACGATGGACTCCAAGTGATGATTATAGCTAGCTCACTTGGACCTTCGGGCAAGATAAGTTAAACTTTAAGACTTACATGTATAAGACTTGAATGGCTAAAAAGGCTCATCATAGATACTAGGATTAATTTTGTTTACACCAGATCGACGCGCGTTAGTGTTACGTACTATAAAATACATGCATGCTATATAGATAGACATATTTTTCAAAAAATTACTTGTCTTATGCATATTTCAGAATTGTAAATTGCTATAATGAATAATCATGGTATAGTGTGCTCCGTACTTTAATTTCCCGAGCCGATAGCTTTCAATTTGCAGCGACCTTAACCACGAAACCTCTCGTTGGTACTTCGGCAACCACACAGCGTAACTACATGCATGTCTGAAGGGAAATCCGTGATCGGAAAGTCATGTTTATACGGTCAATGCAATTTGACTGTGTAAATAACCTTCGGGAGTGGGATGGGGTGGGCTTCCTAAACACAATGTGATAGAACGTGCTGCTTGGATTGGTTACCTTTTCATCAGAAATATATACGGAAAGTCATGAAATAATCGGTTAACAAAGTTAACGTGGAAATAAGATTGTGTTTATTGATTCTGAAAGCTCATCAAATAATTTAATAATTTCACTGTTAGAAAATCATTGCATTTTTGCATATCTATCAGCTCACTTCAGTTTTATTCACGTCCTCTATGATTCTTTTTATTGACGGTAAACTTCAGCAATAGAATACGAAAGTTTATAAATCTTCATCTTCATGTAGAAAAATACACATTTAGTTGTGTTTTATATCTACATGTTCTGAAGGATTTGTATTCGCACTTTACATGCATGATATACATTGTCGGATACCGTTAGCGTCAAATTAGTTAAAATTTTACTGTGATTTGTCAAAATATCCTTATCATGATTCGTCAGAGGTCTAAGGTAATTATTTTAGGCGTCATTTTTGGAGAGAAAAAATTACGTGAAGCGTCAAATTCAGCCGCAAAAAAAATATCATCTAAAAGTTCACATTGTTTCGGCATACACCAAAAATTACTGTTGAATTGGCCAGCAACAATTTTTACCGTTATTTATCATGAACTTGAGGTACCCCAAATACTACCCTCGTTCATTGTCTCCGACAAATTGTCTTTATACAAGGCTGAGAAACAAGTTGAAATATATCCTGTTTTTGAATCGGGTACTAATCAAATGTATATGTAGAGACAATGTATGATTATTCTTTATATACTGGAACTCCTACAACCGTTCCAAATGAAATATTTCTAAAGGGTAAAAATCATTATTTTGTGCAAACTACGTAAAAATTCCGTGAACCTGTACCGTTGTAATGACTTCATAAATAAAACTAAGGAAACGCATTGTCAACGTCATAAACAAGTCGATAATATACGGTCAGTGACTGTTTTAATATACGGTAAGTGATTGTATATACGCTCAATGCAATTTGACTGTGTAAATAACCTTCCGATGTGGGGTGGGGTGGGCTACTTCCTATATCCAAGGTGATAGAACGCTTGAATAGGTTACCCTTCCATGAAGTTGAAATATGTTAGTAGGTCGGGGAAACTAGAAATATACGATAAGGTCAATAATTATCCCCCCCCTTTTTCCCCAACACCCTCATAATGTTCCTATAACTTTAAGTCTGTTAACCTCCCCCCAACCACCCCTTTAGTATTTCTGCGGGTTTTTTAGCGACCAATTTTCTCTCTTTTGACACTTTCAAGTTTGGTATTCAACTTTTACATATTACATTACATGAATCCCAAACAATATGGGAAAACTCTTCAAAGGGAAAATTTGGGATTTTTCCGACGTAGTCGGTAAAGTTTCGGTTTGTGCCCTTTGAACTTAAGGAGGCTTAACTATGGCAACAGAATACGTATGCTCGAAAATCCTTTCTGTGATTGGACAAAATGCTGTCATGATGGGTGATTTGGTTGTGTTTCAAAAACGTCTCGTTAATTATATCGTGATGGAAAGCAAGTGTAAAACTATAAATATTTGAAGTAGATCTTACAAAGATTTATAATTTTTTTTATATAATTGTTTCTCCAATAGCTCTTTGCGTCCATGACAGCTGTTTATTCGGGACAATTATATAATTTTTCATGTAAACTTCGTTGTACGAAGGTACGTGCATTTTAGAACGCACTTACGCATGTGAGATTTCCACGGGGTTTTGGTGAATGTATAGGACCGAGCATACTGAACACAAACAGAGAAAACGTTATTCATATGGAGATTTTAAAATTAAAGATGTCCTGCATCATTAAATCATTGTGCTACTGAAGGTTATCGAAATGATAGTTTTAAACATATACTCAAATTTAAATACGTCGGATTTCTTTTATAAAGACAGTTCTTGTTTTCTTATAATTTAAAAATGTTCATTTGGCCAGAGGCACCCGTATCAATTAAGTATTGAAGTGCCCCAACCTGGGAGCAAATAGCACAGCTGCAGCATATACATCATTTGTACATCATATGCACTGGCATACATAACATTCTTTAACCGTGATTGTTTCATTGGACTTTTAAAATTGAATTTTGCTAAAACTAATTTATATGATAGGGTCCCCCACTGTCTTGGTCCCTTTAGTCCGAACTCCCCGCTATAATATCACAGCATTTCGGTTTGCCATCCAGTTAAATGTAAAACAAGTTTTGCGGCATGTTTAATAAGGCTTACGGTGTTGTCTGGGAAAGACTTCATATCTGACATATCTGTTACGCTCTTCATCTGGTCAATGGAGGCTCCTTCGAAACTTTGTTGGCTCCTAATAAATGTATTTCGTTGCTGCCAGTTCTCTTCATATTGGTGACGTAAAACATTATTAAACTCGTCCTTACTTAGACTTAAAAACTCGCTATCACCTAAAAGATGTAGATAAGAAGAGAGAAAGGGACGAAACAAACGAAAAAATCATTTTAAGGGGGTCACTAAACAAGAAGCAGTAATAAAAGTGTACATTGAGTAAAAGAAAGGCTCATTTATTATTCTATAAATATCAGTAAACGCAAATCAAATTTTATACTGTACGTGTGCATTGTCACTGAATCGTATCAGTATAGATGATCTACTGTTAAAATTACCAAAGTATTTCTTGACCTGTCAAAGTAACTAAATAAAATGACTCAAAACTGCAAATGAAATTAATGCGCAGTCTTTTACCATTTTGAGGTATGGGCGAGCATGTTAGCCAATCAGTAACTCATACTTTTATATATGTTTTATTAACAAATGTATACAGATTTACTTTTACAATTCTTAAATTTTGTATATGTTTTGACAAAGTATACATATTAAGTAACCCTGATTACACTATTCCATGGAGAGAAACATTTACAACTATGATTTTGAGTTCATCTATGGAAAATGTCGAAATCTGGATCATCTCTACCATTCATTATTTATAGTAAGAGAACAGCCCCCCCTCTTTTTTTTACTACCCCAGATGATAAGGGAGAGACTGTTCTAATCCATTAAAAGATCCCCGTTATTAGAGTTATTTACCTTTGCAAACTGCCGTATAGTTTCTTTTCATGTCTCTAATGAGAGCAAGTTCTCCAAAGGTAGCACCGGATTTGACATCTTTTAGATGAATAACATGTTTGATGCCTGAAAGAATAAAGACATTACGCGAGAGACCGTGTATCATAAATGTACCTGCTCTTTGATACGGTTGTTGACACATTTCCCATCTCAACTTTAATTTACTTTAAATACTAAGTCAGTGGCCCGAAACACAGTTTCTTGATATTTGGCAAGCGCTCAAGATTTTTCAGCAGCAAATTAGTCATGAGTTGTTAGTAGCGCGTGTGTGCTTTTTGGATCTGTCAGCCTACATTTACCTATACCCCCTGTTTTTTTTTATAATTTGGTTTACGATCATGGGTATTCTAAGCATGCACGAAAACACGTACATCTTGTTTTCTTGATTTACTTTTATATAAAAGTGTTCCGTTCTTCGAAAAACTACACCCAATATTTGATGGCTCTTAATATGTGTACCTTAAATGCAATACAAGTATTATGTTGGTGTGTTTATCTGATAAAAGGTGCGTCGGAAGCCTGCATATGAAAGTTGAAAAGTGTTACTTAAATTGAAAACTTAAACGTGTTAGGAACAAATTAACTTTAAAAGTTATGGTTTTTTCCTTTAAAATATTCTGATTACTGATTTGGTGAAAAAAATATTGTGGTCTAGAAGATGAAAAATTTTTTATTCTAAATCCTTATTTTTCCCAAATTTTATAGTGGTGCTACATTTTGAAAAAAAATAATTTGGTCGATAGCGTCGGAAAACGACAAAACATGTTCCCGCTTTCGGCGCAAAAAATATCTGACTATAACCCCCCTTTTTTAAAGTTTAATAAGACAGTTGTCCCCTTACAGTTCCATGCAATATATGTTAAAACGTACCACTCCTAGGATCTATATCGGTCGTCTGCAAACTTACACACCCAGAAACAACAAAATACATCCGGGTTCCGATGTCTCCCTGCTTTATGATAATTCTCTGGTCTTCAAAGCGGTCATACCATAACATTCTGGCCAGATCTGCTTTTATCGACTTGGGATACTTGTGAAAGAAGGGGAGACGATCCATAACTTCCTGAAAAAAGACCAAGGAAAATTAACTGTTATAAGTCATAAGATTTTTTACTTTTAAAGTATGTTTTTTTTAAATGCCCATTATCAAATGTCTCATGCAAACTCAGACATACCCAAGGGACATTCAAATTCTGAAGTTGAAAATAAACCGACAAAGCAATGGATGATTGCTTTTAGTTCTGTGTAAAGATGCTTTAATGAAATGGATGACATGCATTGACTGTCGTTTAAAACCACGAAATAGAATTGTGTGTCATGCACGCTTATTGGTATAAACCCTACTTCGGACTCCTATCAGAAAAGCCTAGAATCTTATCAGTGAAAACAGTGACTCTTTTTCACGAAGAATCTCACGATTAGATATTAAAATTGAACATAAGTTATACTGGAATGATCAGTAACATGTTAAATGACTTACGAGTATATTTACATTTCAGCTATTTGTGAAAGGAGTCCAAGGATCCCAAACTGAGGCTTGTAGGCCCTAATGTTCAAACTGGGCTACTCCAACAATAAAACTTTTACGTGATTGAGCCGTGCTATCCCCTTATGACTATATACCTCAAGAGTTCTGATGTCTCTTTCTGTACGCTGGTGAACCATTTTCCATAAGGCATCCCTAGCTCTATGAGAGAGTCCACCGTATGAAGTTGTCGCACTTCTGAAATAGCTGACATCAAAATCTAATACATTACTTTTGTGGCCCTTTTCGTCTTCTTTCTTTACCGAACTAATCTCCTCTCTTGTTTGCATTTTCATTTTTGCCTTCACAGCATTGAGAAGACGAGACACACATATAAATTTATTCGTAAACCGTCGAAACCTTTCCAAAACAACCGCCTACAAAAAATTAACATAAATGAATAAAAACTTGTTCTTTCGAATTCATTTATATCTTCGTTCATCCATTCGCTATATATTCACTCGAAGCTCTCCGAAATACAATACTTGTATATCATTTAAAACAAACGTGTGCAATGTGGTGTCAAAAATAAATCGAAATGATTTCTTTTTGGTTCAGTTGAAAAGCCCGGGTCCAGGAATTTGAGAAAGAAAGTGAGGCGGTGAACGTTTGAAGTAAATTAAATACTTGTTACATAAAATTATATGCATTTATCATGTAGCTCCGTAAGGGGTCTGAAAAAGTAATGAAATCTGAATGATTGCTGATTCGTCTGGTCAAAATTGAGCCATTAATTAGACTGTTTGTTTTCTTATGTAAAATCGGGTATCTAATTAAAAAAACGGTGTCCAAGCCTCAATTGCTTATTAATAATGATCTGACAACGCCAAGTTTGTTCTAGTTTTCTGGTGTCGAGACTTTTCGGTATCCTTTGGTGTTGTCGGATTAATACACACGTTTAATCATTTGAAGGTTGAAATTTCATTGGCTGACACGAAATCTGTATGATAAAAGGATTCAATTCTTACCTTTCTGTCGTCTGCAACAGAGACATTAGTTGAACTTGGAACTCCGCCTGGAAACCTGCGACTGACAGTTCGGGATAATAACTGAAAAGAGCATTTTGAAAACGTGTTAATAGGTTGTGGGTTGGCCAGAATAGAGAACAACGGTGCATTACATTTGCGCGCACAAATCCTTACATTTGCACCGATAAATACAGGTAGAATGATATTCATGTATTTATTTAACTATTTTTCTAGCGCGACAAGTGCGCCAGTCCTATTATAACTAAGCACACGCAATTAGTCCTGGAATTAGATACAGCCGATACAAATGTAAAAATATAGTAAATGTTAAAGAACAAATACTAAAAGTACCGATTATACATGTCGTAACGTTGTAAACTACTCGTTGTAGTGAGAATGAAATGAATCTGGGTCTTTAAAGCAGAAACGACCCCCCCCCCCCCCCCCCCAGCTTTCCACAATTTGTTTCTGTTAAGCGAAACTCCATGTGAGTGACCTGACGCAACTTTTCGAATTGACTTTGCACATTTATTCAGTAATCGCTATTCAGTAAAATTATGAAAGAGAATACTTCTTACTCTGCAATATTCGCAACTAATTTACATGTATACATGGCTAAAGCTATTACGAGTTTAATGTTATCATGGATAACTGTTTTTAAAAATAAAAAAATAGATTCAATATGCAATAAATACAATTTTAAAGTTGTTCGCTTGTCATGTTTGGGAATTTTTGTCAGATTTTTAGAATCCTCTGGTTTTACCCATTTGAATTCCTTAAAAATTTTGCCACTTGACCCCCTTTTTTCTTTTTATAAATCTTTTGCATGTATTATAAGCCATTTGTAAAGTCTTATAAGGTAAAATCTTATTTAAGGGAGACAGATTTATAAAAAAAAAATCAAACTTGTTTCCGAATCCCATATTTGAACTTTATGTAACATTGTAATATTTGTCTTGACATTTTTCATTAATAAATACTGTTTAAACTAAAATCTTTTTTTTATTTTTTAATAGTGTTTAAGACATTTAACTTTTCAATAATAAAGCTATGAAAAATCAAGAGAGAACAGTTTTCCGTCCAAATTTCAATGGCTAATATCTCGAAAACAAGCGCATTGAGCTCTATACATATGTTTTTGCTTTTTTATTCCTTGAGTATTCCCTATCAAACAATATATACTAGTTGTATGAAAAGCTATTTATTTTGAAAATGAGTCGCGAACTTCCATAATTTGCAAATTGAATATTTTCTAAATTCATTTTAGATATAGTCATATTCAATCTAATTAAAAACCGATCTCTCATGCTCCCGTTTTCTGATATGTCGCGTGGGAGCGACATATCAGAAAACGGGAGCATGAGAGATCGGTTTTATATTAGATTGAGTCATATTTAAAATAAATTTTCTTTATTTTACTTGTGTTACCTGCAAAAAAAATGCGCGCAAATGTAAACAAAAGCTGCGAGCAAATGTTTTTTTTAATACCCAAATATAAAAATAAGTTAATAAAACACGACACTGGCTTTTCTATTTAAATCGAGATTGATGGAACGATTTTATTTTTTAGTGATTGCAGATCTTGAGCGTTTTGCATTATGCATTCCATATTTCCCTCCCATAGACAAATATACTGTCTTTATTTTATTTTATCCTTGTGAAAATATGTCAACTTTATTTTTAACCCACAATAAAGTCCCCCCTTAACATTCTGGATGCACGACTACGTCTGATGAAGGATATAAATTTCCCCTGCAGTACCCTTTTTATTCTTTACAAATAGATTTACCGTAGAGGATTTTCCCGTGCGTAAGATGGAAGAAGGTGTCGTTGAAAGATTAATACGGCTCAGACGCGATTTGTTTCTTTTCAATCCCAACGATAATGGAGCTAGCTCAAGTTTATGCGATGGTTTATGAGTGTTTATTTCACTTCGCGATGGCCTCAGTGCTAAAGGAGATGTTGTCGGAGACCACAATGCAAAAGATGAGTGTGCTCTTGTTTCGTCAGCTATTGTTGGTGGTTCATTGGCAAATGGAGAATTCGATCTTTTAACGTATTCATTTACAGAATTGGTGTCTATGGTGAAAGTCACGGGAATTTGAGAAAATAATGTTGAAGGGGGTCTAGACATAGAACCGGGTGGCGGCGTCTCTGTAGATATCTGTATGGTTATTGGTGAAGTACATGTACGATTTAGTTCTCTGAAAGGAATATCTGTTGAAATTTGAAAAGATGCCCTTGGTAATCTCATTGATTCTAACGTTCCTTCCGAACTTGATCTGTCTTCCTCTGATATGCATTCAGTTCCGGATGGCATTTTGATTTTCTTGCGTCTATCTTTGTTTCCTACCACTTTACTCATTCCTGGTTTAAAATATTCACTTTTGTCATATTCATAAAATGTTTTTTCTGCCTTTGCTATTGTATTAACATTCGATTTTTCTATCTGAAACCTCTTTGGTAATTTCAGCGGATCAAACCTGGACTTAGTTCCCATCTTTGTTGAACAGACCTTCTTTGATATCTTTGTTTTTGTTGTATCGGTAAATTGCAAGAAACTAAGGTCGGATCCTTTAAATTTATCTAATTTTCCCTGAATATGAAATCCACCCAAATTATTCTCTTTAGGTTCGTCACACATCAGTGAAATGGCATCCATACTGCAGACACTGCTTTTGAATGAACTTCTATTGTGCGAACTTCTGTTGTTCATTTCTCTAAAAATTGATGCGCTATCTCTGTATTTTCGTGTTGAATCTGATTGGAAATCCATGGTATGCCGACTGATAGAATCCTCCCTGCCTTTGCTACTTTTGGTGGACTTTCTTGGGGATTTTGTGTCTCCTTTCTCCTTCTTCTTGTGATCGATTTCCCTTGTTCTATTATCGAAAGATTTCTTCTGAATTTCCACATCCTTTTTATGTTTCAACGGTCTCAATCTTGAAGGAACTGCATTTTTTTCTTTTTTCTGTGTCTCATCTTTTTTATACTCTATCCTTTTAAAATTTGCAGTTCCATATTGGTCATAAAGGCGAGTGATTCCAGCAGTTTGACAACTTTCAATCCAGTCTGTGATTCTTTCCTCTGCTTTGATCTTTACTTTATCTAATTTATCTTTTGTTAGATCCATCTAATTGCCGGCTTCAGGCATCACAACACGTGTGGTATCCATGTGCTATTGTTTACGTTTTGTGTCAGAGGTCAACGCCATGCGCAGTCAGTCTTTGCTACAATTTCGTCAACTTCCGACATAAGAAAACACGAGGAACGAAGGTTAACATGTTAATATAGTTATGATAAGCTAGTTTTATATACATGTGGAGTCAAAGTTTAACCAAAAAAATAGTAAATATGTAAACTTACACCTGACCTGATTGAGATCTTCAAATAACGACACCTAGTCCAATATGATTTTCCTATTTCTTCCTATTTATCTGTTAATGACGTCTGGCAAGGGGTTTTTTCCTACTTGCAAGTCTATTTTATTTATTTTTCTGGGACGCCTTCTCACTTCCAAGGCTATCTTAATTTTTTTCTGGGACGTATTGCCAGACCTCGTAATTATTTAGACTAGGTTTGCTTTGCAGTCCAAATAATTTTGACATCTTGTAAGGCCATTTTATTTATTTTTTATATTTTTAAAAAGGCACCTTTTAAAAATAGCCTTACAAGATGTCATTATTATATAGAAGCTTCTCAGAAACAAATTAAAATAGCCATGCAAGATGTCATAACTATTTGAACTAGGGTTGTCTAACTTTGAACACCTGATCACAAGGTTAGCAAAAAAAGTGGACAGTACTACTACTAGAAGGGAGTATCAGGAGAATTCATCCTGAGTTCTTTCACCTGACTTTTAAAAAAGAAATATCTATATTTAGGTTCCACTTTAGTCAAAATATAGGACACTACATAAACATCTAAACTTTGCCTGTATTTTCCCACACGGTATCAGGTCCGTTCTCGCCCAATATACTTTCGCACCCTACACGTTCGCACCTTTCACGTTCGCACCCAAGGTCTGTTCGCACTCTACACATTCGCACCCAATTTTAATTCAAATCAAGTTGAATAATTGGAAAATCATGATTGTTGTTTTTCAAATAGTTTCGTGTAAATATACTGAATGTATTTATAGCTTGTTATGAGTAAAAGATTGAAGATTTTAAATGAAAAACACGAAAGATAATTGTTTTTAACAGCTTGGTCCCTTTGATCTGAAACAATGAAAAAATCATATATAGCAAAACACTATTGTAACCAAAACATCAAACATGATAAAACTTATTCAACACACAAACAAAAAACATAGTGAATTAAACAAAGTTATAGCAATACACTCACCAAAACATGATTAGGAGTTATTCAACACAAAATAAAACGTTGACAGAATCCCACTTTATTAGAAAGAAATACTAATTTTTTTTAACAATACACTGTATAAAACATGATTAAGATATTTATTCAACACAAAAAAAAATACTGTCTCACTTTATTTTGAGACAATGAAAACAATTATACTTATAAGAATACTACTTGTCAAAACTTGATTACAAAATTATCAAACACAAAACCAATAAAATTGGGCGCGAACACGTAGGGTGTGAACAGACTTTGACTGCGAACATGTAGGGTGCGAAAGTGAAAGGGGGCGAATATGAGTGGGTGCGAACGTGAATGGGCGCGAACGGACCACGATTCTTCCCACACTGAGTACAGTCCTCAACTCTGGGAACATTAAATTCTTCATTTAAACATGCTCAACTTTATGGCAAGCCAAAGTGGACAAAAAGAGCTATTTTCTAATTTTAAAAAATCATTTTCTAATATTAAAAAATAAGGTACTTTTTAATATTAGAAAATGATTTTTTAATATTAAAAAATCATTTCTTAATATTAGAAAATCATTTTTTAATATTAGAAAATGATTTTTTAATATTAGAAAATCATTTTTTAATATTAGAAAACCATTTTTTAATATTAGAAAATCATTTTCTAATATTAAAAAGTACCTTATTTTTTAATATTAAAAATGATTTTCTAATATTAAAAAATGATTTTCTAATATTAAAAAATGATTTTCTAATATTAAAAAATGATTTTCTAATATTAAAAAATGATTTTCTAATAGTAGAAAATGATTTTTTAATATTAGAAAATGATTTATTAATATTAGAAAATGAATTTCTAATATAAGAAATTACTTTTGATTTTGTAATATTAGAAAATGATTTTCTAATATTAGAAAATGATTTTCTAATATCAGAAAATGATTTTCTAATATTAAAAAATGATTTTCTAATATTAAAAAATGAATTTCTAATATTAAAAAATCATTTATTAATATAAGAAAATGGATTTCTAATATAAGAAATTAGTTTTGATTCTCATTTTCTAATATTAATAAATAGACTTTTTCTTTTTTAATATTAGAAAATGATTTTTTAATATTAGAAAATGATTTTCTAATATTAGAAAATAGCTCTTTTTGTCCACTTTGGCTTGCCATACAACTTAACATATACACATTGTCAATGATTGTAGTCTCAGTTGTTAAAGTAAACTTAAAATTGTTATGTTGTGGCCAAATCTGTTCTAAGGGTGAACACTTAACTTTCTAAAAAATCTGGAGGCCTATGTAACATGTATGACAATGTATGAGGCGACTTAATTTGATTAAAATTGATATGCAATGTTCTCCCTGGCGAATTTTCAACAAACTTTTACATGCATGTATTTTGTTCAAATAGAAGACAATAAGAACAAAATAATGATTCTTAACTTATTGTGACAAAATTGAACCATGCTCAAAGGATACCCTCTGCTAATAGTGAATTATTTTTTCACAAACAAACAAAAATCACAATTTAATTTGTTATGCATGAATTAGCTAATGACCTCTAAGTTATGTTCCCTTTATAAATTTATATGCAAAATAAAGGGGGGAGGGGGCAGGGGCATCATCTGTGTTCCACACATTCACCATTTATTTTCATATTTATATATATTTACCAATCTTTAACCTATTGTTGACAAATAATACTTCATTCAGTGATTTTTACTTACTTACTAAATCCTCTTCGTGCGTACTTGCACCGCCAAAGTTTACCAGCATGTGACATTGATAAACAATCAACACAGAGCAGTGACTGTGCCTGACAGGGTTCTCCCTAAGGCAAGTCTATCAGGGGGATCTCATTGGGGGGTTCCCATTCCGGATCCCGCTTACTGTTTTGTCAGATTCCCGTATACCGCTTACACTATGAACGTAAACAACTCTCATTTTTTTGTCATTTCCCAGGTTTGGCAAGACCTCATTTCCCGTTTTCACATGTCACGCTTACAAAAAATCAGCAATCCCCTGTCACACTTAGACCCCAAAGAGACCCACTATCAGTCCTGGACTTTGTTAAATACATGTATCTGTCAGGACTCCAAATTTTCTAAACTGGTGTAGAGTCCTAAGATGCATTAAGATTGAAATATTTGGTAGAAACTGAACACATATACATTTGTACATGTATTATCATTTTCATTGATTTTTATAACAAAAGTTTAAAAGTAATCAAAATTTATTGTCATTTCATTGCTCTATTACAAAATGTAGGTCATTGAGACTAAAATAATACATGTAAATAATATTACAAGAAAATATCTTCCACTTACTGTTGGACTCATGATCACCATGGTCAAAAATGATGAGTCCCTAGACTTGCCTTAAAAAATCCTTAGCGAGAGCCATGAGCACTTGGATACCTTATTACTAGTGGTAAACATTTAGTTAAGACTACCTCTGCCATGACTGTCAAAAGTTTCCAAGGGATAATCAACTTATTTGCTGCATCTGCACACAAGAACAAATGTAAATTGACATTTTTTTCCTCTTTTTTTTGTCAAAAATTATTTCACACGCAAAATGCCATGAACACAAGATGAACGTACAAATAAACTATTTGAAGAAAGACATATTCACCTCGAGATTCAATGTATATCCTTTGTACTGCATAGAGACAGGAGCTGTGGTGATGCTTCAGGGACAGATCCAGCCATTTTAAAAAGGGGGGTTTCAAGTATATGCCCCCATTCAAATGCATTGATCGTCCCAAAAAAAGGGGTTCTAACCCCCGTGACACCCCTCCCCCTTTTGGACCCGCCACAGGCCACTGTGCTTACTTTCTTTTTTTTCCACATGTAAATAGGCTAAATTAGCAACAATTTGGTGTCCAGATCTTACATGTAACACACTTTTTATTGTCTTTCAGATAAAACCTTATTAGCCATCAGAATCAAAAAGTGATTTATTAGAACAATGAGCTACGATACAGGATTCGGTGCTTCATCATTTGGAAAGCCACCACCATCATCATTTGGTGCTCCACCACCAGGAGGTCAAGGACAAGTGGATTCAGAAATGAAATCATTCTTAGAAATGGAATCACAGAAGGCACAACTTCAACAACAAATACACAAACTAAATGACGTCTGTTGGGATCTATGTGTCGACAAACCGAGAGAAAAAATGGACGGACGTACAGAAACATGTTTATGTAATTGTGTGGATAGATTCGTAGACACTTTATTATTAGTTGCAGGACGATTTCAGAATTTGATAAATAAACATCAATGAGGATAGATTCTATAAAGATTTTTACACCAAATTCATCATTTAGACTGGAATTTTTTATATTAAAAATGTTTATTTATAGTGAGATGTTTAAAATGTGTTTGCCATACTCTTCATATTATTAAATTACAGTAAAAATACTGTGTTAAAATACTATAAAATTGTCAGCTCAGCAGGAAAGCATACAATGTATATTCCAGTCGTGCCAGAAGCATCAATAAACAAATCTATACAGTTTTAATGATCATAGTTAATAGAAAAATCAATATTTTATTAACTTCAATTTGAAATTTTCACTTACTGAAAATGGAACATATTGACTCCTACAGGTGAAAACAATCAAATAAGTCACCTTCAAATGAACTTTATTCTCACAAAACTACATGTCATAGTTACAGAGAAAATATATATTTACAATATATAATAATCTTCAGACGAAGTCAAAGTGGACCTAAGTTTGCACTCTGTCCGTCTGTCTGTCCATCTATCCATCTGTCAGTGCTGAAAATCAGTTATTCAGACTTTTTTTCTTCATGCTTGAAGAGATTGATTTGATATTTGATTTTAATATTAGTTTATTACGACAAGTTACAGGTCGAATTCTAATTTCACGTTTTAGCCTTTCTCCTTGTTCAGTTGAACTCTTTCCCTAGAATTAAAGTTTGGATGAAATACGTGTACTTATTAATTTATACTAGATTTCTGTTGAAAGGGAAATAACTCAATATTGTTTATGAAGATTTGTAAAAGATATTGTATCAAGATAATTGACACTTTGGATTTTTTCCTTTTCTTTAGTTTCTTTTGTTTACGTTCATAGTGTAAAGTTTTAGTTTCTTTTGTTTACGTTCATAGTGTAAAGTTTTAACGGCAACTTCTTAATATTGTAGAAAATGAAATAATCTGCTTATATTTATTTGGTTGCAGCTAATATACACTATACAGTAGTAACACACATATTCATGTCGTCCTATATATATATGAACTATTAGTCACTGGATGTATAAGTGGCAGGTTTGTTTGTTATTTGATGTAGTTTACACCATGACAAACTATAGATCAAGTTGGAATTTGTATTAATTACAATAAATGTTTAACCGGTAGTGGTCTATGTTTTGCCATGCAATACTCACAGAATGCTTGTTCTATTTTACTAGTATATAGTAGTATCCAATAAAAATTGAAAAGAGTAAAACAGTTTGATCATTCTGTCAGTTCATCGGCTCTTCATGAAGTCTGGTCTGTTAATGTTACCATATCCTGCCAATAACTTTGTTTTGTCTGTCTGCTTGAAATAAGGATCAAATGAGGGTTTCTTATCTGCGAGTTTAGAAAGTCGAGTTGCAAGTTACGAAAGTCCAGTTATGAGTTACAAAAGTCGAGTTGCCAGTTCAGAAAGTCCATTTGTGAGTTACATAAGTCGAGTTGCAAGTTGAGAAAGTGGAGTTGCGAGTTAAGAAAGTCCAGTTGCAAGTTACAAAAGTCGAGTTGTGAGTTACAATAGTCGAGTTGCTAGTTACAAAAGTCGAGTTGCAAGTTACAAAAGTCGAGTTGCAAGTTACGAAAGTCGAGTTGCAAGTTACAAAAGTCGAGTTGCAAGTTACGAAAGTCGAGTTACGAGTTACAAAAGTCGAGTTGCGAGTTACAAAAGTCGAGTTGCAAGTTACGAAGTCGAGTTGCGAGTTAAGAAGGTCGAGTTGCGAGTTACGAAAGTCAAGTTGCGAGTTGTAAAAGTCAAGTTGCGAGTTATGAAAGTCGAGTTACAAGTAACAAAAGTCGAGTTGTGTTTGAGTGTGTTGAGTATATTATGTTTATTTGGTTTTGTGGTAGTTAGTCATTAGTAATAGACATTGTAATAGTTTCTTTCCCTTTTCTTTATAGACTCCTGTAATCATGAACGATGGTTTGGATTTAAGTTGATAAATAAATCATGTATCTACTTGAGAACTCTTTTGAATGATTATTAACTACACTACAGTTTTATCAACTTAAATCATCATGCATAAATATCTCAGGCCCGAACGATTGGATGCCAATCCTGATTCACCTACAGCAGCAAAAGAATGGTTTCACTGGAAACGAACTTTTACGAATTTTCTAACCTCTGCCGGAGAAGAAGTTCCAGACAAACTATTAATGTTGATCAATTTTGTTTCACCACGTATATATGAGTATATTGGTGAATGTGAAACTTACGATACCGCTTTATCACTGTTAGAAGCTGTGTATGTTCGACCAAAAAACGAGGTTCTGGCTAGGCACTTGTTAATAACACGCAGACAACAGACAGGTGAGACACTTGACCAGTTTCTACAAGAGCTTAAAGTATTGGCAAAGGATTGTAACTTTCAACCAGTGACGGCCGATAAATATAAGGAAGAATACACAAGGGACGCGTTTATAAATGGACTTTGCTCACAAATTGTTCGACAGCGTTTGTTGGAAAATAAAACTCTTGACCTTAAGACAATGTTTGATCAGGCGCGAACATTAGATCTAGCTCAACGCAGTAATGAAGTGTATGTTCAACCATATTCTGTGACAGCCGCGATTGGACAAAAACCAGATGAAAGTGTTCCAGATACCACAACAAAACTTCAATTCGTTACTGAAGAAGACAAGATTACAGCAGCTGCTGCACAACGACCCGGAAGTAAACAAAAGTGCTTCTTTTGTGGGAATAATGCTCACGCGAGACGTTTTTGTCCGGCAAAGGATGCCTCTTGTCATAACTGTAGTAAGAAAGGACACTTTTCGAAAGTGTGTAAATCTAATACAACAAGTACTGGGACATCTGCCTCTTGTACTCCTATATTAGCAACTGTAACTGCTGCATCTCCGTAATGTTTAAAGAAAGCAGTCATAAATGTGCGTGTGAATGAACGTCCGTGCAAAGCCTTGATAGACACAGGTAGTTCTGAAAGTTTCATTGATAGACAATTTGCAAAATTAATGTCATTAAATATAAATGACGCTACCGGAAGTGTATCGATGGCAACCAGTGCTCTCAGTAGTCCTATAGTAGGAATTTGCAATGTAAACTTAAACATTGATGGACATTTCTATCGGAATATGCAGTTATCTGTCCTCAATAAACTCTGTTGTGACATTATCTTGGGACAGGACTTCATGAAAAGACACGACAGTATAAAAATAAGTTTCGGTGGAAGCAGACCAGCCGTAGAAATAAATGACTCAAATACAGTTTGTGGTTTAGCTGCTTCAAGTGTTGATCCGCCGGAATTATTTGCCACCTTGACAAGTGAATGCCGACCTATTGCTACAAAATCAAGGAAGTACAGTGCAGTCGATAGAGAATTCATAGAAAAGGGAAAGAAACTATTACAATGTCTATTACTAATGACTAACTACCACAAAACCAAATAAACATAATATACTACATTCACCCCCTCTTAAAGTCAACACAATAGTTCAATTAAAAATTTCAGTTAATCGTCAAAACGTCTCGCGTGAGCATTATTCCCACAAAAGAAGTACTTTTGTTTTCTTCCGGGTCGTTGTGCAGCAGCTGCTGTAATCTTGTCTTCTTCAGTAACGAATTGAAGTTTTGTTGTGGTATCTGGAACACTTTCATCTGGTTTTTGTCCAATCGCGGCTGTCACAGAATATGGTTGAACATACACTTCATTACTGAGTTGAGCTAGATCTAATGTTCGCGCCTGATCAAACATTGTCCTAAGGTCAAGAGTTTATATCAATTTCGGCGAGTCCCCTTTGGCGTTACAAACGGAGTTGCTTGTTTTCAAAGGGTAATTGACCGTCTAGTGGCCGAAAACAAATTAGAAGCAGTATTTGTGTATATCGACAATATCACAATAGGCGGAATGGACCAAACCGAACATGACGAAAACTTACGTCGATTTCTTGATGTTGCCGACAAACATCAGCTAACATTTAATGAGGACAAATGTGTGTACTCTGTCGAGTCAGTTGATCTACTTGGATATACCATCAGTCAAGGTGTTTTACGACCGGACCCTGATCGAATGAAGCCGCTAAAGGAACTCCCTGTGCCCCACAGTCCTAAATCGGTGAAAAGAGCCATGGAAATGTTTTCGTATTATAGTCAATGGATACCAAGATTCTCAGACAAAATCAAACCGTTAGCTAACGCTACTTCTTTTCCGTTAGAATCTATTGCAGTGAAAGCATTCGATGATTTGAAATCCGACCTTGAAAACGCAAGCATAAGTGCAATTGATGAAGCTATTCCTTTTGTCGTAGAAACCGATGCCTCGGATTCTGCAGTAGCCGGAAGTCTCAATCAGGGTGGAAGGCCTGTTGCTTTCTTTTCGAGAACTTTAAATGCTCATGAATTAGGACACTCATCTGTAGAAAAGGAAGCATGTGCCATTATAGATGCGGTTCGCAGATGGAGACACTTACTTAGTGGGAAACATTTCACTCTTGTCACTGATCAGGAAGCAGTTTCTTATATGTTTGATTCAAAGAAGCACGGTAAAGTGAAAAATGACAAAATAATTCGATGGAGAACTGAATTGAGCTGTTACAGCTATGACATAAAATATCGTCCTGGACAAGACAATGCATCAGCCGATTGCTTTTCTCGAGCGTACTGCGCATCCATCAGCTCCGATTCTCTTTCTGAACTACATAGTGCACTTTGCCATCCGGGCATCAATCGACTTCTTCACTTCGTCCGTTCAAAGAACTTACCTTTCTCAGTTGATGACGTCAAGAGAGCAATCAAACAGTGTGAGATTTGTGCAAAAGTAAAACCTCAGTATGCTAAACCGAATGCATCACCTCTTGTGAAAGCTACACAACCATTTGAACGCTTAAGCATTGATTTTAAAGGACCACTGCCGTCTGTTAGTGCAAAGAAGTATATTCTTACCGTTGTTGACGAATACTCAAGATTCCCGTTTGCCTTTCCTTGTTCCGATATGACAAGCGCAACAGTTATTCAGTGTTTACGACAGTTATTTGCTCTTTTTGGTATGCCTGCTTATATTCACTCGGACCGTGGTCAATCTTTCATGAGTGCCGAACTCAAAACTTTTCTACAATCGCATGGAGTAGCTACTAGCAGGAAAACGCCATACAGCCCACAGAGCAATGGGCAATGTGAACGCTATAACGGTATCATCTGGAAAGCCGTGACTCTAGCATTAGTATCTTTGGGAGTTAAAGAGACGCAGTGGGAGAGTGTATTGCCAGATGCACTGCACTCTGTTCGAAGTTTGTTATGTACATCAATAAACTGTACTCCACATGAAAGGTTTTTCAATTTTACAAGAAGATCATCATCTGGCCAATCTATTCCGTCGTGGTTAGCCAATCCTGGACCAGTTTTAATGAAAAAGCATGTGCGTGCGACTAAAAATGATCCTCTCGTCGAGGAAGTAGATCTTTTGGAAGCTAATCCAACCTATGCTCATGTTAGATTGCCCGACGGACGCGAAACTACTGTATCAGTCCGACATCTAGCACCAAGAGGACAATCAATAAGCAATGACAATCTTGCTCATTCCGTTTTGAACGATCATCCAACTATGGACATTTCCGAAACCGATGTTGAAAATACAATACAGGAAGCAACCAACAACATGGACAACACTATGGAAACATCTCCCGTTATTAGACGTTCTACACGTGAAGTTAAGAAACCATCTAGATTTGGATTTGACGATTAACTGAAATTTTTAATTGAACTATTGTGTTGACTTTAAGAGGGGGTGAATGTAGTATATTATGTTTATTTGGTTTTGTGGTAGTTAGTCATTAGTAATAGACATTGTAATAGTTTCTTTCTCTTTTCTTTATAGACTCCTGTAATCATGAATGATGGTTTGGATTTAAGTTGATAAATAAATCATGTATCTACTTGAGAACTCTTTTGAATGATTATTAACTACACTACAAGTTACAAAAATATTTTGACACCAAATTTTCAGGTTTGATTCCCATTTGATAAACAAAGGCTTTAAGGTTCATCATAACAAACGGACAAATATGGCTGTATTTACATGCCAAAAATTACTCTGAGTGCAGACTTACCTGTAATGTTGGAAAAGTTTTAATGCCTAGCATCCACTAGATATAAAAAAGTTAAATCCATTTTGTGTTTCAGAAAGATAAAATCTCTTTTGCATTTTGATGGGCATTTTTTTTCCTTCATGCAAAAGGTGTGAAAATTGACTAAGTTGTGGAACAACTATGAGATGCTCCCTCAGGTAAAAAACCTGTTTGTATTGTTTTCATTGTCCTTAATTGACATAGACACCAGGTATCTTCAGAACTATAGGTGAGTTAAAGAGTTTATCTGAGTCAGTGAGTGGACAGTATCAAAGTAATGCAGGTGTTTGTTTATTTTTGCACCTTCTTAAGAAAGGAAAAAAAATGCCCAGCAAAAACCAAGAAAGATTTTATCTTTCTTAAACACAAAATGCATTTAACTTTTATATATCTAGTGGATGCTAGGCATTAAAACTTTTCAAACCGCACAGGTAAGTCTGTACACAGAGTAGTTTTTGAGGTAAAAATACGGCCATATTTGTCCATTTGTTATGATGAACCTTAAGCATGCATGTATCGGAACTAAGTTATTCCCGTGATTGCGGGATGTGAAAGAGTTATTTGTGGTACTTTTTATAATAAGAGTAATATAAGTTAGTTCTTAATTTACCAGATCGATCTTGACATTTCAACATAAAAAGAAACGGTCTGATCATAAATGACCTTATAACCTTATATTTCATAAACATATAATCCAAAAAAATAGAAAAATAAAGGAAATTATGCATCACGAGCGGACTATAACAAAATCATTGGAACTTTGTATGGATTTATTAATCATTTTTTTGGTTCATACATGTGTAACAAGTTAAGACATGTGTGTAGAACTAGACTCAAGCTGGCAGCCATTTTTATCGGCCAATCAATATAGCAGCCACTTTTTTCCAGCAGCCAATTTTGACGATATGTCAAAAACCAAAAAAACTGTCATTCAGTCCAGTCATTAGTGTAACCCATTTTTAAGTTCCTTAACATTGGAAGGGGAGACAACTCTTGCAAAAAATGAATCTTATTTGGTCAGTTTTTGGTTGTTTTTCTTAATTTTTTTGTAAAGTATGATACTTTGATGGGGTTATAAGCTTGTATTTGACTAAAATATAAACTCTTAAGTTCTGCTCATGAAATGTACAAAACGGAAGTGATATGGATAGCTTTATTTTTTTCGTGTATTTTTCATTAAAGAAATTGCAAATTTGAAGCTTTGTGACCGTTTTGAAAAAATAATGTGAAAACTTGGTATTGTTTATATATCTGTATTTTATATTCTTTCAGCAACTAAATTATCTAACGAAACTTTAAACCACAAAAAGAAGTATACATGCATAATTAATTTTACTAAATTTGAGATTCTTTACCTTGACATGTTGAAAAATTCAATAAATCGTCAACTAATTAATTATGAAATCTAGATTATAGCTTGATAAAAGATATGAAAACACCTTTAGAGTTGTTTGTTATACTCTTAAGACCGCTAAAAAATCAAAAATCAATTAATTCTGGTGTAAAGAAGTGGTAAAGTTATAGTTTTGTATCAATTTTTATTGATATTTCTGCTTTTTTAGCTCACCTGGCCCAAAGGGCCAAGTGAGCTTTTCACATCACTTGGCGTCCGGCGTCCGTCGTCCGTCGTCCGTCGTCTGTCGTCCGGCGTTAGCTTTTACAAAAATCTTCTCCTCTGAAACTACTGGGCCAAATTTAACGAAACTAGGCCACAATCATCCTTGGGGTATCTAGTTTAAAAAATGTGTGGCTTGACCCGGTCAACCAACCAAGATGGCCGCCATGGCTAAAAATAGAAGATAGGGGTAAAATGTAGATTTTGGCTTATAACTCTGAAATCAAAGCATTTAGAGCAATTCTGACAAAGGGTAAAATTGTTTATCAGGTAAAGATCTATTTGCCCTGAAATTTTCGGACAAATCGGACAACCGATTGTTGGGTTGCTGCCCCTGAATTGGCAATTTTAAGGAAATTTTACTGTTTTTTGGCTATTATCTCGAATATTATTATAGATAGAGATAAACTGTAAAGAGCAATAATGTTCAGCAAAGTAAGATCTACAAATAAGTTAATATGACTAAAATGGTCAGTTGACCCCTTAAGGAGTTATTGCCCTTTATAGTCATTTTTTACCAATTTTTCCTAAATTTTTGTTATCTTTTACAAAATTCTTCTCCTCTGAAACTACTGGGCCAAATCAAACCAAACTTGGCCACAATCATCATTGGGGTATCTAGTTTAACAAATGTGTGGCGTGACCCGGCCAACCAACCAAGATGGCTGCCATGGCTAAAAATAGAACATAGGGGTAAAATTTAGATTTTGGCTTATAACTCAGAAACCAAAGCAATTAGAGCAAATCTGACATGGGTAAATTTGTTAGTCAGGTAAAGATCTATCTGCCCTGAAATTTTCAGACAAATCGGACAACTTGGTGTTGGGTTGCTGCCCCTGAATTGGCAATTTTAAGGAAATTTTACTGTTTTTTGGCTATTATCTTGAATATTATTAGAGATAGAGATAAACTATAAACAGCAATTAGTTCAGCAAAGTAAGATCTACAAATAAGTTTATATGACTAAAATTATTGTATTATATGACTAAAATGGTCAGTTGACCCCTTAAGGAGTTATTGCCCTTTATAGTCAATTTTTGTCAATTTTTCGTAAATTTTTGTTATCTTGTACAAAAATCTTCTCCTTTGAAACTTCTAAAACAAATTTAACCAAACTGGTCCACAATCATCATTAGGGTATCTAGTTTAAAAAATGTGTCCGATGACAATGTCTGCTTTCCAAGATGGGCGACATTACTAAAAATAGTACACAGGGTAAAATGCAGTTTTTGGCTAAAATTTCAGAAAACAAAACATTAAAAGCAAATCTATCGAGGATAAATTTGTTTGATAGGTCAAAGTCTATCTGCCCTGAAATTTTCAGACCAATCAGTTCTTTATTTAATATGTATATTAGAAGTTTTAGGATTTTTTTTTTAATTTGATCTTGTCCCTTGTTCTCATTTCCTAGGATAAAGCTATTAGAAAGTATTGGTATTGAATTAATATTTGCGAAATTTATTATACTAAAAATAAAAATATTACTTGATACAAAAATGAAGACCATGTTTTCAGTGTTATGAGTTTCAGTAATCATATTTGTTGGACTTTGTTGTTTAAAAGTTTTTTTGTAGTAATAAGATATAGCAAAAAGGAACTCTTCAATGAGAAGTCAGAATACTTCCTTAATGGCGGCAATCTTGAAGGTACAGTAATGGAAGAGTTTGCTCAAGTTTAAAACTATAAATTAATTGGGACTCACAAAGTGCTTTGTATTTTCAGATATGATATAGATGAATAGGATCAATAGAGTTTAAAGAAAAATCTAATTAGCCTGCTAGCATTCTAAATTTAGAATGTAAATAAGTCTAAAAGTAAAATAAAAATGACCATGAAAGGGAAGAAAACAGATAAACGACAGCAAATAATAAATAGCTTACACATTATTTTGCTGTTAATATTAATTTTGGATCCTCAATGCTCTTCAACTTTGTATTTGTTTGGTTTATAACTATTTCGATATATAACTATTTCGATATGAGCGTCACTGATGAGTCTTATGTAGATGAAACGCGCGTCTGGCGTACTAAATTATAATCCTGGCACCTTTGATAACTATTAATTAACTGTGTTATGCAGATCTTTAAAAATGTATTAGCACACAACTAAATTTGTCTAATTAGCAAACACTTTTACTCTCAATGTTTTGCATGCATGTTCTAAACAATGATCAATGATGGTGTTGAGAAAACATTCTTGTAAAAGAGAAGGATGAAGCTCAAAACAAGTTTTCAATGGAAATATTAAATTCATTAAAAATATTTTAACCATGTGTGTTTTGTTTGTTGAAACTTGTGTACTGATATACTTTATTTGTAGTTCTATAGAATAAAAATTGAAACATTTGTTATTTATTAAATCAGGAACTTTTGTATTGACAGGACACCAAACTACCTAATATTATAGCAGATTCTTTCCTATCACAGTAAATAAATCATGACAAGAATTATCTGAATTATTTCTAATAAAACGTCATTCAACTTATGTTATACACCTTATCGCTATTAGCCTACTTGGCCGGCCAGGTTAGGGGGAGGTTTGGGATCCCGTTAACATGTTTAACCCCGCCACATTATTTTTGTATGTGCCTGTCCCAAGTCAGGAGCCTGTTATTCAGTGGTTGTCGTTTGTTTATGTGTTACATATTTGTTTTTCGTTAATTTTTTTACATAAATAAGGCCGTTAGTTTTCTCGTTTCAATTGTTTTAAATTGTCTTATCAGGGCCTTTTATAGCTGACTATATGCGGTATGTGCTTTGCTCATTGTTGAAGGTCGTACGGTGACCTATAATTGTTAATGTTTGTGTCATTTTTGTCTTTTGTGGATAGTTTTCTCATTGGCAATCATACCACATCTTCTTTTTTTATATGTTTAGCAATTAACTATAATTGCACTTTGATATATATTATTTTATCCCACTACACTGTAAATGAAGCATATCAGTATTCTAGATAAATATATAGGTATATCTATAAGAAAACAAGTGACAACTCGACGACAGAAAACACATATAATAATCATGATATATATAAAGGTACTATGTCTACCCCAATCATATTAGCTCTCATTATGTTATTGTTCATCTAGCCTTTCTTTTATCACATTATGCATTTATAACATTTTGTCCTCATTATTGTGCATTATTTACATATGTATTTATAGATTTTTAAAGATGCCAAGAAGAAAAAAATAGAGGGCAGCTGAGGCTAAACGTGGTGTGAAAAACCCAAAGAAACAGACTGACGGACTTGACTGGGGATACTGGCCCCATTAACAGTACAAAATCTGACCTTGACATAGGTGATACTGACACCTTCAACAACAGTAACTCAAATAATATGGGGGATACTGACCTCCACACAAATATAAACAACAGTAACTCAAATAGCATGGGGGATACTGACCTCCACTCAAATTCAAACAACAGTAACTTGAAACTACTTGAAAAATCTGAATTGAATAAACTTGAAATATCTGAACTGAATATACTTGAAATATCTGAATTGAAAAAACTTGAAAAATCTGAATTGTATAAACATGAACAATCTGAATTGAATCAAAACAGTAACAATAACTCTGCAAATCAATGCAGTAAAACTAACTGTGCAAAAGAAACTTGTCATATACAAACAGATATTCTGTCAAATGAATCAAACAATAGTTATGCCAAAAAAGATTCTCATTGTATTATCCAAACTAATCTGTTGCAAGACCAAAAGGAACAATTTCAAACTGATTCAGAACAAGGAGTATCAAAATACTACAATTCCTTTAATGCAAACTTCATTAAATTTGGAACTTTTGACCAGTATGCCACAAAATTTGCTGATCAAAGCAGGGGAAACCAATGTACTTGTAATTGCTTAGTTTTCTTATCACTCTCTACTTTAAATTTTGATTCAAACACACTGAACCTGGATTACATTTTGAATAAAGGCGATGAAATTTACAGGAAGCATGTTCAAGAATTAACAACACAGGGATTATTTAAAAATATGCTTTTAAATATTGATGAAATTCCCGTCAAAATAGAAATTCCTGAAGGGATTTTTATAATTAACAAACAAAATATTCTGTTTGGTATAGCTTTACAGTACCAAGAGTTGACTGGATTTCTGACATTACAAGAAGCAATTCAAATTTGTATAAAGCAGTCCAACAAATTCCTTATTATGATTGGAGCCATATGTTCGGCAGTTTATTATCATAATCATACATACTTTTTTTTTGACAGTCATTCTCATTCAGAATGTACACTGAATAATCCATAAGATTCTTCTGGCAAAAGCATTTTGATTGGATTTTCTGACTTACATGACCTCCTCAGTTACTTGTATAATTTTTACACCAGTTTACAAATTGATTTAGACTCTCAATATGAAATTTTACCTGTATGTATAAGTAGTAAAGATGCTGACAAAGATGTGACCAAGCAGATTGAGAATTACTTCGACGATCAGAAACTAAGGAACACAAAACAAAAAAAAGTTTCCTACCAGTATATGAAGGTACCCAAGTTTGTTTATATGAAATACTACATGCAAAAAAGAAGAAAAGATAAGAATCATAGAAAAACAGAAACTCATAGAAAGAAGTCTCAGAGAGATGATCCTGATATAAGACAGAAAGAGAGACAAAGAGAACTTGCTTCTAAAAGAAAGGCTAGAAAGAATGAAGATTTCAAAAAACAGAACTTGCTGCTAAAAGAGAAGTTAGAAAGGATAAAAATTATAAAAGAGCTGAAGCAGAAAGTAAGAAGTCCCAAAGAGAAAATTCTGATTTTAGACAGATAGAAAGGCAAAGAGAACTTGCTGCTAAAAGAGAAGTTAGAAAGGATAAAAATTATAAAAGGGCTGAAGCAGAAAGTAAGAAGTCCCAAAGAGAAAATTCTGATTTAAGACAGATAGAAAGACAAAGAGAACTTGTTGCTAAAAGAGAAGTAAGAAAGGATAAAAATTATAGAAGGGCTGAAGCAGAAAGTAAGAAGTCTCAAAGAGAAAATTCTGATTTAAGACAGATAGAAAGACAAAGAGAACTTGTTGCTCAAAGAGAAGTAAGAAAGGATAAAAATTATATAAGGGCTGAAGCTGAAGGTAAGAAGTCTCAAAGAGAAAATTCTGATTTAAGACAGATAGAAAGACAAAGAGAACTTGTTGCTAAAAGAGAAGTAAGAAAGGATAAAAATTATAGAAGGGCTGAAGCTGAAAGTAAGAAGTCTCAAAGAGAAAATTCTGATTTAAGACAGATAGAAAGACAAAGATAACTTGTTGCTAAAAGAGAAGTAAGAAAGGATAAAAATTATAGAAGGGCTGAAGCTGAAAGTAAGAAGTCTCAAAGAGAAAATTCTGATGTAAGACAGATGGAGAGACACAGAGAATTTGTTGCTAAAAAAGAGGCTAGAAAGAATGAAAATTTCAAAAGAAACGAAACAGAAAAGAAAAAAATTACCAGACAAGATAAAAACTACAGAAAACATGAGTCCGAACGAGACTTCCACAGAAAAAAAGAATATAGGTCACATCCAGAAAATTTAGATAATGAGCGTTTGAAGAAACAAAGTTCCAGACAGAAAAACCTAGATAAAGACAGATTTAATGAAAAGACAGCCAAAAGTACTAAAAGAAAAAACATTGATTTTACAGATCCTGAAAAAGACCTTAAAAAGAGAAGAACTCACGGTATAACCCTTGATACCTGCATAAGAAATTTTAAATAAAATATTAATGAAGGTCCTACATATATATGTACTTCATGTCATCAAACTTGGTTCTGTGATTCTGTAGTTAGTGCTAAAACTATTAAAATGAATACTCCTGCTAACATGTCTCATTGTTTTACTAATTTTAAATCTGTACAGCACAAAGAATGGATATGCCACACTTGTCTAAATGCAATAAAAAGAAAAAAAATACCTCGCTTTGCAATAGCAAATAAGATGGGATTTCCCCAAAAACCAAAAGAACTAAATTTGTATCCCTTAGAAGAGAGACTGTTATCATTAAGAATTCCTTTTATGCAGATTCGACAGTTGCCTCGAGGTGGACAGTTATCAGTTAAAGGCAATGTTGTAAATGTGCCTGTTGAAGTTCAACCTACAATAAATTCACTTCCACATAAATTAGAGAAATCAGGAACAATATCAGTTAAACTGAAGAAGAAGCTGGAATTCAAAAAGTGTGATTTTAGTGAAAATGTGAGACCATTTGCTGTCATTTGTGCATTACATTATTTAATGAGAACAAGTGACTTGTACAAGTCTTCTGGAATAGAAATAAATGAGGATTGGATTACAGAAATAGCAAAAATAAATGAAGAAGAAATACCAAATGAAAAAAATAGTACAGAACAAGAGAATAACCAAGATGAAAATGATTCAGAAGATGACTCCGATCATTTCAGTGAAGTAGATGAAAATGAAACACATGTTGGTAATACAGATACACTGTTAGATCACAGTCCAGACGACAATCCATTATGTGATGCAGGTTTAACTTTTGCTTCTGGTGAAGGTCAACGACCAATTAGCCTCTATAGTGATCCTGATGCAGAGTACTTATCTTTTCCAACTATATTTTGTGGTCAAAGAAGGCCAGATAATAAAGACAGGTCTGTTTCTGTTCACTATACTGATATTGTTAAATGGGAACTAACGTCCATGGATAGGAGAGTAGCACAGTCTGTGCCAAACATTTTTTTTAAGTTGAAGAAAATTCAGTTAAAAAACATAAGTGATAAGGTCAATCTTGCTCTGAGAAGGTGTCAATCAGAAGGAAAAAAATGGACAGCAAAAGATGTACTGAATCCTAACACTGTAAATGATCTTGTCAGATTGGATGAAGGTTATTACATCTTTAGAAGTTTAAGAAACTCTCCAGTATACCTTGAAAAGAGGAAAACAGATTTGTTTGCAATGATCAGACAATTAGGTCTTCCAACATGGTTTGGCTCTCTTTCATCTGCAGACACTAACTGGAAAGATTTGTTGCGAATTCTAGGCAAATTAAATGATGGCAAAAAGTATACTGACAATGAATTGGAAGAAATGGATTGGAATCAGAAATCTAAACTTAGTTCCCATTTAACAATATCAGTATAGTGAACAGAAACAGACCTGTCTTTATTATCTGGCCTTCTTTGACCACAAAATATAGTTGGAAAAGATAAGTACTCTGCATCAGGATCACTATAGAGGCTAATTGGTCGTTGACCTTCACCAGAAGCAAAAGTTAAACCTGCATCACATAATGGATTGTCGTCTGGACTGTGATCTAACAGTGTATCTGTATTACCAACATGTGTTTCATTTTCATCTACTTCACTGAAATGATCGGAGTCATCTTCTGAATCATTTTCATCTTGGTTATTCTCTTGTTCTGTACTATTTTTTTCATTTGGTATTTCTTCTTCATTTATTTTTGCTATTTCTGTAATCCAATCCTCATTTATTTCTATTCCAGAAGACTTGTACAAGTCACTTGTTCTCATTAAATAATGTAATGCACAAATGACAGCAAATGGTCTCACATTTTCACTAAAATCACACTTTTTGAATTCCAGCTTCTTCTTCAGTTTAACTGATATTGTTCCTGATTTCTCTAATGTATGTGGAAGTGAATTTATTGTAGGTTGAACTTCAACAGGCACATTTACAACATTGCCTTTAACTGATAACTGTCCACCTCGAGGCAACTGTCGAATCTGCATAAAAGGAATTCTTAATGATAACAGTCTCTCTTCTAAGGGATACAAATTTAGTTCTTTTGGTTTTTGGGGAAATCCCATCTTATTTGCTATTGCAAAGCGAGGTATTTTTTTTCTTTTTATTGCATTTAGACAAGTGTGGCATATCCATTCTTTGTGCTGTACAGATTTAAAATTAGTAAAACAATGAGACATGTTAGCAGGAGTATTCATTTTAATAGTTTTAGCACTAACTACAGAATCACAGAACCAAGTTTGATGACATGAAGTACATATATATGTAGGACCTTCATTAATATTTTATTTAAAATTTCTTATGCAGGTATCAAGGGTTATACCGTGAGTTCTTCTCTTTTTAAGGTCTTTTTCAGGATCTGTAAAATCAATGTTTTTTCTTTTAGTACTTTTGGCTGTCTTTTCATTAAATCTGTCTTTATCTAGGTTTTTCTGTCTGGAACTTTGTTTCTTCAAACGCTCATTATCTAAATTTTCTGGATGTGACCTATATTCTTTTTTTCTGTGGAAGTCTCGTTCGGACTCATGTTTTCTGTAGTTTTCATCTTGTCTGGTAATTTTTTTCTTTTCTGTTTCGTTTCTTTTGAAATTTTCATTCTTTCTAGCCTCTTTTTTAGCAACAAATTCTCTGTGTCTCTCCATCTGTCTTACATCAGAATTTTCTCTTTGAGACTTCTTACTTTCAGCTTCAGCCCTTCTATAATTTTTATCCTTTCTTACTTCTCTTTTAGCAACAAGTTCTCTTTGTCTTTCTATCTGTCTTAAATCAGAATTTTCTCTTTGAGACTTCTTACTTTCAGCTTCAGCCCTTCTATAATTTTTATCCTTTCTTACTTCTCTTTTAGCAACAAGTTCTCTTTGTCTTTCTATCTGTCTTAAATCAGAATTTTCTCTTTGAGACTTCTTACTTTCAGCTTCAGCCCTTATATAATTTTTATCCTTTCTTACTTCTCTTTGAGCAACAAGTTCTCTTTGTCTTTCTATCTGTCTTAAATCAGAATTTTCTCTTTGAGACTTCTTACTTTCTGCTTCAGCCCTTCTATAATTTTTATCCTTTCTTACTTCTCTTTTAGCAACAAGTTCTCTTTGTCTTTCTATCTGTCTTAAATCAGAATTTTCTCTTTGGGACTTCTTACTTTCTGCTTCAGCCCTTTTATAATTTTTATCCTTTCTAACTTCTCTTTTAGCAGCAAGTTCTCTTTGCCTTTCTATCTGTTTAAAATCAGAATTTTCTCTTTGGGACTTCTTACTTTCTGCTTCAGCTCTTTTATAATTTTTATCCTTTCTAACTTCTCTTTTAGCAGCAAGTTCTGTTTTTTGAAATCTTCATTCTTTCTAGCCTTTCTTTTAGAAGCAAGTTCTCTTTGTCTCTCTTTCTGTCTTATATCAGGATCATCTCTCTGAGACTTCTTTCTATGAGTTTCTGTTTTTCTATGATTCTTATCTTTTCTTCTTTTTTGCATGTAGTATTTCATATAAACAAACTTGGGTACCTTCATATACTGGTAGGAAACTTTTTTTTGTTTTGTGTTCCTTAGTTTCTGATCGTCGAAGTAATTCTCAATCTACTTGGTCACATCTTTGTCAGCATCTTTACTACTTATACATACAGGTAAAATTTCATATTGAGAGTCTAAATCAATTTGTAAACTGGTGTAAAAATTATACAAGTAACTGAGGAGGTCATGTAAGTCAGAAAATCCAATCAAAATGCTTTTGCCAGAAGAATCTTATGGATTATTCAGTGTACATTCTGAATGAGAATGACTGTCAAAAAAAAAGTATGTATGATTATGATAATAAACTGCCGAACATATGGCTCCAATCGTAATAAGGAATTTGTTGGACTGCTTTATACAAATTTGAATTGCTTCTTGTAATGTCAGAAATCCAGTCAACTCTTGGTACTGTAAAGCTATACCAAACAGAATATTTTGTTTGTTAATTATAAAAATCCCTTCAGGAATTTCTATTTTGACGGGAATTTCATCAAAATTTAAAAGCATATTTTTAAATAATCCCTGTGTTGTTAATTCTTGAACATGCTTCCTGTAAATTTCATCGCCTTTATTCAAAATGTAATCCAGGTTCAGTGTGTTTGAATCAAAATTTAAAGTAGAGAGTGATAAGAAAACTAAGCAATTACAAGTACATTGGTTTCCCCTGCTTTGATCAGCAAATTTTGTGGCATAGTGGTCAAAAGTTCCAAATTTAATGAAGTTTGCATTAAAGGAATTGTAGTATTTTGATACTCCTTGTTCTGAATCAGTTTGAAATTGTTCCTTTTGGTCTTGCAACAGATTAGTTTGGATAATACAATGAGAATCTTTTTTGGCATAACTATTGTTTGATTCATTTGACAGAATATCTGTTTGTATATGACAAGTTTCTTTTGCACAGTTAGTTTTACTGTATTGATTTGCAGAGTTATTGTTACTGTTTTGATTCAATTCAGATTGTTCATGTTTATACAATTCAGATTTTTCAAGTTTTTTCAATTCAGATATTTCAAGTATATTCAGTTCAGATATTTCAAGTTTATTCAATTCAGATTTTTCAAGTAGTTTCAAGTTACTGTTGTTTGAATTTGAGTGGAGGTCAGTATCCCCCATGCTATTTGAGTTACTGTTGTTTATATTTGTGTGGAGGTCAGTATCCCCCATATTATTTGAGTTACTGTTGTTGAAGGTGTCAGTATCACCTATGTCAAGGTCAGATTTTGTACTGTTAATGGGGCCAGTATCCCCAGTCAAGTCCGTCAGTCTCTGTTTCTTTGGGTTTTTCACACCACGTTTAGCCTCAGCTGCCCTCTAATTTTTTCTTCTTGGCATCTTTAAAAATCTATAAATACATATGTAAATAATGCACAATAATGAGGACAAAATGTTATAAATGCATAATGTGATAAAAGAAAGGCTAGATGAACAATAACATAATGAGAGCTAATATGATTGGGGTAGACATAGTACCTTTATATATATCATGATTATTATATGTGTTTTCTGTCGTCGAGTTGTCACTTGTTTTCTTATAGATATACCTATATATTTATCTAGAATACTGATATGCTTCATTTACAGTGTAGTGGGATAAAATAATATATATCAAAGTGCAATTATAGTTAATTGCTAAACATATAAAAAAAGAAGATGTGGTATGATTGCCAATGAGAAAACTATCCACAAAAGACAAAAATGACACAAACATTAACAATTATAGGTCACCGTACGACCTTCAACAATGAGCAAAGCACATACCGCATATAGTCAGCTATAAAAGGCCCTGATAAGACAATTTAAAACAATTGAAACGAGAAAACTAACGGCCTTATTTATGTAAAAAAATTAACGAAAAACAAATATGTAACACATAAACAAACGACAACCACTGAATAACAGGCTCCTGACTTGGGACAGGCACATACAAAAATAATGTGGCGGGGTTAAACATGTTAACGGGATCCCAAACCTCCCCCTAACCTGGCCGGCCAAGTAGGCTAATAGCGATAAGGTGTATAACATAAGTTGAATGACGTTTTATTAGAAATAATTCAGATAATTCTTGTCATGATTTATTTACTGTGATAGGAAAGAATCTGCTATAATATTAGGTAGTTTGGTGTCCTGTCAATACAAAAGTTCCTGATTTAATAAATAACGAATGTTTCAATTTTTATTCTATAGAACTACAAATAAAGTATATCAGTACACAAGTTTCAACAAACAAAACACACATGGTTAAAATATTTTTAATGAATTTAATATTTCCATTGAAAACTTGTTTTGAGCTTCATCCTTCTCTTTTACAAGAATGTTTTCTCAACACCATCATTGATCATTGTTTAGAACATGCTTGCAAAACATTGAGAGTAAAAGTGTTTGCAAATTAGACAAATTTAGTTGTGTGCTAATACATTTTTAAAGATCTGCATAACACAGTTAATTAATAGTTATCAAAGGTGCCAGGATTATAATTTAGTACGCCAGACGCGCGTTTCATCTACATAAGACTCATCAGTGACGCTCATATCGAAATAGTTATATATCGAAATAGTTATAAACCAAACAAATACAAAGTTGAAGAGCATTGAGGATCCAAAATTAATATTAACAGCAAAATAATGTGTAAGCTATTTATTATTTGCTGTCGTTTATCTGTTTTCTTCCCTTTCATGGTCATTTTTATTTTACTTTTAGACTTATTTACATTCTAAATTTAGAATGCTAGCAGGCTAATTAGATTTTTCTTTAAACTCTATTGATCCTATTCATCTATATCATATCTGAAAATACAAAGCACTTTGTGAGTCCCAATTAATTTATAGTTTTAAACTTGAGCAAACTCTTCCATTACTGTACCTTCAAGATTGCCGCCATTAAGGAAGTATTCTGACTTCTCATTGAAGAGTTCCTTTTTGCTATATCTTATTACTACAAAAAAACTTTTAAACAACAAAGTCCAACAAATATGATTACTGAAACTCATAACACTGAAAACATGGTCTTCATTTTTGTATCAAGTAATATTTTTATTTTTAGTATAATAAATTTCGCAAATATTAATTCAATACCAATACTTTCTAATAGCTTTATCCTAGGAAATGAGAACAAGGGACAAGATCAAATTAAAAAAAAAATCCTAAAACTTCTAATATACATATTAAATAAAGAACTGATTGGTCTGAAAATTTCAGGGCAGATAGACTTTGACCTATCAAACAAATTTATCCTCGATAGATTTGCTTTTAATGTTTTGTTTTCTGAAATTTTAGCCAAAAACTGCATTTTACCCTGTGTACTATTTTTAGTAATGTCGCCCATCTTGGAAAGCAGGCATTGTCATCGGACACATTTTTTAAACTAGATACCCTAATGATGATTGTGGACCAGTTTGGTTTGATTTGGCCCAGTCGTTTCAGAGGAGAAGAATTTTGTAAAAGATAACAAAAATTTAGGAAAAATTGGTAAAAAATGACTATAAAGGGCAATAACTCCTTAAGGGGTCAACTGACCATTTTAGTCATATTAACTTATTTGTAGATCTTACTTTGCTGAACATTATTGCTGTTTACAATTTATCTCTATCTATAATAATATTCGAGATAATAGCCAAAAAACAGTAAAATTTCCTTAAAATTGCCAATTCAGGGGCAGCAACCCAACAATCGGTTGTCCGATTTGTCCGAAAATTTCAGGGCAGATAGATCTTTACCTGGTAAACAATTTTACTCAGTCAGAATTGCTCTAAATGCTTTGATTTCAGAGTTATAAGCCAAAATCTACATTTTACCCCTATCTTCTATTTTTAGCCATGGCGGCCATCTTGGTTGGTTTACCGGGTCAAGCCACACATTTTTTTAAACTAGATACCCCAAGGATGATTGTGGCCAAGTTTCGTTAAATGTGGCCCAGTAGTTTCAGAGGAGAAGATTTTTGTAAAAGCTAACGCCGGACGACGACGGACGACAGACGACGGACGACGGACGACGGACGCCGGACCCCGGACGCCAAGTGATGTGAAAAGCTCACTTGGCCCTTTGGGCCAGGTGAGCTAAAAAAGCAGAAATATCAATAAAAATTGATACAAAACTATAACTTTACCACTTCTTTACACCAGAATTAATTGATTTTTGATTTTTTAGCGGTCTTAAGAGTATAACAAACAACTCTAAAGGTGTTTTCATATCTTTTATCAAGCTATAATCTAGATTTCATAATTAATTAATCCTTACATATGTATTCAAAGTACTTTAAATGGAAAGAAAAGTTACAAATAACATATCATATTAGTTTAAAAGGGTCTGAGGCCAAGTAAGACAGGAAAAAATTTAGGGTCAATTTAGGCTGTGCCACATATTTACATTAAAAAATGCATATTGAGGCTATAAGAAATAAAAAATTGTGTCTTTTTTATCATTTCTATACTCATGTGACATGATACAACAAATCTGAGCACAAAAAGCCTCTTGCAATTAACTTTTCTTACAAGCAGTATGGGCTGAAACAAAGATTGTTGCCTTTTTAGGGAAAAACTTGCATGCAATTTATTCTCAACAGTCTTATATTTAAACCACTTGCTATCCTACAGAAGAAAAGAAATATATTATGTGAAATGGAACAGGTACAATAGACATTGTAAAGTGCATTTGATACAAATTTAGTGAGGTCTCTAATATGGACATCAAATTTTATATACCAAGCTGCCCAAAATTGACTTTATCCAAACAAGGCGTAAGCCAAGGGTCATTTATACAACACATTTTGCACATTTTATCTGAGATAAACTTCTTTTCTGCAGATTCAGAGTTCATAAATAAGTTAAAGAAGCAGATAAACTTGGTATGAACAAAGCTTAATGTATTATAACACTGCTTACAAAGTTTCATGACAATAGAATGTATATTATAGACATTAAGTTAAGTTCTATACTCATCTTTGCGTGTAAAATTTTGACGTTAAAATTGAAAAATTTCAACTATCAACATTTGGGGCTTTAAAAATTAAAATATTGCAAAAAAATACTTTTTAAATGCCTTAATATATAACTTATTATGTACTAAAAGCAATAGAGTACTCATTTGATTTATCAGACTTTGCATAATTATTCAAAAGTCAAATTTATATGAGCCTGCGCCTAAAAATTTAGGTTCTTATTCATATTTCGCCTTCGGTCTCAAGTAATGAATTAGCTTTACTTCTCTTTGAGGGGTGAAGCTTACATATAATATCTCTGTTTAAAGAAACAAACTATACCTGGCCAGTGACCTTGACCCTAGTATATAAGCACCTGTTCCATAATAACTTGTCATTATTTTTCTTGAGGGTTAAGTGGACACTTCACGTGCGTATTTTTAGTTATTTTATTTTTATCTTAAATTTGGGAGAAAGTTATAAAAGTTACATTAACTTGTCTACGAAGTACGACAAGTTCTAATGTTATTTTGTTATTTACAAATAATAATTCCTCAATTGTCTACGATGTATGACAAGTGTTGATGGAAATGAATTTAAAAATTTCTAGTCTACGATGTATGACAAGTGTTCATGGAAATTAATTAAATATTTTATTGTCTACAATGTATGACAATTTTATATATTCATTAAGTTTTTGTATTAGTACGATGTACGGCACATGTACATGTGTTACTTAATTCATACTCCTGTTTGTTAAACAGGTAGATATTTAAAAGTATTTCTATTCATCTGAAGGTCGTGAGTACTCTTCACAATTTACACGTGTTTTACCTGCACAGGTACACATTTTGTATTACAATGGCTGAATTTGTTTATGCAAATGTATTGTTTTTGCAAGATGTTTAGAATGATGTTTACACTTACTAGGGTGATGGTTATGATTTTCATCACCTCTGGAATGTTTTAGAAATTAAATTTAATAGGAAATCAAGAGGTATTTTGAATAAATCCTCTTCTTAACAGTTATAAAACCTAGTAGTTTTATAATAGGTCATATTGGCATGGCAATTGGAAATAATTGACAAAGCAACAGAACCTGTAAAAAGTAAGTTTTAAAATCTAGTGCTACTTGTATAACTTCAAATTCTACTTGATTTGTGAATGTTTCTCACGAAAGTGCTGTTGAGATTTAAGATAGGCATGTATATGATACATTTACTCATTATTATTAATGTAGTAAAGAACCTGTATGAATCATGAGGTTTGAGACAGTTTCACTGCCTTCAACTCTAGCAGAGTTTGTAGAGAAACCTGCTGCTTTATTTGAATTTTGCCATTAGAGGCTTACTTTTATGAAGATTTAGTTCTAATTTTTGATCTGATCTACTGAAATGATACGGTGTATGTACCTCTTTTTGGAGTTTGTGCCATGGCTGATGATAGTCCTGCCGGAGTTGATTTTGATACGTCTTTTGATCCTGCATTAAGGTTTTCAGAAGCCTTTAAGGCTTCTTTTAGTGAGATTAATGGCCCATTATCTCATCCTGTTTGTTGATCAGTTTAATCATGATTTTGATAAAATCAGGAAAATATAAAGTTCATAGAGGAAATAATACTATCACACTGAGAACAGTGACAATCCTAGTGTGTCGGGGATAAATTAAAATCGAAATGGCACTGCCTAGACAGGCCCACCTTGTGGTTTCAAAGATGCAGGGAACCCAGAGATATTTTCTTAAGGGGTTGATCATTACCCCTATTGTCGAGTTGGCTATTTCTTGTTGTAAGAATGAGCCATTGGATCTTGATAATACAAGGATTTTATTGTAAAATTCTATTTGTTTGTTTGACCATGGGTTTCTGGTTAAACCCATAGGAGATGCTCAGAAATATTTAGATGATAAAACCTTTTTTGTAATTCTGTTGTGATAGTTGCTTTATCACATTTCTAGTTATGATTGCAAAAAGCAAACTTGTGTTTATACAAAGATTCTAAAGCAAATTATAGATTCCTTGGAAGAGGTTCCAGGTCTAGCAATTAATTTACTCCCAGCTGTTATGGGAAAGGTAATATCAGTTTTTTAACTGCCGATGCTCTGTTGGTCAACTAGTGTACTATACTAGTAGGCAATTCCCTTCATTGAGAGGGAGAGGTTTCCAATAGGGAACAGAGAATTTCGAAGAGGTCACTTTTCTCAACCAGTTGCTATATATACAGTAGATAACTTAAATATTATGATTTGGAAAATGTTTCTAATGATCTATTGATATTAGATATATTAAGAAATGGTTATAAAATTATTTTTAATGATGTACCACAAGGTTTATCATTTTTGAATTAAATACATTTCACCTTTCATAAGGATGAATTATTTTCATAAGTCCAAAAATTGATAGCTAAGGGAGCTATTTAAGAGGTTGATCGATCAATGGAAAATCAGTTTATTTCCTATATTTTCTTAGTTCCTAAGAAAGATTGGTCTTCAAGGCTTGTATCTATTTGAAAAATTCAAACAAACTTAGTTTGTGGCTAATCAGCATTTGGAGCAGGATCGTTTATCTTTTGTTTAGATGTAATTCTTTTTAGAATAATTATCTATATATATATAGAGAGAGAGCTAACATCCATAGATCTCACAGATGCATATTTAGGTATCATTTATGATTATATCACAATTTCCTGATTCATGTGGAAAAGACATTGATATGATATTTATGTTTTTTGTGTTGGATTGGCTTCTGCATCAAGAGTTTTTACTAAGGTTTTAAAACCTGTCTTATGTATTTATGAAATAATGTCACTTGAAGTATATACATGCTATAGTTTATACATTAATGATTCTTTTATTATGGATCACAGTTTAGATGATTGTATTGTGAATACAGAAGAAGTGGTGCAAATGCTTGTTAAGCTGTGCTTCGGAATAAATTTTGAGAAGTTGGTACTCATTCCTTGGAAGCACATTGTTTTCCTTTGTCTCATTATTGATACTGAGCTATTTAAGTTTTTTCTGACAGATGAGAAATGGTAAAATTATCTCCCTTGGGAAATTTTTTCTTAAATAGAATTGTGTAACTGTATTTTCGATGATTTACATCATATATTGGTCTTGTGACGAATGCTTTTAATGTAGTATCTGTGGGAATGTTACATTGCAGAAACATGGCAAGAAATAATGTTGAAACACTGTATAGTTGTTACAAAGTTTATTATCAGCAATAGACATGATAGATGAAATTTTTTAACAATTTAAAATCAGAAATTAAAAATTTGATTTATAGACCCATCCAAATAAGTTTTTGGATTGAACCAGATTCCTCTGACAAAAGAAGGATTTGGGATCCAAATTTGAAGAAAATGTTTCTGTTGGTAGAATTTATTGGAGCTTCTTTAAGAGTATGCACTCATTTAATATAGATTTCATAGTATTGTTGGCTATATTTTTCTTTTGGAGAAAAAGTTTTAGTCACAGATAGTTATACAATCAGAAAATATTATTTCAGTAGCTTTTTTTTTTTTATGCAATAGGAGGTATAACCTCTTTGTCACTTAACATACTTACTACAAATATTTCATTATTTGGGCTTGGTGTTCAAGAAAGAACATTTTTATCACAGCTCTTTTTATTCCTGGTAAGAAAATTTTGATGCTTATCATATGTCTAAAAAATTAACAGATTCAAAAGGATGGCAATTGAAAGAAGATGTATTGGTTTTGTTGTTATTACATTTTCATTTTCAAATCTGTAGATAATTACTTCATTGTCTTTAGACCAACAAGCTCCTTTCAGAGATGTTTGTATTTTTCATGATCAGAATTAAGACCTTATATTTTCCCATCTTTTTCATTGTTGGGGATAATTATAAAGAAAATTATTAGTGATAAAGTTCAGAGGGCTCTTTTGGTTATCCTTTTTGGCTTGCTCAGAGTTGGGTTTCTTTGCTAAAACCAATTTTAATGTATTTGCCAGTTAAACTGCTATAAAGCATAAAAATTAGTAACAATGGTGTATACTGAAGATAATGTCTTTCCGTCAGGAAGAGAATTAATTTAACTGTATATATTGTAAAAAATATAAGTGAACCAACACCTGAAGAGTTGATTGTGCAGTAGGGTAAAAACGTGTGTATTATACTCAGAAATCACTTTAATATAAACAGGAGATTTCAGAATCATTTGTAAAATATATTTACACTTCATCTTGGAGACCTTGCATCTATAATCAAGCATTATCAATATTTTTTGAGAAATTTCATTATTTGGTTTGATCAATTCCTTATCACCATCTAAAAAGGATGTTATTGATTATTGATTTTTTTGTAAAATTCAAGTTTTTCATATTCAGCATGTTTAATGTGAATTTTCCTTGTTCTATGTTGAAACAGACTTTATCCTTTAAGAACAAGATGTTACTTAATTTGTTTGTTTACTACATGTATTTGTGTAAGGTTGCTGAAACCTGAATCTGCAATTGAAGAGTTAGATACTCTTTCACTTGGGAGATGAATTTAGTGCTATCTTTTTTAGGTTCTTAATATTCATTGGAGTATTTAACATTGAAGACTGTCTTTTATACTTGTGTCTTTATTTGCCTTGACTACATCTGCCTTAAAGTACTATCTTTATCAGCTGTAGATTTACATTCTATGTCTTTCATTCAGAGTTTTTGAAAAATACTAGATCTGTTAGTTAGTTTACCTTATGAGGTGATCAAAGGTTTTAATAAACCAAAACTTTGTGTTGTTAAGACAATGATTTATCATGTTTTGTGTACAAAATAGGTGAGAGAATTCATCTAAGTCTTTTCGTAAAGTTTAGATAGTTAGAGAGAGTTCTAATTTTATCCGAGGTTTTAAGGTTAACTCATTTAGAGAAACCTCTTCTTAAGTGCATTTAGCTTCAGGATGTTCTATTAAAGACATTATGGCAACAGTTTTGTCTGGACATATGGTAAAACTTTTTCAAGTTCTATAACAGGAAAGTAAATAATATCAGTACTAAAACACTTTTCTTCAGTTGTAGTTACTGGATGATCTTGTGATTTTTATCCTTTATTAAATGTTGGCATTTATATAAAAATTGTTTTTAGTTTGTGTCTACACTTTAAACAAGCTAATTCATTACTCGAGACCGAAGGCGAAATATGAATAAGAATGTTCCTTCATCCAAGCATATCTTGGATGTGCAGGATGAAGGTCATTCTTAGAATATGAGCCTGAGGCTCGAAAGTAATTAATTCCCACCCTAGGGATTATCAGTCAGACCCACCCTTTTCCACTGGGTTTTATATTTGGTCGACACAAACTTGCTTTAAATTATGACAAGTTATTATGGAACAGGTGCTTATATACTAGGGTCAAGGTCACTGGCCAGGTATAGTTTGTTTCTTTAAACAGAGATATTATATGTAAGCTTCACCCCTCAAAGAGAAGTAAAGCTAATTCATTACTTTCGAGCCTCAGGCTCATATTCTAAGAATGACCTTCATCCTGCACATCCAAGATATGCTTGGATGAAGGAACATTTTTCAATGAAGGGGGGCCTTACATGAAGATGTAATATTTTCCAGCAATTTTAAATTTGTGAAGCTTTTTGGTTATAAATAATCCTTACATATGTATTCAAAGTACTTTAAATGGAAAGAAAAGTTACAAATAACATATCATATTAGTTTAAAAGGGTCTGAGGCCAAGTAAGACAGGAAAAAATTTAGGATCAATTTAGGCTGTGCCACATATTTACATTAAAAAATGCATATTGAGGCTATAAGAAATAAAAAATTGTGTCTTTTTTATCATTTCTATACTCATGTGACATGATACAACAAATCTGAGCACAAAAAGCCTCTTGCAATTAACTTTTCTTACAAGCAGTATGGGCTGAAACAAAGATTTTTGCCTTTTTAGGGAAAAACTTGCATGCAATTTATTCTCAACAGTCTTATATTTAAACCACTTGCTATCCTACAGAAGAAAAGAAATATATTATGTGAAATGGAACAGGTACAATAGACATTGTAAAGTGCATTTGATACAAATTTAGTGAGGTCTCTAATATGGACATCAAATTTTATATACCAAGCTGCCCACTATTGACTTTATCCAAACAAGGCGTTAGACAAGGGTCATTTATACAACACATTTTGCACATTTTATCTGAGATAAACTTCTTTTCTGCAGATTCAGAGTTCATAAATAAGTTAAAGAAGCAGATAAAGGCATAGAAAGACAAATATTGACACATAAAAACCTGTCAGATAGAGAGTCAGGATGCCATATATGCATCAATATTGAAAAAGTTATAAAATGCCTATTTTGACCATAAAATGCCAAAATTGGTCGTTTTTGCAGAAATTCTATAAAATAAAAGTTTAAATCCTTTAGTTTCATGCTATTTGACAAGTTGACACCATCAAATCATTTAGGGAAGTTGCCAGAGTACAAATTCTATATTTACAGATTTCACCTAATAGGGTAGAAAGAGTTGACAAATCTTAAAAAACTTGGTATGAACAAAGCTTAATGTATTATAACACTGCTTACAAAGTTTCATGACAATAGAATGTATATTATAGACATTAAGTTAAGTTCTATACTCATCTTTGCGTGTAAAATTTTGACATTAAAATTGAAAAATTTCAACTATCAACATTTGGGGCTTTTAAAATTAAAATATTGCAAAAAAATACTTTTTAAATGCCTTAATATATAACTTATCATGTACTAAAAGCAATAGAGTACTCATTTGATTTATCAGACTTTGCATAATTATTCAAAAGTCAAATTTATATGAGCCTGCGCCTAAAAATTTAGGTTTTTCAATGAAGGGGGGCCTTACATGAAGATGTAATATTTTCCAGCAATTTTAAATTTGTGAAGCTTTTTGGTTATAAATAATCCTTACATATGTATTCAAAGTACTTTAAATGGAAAGAAAAGTTACAAATAACATATCATATTAGTTTAAAAGGGTCTGAGGCCAAGTAAGACAGGAAAAAATTTAGGGTCAATTTAGGCTGTGCCACATATTTACATTAAAAAATGCATATTGAGGCTATAAGAAATAAAAAATTGTGTCTTTTTTATCATTTCTATACTCATGTCACATGATACAACAAATCTGAGCACAAAAAGCCTCTTGCAATTAACCTTTCTTACAAGCAGTATGGGCTGAAACAAAGATTTTTGCCTTTTTAGGGAAAAACTTGCATGCAATTTATTCTCAACAGTCTTATATTTAAACCACTTGCTATCCTACAGAAGAAAAGAAATATATTATGTGAAATGGAACAGGTACAATAGACATTGTAAAGTGCATTTGATACAAATTTAGTGAGGTCTCTAATATGGACATCAAATTTTATATACCAAGCTGCCCACTATTGACTTTATCCAAACAAGGCGTTAGACAAGGGTCATTTATACAACACATTTTGCACATTTTATCTGAGATAAACTTCTTTTCTGTAGATTCAGAGTTCATAAATAAGTTAAAGAAGCAGATAAAGGCATAGAAAGACAAATATTGACACATAAAAACCTGTCAGATAGAGAGTCAGGATGCCATATATGCATCAATATTGAAAAAGTTATAAAATGCCTATTTTGACCATAAAATGCCAAAATTGGTCGTTTTTGCAGAAATTCTATAAAATAAAAGTTTAAATCCTTTAGTTTCATGCTATTTGACAAGTTGACACCATCAAATCATTTAGGGAAGTTGCCAGAGTACAAATTCTATATTTACAGATTTCACCTCTTATAATAGGCTAGAAAGAGTTGACAAATCTTAAAAAAAACTTGGTATGAACAAAGCTTAATGTATTATAACACTGCTTACAAAGTTTCATGACAATAGAATGTATATTATAGACATTAAGTTAAGTTCTATACTCATCTTTGCGTGTAAAATTTTGACGTTAAAATTGAAAAATTTCAACTATCAACATTTGGGGCTTTAAAAATTAAAATATTGAAAAAAAAAACTTTTTTATATGCCTTAATATATAACTTATCATGTACTAAAAGCAATAGAGTACTCATTTGATTTATCAGACTTTGCATAATTATTCAAAAGTCAAATTTATATGAGCCTGCGCCTAAAAATTTAGGTTTTCCAATGAAGGGGGGCCTTACATGAAGATGTAATATTTTCCAGCAATTTTAAATTTGTGAAGCTTTTTGGTTATAAATAATCCTTACATATGTATTCAAAGTACTTTAAATGGAAAGAAAAGTTACAAATAACATATCATATTAGTTTAAAAGGGTCTGAGGCCAAGTAAGACAGGAAAAAATTTAGGGTCAATTTAGGCTGTGCCACATATTTACATTAAAAAATGCATATTGAGGCTATAAGAAATAAAAAATTGTGTCTTTTTTATCATTTCTATACTCATGTGACATGATACAACAAATCTGAGCACAAAAAGCCTCTTGCAATTAACTTTTCTTACAAGCAGTATGGGCTGAAACAAAGATTTTTGCATTTTTAGGGAAAAACTTGCATGCAATTTATTCTCAACAGTCTTATATTTAAACCACTTGCTATCCTACAGAAGAAAAGAAATATATTATGTGAAATGGAACAGGTACAATAGACATTGTAAAGTGCATTTGATACAAATTTAGTGAGGTCTCTAATATGGACATCAAATTTTATATACCAAGCTGCCCACTATTGACTTTATCCAAACAAGGCGTTAGACAAGGGTCATTTATACAACACATTTTGCACATTTTATCTGAGATAAACTTCTTTTCTGTAGATTCAGAGTTCATAAATAAGTTAAAGAAGCAGATAAAGGCATAGAAAGACAAATATTGACACATAAAAACCTGTCAGATAGAGAGTCAGGATGCCATATATGCATCAATATTGAAAAAGTTATAAATGCCTATTTTGACCATAAAATGCCAAAATTGGTCGTTTTTGCAGAAATTCTATAAAATAAAAGTTTAAATCCTTTAGTTTCATGCTATTTGACAAGTTGACACCATCAAATCATTTAGGGAAGTTGCCAGAGTACAAATTCTATATTTACAGATTTCACCTAATAGGGTAGAAAGAGTTGACAAATCTTAAAAAACTTGGTATGAACAAAGCTTAATGTATTATAACACTGCTTACAAAGTTTCATGACAATAGAATGTATATTATAGACATTAAGTTAAGTTCTATACTCATCTTTGCGTGTAAAATTTTGACATTAAAATTGAAAAATTTCAACTATCAACATTTGGGGCTTTTAAAATTAAAATATTGCAAAAAAATACTTTTTAAATGCCTTAATATATAACTTATCATGTACTAAAAGCAATAGAGTACTCATTTGATTTATCAGACTTTGCATAATTATTCAAAAGTCAAATTTATATGAGCCTGCGCCTAAAAATTTAGGTTTTTCAATGAAGGGGGGCCTTACATGAAGATGTAATATTTTCCAGCAATTTTAAATTTGTGAAGCTTTTTGGTTATAAATAATCCTTACATATGTATTCAAAGTACTTTAAATGGAAAGAAAAGTTACAAATAACATATCATATTAGTTTAAAAGGGTCTGAGGCCAAGTAAGACAGGAAAAAATTTAGGGTCAATTTAGGCTGTGCCACATATTTACATTAAAAAATGCATATTGAGGCTATAAGAAATAAAAAATTGTGTCTTTTTTATCATTTCTATACTCATGTCACATGATACAACAAATCTGAGCACAAAAAGCCTCTTGCAATTAACCTTTCTTACAAGCAGTATGGGCTGAAACAAAGATTTTTGCCTTTTTAGGGAAAAACTTGCATGCAATTTATTCTCAACAGTCTTATATTTAAACCACTTGCTATCCTACAGAAGAAAAGAAATATATTATGTGAAATGGAACAGGTACAATAGACATTGTAAAGTGCATTTGATACAAATTTAGTGAGGTCTCTAATATGGACATCAAATTTTATATACCAAGCTGCCCACTATTGACTTTATCCAAACAAGGCGTTAGACAAGGGTCATTTATACAACACATTTTGCACATTTTATCTGAGATAAACTTCTTTTCTGTAGATTCAGAGTTCATAAATAAGTTAAAGAAGCAGATAAAGGCATAGAAAGACAAATATTGACACATAAAAACCTGTCAGATAGAGAGTCAGGATGCCATATATGCATCAATATTGAAAAAGTTATAAAATGCCTATTTTGACCATAAAATGCCAAAATTGGTCGTTTTTGCAGAAATTCTATAAAATAAAAGTTTAAATCCTTTAGTTTCATGCTATTTGACAAGTTGACACCATCAAATCATTTAGGGAAGTTGCCAGAGTACAAATTCTATATTTACAGATTTCACCTCTTATAATAGGCTAGAAAGAGTTGACAAATCTTAAAAAAAACTTGGTATGAACAAAGCTTAATGTATTATAACACTGCTTACAAAGTTTCATGACAATAGAATGTATATTATAGACATTAAGTTAAGTTCTATACTCATCTTTGCGTGTAAAATTTTGACGTTAAAATTGAAAAATTTCAACTATCAACATTTGGGGCTTTAAAAATTAAAATATTGAAAAAAAAAACTTTTTTATATGCCTTAATATATAACTTATCATGTACTAAAAGCAATAGAGTACTCATTTGATTTATCAGACTTTGCATAATTATTCAAAAGTCAAATTTATATGAGCCTGCGCCTAAAAATTTAGGTTTTTCAATGAAGGGGGGCCTTACATGAAGATGTAATATTTTCCAGCAATTTTAAATTTGTGAAGCTTTTTGGTTATAAATAATCCTTACATATGTATTCAAAGTACTTTAAATGGAAAGAAAAGTTACAAATAACATATCATATTAGTTTAAAAGGGTCTGAGGCCAAGTAAGACAGGAAAAAATTTAGGGTCAATTTAGGCTGTGCCACATATTTACATTAAAAAATGCATATTGAGGCTATAAGAAATAAAAAATTGTGTCTTTTTTATCATTTCTATACTCATGTGACATGATACAACAAATCTGAGCACAAAAAGCCTCTTGCAATTAACTTTTCTTACAAGCAGTATGGGCTGAAACAAAGATTTTTGCATTTTTAGGGAAAAACTTGCATGCAATTTATTCTCAACAGTCTTATATTTAAACCACTTGCTATCCTACAGAAGAAAAGAAATATATTATGTGAAATGGAACAGGTACAATAGACATTGTAAAGTGCATTTGATACAAATTTAGTGAGGTCTCTAATATGGACATCAAATTTTATATACCAAGCTGCCCACTATTGACTTTATCCAAACAAGGCGTTAGACAAGGGTCATTTATACAACACATTTTGCACATTTTATCTGAGATAAACTTCTTTTCTGTAGATTCAGAGTTCATAAATAAGTTAAAGAAGCAGATAAAGGCATAGAAAGACAAATATTGACACATAAAAACCTGTCAGATAGAGAGTCAGGATGCCATATATGCATCAATATTGAAAAAGTTATAAATGCCTATTTTGACCATAAAATGCCAAAATTGGTCGTTTTTGCAGAAATTCTATAAAATAAAAGTTTAAATCCTTTAGTTTCATGCTATTTGACAAGTTGACACCATCAAATCATTTAGGGAAGTTGCCAGAGTACAAATTCTATATTTACAGATTTCACCTCTTATAATAGGGTAGAAAGAGTTGACAAATCTTAAAAAAACTTGGTATGAACAAAGCTTAATGTATTATAACACTGCTTACAAAGTTTCATGACAATATAATGTATATTATAGACATTAAGTTAAGTTCTATACTCATCTTTGTGTGTAAAATTTTGACGTTAAAATTGAAATTTCAAATATCAACATTTGGGGCTTTAAAAATTAAAATATTGCAAAAAAATACTTTTTAAATGCCTTAATATATAACTTATCATGTACTAAAAGCAATAGAGTACTCATTTGATTTATCAGACTTTGCATAATTATTCAAAAGTCAAATTTATATGAGCCTGCGCCTAAAAATTTAGGTTTTTCAATGAAGGGGGGCCTTACATGAAGATGTAATATTTTCCAGCAATTTTAAATTTGTGAAGCTTTTTGGTTATAAATAATCCTTACATATGTATTCAAAGTACTTTAAATGGAAAGAAAAGTTACAAATAACATATCATATTAGTTTAAAAGGGTCTGAGGCCAAGTAAGACCGGAAAAAATTTAGGGTCAATTTAGGCTGTGCCACATATTTACATTAAAAAATGCATATTGAGGCTATAAGAAATAAAAAATTGTGTCTTTTTTATCATTTCTATACTCATGTGACATGATACAACAAATCTGAGCACAAAAAGCCTCTTGCAATTAACTTTTCTTACAAGCAGTATGGGCTGAAACAAAGATTTTTGCCTTTTTAGGGAAAAACTTGCATGCAATTTATTCTCAACAGTCTTATATTTAAACCACTTGCTATCCTACAGAAGAAAAGAAATATATTATGTGAAATGAAACAGGTACAATAGACATTGTAAAGTGCATTTGATACAAATTTAGTGAGGTCTCTAATATGGACATCAAATTTTATATACCAAGCTGCCCACTATTGACTTTATCCAAACAAGGCGTTAGACAAGGGTCATTTATACAACACATTTTCCACATTTTATCTGAGATAAACTTCTTTTCTGTAGATTCAGAGTTCATAAATAAGTTAAAGAAGCAGATAAAGGCATAGAAAGACAAATATTGACACATAAAAACCTGTCAGATAGAGAGTCAGGATGCCATATATGCATCAATATTGAAAAAGTTATAAAATGCCTATTTTGACCATAAAATGCCAAAATTGGTCGTTTTTGCAGAAATTCTATAAAATAAAAGTTTAAATCCTTTAGTTTCATGCTATTTGACAAGTTGACACCATCAAATCATTTAGGGAAGTTGCCAGAGTACAAATTCTATATTTACAGATTTCACCTCTTATAATAGGGTAGAAAGAGTTGACAAATCTTAAAAAAACTTGGTATGAACAAAGCTTAATGTATTATAACACTGCTTACAAAGTTTCATGACAATAGAATGTATAATATAGACATTAAGTTAAGTTCTATACTCATCTTTGTGTGTAAAATTTTGACGTTAAAATTGAAAAATTTCAACTATCAACATTTGGGGCTTTAAAAATTAAAATATTGCAAAAAAATACTTTTTAAATGCCTTAATATATAACTTATCATGTACTAAAAGCAATAGAGTACTCATTTGATTTATCAGACTTTGCATAATTATTCAAAAGTCAAATTTATATGAGCCTGCGCCTAAAAATTTAGGTTTTTCAATGAAGGGGGGCCTTACATGAAGATGTAATATTTTCCAGCAATTTTAAATTTGTGAAGCTTTTTGGTTATAAATAATCCTTACATATGTATTCAAAGTACTTTAAATGGAAAGAAAAGTTACAAATAACATATCATATTAGTTTAAAAGGGTCTGAGGCCAAGTAAGACCCGAAAGAATTTAGGGTCAATTTAGGCTGTGCCACATATTTACATTAAAAAATGCAAATTGAGGCTATAAGAAATAAAAAATTGTGTCTTTTTTATCATTTCTATACTCATGTGACATGATACAACAAATCTGAGCACAAAAAGCCTCTTGCAATTAACTTTTCTTACAAGCAGTATGGGCTGAAACAAAGATTTTTGCCTTTTTAGGGAAAAACTTGCATGCAATTTATTCTCAACAGTCTTATATTTAAACCACTTGCTATCCTACAGAAGAAAAGAAATATATTATGTGAAATGGAACAGGTACAATAGACATTGTAAAGTGCATTGATACAAATTTAGTGAGGTCTCTAATATGGACATCAAATTTTATATACCAAGCTGCCCACTATTGACTTTATCCAAACAAGGCGTTAGACAAGGGTCATTTATACAACACATTTTGCACATTTTATCTGAGATAAACTTCTTTTCTGTAGATTCAGAGTTCATAAATAAGTTAAAGAAGCAGATAAAGGCATAGAAAGACAAATATTGACACATAAAAACCTGTCAGATAGAGAGTCAGGATGCCATATATGCATCAATATTGAAAAAGTTATAAAATGCCTATTTTGACCATAAAATGCCAAAATTGGTCGTTTTTGCAGAAATTCTATAAAATAAAAGTTTAAATCCTTTAGTTTCATGCTATTTGACAAGTTGACACCATCAAATCATTTAGGGAAGTTGCCAGAGTACAAATTCTATATTTACAGATTTCACCTCTTATAATAGGCTAGAAAGAGTTGACAAATCTTAAAAAAACTTGGTATGAACAAAGCTTAATGTATTATAACACTGCTTACAAAGTTTCATGACAATAGAATGTATATTATAGACATTAAGTTAAGTTCTATACTCATCTTTGTGTGTAAAATTTTGACGTTAAAATTGAAAAATTTCAACTATCAACATTTGGGGCTTTAAAAATTAAAATATTGCAAAAAAATACTTTTTAAATGCCTTAATATATAACTTATCATGTACTATAAGCAAAAGAGTACTCATTTGATTTATCAGACTTTGCATAATTATTCAAAAGTCAAATTTATATGAGCCTGCGCCTAAAAATTTAGGTTTTTCAATGAAGGGGGGCCTTACATGAAGATGTAATATTTTCCAGCAATTTTAAATTTGTGAAGCTTTTTGGTTATAAATAATCCTTACATATGTATTCAAAGTACTTTAAATGGAAAGAAAAGTTACAAATAACATATCATATTAGTTTAAAAGGGTCTGAGGCCAAGTAAGACCCGAAAAAATTTAGGGTCAATTTAGGCTGTGCCACATATTTACATTAAAAAATGCATATTGAGGCTATAAGCAATAAAAAATTGTGTCTTTTTTATCATTTCTATACTCATGTGACATGATACAACAAATCTGAGCACATAAAGCCTCTTGCAATTAACTTTTCTTACAAGCAGTATGGGCTGAAACAAAGATTTTTGCCTTTTTAGGGAAAAACTTGCATGCAATTTATTCTCAACAGTCTTATATTTAAACCACTTGCTATCCTACAGAAGAAAAGAAATATATTATGTGAAATGGAACAGGTACAATAGACATTGTAAAGTGCATTGATACAAATTTAGTGAGGTCTCTAATATGGACATCAAATTTTATATACCAAGCTGCCCACTATTGACTTTATCCAAACAAGGCGTTAGACAAGGGTCATTTATACAACACATTTTGCACATTTTATCTGAGATAAACTTCTTTTCTGTAGATTCAGAGTTCATAAATAAGTTAAAGAAGCAGATAAAGGCATAGAAAGACAAATATTGACACATAAAAACCTGTCAGATAGAGAGTCAGGATGCCATATATGCATCAATATTGAAAAAGTTATAAAATGCCTATTTTGACCATAAAATGCCAAAATTGGTCGTTTTTGCAGAAACTCTATAAAATAAAAGTTTAAATCCTTTAGTTTCATGCAATTTGAAAAGTTGACACCATCAAATCATTTAGGGAAGTTGCCAGAGTACAAATTCTATATTTACAGATTTCACCTCTTATAATAGGGTAGAAAGAGTTGACAAATCTTAAAAAAACTTGGTATGAACAAAGCTTAATGTATTATAACACTGCTTACAAAGTTTCATGACAATAGAATGTATATTATAGACATTAAGTTAAGTTCTATACTCATCTTTGCGTGTAAAATTTTGACGTTAAAATTGAAAAAAATCAACTATCAACATTTGGGGCTTTAAAAATTAAAATATTGCAAAAAAATACTTTTTAAATGCCTTAATATATAACTTATCATGTACTAAAAGCAATAGAGTACTCATTTGATTTATCAGACTTTGCATAATTATTCAAAGTCAAATTTATATGAGCCTGCGCCTAAAAATTTAGGTTTTTCAATGAAGGGGGGCCTTACATGAAGATGTAATATTTTCCAGCAATTTTAAATTTGTGAAGCTTTTTGGTTATAAATAATCCTTACATATGTATTCAAAGTACTTTAAATGGAAAGAAAAGTTACAAATAACATATCATATTAGTTTAAAAGGGTCTGAGGCCAAGTAAGACAGGAAAAAATTTAGGGTCAATTTAGGCTGTGCCACATATTTACATTAAAAAATGCATATTGAGGCTATAAGAAATAAAAAATTGTGTCTTTTTTATCATTTCTATACTCATGTGACATGATACAACAAATCTGAGCACAAAAAGCCTCTTGCAATTAACCTTTCTTACAAGCAGTATAGGCTGAAACAAAGATTTTTGCCTTTTTAGGGAAAAACTTGCATGCAATTTATTCTCAACAGTCTTATATTTAAACCACTTGCTATCCTACAGAAGAAAAGAAATATATTATGTGAAATGGAACAGGTACAATAGACATTGTAAAGTGCATTTGATACAAATTTAGTGAGGTCTCTAATATGGACATCAAATTTTATATACCAAGCTGCCCACTATTGACTTTATCCAAACAAGGCGTTAGACAAGGGTCATTTATACAACACATTTTGCACATTTTATCTGAGATAAACTTCTTTTCTGTAGATTCAGAGTTCATAAATAAGTTAAAGAAGCAGATAAAGGCATAGAAAGACAAATATTGACACATAAAAACCTGTCAGATAGAGAGTCAGGATGCCATATATGCATCAATATTGAAAAAGTTATAAAATGCCTATTTTGACCATAAAATGCCAAAATTGGTCGTTTTTGCAGAAATTCTATAAAATAAAAGTTTAAATCCTTTAGTTTCATGCTATTTGACAAGTTGACACCATCAAATCATTTAGGGAAGTTGCCAGAGTACAAATTCTATATTTACAGATTTCACCTCTTATAATAGGGTAAAAAGAGTTGACAAATCTTAAAAAAAACTTGGTATGAACAAAGCTTAATGTATTATAACACTGCTTACAAAGTTTCATGACAATAGAATGTATATTATAGACATTAAGTTAAGTTCTATACTCATCTTTGCGTGTAAAATTTTGACGTTAAAATTGAAAAATTTCAACTATCAACATTTGGGGCTTTAAAAATTTAAATATTGCAAAAAAATACTTTTTAAATGCCTTAATATATAACTTATCATGTACTAAAAGCAATAGAGTACTCATTTGATTTATCAGACTTTGCATAATTATTCAAAAGTCAAATTTATATGAGCCTGCGCCTAAAAATTTAGGTTTTTCAATGAAGGGGGGCCTTACATGAAGATGTAATATTTTCCAGCAATTTTAAATTTGTGAAGCTTTTTGGTTATAAATAATCCTTACATATGTATTCAAAGTACTTTAAATGGAAAGAAAAGTTACAAATAACATATCATATTAGTTTAAAAGGGTCTGAGGCCAAGTAAGACCGGAAAAAATTTAGGGTCAATTTAGGCTGTGCCACATATTTACATTAAAAAATGCATATTGAGGCTATAAGAAATAAAAAATTGTGTCTTTTTTATCATTTCTATACTCATGTGACATGATACAACAAATCTGAGCACAAAAAGCCTCTTGCAATTAACTTTTCTTACAAGCAGTATGGGCTGAAACAAAGATTTTTGCCTTTTTAGGGAAAAACTTGCATGCAATTTATTCTCAACAGTCTTATATTTAAACCACTTGCTATCCTACAGAAGAAAAGAAATATATTATGTGAAATGGAACAGGTACAATTGACATTGTAAAGTGCATTTGATACAAATTTAGTGAGGTCTCTAATATGGACATCAAATTTTATATACCAAGCTGCCCACTATTGACTTTATCCAAACAAGGCGTTAGACAAGGGTCATTTATACAACACATTTTGCACATTTTATCTGAGATAAACTTCTTTTCTGTAGATTCAGAGTTCATAAATAAGTTAAAGAAGCAGATAAAGGCATAGAAAGACAAATATTGACACATAAAAACCTGTCAGATAGAGAGTCAGGATGCCATATATGCATCAATATTGAAAAAGTTATAAAATGCCTATTTTGACCATAAAATGCCAAAATTGGTCGTTTTTGCAGAAATTCTATAAAATAAAAGTTTAAATCCTTTAGTTTCATGCTATTTGACAAGTTGACACCATCAAATCATTTAGGGAAGTTGCCAGAGTACAAATTCTATATTTACAGATTTCACCTCTTATAATAGGCTAGAAAGAGTTGACAAATCTTAAAAAAACTTGGTATGAACAAAGCTTAATGTATTATAACACTGCTTACAAAGTTTCATGACAATAGAATGTATATTATAGACATTAAGTTAAGTTCTATACTCATCTTTGTGTGTAAAATTTTGACGTTAAAATTGAAAGTTCAACTATCAACATTTGGGGCTTTAAAAATTAAAATATTGCAAAAAAATACTTTTTAAATGCCTTAATATATAACTTATCATGTACTAAAAGCAATAGAGTACTCATTTGATTTATCAGACTTTGCATAATTATTCAAAAGTCAAATTTATATGAGCCTGCGCCTAAAAATTTAGGTTTTTCAATGAAGGGGGGCCTTACATGAAGATGTAATATTTTCCAGCAATTTTAAATTTGTGAAGCTTTTTGGTTATAAATAATCCTTACATATGTATTCAAAGTACTTTAAATGGAAAGAAAAGTTACAAATAACATATCATATTAGTTTAAAAGGGTCTGAGGCCAAGTAAGACCGGAAAAAATTTAGGGTCAATTTAGGCTGTGCCACATATTTACATTAAAAAATGCATATTGAGGCTATAGGAAATAAAAAAATGTGTCTTTTTTATCATTTCTATACTCATGTGACATGATACAACAAATCTGAGCACAAAAAGCCTCTTGCAATTAACTTTTCTTACAAGCAGTATGGGCTGAAACAAAGATTTTTGCCTTTTTAGGGAAAAACTTGCATGCAATTTATTCTCAACAGTCTTATATTTAAACCACTTGCTATTCTACAGAAGAAAAGAAATATATTATGTGAAATGGAACAGGTACAATAGACATTGTAAAGTGCATTTGATACAAATTTAGTGAGGTCTCTAATATGGACATCAAATTTTATATACCAAGCTGCCCACTATTGACTTTATCCAAACAAGGCGTTAGACAAGGGTCATTTATACAACACATTTTGCACATTTTATCTGAGATAAACTTCTTTTCTATAGATTCAGAGTTCATAAATAAGTTAAAGAAGCAGATAAAGGCATAGAAAGACAAATATTGACACATAAAAACCTGTCAGATAGAGAGTCAGGATGCCATATATGCATCAATATTGAAAAAGTTATAAAATGCCTATTTTGACCATAAAATGCCAAAATTGGTCGTTTTTGCAGAAATTCTATAAAATAAAAGTTTAAATCCTTTAGTTTCATGCTATTTGACAAGTTGACACCATCAAATCATTTAGGGAAGTTGCCAGAGTACAAATTCTATATTTACAGATTTCACCTCTTATAATAGGGTAGAAAGAGTTGACAAATCTTAAAAAAACTTGGTATGAACAAAGCTTAATGTATTATAACACTGCTTACAAAGTTTCATGACAATAGAATGTATATTATAGACATTAAGTTAAGTTCTATACTCATCTTTGCGTGTAAAATTTTGACGTTAAAATTGAAAAATTTCAACTATCAACATTTGGGGCTTTAAAAATTAAAATATTGCAAAAAAATACTTTTTAAATGCCTTAATATATAACTTATCATGTACTAAAAGCAATAGAGTACTCATTTGATTTATCAGACTTTGCATAATTATTCAAAAGTCAAATTTATATGAGCCTGCGCCTAAAAATTTAGGTTTTTCAATGAAGGGGGGCCTTACATGAAGATGTAATATTTTCCAGCAATTTTAAATTTGTGAAGCTTTTTGGTTATAAATAATCCTTACATATGTATTCAAAGTACTTTAAATGGAAAGAAAAGTTACAAATAACATATCATATTAGTTTAAAAGGGTCTGAGGCCAAGTAAGACCCGAAAGAATTTAGGGTCAATTTAGGCTGTGCCACATATTTACATTAAAAAATGCAAATTGAGGCTATAAGAAATAAAAAATTGTGTCTTTTTTATCATTTCTATACTCATGTGACATGATACAACAAATCTGAGCACAAAAAGCCTCTTGCAATTAACTTTTCTTACAAGCAGTATGGGCTGAAACAAAGATTTTTGCCTTTTTAGGGAAAAACTTGCATGCAATTTATTCTCAACAGTCTTATATTTAAACCACTTGCTATCCTACAGAAGAAAAGAAATATATTATGTGAAATGGAACAGGTACAATAGACATTGTAAAGTGCATTGATACAAATTTAGTGAGGTCTCTAATATGGACATCAAATTTTATATACCAAGCTGCCCACTATTGACTTTATCCAAACAAGGAGTTAGACAAGGGTCATTTATACAACACATTTTGCACATTTTATCTGAGATAAACTTCTTTTCTGTAGATTCAGAGTTCATAAATAAGTTAAAGAAGCAGATAAAGGCATAGAAAGACAAATATTGACACATAAAAACCTGTCAGATAGAGAGTCAGGATGCCATATATGCATCAATATTGAAAAAGTTATAAAATGCCTATTTTGACCATAAAATGCCAAAATTGGTCGTTTTTGCAGAAATTCTATAAAATAAAAGTTTAAATCCTTTAGTTTCATGCTATTTGACAAGTTGACACCATCAAATCATTTAGGGAAGTTGCCAGAGTACAAATTCTATATTTACAGATTTCACCTCTTATAATAGGGTAGAAAGAGTTGACAAATCTTAAAAAAACTTGGTATGAACAAAGCTTAATGTATTATAACACTGCTTACAAAGTTTCATGACAATAGAATGTATATTATAGACATTAAGTTAAGTTCTATACTCATCTTTGTGTGTAAAATTTTGACGTTAAAATTGAAAAATTTCAACTATCAACATTTGGGGCTTTAAAAATTAAAATATTGCAAAAAAATACTTTTTAAATGCCTTAATATATAACTTATCATGTACTAAAAGCAATAGAGTACTCATTTGATTTATCAGACTTTGCATAATTATTCAAAAGTCAAATTTATATGAGCCTGCGCCTAAAAATTTAGGTTTTTCAATGAAGGGGGGCCTTACATGAAGATGTAATATTTTCCAGCAATTTTAAATTTGTGAAGCTTTTTGGTTATAAATAATCCTTACATATGTATTCAAAGTACTTTAAATGGAAAGAAAAGTTACAAATAACATATCATATTAGTTTAAAAGGGTCTGAGGCCAAGTAAGACCCGAAAAAATTTAGGGTCAATTTAGGCTGTGCCACATATTTACATTAAAAAATGCATATTGAGGCTATAAGAAATAAAAAATTGTGTCTTTTTTATCATTTCTATACTCATGTCACATGATACAACAAATCTGAGCACAAAAAGCCTCTTGCAATTAACCTTTCTTACAAGCAGTATGGGCTGAAACAAAGATTTTTGCCTTTTTAGGGAAAAACTTGCATGCAATTTATTCTCAACAGTCTTATATTTAAACCACTTGCTATCCTACAGAAGAAAAGAAATATATTATGTGAAATGGAACAGGTACAATAGACATTGTAAAGTGCATTTGATACAAATTTAGTGAGGTCTCTAATATGGACATCAAATTTTATATACCAAGCTGCCCACTATTGACTTTATCCAAACAAGGCGTTAGACAAGGGTCATTTATACAACACATTTTGCACATTTTATCTGAGATAAACTTCTTTTCTGTAGATTCAGAGTTCATAAATAAGTTAAAGAAGCAGATAAAGGCATAGAAAGACAAATATTGACACATAAAAACCTGTCAGATAGAGAGTCAGGATGCCATATATGCATCAATATTGAAAAAGTTATAAAATGCCTATTTTGACCATAAAATGCCAAAATTGGTCGTTTTTGCAGAAACTCTATAAAATAAAAGTTTAAATCCTTTAGTTTCATGCTATTTGACAAGTTGACACCATCAAATCATTTAGGGAAGTTGCCAGAGTACAAATTCTATATTTACAGATTTCACCTAATAGGGTAGAAAGAGTTGACAAATCTTAAAAAATTTGGTATGAACAAAGCTTAATGTATTATAACACTGCTTACAAAGTTTCATGACAATAGAATGTATATTATAGACATTAAGTTAAGTTCTATACTCATCTTTGCGTGTAAAATTTTGACGTTAAAATTGAAAAAAATCAACTATCAACATTTGGGGCTTTAAAAATTAAAATATTGCAAAAAAATACTTTTTAAATGCCTTAATATATAACTTATCATGTACTAAAAGCAATAGAGTACTCATTTGATTTATCAGACTTTGCATAATTATTCAAAAGTCAAATTTATATGAGCCTGCGCCTAAAAATTTAGGTTTTTCAATGAAGGGGGGCCTTACATGAAGATGTAATATTTTCCAGCAATTTTAAATTTGTGAAGCTTTTTGGTTATAAATAATCCTTACATAGGTATTCAAAGTACTTTAAATGGAAAGAAAAGTTACAAATAACATATCATATTAGTTTAAAAGGGTCTGAGGCCAAGTAAGACAGGAAAAAATTTAGGGTCAATTTAGGCTGTGCCACATATTTACATTAAAAAATGCATATTGAGGCTATAAGAAATAAAAAATTGTGTCTTTTTTATCATTTCTATACTCATGTGACATGATACAACAAATCTGAGCACAAAAAGCCTCTTGCAATTAACCTTTCTTACAAGCAGTATAGGCTGAAACAAAGATTTTTGCCTTTTTAGGGAAAAACTTGCATGCAATTTATTCTCAACAGTCTTATATTTAAACCACTTGCTATCCTACAGAAGAAAAGAAATATATTATGTGAAATGGAACAGGTACAATAGACATTGTAAAGTGCATTTGATACAAATTTAGTGAGGTCTCTAATATGGACATCAAATTTTATATACCAAGCTGCCCACTATTGACTTTATCCAAACAAGGCGTTAGACAAGGGTCATTTATACAACACATTTTGCACATTTTATCTGAGATAAACTTCTTTTCTGTAGATTCAGAGTTCATAAATAAGTTAAAGAAGCAGATAAAGGCATAGAAAGACAAATATTGACACATAAAAACCTGTCAGATAGAGAGTCAGGATGCCATATATGCATCAATATTGAAAAAGTTATAAAATGCCTATTTTGACCATAAAATGCCAAAATTGGTCGTTTTTGCAGAAACTCTATAAAATAAAAGTTTAAATCCTTTAGTTTCATGCAATTTGACAAGTTGACACCATCAAATCATTTAGGGAAGTTGCCAGAGTACAAATTCTATATTTACAGATTTCACCTCTTATAATAGGGTAGAAAGAGTTGACAAATCTTAAAAAATTTGGTATGAACAAAGCTTAATGTATTATAACACTGCTTACAAAGTTTCATGACAATAGAATGTATATTATAGACATTAAGTTAAGTTCTATACTCATCTTTGCGTGTAAAATTTTGATGTTAAAATTGAAAAAAATCAACTATCAACATTTGGGGCTTTAAAAATTAAAATATTGCAAAAAAATACTTTTTAAATGCCTTAATATATAACTTATCATGTACTTAAAGCAATAGAGTACTCATTTGATTTATCAGACTTTGCATAATTATTCAAAGTCAAATTTATATGAGCCTGCGCCTAAAAATTTAGGTTTTTCAATGAAGGGGGGCCTTACATGAAGATGTAATATTTTCCAGCAATTTTAAATTTGTGAAGCTTTTTGGTTATAAATAATCCTTACATATGTATTCAAAGTACTTTAAATGGAAAGAAAAGTTTCAAATAACATATCATATTAGTTTAAAAGGGTCTGAGGCCAAGTAAGACAGGAAAAAATTTAGGGTCAATTTAGGCTGTGCCACATATTTACATTAAAAAATGCATATTGAGGCTATAAGAAATAAAAAATTGTGTCTTTTTTATCATTTCTATACTCATGTGACATGATACAACAAATCTTAGCACAAAAAGCCTCTTGCAATTAACCTTTCTTACAAGCAGTATAGGCTGAAACAAAGATTTTTGCCTTTTTAGGGAAAAACTTGCATGCAATTTATTCTCAACAGTCTTATATTTAAACCACTTGCTATCCTACAGAAGAAAAGAAATATATTATGTGAAATGGAACAGGTACAATAGACATTGTAAAGTGCATTTGATACAAATTTAGTGAGGTCTCTAATATGGACATCAAATTTTATATACCAAGCTGCCCACTATTGACTTTATCCAAACAAGGCGTTAGACAAGGGTCATTTATACAACACATTTTGCACATTTTATCTGAGATAAACTTCTTTTCTGTAGATTCAGAGTTCATAAATAAGTTAAAGAAGCAGATAAAGGCATAGAAAGACAAATATTGACACATAAAAACCTGTCAGATAGAGAGTCAGGATGCCATATATGCATCAATATTGAAAAAGTTATAAAATGCCTATTTTGACCATAAAATGCCAAAATTGGTCGTTTTTGCAGAAATTCTATAAAATAAAAGTTTAAATCCTTTAGTTTCATGCTATTTGACAAGTTGACACCATCAAATCATTTAGGGAAGTTGCCAGAGTACAAATTCTATATTTACAGATTTCACCTCTTATAATAGGGTAGAAAGAGTTGACAAATCTTAAAAAAACTTGGTATGAACAAAGCTTAATGTATTATAACACTGCTTACAAAGTTTCATGACAATAGAATGTATATTATAGACATTAAGTTAAGTTCTATACTCATCTTTGCGTGTAAAATTTTGACGTTAAAATTGAAAAATTTCAACTATCAACATTTGGGGCTTTAAAAATTAAAATATTGCAAAAAAATACTTTTTAAATGCCTTAATATATAACTTATCATGTACTAAAAGCAATAGAGTACTCATTTGATTTATCAGACTTTGCATAATTATTCAAAAGTCAAATTTATATGAGCCTGCGCCTAAAAATTTAGGTTTTTCAATGAAGGGGGGCCTTACATGAAGATGTAATATTTTCCAGCAATTTTAAATTTGTGAAGCTTTTTGGTTATAAATAATCCTTACATATGTATTCAAAGTACTTTAAATGGAAAGAAAAGTTACAAATAACATATCATATTAGTTTAAAAGGGTCTGAGGCCAAGTAAGACAGGAAAAAATTTAGGGTCAATTTAGGCTGTGCCACATATTTACATTAAAAAATGCATATTGAGGCTATAAGAAATAAAAAATTGTGTCTTTTTTATCATTTCTATACTCATGTGACATGATACAACAAATCTGAGCACAAAAAGCCTCTTGCAATTAACCTTTCTTACAAGCAGTATGGGCTGAAACAAAGATTTTTGCCTTTTTAGGGAAAAACTTGCATGCAATTTATTCTCAACAGTCTTATATTTAAACCACTTGCTATCCTACAGAAGAAAAGAAATATATTATGTGAAATGGAACAGGTACAATTGACATTGTAAAGTGCATTTGATACAAATTTAGTGAGGTCTCTAATATGGACATCAAATTTTATATACCAAGCTGCCCACTATTGACTTTATCCAAACAAGGCGTTAGACAAGGGTCATTTATACAACACATTTTGCACATTTTGTCTGAGATAAACTTCTTTTCTGTAGATTCAGAGTTCATAAATAAGTTAAAGAAGCAGATAAAGGCATAGAAAGACAAATATTGACACATAAAAACCTGTCAGATAGAGAGTCAGGATGCCATATATGCATCAATATTGAAAAAGTTATAAAATGCCTATTTTGACCATAAAATGCCAAAATTGGTCGTTTTTGCAGAAATTCTATAAAATAAAAGTTTAAATCCTTTAGTTTCATGCTATTTGACAAGTTGACACCATCAAATCATTTAGGGAAGTTGCCAGAGTACAAATTCTATATTTACAGATTTCACCTCTTATAATAGGCTAGAAAGAGTTGACAAATCTTAAAAAAACTTGGTATGAACAAAGCTTAATGTATTATAACACTGCTTACAAAGTTTCATGACAATAGAATGTATATTATAGACATTAAGTTAAGTTCTATACTCATCTTTGTGTGTAAAATTTTGACGTTAAAATTGAAAGTTCAACTATCAACATTTGGGGCTTTAAAAATTAAAATATTGCAAAAAAATACTTTTTAAATGCCTTAATATATAACTTATCATGTACTAAAAGCAATAGAGTACTCATTTGATTTATCAGACTTTGCATAATTATTCAAAAGTCAAATTTATATGAGCCTGCGCCTAAAAATTTAGGTTTTTCAATGAAGGGGGGCCTTACATGAAGATGTAATATTTTCCAGCAATTTTAAATTTGTGAAGCTTTTTGGTTATAAATAATCCTTACATATGTATTCAAAGTACTTTAAATGGAAAGAAAAGTTACAAATAACATATCATATTAGTTTAAAAGGGTCTGAGGCCAAGTAAGACCCGAAAAAATTTAGGGTCAATTTAGGCTGTGCCACATATTTACATTAAAAAATGCATATTGAGGCTATAGGAAATAAAAAAATGTGTCTTTTTTATCATTTCTATACTCATGTGACATGATACAACAAATCTGAGCACAAAAAGCCTCTTGCAATTAACTTTTCTTACAAGCAGTATGGGCTGAAACAAAGATTTTTGCCTTTTTAGGGAAAAACTTGCATGCAATTTATTCTCAACAGTCTTATATTTAAACCACTTGCTATCCTACAGAAGAAAAGAAATATATTATGTGAAATGGAACAGGTACAATAGACATTGTAAAGTGCATTTGATACAAATTTAGTGAGGTCTCTAATATGGACATCAAATTTTATATACCAAGCTGCCCACTATTGACTTTATCCAAACAAGGCGTTAGACAAGGGTCATTTATACAACACATTTTGCACATTTTATCTGAGATAAACTTCTTTTCTATAGATTCAGAGTTCATAAATAAGTTAAAGAAGCAGATAAAGGCATAGAAAGACAAATATTGACACATAAAAACCTGTCAGATAGAGAGTCAGGATGCCATATATGCATCAATATTGAAAAAGTTATAAAATGCCTATTTTGACCATAAAATGCCAAAATTGGTCGTTTTTGCAGAAATTCTATAAAATAAAAGTTTAAATCCTTTAGTTTCATGCTATTTGACAAGTTGACACCATCAAATCATTTAGGGAAGTTGCCAGAGTACAAATTCTATATTTACAGATTTCACCTCTTATAATAGGGTAGAAAGAGTTGACAAATCTTAAAAAAACTTGGTATGAACAAAGCTTAATGTATTATAACACTGCTTACAAAGTTTCATGACAATAGAATGTATATTATAGACATTAAGTTAAGTTCTATACTCATCTTTGTGTGTAAAATTTTGACGTTAAAATTGAAATTTCAACTATCAACATTTGGGGCTTTAAAAATTAAAATATTGCAAAAAAATACTTTTTAAATGCCTTAATATATAACTTATCATGTACTAAAAGCAATAGAGTACTCATTTGATTTATCAGACTTTGCATAATTATTCAAAAGTCAAATTTATATGAGCCTGCGCCTAAAAATTTAGGTTTTTCAATGAAGGGGGGCCTTACATGAAGATGTAATATTTTCCAGCAATTTTAAATTTGTGAAGCTTTTTGGTTATAAATAATCCTTACATATGTATTCAAAGTACTTTAAATGGAAAGAAAAGTTACAAATAACATATCATATTAGTTTAAAAGGGTCTGAGGCCAAGTAAGACAGGAAAAAATTTAGGGTCAATTTAGGCTGTGCCACATATTTACATTACAAAATGCATATTGAGGCTATAAGAAATAAAAAAATTGTGTCTTTTTTATCATTTCTATAGTCATCTGACATGATACAACAAATCTGAGCACAAAAAGCCTCTTGCAATTAACCTTTCTTACAAGCAGTATGGGCTGAAACAAAGATTTTTGCCTTTTTAGGGAAAAACTTGCATGCAATTTATTCTCAACAGTCTTATATTTAAACCACTTGCTATCCTACAGAAGAAAAGAAATATATTATGTGAAATGGAACAGGTACAATAGACATTGTAAAGTGCATTTGATACAAATTTAGTGAGGTCTCTAATATGGACATCAAATTTTATATACCAAGCTGCCCACTATTGACTTTATCCAAACAAGGCGTTAGACAAGGGTCATTTATACAACACATTTTGCACATTTTATCTGAGATAAACTTCTTTTCTGTAGATTCAGAGTTCATAAATAAGTTAAAGAAGCAGATAAAGGCATAGAAAGACAAATATTGACACATAAAAACCTGTCAGATAGAGAGTCAGGATGCCATATATGCATCAATATTGAAAAAGTTATAAAATGCCTATTTTGACCATAAAATGCCAAAATTGGTCGTTTTTGCAGAAATTCTATAAAATAAAAGTTTAAATCCTTTAGTTTCATGCTATTTGACAAGTTGACACCATCAAATCATTTAGGGAAGTTGCCAGAGTACAAATTCTATATTTACAGATTTCACCTAATAGGGTAGAAAGAGTTGACAAATCTTAAAAAAACTTGGTATGAACAAAGCTTAATGTATTATAACACTGCTTACAAAGTTTCATGACAATAGAATGTATATTATAGACATTAAGTTAAGTTCTATACTCATCTTTGCGTGTAAAATTTTGACGTTAAAATTGAAAATTTTTAACTATCAACATTTGGGGCTTTAAAAATTAAAATATTGCAAAAAAATACTTTTTAAATGCCTTAATATATAACTTATCATGTACTAAAAGCAATGGAGTACTCATTTGATTTATCAGACTTTGCATAATTATTCAAAAGTCAAATTTATATGAGCCTGCGCCTAAAAATTTAGGTTTTTCAATGAAGGGGGGCCTTACATGAAGATGTAATATTTTCCAGCAATTTTAAATTTGTGAAGCTTTTTGGTTATAAATAATCCTTACATATGTATTCAAAGTACTTTAAATGGAAAGAAAAGTTACAAATAACATATCATATTAGTTTAAAAGGGTCTGAGGCCAAGTAAGACAGGAACAAATTTAGGGTCAATTTAGGCTGTGCCACATATTTACATTAAAAAATGCATATTGAGGCTATAAGAAATAAAAAATTGTGTCTTTTTTATCATTTCTATACTCATGTGACATGATACAACAAATCTGAGCACAAAAAGCCTCTTGCAATTAACTTTTCTTACAAGCAGTATGGGCTGAAACAAAGATTTTTGCCTTTTTAGGGAAAAACTTGCATGCAATTTATTCTCAACAGTCTTATATTTAAACCACTTGCTATCCTACAGAAGAAAAGAAATATATTATGTGAAATGGAACAGGTACAATAGACATTGTAAAGTGCATTTGATACAAATTTAGTGAGGTCTCTAATATGGACATCAAATTTTATATACCAAGCTGCCCACTATTGACTTTATCCAAACAAGGCGTTAGACAAGGGTCATTTATACAACACATTTTGCACATTTTATCTGAGATAAACTTCTTTTCTGTAGATTCAGAGTTCATAAATAAGTTAAAGAAGCAGATAAAGGCATAGAAAGACAAATATTGACACATAAAAACCTGTCAGATAGAGAGTCAGGATGCCATATATGAAAAATATTGAAAAAGTTATAAAATGCCTATTTTGACCATAAAATGCCAAAATTGGTCGTTTTTGCAGAAATTCTATAAAATAAAAGTTTAAATCCTTTAGTTTCATGCTATTTGACAAGTTGACACCATCAAATCATTTAGGGAAGTTGCCAGAGTACAAATTCTATATTTACAGATTTCACCTAATAGGGTAGAAAGAGTTGACAAATCTTAAAAAAACTTGGTATGAACAAAGCTTAATGTAATATAACACTGCTTACAAAGTTTCATGACAATAGAATGTATATTATAGACATTAAGTTAAGTTCTATACTCATCTTTGTGTGTAAAATTTTGACGTTAAAATTGAAATTTCAACTATCAACATTTGGGGCTTTAAAAATTAAAATATTGCAAAAAAATACTTTTTAAATGCCTTAATATATAACTTATCATGTACTAAAAGCAATAGAGTACTCATTTGATTTATCAGACTTTGCATAATTATTCAAAAGTCAAATTTATATGAGCCTGCGCCTAAAAATTTAGGTTTTTCAATGAAGGGGGGCCTTACATGAAGATGTAATATTTTCCAGCAATTTTAAATTTGTGAAGCTTTTTGGTTATAAATAATCCTTACATATGTATTCAAAGTACTTTAAATGGAAAGAAAAGTTACAAATAACATATCATATTAGTTTAAAAGGGTCTGAGGCCAAGTAAGACAGGAAAAAAATTAGGGTCAATTTAGGCTGTGCCACATATTTACATTAAAAAATGCATATTGAGGCTATAAGAAATAAAAAAATGTGTCTTTTTTATCATTTCTATAGTCATCTGACATGATACAACAAATCTGAGCACAAAAAGCCTCTTGCAATTAACCTTTCTTACAAGCAGTATGGGCTGAAACAAAGATTTTTGCCTTTTTAGGGAAAAACTTGCATGCAATTTATTCTCAACAGTCTTATATTTAAACCACTTGCTATCCTACAGAAGAAAAGAAATATATTATGTGAAATGGAACAGGTACAATAGACATTGTAAAGTGCATTTGATACAAATTTAGTGAGGTCTCTAATATGGACATCAAATTTTATATACCAAGCTGCCCACTATTGACTTTATCCAAACAAGGCGTTAGACAAGGGTCATTTATACAACACATTTTGCACATTTTATCTGAGATAAACTTCTTTTCTGTAGATTCAGAGTTCATAAATAAGTTAAAGAAGCAGATAAAGGCATAGAAAGACAAATATTGACACATAAAAACCTGTCAGATAGAGAGTCAGGATGCCATATATGCATCAATATTGAAAAAGTTATAAAATGCCTATTTTGACCATAAAATGCCAAAATTGGTCGTTTTTGCAGAAATTCTATAAATAAAAGTTTAAATCCTTTAGTTTCATGCTATTTGACAAGTTGACACCATCAAATCATTTAGGGAAGTTGCCAGAGTACAAATTCTATATTTACAGATTTCACCTCTTATAATAGGGTAGAAAGAGTTGACAAATCTTAAAAAAAACTTGGTATGAACAAAGCTTAATGTATTATAACACTGCTTACAAAGTTTCATGACAATAGAATGTATATTATAGACATTAAGTTAAGTTCTATACTCATCTTTGCGTGTAAAATTTTGACGTTAAAATTGAAAAATTTCAACTATCAACATTTGGGGCTTTAAAAATTAAAATATTGCAAAAAAATACTTTTTAAATGCCTTAATATATAACTTATCATGTACTAAAAGCAATAGAGTACTCATTTGATTTATCAGACTTTGCATAATTATTCAAAAGTCAAATTTATATGAGCCTGCGCCTAAAAATTTTGGTTTTTCAATGAAGGGGGGCCTTACATGAAGATGTAATATTTTCCAGCAATTTTAAATTTGTGAAGCTTTTTGGTTATAAATAATCCTTACATAGGTATTCAAAGTACTTTAAATGGAAAGAAAAGTTACAAATAACATATCATATTAGTTTAAAAGGGTCTGAGGCCAAGTAAGACAGGAAAAAATTTAGGGTCAATTTAGGCTGTGCCACATATTTACATTAAAAAATGCATATTGAGGCTATAAGAAATAAAAAATTGTGTCTTTTATATCATTTCTATACTCATGTGACATGATACAACAAATCTGAGCACAAAAAGCCTCTTGCAATTAACTTTTCTTTCAAGCAGTATGGGCTGAAACAAAGATTTTTGCATTTTTAGGGAAAAACTTGCATGCAATTTATTCTCAACAGTCTTATATTTAAACCACTTGCTATCCTACAGAAGAAAAGAAATATATTATGTGAAATGGAACAGGTACAATAGACATTGTAAAGTGCATTTGATACAAATTTAGTGAGGTCTCTAATATGGACATCAAATTTTATATACCAAGCTGCCCACTATTGACTTTATCCAAACAAGGCGTTAGACAAGGGTCATTTATACAACACATTTTGCACATTTTATCTGAGATAAACTTCTTTTCTGTAGATTCAGAGTTCATAAATAAGTTAAAGAAGCAGATAAAGGCATAGAAAGACAAATATTGACACATAAAAACCTGTCAGATAGAGAGTCAGGATGCCATATATGCATCAATATTGAAAAAGTTATAAAATGCCTATTTTGACCATAAAATGCCAAAATTGGTCGTTTTTGCAGAAATTCTATAAAATAAAAGTTTAAATCCTTTAGTTTCATGCTATTTGACAAGTTGACACCATCAAATCATTTAGGGAAGTTGCCAGAGTACAAATTCTATATTTACAGATTTCACCTCTTATAATAGGGTAGAAAGAGTTGACAAATCTTAAAAAAACTTGGTATGAACAAAGCTTAATGTATTATAACACTGCTTACAAAGTTTCATGACAATAGAATGTATATTATAGACATTAAGTTAAGTTCTATACTCATCTTTGCGTGTAAAATTTTGACGTTAAAATTGAAAAATTTCAACTATCAACATTTGGGGCTTTAAAAATTAAAATATTGCAAAAAAATACTTTTTAAATGCCTTAATATATAACTTATCATGTACTAAAAGCAATAGAGTACTCATTTGATTTATCAGACTTTGCATAATTATTCAAAAGTCAAATTTATATGAGCCTGCGCCTAAAAATTTAGGTTTTTCAATGATGGGGGCCTTACATGAAGATGTAATATTTTCCAGCAATTTTAAATTTGTGAAGCTTTTTTGTTATAAATAATCCTTACATATGTATTCAAAGTACTTTAAATGGAAAGAAAAGTTACAAATAACATATCATATTAGTTTAAAAGGGTCTAAGGCCAAGAAAGACAGGAAAAAATTTAGGGTCAATTTAGGCTGTGCCACATATTTACATTAAAAAATGCATATTGAGGCTATAAGAAATAAAAAATTGTGTCTTTTTTATCATTTCTATACTCATGTGACATGATACAACAAATCAGAGCACAAAAAGCCTCTTGCAATTAACCTTTCTTACAAGCAGTATGGGCTGAAACAAAGATTTTTGCTTTTTTAGGGAAAAACTTGCATGCAATTTATTTTCAACAGTCTTATATTTAAACCACTTGCTATCCTACAGAAGAAAAGAAATATATTATGTGAAATAGAACAGGTACAATAGACATTGTAAAGTGCATTTGATACAAATTTAGTGAGGTCTCTAATATGGACATCAAATTTTATATACCAAGCTGCCCACTATTGACTTTATCCAAACAAGGCGTTAGACAAGGGTCATTTATACAACACATTTTGCACATTTTATCTGAGATAAACTTCTTTTCTGTAGATTCAGAGTTCATAAATAAGTTAAAGAAGCAGATAAAGGCATAGAAAGACAAATATTGACACATAAAAACCTGTCAGATAGAGAGTCAGGATGCCATATATGCATCAATATTGAAAAAGTTATAAAATGCCTATTTTGACCATAAAATGCCAAAATTGGTCGTTTTTGCAGAAATTCTATAAAATAAAAGTTTAAATCCTTTAGTTTCATGCTATTTGACAAGTTGACACCATCAAATCATTTAGGGAAGTTGCCAGAGTACAAATTCTATATTTACAGATTTCACCTCTTATAATAGGGTAGAAAGAGTTGACAAATCTTAAAAAAACTTGGTATGAACAAAGCTTAATGTATTATAACACTGCTTACAAAGTTTCATGACAATAGAATGTATATTATAGACATTAAGTTAAGTTCTATACTCATCTTTGCGTGTAAAATTTTGACGTTAAAATTGAAAAATTTCAACTATCAACATTTGGGGCTTTAAAAATTAAAATATTGCAAAAAAATACTTTTTAAATGCCTTAATATATAACTTATCATGTACTAAAAGCAATAGAGTACTCATTTGATTTATCAGACTTTGCATAATTATTCAAAAGTCAAATTTATATGAGCCTGCGCCTAAAAATTTAGGTTTTTCAATGATGGGGGCCTTACATGAAGATGTAATATTTTCCAGCAATTTTAAATTTGTGAAGCTTTTTTGTTATAAATAATCCTTACATATGTATTCAAAGTACTTTAAATGGAAAGAAAAGTTACAAATAACATATCATATTAGTTTAAAAGGGTCTAAGGCCAAGAAAGACAGGAAAAAATTTAGGGTCAATTTAGGCTGTGCCACATATTTACATTAAAAAATGCATATTGAGGCTATAAGAAATAAAAAATTGTGTCTTTTTTATCATTTCTATACTCATGTGACATGATACAACAAATCAGAGCACAAAAAGCCTCTTGCAATTAACCTTTCTTACAAGCAGTATGGGCTGAAACAAAGATTTTTGCTTTTTTAGGGAAAAACTTGCATGCAATTTATTTTCAACAGTCTTATATTTAAACCACTTGCTATCCTACAGAAGAAAAGAAATATATTATGTGAAATAGAACAGGTACAATAGACATTGTAAAGTGCATTTGATACAAATTTAGTGAGGTCTCTAATATGGACATCAAATTTTATATACCAAGCTGCCCACTATTGACTTTATCCAAACAAGGCGTTAGACAAGGGTCATTTATACAACACATTTTGCACATTTTATCTGAGATAAACTTCTTTTCTGTAGATTCAGAGTTCATAAATAAGTTAAAGAAGCAGATAAGGCATAGAAAGACAAATATTGACACATAAAAACCTGTCAGATAGAGAGTCAGGATGCCATATATGCATCAATATTGAAAAAGTTATAAAATGCCTATTTTGACCATAAAATGCCAAAATTGGTCGTTTTTGCAGAAATTCTATAAAATAAAAGTTTAAATCCTTTAGTTTCATGCTATTTGACAAGTTGACACCATCAAATCATTTAGGGAAGTTGCCAGAGTACAAATTCTATATTTACAGATTTCACCTCTTAGGGTAGAAAGAGTTGACAAATCTTAAAAAAACTTGGTATGAACAAAGCTTAATGTATTATAACACTGCTCACAAAGTTTCATGACAATAGAATGTATATTATAGACATTACGTTAAGTTCTATACTCATCTTTGCGTGTAAAATTTTGACGTTAAAATTGAAAAATTTCAACTATCAACATTTGGGGCTTTAAAAATTAAAATATTGCAAAAAAATACTTTTTAAATGCCTTAATATATAACTTATCATGTACTAAAAGCAATAGAGTACTCATTTGATTTATCAGACTTTGCATAATTATTCAAAAGTCAAATTTATATGAGCCTGCGCCTAAAAATTTAGGTTTTTCAATGAAGGGGGGCCTTACATGAAGATGTAATATTTTCCAGCAATTTTAAATTTGTGAAGCTTTTTGGTTATAAATAATCCTTACATATGTATTCAAAGTACTTTAAATGGAAAGAAAAGTTACAAATAACATATCATATTAGTTTAAAAGGGTCTGAGGCCAAGTAAGACAGGAAAAAATTTAGGGTCAATTTAGGCGCTGTGCCACATATTTACATTAAAAAATGCATATTGAGGCTATAAGAAATAAAAAATTGTGTCTTTTTTATCATTTATATACTCATGTGACATGATACAACAAATCTGAGCACAAAAAGCCTCTTGCAATTAACTTTTCTTACAAGCAGTATGGGCTGAAACAAAGATTTTTGCCTTTTTAGGGAAAAACTTGCATGCAATTTATTCTCAACAGTCTTATATTTAAACCACTTGCTATCCTACAGAAGAAAAGAAATATATTATGTGAAATGGAACAGGTACAATAGACATTGTAAAGTGCATTTGATACAAATTTAGTGAGGTCTCTAATATGGACATCAAATTTTATATACCAAGCTGCCCACTATTGACTTTATCCAAACAAGGCGTTAGACAAGGGTCATTTATACAACACATTTTGCACATTTTATCTGAGATAAACTTCTTTTCTGTAGATTCAGAGTTCATAAATAAGTTAAAGAAGCAGATAAAGGCATAGAAAGACAAATATTGACACATAAAAACCTGTCAGATAGAGAGTCAGGATGCCATATATGCATCAATATTGAAAAAGTTATAAAATGCCTATTTTGACCATAAAATGCCAAAATTGGTCGTTTTTGCAGAAATTCTATAAAATAAAAGTTTAAATCCTTTAGTTTCATGCTATTTGACAAGTTGACACCATCAAATCATTTAGGGAAGTTGCCAGAGTACAAATTCTATAATTACAGATTTCACCTCTTATAATAGGGTAGAAAGAGTTGACAAATCTTAAAAAAACTTGGTATGAACAAAGCTTAATGTATTATAACACTGCTTACAAAGTTTCATGACAATAGAATGTATATTATAGACATTAAGTTAAGTTCTATACTCATCTTTGCGTGTAAAATTTTGACGTGAAAATTGAAAAATTTCAACTATCAACATTTGGGGCTTTAAAAATTAAAATATTGCAAAAAAATACTTTTTAAATGCCTTAATATATAACTTATCATGTACTTAAAGCAATAGAGTACTCATTTGATTTATCAGACTTTGCATAATTATTCAAAAGTCAAATTTATATGAGCCTGCGCCTAAAAATTTAGGTTTTTCAATGAAGGGGGGCCTTACATGAAGATGTAATATTTTCCAGCAATTTTAAATTTGTGAAGCTTTTTGGTTATAAATAATCCTTACATATGTATTCAAAGTACTTTAAATGGAAAGAAAAGTTACAAATAACATATCATATTAGTTTAAAAGGGTCTGAGGCCAAGTAAGACAGGAAAAAATTTAGGGTCAATTTAGGCTGTGCCACATATTTACATTAAAAAATGCATATTGAGGCTATAAGAAATAAAAAATTGTGTCTTTTTTATCATTTCTATACTCATGTCACATGATACAACAAATCTGAGCACAAAAAGCCTCTTGCAATTAACTTTTCTTACAAGCAGTATGGGCTGAAACAAAGATTTTTGCCTTTTTAGGGAAAAACTTGCATGCAATTTATTCTCAACAGTCTTATATTTAAACCACTTGCTATCCTACAGAAGAAAAGAAATATATTATGTGAAATGGAACAGGTACAATAGACATTGTAAAGTGCATTTGATACAAATTTAGTGAGGTCTCTAATATGGACATCAAATTTTATATACCAAGCTGCCCACTATTGACTTTATCCAAACAAGGCGTTAGACAAGGGTCATTTATACAACACATTTTGCACATTTTATCTGAGATAAACTTCTTTTCTGTAGATTCAGAGTTCATAAATAAGTTAAAGAAGCAGATAAAGGCATAGAAAGACAAATATTGACACATAAAAACCTGTCAGATAGAGAGTCAGGATGCCATATATGCATCAATATTGAAAAAGTTATAAAATGCCTATTTTGACCATAAAATGCCAAAATTGGTCGTTTTTGCAGAAATTCTATAAAATAAAAGTTTAAATCCTTTAGTTTCATGCTATTTGACAAGTTGACACCATCAAATCATTTAGGGAAGTTGCCAGAGTACAAATTCTATATTTACAGATTTCACCTAATTGGGTAGAAAGAGTTGACAAATCTTAAAAAAACTTGGTATGAACAAAGCTTAATGTATTATAACACTGCTTACAAAGTTTCATGACAATAGAATGTATATTATAGACATTAAGTTAAGTTCTATACTCATCTTTGCGTGTAAAATTTTGACGTTAAAATTGAAAAATTTCAACTATCAACATTTGGGGCTTTAAAAATTAAAATATTGCAAAAAAATACTTTTTAAATGCCTTAATATATAACTTATCATGTACTAAAAGCAATAGAGTACTCATTTGATTTATCAGACTTTGCATAATTATTCAAAAGTCAAATTTATATGAGCCTGCGCCTAAAAATTTAGGTTTTTCAATGAAGGGGAGCCTTACATGAAGATGTAATATTTTCCAGAAATTTTAAATTTGTGAAGCTTTTTGGTTATAAATAATCCTTACATATGTATTCAAAGTACTTTAAATGGAAAGAAAAGTTACAAATAACATATCATATTAGTTTAAAAGGGTCTGAGGCCAAGTAAGACAGGAACAAATTTAGGGTCAATTTAGGCTGTGCCACATATTTACATTAAAAAATGCATATTGAGGCTATAAGAAATAAAAAATTGTGTCTTTTTTATCATTTCTATACTCATGTGACATGATACAACAAATCTGAGCACAAAAAGCCTCTTGCAATTAACTTTTCTTACAAGCAGTATGGGCTGAAACAAAGATTTTTGCCTTTTTAGGGAAAAACTTGCATGCAATTTATTCTCAACAGTCTTATATTTAAACCACTTGCTATCCTACAGAAGAAAAGAAATATATTATGTGAAATGGAACAGGTACAATAGACATTGTTAAGTGCATTTGATACAAATTTAGTGAGGTCTCTAATATGGACATCAAATTTTATATACCAAGCTGCCCACTATTGACTTTATCCAAACAAGGCGTTAGACAAGGGTCATTTATACAACACATTTTGCACATTTTATTTGAGATAAACTTCTTTTCTGTAGATTCAGAGTTCATAAATAAGTTAAAGAAGCAGATAAAGGCATAGAAAGACAAATATTGACACATAAAAACCTGTCAGATAGAGAGTCAGGATGCCATATATGCATCAATATTGAAAAAGTTATAAAATGCCTATTTTGACCATAAAATGCCAAAATTGGTCGTTTTTGCAGAAATTCTATAAAATAAAAGTTTAAATCCTTTAGTTTCATGCTATTTGACAAGTTGACACCATCAAATCATTTAGGGAAGTTGCCAGAGTACAAATTCTATATTTACAGATTTCACCTCTTAGGGTAGAAAGAGTTGACAAATCTTAAAAAACTTGGTATGAACAAAGCTTAATGTATTATAACACTGCTCACAAAGTTTCATGACAATAGAATGTATATTATAGACATTACGTTAAGTTCTATACTCATCTTTGCGTGTAAAATTTTGACGTTAAAATTGAAAAATTTCAACTATCAACATTTGGGGCTTTAAAAATTAAAATATTGCAAAAAAATACTTTTTAAATGCCTCAATATATAACTTATCATGTACTAAAAGCAATAGAGTACTCATTTGATTTATCAGACTTTGCATAATTATTCAAAAGTCAAATTTATATGAGCCTGCGCCTAAAAATTTAGGTTTTTCAATGAAGGGGGGCCTTACATGAAGATGTAATATTTTCCAGCAATTTTAAATTTGTGAAGCTTTTTGGTTATAAATAATCCTTACATATGTATTCAAAGTACTTTAAATGGAAAGAAAAGTTACAAATAACATATCATATTAGTTTAAAAGGGTCTGAGGCCAAGTAAGACAGGAAAAAATTTAGGGTCAATTTAGGCTGTGCCACATATTTACATTAAAAAGGCATATTGAGGCTATAAGAAATAAAAAATTGTGTCTTTTATATCATTTCTATACTCATGTGACATGATACAACAAATCTGAGCACAAAAAGCCTCTTGCAATTAACTTTTCTTACAAGCAGTATGGGCTGAAACAAAGATTTTTGCCTTTTTAGGGAAAAACTTGCATGCAATTTATTCTCAACAGTCTTATATTTAAACCACTTGCTATCCTACAGAAGAAAAGAAATATATTATGTGAAATGGAACAGGTACAATAGACATTGTAAAGTGCATTTGATACAAATTTAGTGAGGTCTCTAATATGGACATCAAATTTTATATACCAAGCTGCCCACTATTGACTTTATCCAAACAAGGCGTTAGACAAGGGTCATTTATACAACACATTTTGCACATTTTATCTGAGATAAACTTCTTTTCTGTAGATTCAGAGTTCATAAATAAGTTAAAGAAGCAGATAAAGGCATAGAAAGACAAATATTGACACATAAAAACCTGTCAGATAGAGAGTCAGGATGCCATATATGCATCAATATTGAAAAAGTTATAAAATGCCTATTTTGACCATAAAATGCCAAAATTGGTCGTTTTTGCAGAAATTCTATAAAATAAAAGTTTAAATCCTTTAGTTTCATGCTATTTGACAAGTTGACACCATCAAATCATTTAGGGAAGTTGCCAGAGTACAAATTCTATATTTACAGATTTCACCTCTTAGGGTAGAAAGAGTTGACAAATCTTAAAAAACTTGGTATGAACAAAGCTTAATGTATTATAACACTGCTCACAAAGTTTCATGACAATAGAATGTATATTATAGACATTACGTTAAGTTCTATACTCATCTTTGCGTGTAAAATTTTGACGTTAAAATTGAAAAATTTCAACTATCAACATTTGGGGCTTTAAAAATTAAAATATTGCAAAAAAATACTTTTTAAATGCCTCAATATATAACTTATCATGTACTAAAAGCAATAGAGTACTCATTTGATTTATCAGACTTTGCATAATTATTCAAAAGTCAAATTTATATGAGCCTGCGCCTAAAAATTTAGGTTTTTCAATGAAGGGGGGCCTTACATGAAGATGTAATATTTTCCAGCAATTTTAAATTTGTGAAGCTTTTTGGTTATAAATAATCCTTACATATGTATTCAAAGTACTTTAAATGGAAAGAAAAGTTACAAATAACATATCATATTAGTTTAAAAGGGTCTGAGGCCAAGTAAGACAGGAAAAAATTTAGGGTCAATTTAGGCTGTGCCACATATTTACATTAAAAAGGCATATTGAGGCTATAAGAAATAAAAAATTGTGTCTTTTATATCATTTCTATACTCATGTGACATGATACAACAAATCTGAGCACAAAAAGCCTCTTGCAATTAACTTTTCTTACAAGCAGTATGGGCTGAAACAAAGATTTTTGCCTTTTTAGGGAAAAACTTGCATGCAATTTATTCTCAACAGTCTTATATTTAAACCACTTGCTATCCTACAGAAGAAAAGAAATATATTATGTGAAATGGAACAGGTACAATAGACATTGTAAAGTGCATTTGATACAAATTTAGTGAGGTCTCTAATATGGACATCAAATTTTATATACCAAGCTGCCCACTATTGACTTTATCCAAACAAGGCGTTAGACAAGGGTCATTTATACAACACATTTTGCACATTTTATCTGAGATAAACTTCTTTTCTGTAGATTCAGAGTTCATAAATAAGTTAAAGAAGCAGATAAAGGCATAGAAAGACAAATATTGACACATAAAAACCTGTCAGATAGAGAGTCAGGATGCCATATATGCATCAATATTGAAAAAGTTATAAAATGCCTATTTTGACCATAAAATGCCAAAATTGGTCGTTTTTGCAGAAATTCTATAAAATAAAAGTTTAAATCCTTTAGTTTCATGCTATTTGACAAGTTGACACCATCAAATCATTTAGGGAAGTTGCCAGAGTACAAATTCTATATTTACAGATTTCACCTCTTAGGGTAGAAAGAGTTGACAAATCTTAAAAAAACTTGGTATGAACAAAGCTTAATGTATTATAACACTGCTTACAAAGTTTCATGACAATAGAATGTATATTATAGACATTACGTTAAGTTCTATACTCATCTTTGCGTGTAAAATTTTGACGTTAAAATTGAAAAATTTCAACTATCAACATTTGGGGCTTTAAAAATTAAAATATTGCAAAAAAATACTTTTTAAATGCCTTAATATATAACTTATCATGTACTAAAAGCAATAGAGTACTCATTTGATTTATCAGACTTTGCATAATTATTCAAAAGTCAAATTTATATGAGCCTGCGCCTAAAAATTTAGGTTTTTCAATGAAGGGGGGCCTTACATGAAGATGTAATATTTTCCAGCAATTTTAAATTTGTGAAGCTTTTTGGTTATAAATAATCCTTACATATGTATTCAAAGTACTTTAAATGGAAAGAAAAGTTACAAATAACATATCATATTAGTTTAAAAGGGTCTGAGGCCAAGTAAGACAGGAAAAAATTTAGGGTCAATTTAGGCGCTGTGTCACATATTTACATTAAAAAATGCATATTGAGGCTATAAGAAATAAAAAATTGTGTCTTTTTTATCATTTATATACTCATGTGACATGATACAACAAATCTGAGCACAAAAAGCCTCTTGCAATTAACTTTTCTTACAAGCAGTATGGGCTGAAACAAAGATTTTTGCCTTTTTAGGGAAAAACTTGCATGCAATTTATTCTCAACAGTCTTATATTTAAACCACTTGCTATCCTACAGAAGAAAAGAAATATATTATGTGAAATGGAACAGGTACAATAGACATTGTAAAGTGCATTTGATACAAATTTAGTGAGGTCTCTAATATGGACATCAAATTTTATATACCAAGCTGCCCACTATTGACTTTATCCAAACAAGGCGTTAGACAAGGGTCATTTATACAACACATTTTCCACATTTTATCTGAGATAAACTTCTTTTCTGTAGATTCAGAGTTCATAGATAAGTTAAAGAAGCAGATAAAGGCATAGAAAGACAAATATTGACACATAAAAACCTGTCAGATAGAGAGTCAGGATGCCATATATGCATCAATATTGAAAAAGTTATAAAATGCCTATTTTGACCATAAAATGCCAAAATTGGTCGTTTTTGCAGAAATTCTATAAAATAAAAGTTTAAATCCTTTAGTTTCATGCTATTTGACAAGTTGACACCATCAAATCATTTAGGGAAGTTGCCAGAGTACAAATTCTATAATTACAGATTTCACCTCTTATAATAGGGTAGAAAGAGTTGACAAATCTTAAAAAAACTTGGTATGAACAAAGCTTAATGTATTATAACACTGCTTACAAAGTTTCATGACAATAGAATGTATATTATAGACATTAAGTTAAGTTCTATACTCATCTTTGCGTGTAAAATTTTGACGTGAAAATTGAAAAATTTCAACTATCAACATTTGGGGCTTTAAAAATTAAAATATTGCAAAAAAATACTTTTTAAATGCCTTAATATATAACTTATCATGTACTAAAAGCAATAGAGTACTCATTTGATTTATCAGACTTTGCATAATTATTCAAAAGTCAAATTTATATGAGCCTGCGCCTAAAAATTTAGGTTTTTCAATGAAGGGGGGCCTTACATGAAGATGTAATATTTTCCAGCAATTTTAAATTTGTGAAGCTTTTTGGTTATAAATAATCCTTACATATGTATTCAAAGTACTTTAAATGGAAAGAAAAGTTACAAATAACATATCATATTAGTTTAAAAGGGTCTGAGGCCAAGTAAGACAGGAAAAAATTTAGGGTCAATTTAGGCTGTGCCACATATTTACATTAAAAAGGCATATTGAGGCTATAAGAAATAAAAAATTGTGTCTTTTATATCATTTCTATACTCATGTGACATGATACAACAAATCTGAGCACAAAAAGCCTCTTGCAATTAACTTTTCTTACAAGCAGTATGGGCTGAAACAAAGATTTTTGCCTTTTTAGGGAAAAACTTGCATGCAATTTATTCTCAACAGTCTTATATTTAAACCACTTGCTATCCTACAGAAGAAAAGAAATATATTATGTGAAATGGAACAGGTACAATAGACATTGTAAAGTGCATTTGATACAAATTTAGTGAGGTCTCTAATATGGACATCAAATTTTATATACCAAGCTGCCCACTATTGACTTTATCCAAACAAGGCGTTAGACAAGGGTCATTTATACAACACATTTTGCACATTTTATCTGAGATAAACTTCTTTTCTGTAGATTCAGAGTTCATAAATAAGTTAAAGAAGCAGATAAAGGCATAGAAAGACAAATATTGACACATAAAAACCTGTCAGATAGAGAGTCAGGATGCCATATATGCATCAATATTGAAAAAGTTATAAAATGCCTATTTTGACCATAAAATGCCAAAATTGGTCGTTTTTGCAGAAATTCTATAAAATAAAAGTTTAAATCCTTTAGTTTCATGCTATTTGACAAGTTGACACCATCAAATCATTTAGGGAAGTTGCCAGAGTACAAATTCTATATTTACAGATTTCACCTCTTAGGGTAGAAAGAGTTGACAAATCTTAAAAAAACTTGGTATGAACAAAGCTTAATGTATTATAACACTGCTTACAAAGTTTCATGACAATAGAATGTATATTATAGACATTACGTTAAGTTCTATACTCATCTTTGCGTGTAAAATTTTGACGTTAAAATTGAAAAATTTCAACTATCAACATTTGGGGCTTTAAAAATTAAAATATTGCAAAAAAATACTTTTTAAATGCCTTAATATATAACTTATCATGTACTAAAAGCAATAGAGTACTCATTTGATTTATCAGACTTTGCATAATTATTCAAAAGTCAAATTTATATGAGCCTGCGCCTAAAAATTTAGGTTTTTCAATGAAGGGGGGCCTTACATGAAGATGTAATATTTTCCAGCAATTTTAAATTTGTGAAGCTTTTTGGTTATAAATAATCCTTACATATGTATTCAAAGTACTTTAAATGGAAAGAAAAGTTACAAATAACATATCATATTAGTTTAAAAGGGTCTGAGGCCAAGTAAGACAGGAAAAAATTTAGGGTCAATTTAGGCGCTGTGTCACATATTTACATTAAAAAATGCATATTGAGGCTATAAGAAATAAAAAATTGTGTCTTTTTTATCATTTATATACTCATGTGACATGATACAACAAATCTGAGCACAAAAAGCCTCTTGCAATTAACTTTTCTTACAAGCAGTATGGGCTGAAACAAAGATTTTTGCCTTTTTAGGGAAAAACTTGCATGCAATTTATTCTCAACAGTCTTATATTTAAACCACTTGCTATCCTACAGAAGAAAAGAAATATATTATGTGAAATGGAACAGGTACAATAGACATTGTAAAGTGCATTTGATACAAATTTAGTGAGGTCTCTAATATGGACATCAAATTTTATATACCAAGCTGCCCACTATTGACTTTATCCAAACAAGGCGTTAGACAAGGGTCATTTATACAACACATTTTCCACATTTTATCTGAGATAAACTTCTTTTCTGTAGATTCAGAGTTCATAAATAAGTTAAAGAAGCAGATAAAGGCATAGAAAGACAAATATTGACACATAAAAACCTGTCAGATAGAGAGTCAGGATGCCATATATGCATCAATATTGAAAAAGTTATAAAATGCCTATTTTGACCATAAAATGCCAAAATTGGTCGTTTTTGCAGAAATTCTATAAAATAAAAGTTTAAATCCTTTAGTTTCATGCTATTTGACAAGTTGACACCATCAAATCATTTAGGGAAGTTGCCAGAGTACAAATTCTATAATTACAGATTTCACCTCTTATAATAGGGTAGAAAGAGTTGACAAATCTTAAAAAAACTTGGTATGAACAAAGCTTAATGTATTATAACACTGCTTACAAAGTTTCATGACAATAGAATGTATATTATAGACATTAAGTTAAGTTCTATACTCATCTTTGCGTGTAAAATTTTGACGTGAAAATTGAAAAATTTCAACTATCAACATTTGGGGCTTTAAAAATTAAAATATTGCAAAAAAATACTTTTTAAATGCCTTAATATATAACTTATCATGTACTAAAAGCAATAGAGTACTCATTTGATTTATCAGACTTTGCATAATTATTCAAAAGTCAAATTTATATGAGCCTGCGCCTAAAAATTTAGGTTTTTCAATGAAGGGGGGCCTTACATGAAGATGTAATATTTTCCAGCAATTTTAAATTTGTGAAGCTTTTTGGTTATAAATAATCCTTACATATGTATTCAAAGTACTTTAAATGGAAAGAAAAGTTACAAATAACATATCATATTAGTTTAAAAGGGTCTGAGGCCAAGTAAGACAGGAAAAAATTTAGGGTCAATTTAGGCTGTGCCACATATTTACATTAAAAAGGCATATTGAGGCTATAAGAAATAAAAAATTGTGTCTTTTATATCATTTCTATACTCATGTGACATGATACAACAAATCTGAGCACAAAAAGCCTCTTGCAATTAACTTTTCTTACAAGCAGTATGGGCTGAAACAAAGATTTTTGCCTTTTTAGGGAAAAACTTGCATGCAATTTATTCTCAACAGTCTTATATTTAAACCACTTGCTATCCTACAGAAGAAAAGAAATATATTATGTGAAATGGAACAGGTACAATAGACATTGTAAAGTGCATTTGATACAAATTTAGCGAGGTCTCTAATATGGACATCAAATTTTATATACCAAGCTGCCCACTATTGACTTTATCCAAACAAGGCGTTAGACAAGGGTCATTTATACAACACATTTTCCACATTTTATCTGAGATAAACTTCTTTTCTGTAGATTCAGAGTTCATAAATAAGTTAAAGAAGCAGATAAAGGCATAGAAAGACAAATATTGACACATAAAAACCTGTCAGATAGAGAGTCAGGATGCCATATATGCATCAATATTGAAAAAGTTATAAAATGCCTATTTTGACCATAAAATGCCAAAATTGGTCGTTTTTGCAGAAATTCTATAAAATAAAAGTTTAAATCCTTTAGTTTCATGCTATTTGACAAGTTGACACCATCAAATCATTTAGGGAAGTTGCCAGAGTACAAATTCTATAATTACAGATTTCACCTCTTATAATAGGGTAGAAAGAGTTGACAAATCTTAAAAAAACTTGGTATGAACAAAGCTTAATGTATTATAACACTGCTTACAAAGTTTCATGACAATAGAATGTATATTATAGACATTAAGTTAAGTTCTATACTCATCTTTGCGTGTAAAATTTTGACGTGAAAATTGAAAAATTTCAACTATCAACATTTGGGGCTTTAAAAATTAAAATATTGCAAAAAAATACTTTTTAAATGCCTTAATATATAACTTATCATGTACTAAAAGCAATAGAGTACTCATTTGATTTATCAGACTTTGCATAATTATTCAAAAGTCAAATTTATATGAGCCTGCGCCTAAAAATTTAGGTTTTTCAATGAAGGGGGGCCTTACATGAAGATGTAATATTTTCCAGCAATTTTAAATTTGTGAAGCTTTTTGGTTATAAATAATCCTTACATATGTATTCAAAGTACTTTAAATGGAAAGAAAAGTTACAAATAACATATCATATTAGTTTAAAAGGGTCTGAGGCCAAGTAAGACAGGAAAAAATTTAGGGTCAATTTAGGCTGTGCCACATATTTACATTAAAAAGGCATATTGAGGCTATAAGAAATAAAAAATTGTGTCTTTTATATCATTTCTATACTCATGTGACATGATACAACAAATCTGAGCACAAAAAGCCTCTTGCAATTAACTTTTCTTACAAGCAGTATGGGCTGAAACAAAGATTTTTGCCTTTTTAGGGAAAAACTTGCATGCAATTTATTCTCAACAGTCTTATATTTAAACCACTTGCTATCCTACAGAAGAAAAGAAATATATTATGTGAAATGGAACAGGTACAATAGACATTGTAAAGTGCATTTGATACAAATTTAGTGAGGTCTCTAATATGGACATCAAATTTTATATACCAAGCTGCCCACTATTGACTTTATCCAAACAAGGCGTTAGACAAGGGTCATTTATACAACACATTTTGCACATTTTATCTGAGATAAACTTCTTTTCTGTAGATTCAGAGTTCATAAATAAGTTAAAGAAGCAGATAAAGGCATAGAAAGACAAATATTGACACATAAAAACCTGTCAGATAGAGAGTCAGGATGCCATATATGCATCAATATTGAAAAAGTTATAAAATGCCTATTTTGACCATAAAATGCCAAAATTGGTCGTTTTTGCAGAAATTCTATAAAATAAAAGTTTAAATCCTTTAGTTTCATGCTATTTGACAAGTTGACACCATCAAATCATTTAGGGAAGTTGCCAGAGTACAAATTCTATAATTACAGATTTCACCTCTTATAATAGGGTAGAAAGAGTTGACAAATCTTAAAAAAACTTGGTATGAACAAAGCTTAATGTATTATAACACTGCTTACAAAGTTTCATGACAATAGAATGTATATTATAGACATTAAGTTAAGTTCTATACTCATCTTTGCGTGTAAAATTTTGACGTGAAAATTGAAAAATTTCAACTATCAACATTTGGGGCTTTAAAAATTAAAATATTGCAAAAAAATACTTTTTAAATGCCTTAATATATAACTTATCATGTACTAAAAGCAATAGAGTACTCATTTGATTTATCAGACTTTGCATAATTATTCAAAAGTCAAATTTATATGAGCCTGCGCCTAAAAATTTAGGTTTTTCAATGAAGGGGGGCCTTACATGAAGATGTAATATTTTCCAGCAATTTTAAATTTGTGAAGCTTTTTGGTTATAAATAATCCTTACATATGTATTCAAAGTACTTTAAATGGAAAGAAAAGTTACAAATAACATATCATATTAGTTTAAAAGGGTCTGAGGCCAAGTAAGACAGGAAAAAATTTAGGGTCAATTTAGGCTGTGCCACATATTTACATTAAAAAATGCATATTGAGGCTATAAGAAATAAAAAATTGTGTCTTTTTTTATCATTTCTATACTCATGTGACATGATACAACAAATCTGAGCACAAAAAGCCTCTTGCAATTAACTTTTCTTCCAAGCAGTATGGGCTGAAACAAAGATTTTTGCCTTTTTAGGGAAAAACTTGCATGCAATTTATTCTCAACAGTCTTATATTTAAACCACTTGCTATCCTACAGAAGAAAAGAAATATATTATGTGAAATGGAACAGGTACAATAGACATTGTAAAGTGCATTTGATACAAATTTAGTGAGGTCTCTAATATGGACATCAAATTTTATATACCAAGCTGCCCACTATTGACTTTATCCAAACAAGGCGTTAGACAAGGGTCATTTATACAACACATTTTCCACATTTTATCTGAGATAAACTTCTTTTCTGTAGATTCAGAGTTCATAAATAAGTTAAAGAAGCAGATAAAGGCATAGAAAGACAAATATTGACACATAAAAACCTGTCAGATAGAGAGTCAGGATGCCATATATGCATCAATATTGAAAAAGTTATAAAATGCCTATTTTGACCATAAAATGCCAAAATTGGTCGTTTTTGCAGAAATTCTATAAAATAAAAGTTTAAATCCTTTAGTTTCATGCTATTTGACAAGTTGACACCATCAAATCATTTAGGGAAGTTGCCAGAGTACAAATTCTATATTTACAGATTTCATCTCTTAGGGTAGAAAGAGTTGACAAATCTTAAAAAAAACTTGGTATGAACAAAGCTTAATGTATTATAACACTGCTTACAAAGTTTCATGACAAAATAATGTATATTATAGACATTACGTTAAGTTCTATACTCATCTTTGCGTGTAAAATTTTGACGTTAAAATTGAAAAATTTCAACTATCAACATTTGGGGCTTTAAAAATTAAAATATTGCAAAAAAATACTTTTTAAATGCCTTAATATATAACTTATCATGCACTAAAAGCAATAGAGTACTCATTTGATTTATCAGACTTTGCATAATTATTCAAAAGTCAAATTTATATGAGCATGCGCCTAAAAATTTAGGTTTTTCAATGAAGGGGAACCTTACATGAAGATGTAATATTTTCCAGCAATTTTAAATTTGTGAAGCTTTTTGGTTATAAATAATCCTTACATATGTATTCAAAGTACTTTAAATGGAAAGAAAAGTTACAAATAACAACGGTGGTCTCGGACCTACTGGTCCGTATGTTATTTTATGTTTATTATTGCCATTTGCGTAGTTTCTTCTGTAACCTATTTCTACAACTGACTCTGGCTTCTTTTAAATCGAGTTTTCTCATTGTGGTTATTTATTCCTCATTTGCTAAAGGAATAGGGGCCGGTTGAGATATCAAAAGTCATGAGTATACATCCATCGCCTGTCTCAAAGCAGAAACCTTTATCCTTTGGTAATCTCATGTGCTTTTTTTCAATTTAAGTTCAAAAGTGCATTTTAGTGTTTAGTGTAGCAACCATTTCACTGAACTATTATACATTATTGTTTAGTGACCAAAAGAGGCCCGCCTCTATGTGCGGAATTTTCTTTCTGCATAGAGGACTCATCATTTTGGATTCATCAGGGTTCCTGTACTCAACCGACTTGTTAGGTACTGAGACATGACTGTGACACCATCTGAACAAAAACTGTGAATAAAATCAGAAGCAATTTTAAAACAACACATGGTGTTGGGGCTAAGAATACCACCAGCTTTTCATTTAAAGTAATGACAAGACAGAAACATGCGTCCAACGGGTATATCCAATACACTACAATTACTTAAACAACTTTGAAAATCGTACATATTAAGTGTTTTTTATTTTTTTATTTAGTATAGCTTGCTATCCGTAAAGATATTTTTATTGTGGAGATGCCTGGATAGATTTGCCAGTAACCATACTTCTTCGATTGTGTCCTCAATATGCATGTAGTATTTGCAACTGAACATTTACATTAAAAGAGGGACGAAAGACACCAAAGGGACAGTCAAACTCGTAAATCTAAAACAAACTGACAACGCCATGGCTAAAAATGAAAAAGACAAACAGAAAAACAATAGTACACATGACACAACATGGAAAACCAAAGAATAAACAACACGAACCCCACCAAAAACTAGGGGTGATCTCAGGTGCTCCGGAAGGGTAAGCAGATCCTGCTCCACATGCGGCACCCGTCGTGTTGCTTATGTGATTACAAATCCGGTAAATAGTCTAATTCGGTAGGTCAAATTCATGAAAGGGAAGGGGATTGTAGTTACGACGTAAGGAACATATCCGATATCATTTGTGAAACGGTTATTCCATAACGGTCAACCAACTCGTGATGGCGTCCGTAAAATTTACGAAGGGATGATTTCAACTTCACCATTTGGAACTCTTGGTTTAATAGCTTCCTTGTGAGCAGTAACCCTCTATCAAGAAAATCATGATAGGAAATGCAAGCACGGGAATATCGTATCAATTGGGAGATATATACCCCGTATGCAGGTGCTGCTGGAATGTTGCTACTTAGAAATGGAAAGTTCACAATGGGAAAGCTGAAATCATCTCTTTTGTCGTAAAGTTTTGTCTTCAACCGACCCTCTTTGTCAATTTCTAGATGTAAGTCAAGATATGAAGCCGACATTAACTTTCACCAATAAATTCTTCAACAAAATTTGATAATAACTGAAATTTTATGGAACTAAACACTAGATGTAACTAGATGTAACTAAAGACAGTATTGTTCACCTAGGTCTATGTGCATCTCTGACAACAGACACATCAACACGTTAGGCTAGAATATCATTCGTAACTAAAACTTAAAAAAAAAATCATTATTGCTGATAATTTTAGAGATTAAAAGGACAAATCATTTTGCTTTTGTTTTATTTCTCTTCCTATAAATATTTTCGTGTGCATGGCTTTGATGGGCGCCAACTCTTAAATTAGAATATGGTGAGCTTGTTAAAATGTTTATACATGTATTAAAAAGTTTTATCAAGAAAATGTAATAGAAATGTCGACAATAACAATAATAGAGATATTCTATGCTGAAAATAGATATAAATATAATTAGTGGTATGAGTGCTAATATTACAGTTGATTTGGCAATGGAGAAAAAATGTTCCTATCCATCAAAAATTTTAAAACTTTACACACTCTGTGTTCTCTTTGATTTTTTATTTATAAAAAACTATCTCCATTTCCAAGTTGTGGTCCCTTACGCGGAATTTTGTTGAAATTTGAAGACTATTAAAAATTTAATAGGTCAAAGAATAGCCTTCAGGGACATTAGTTTCTGACAAAAAGTCTTTCATGATAATCCTATAGGATAAAAAAATCCTATCGGATTTAACACTTTGTTTGAAAATCCTACAGGATTTTCTTTCTCCATAGAGGACTCATCATTTTGGACTCATCAGGGTTCCTGTACTCAACCGCTTTACAAATTGCTCCAGTTGCAGAACCGGGCGAGCCATATCAAATTATTTTTGTATTGTGTTATTTATCCCCAGAGGTACATTTTTGCCAAATTTGATGATTCTACGACAAAAATAAGTGTGGTTCCAATTTGCACTTATAAGAAGTGCAAATTAATCCAAGAACATGTTATTAGCAATTTTTAGGTTATCATTTAGTTCAATTGTGCATTGTCTAGCATATTCAGTTTCATTTCCGATTACTGAATCTTCTGCTAAATTTGCCGAACAATGTCCCGCATGATTTGGACACAATACCTCAATGCCTTTATTTCTTAACTTTGATGCAACTTGGCAATACCTATTACCAGTATATACACTAACAATTTGTTTTAATTTAGTGTTATTCTCAACCATTGTTTGTACAACTTGGGTTCCAGCTTGGAACGCAGTGACATCACTATTATATATTGGGTTGTTGTATCGCCCATCTGTTTCAACATTTACTAAGAAAGGGTTAGCATAACCGACCATTTCATTTTCAGCGACAAGACTTTCCCTTATATCTTTCATGTCTTGTCGGTTAACATTTTCAATAACTAATCCAACTTTATTGTCCAGCTTTTGCATACCTGATAACTTTGCGGGAATAACATTACATTTGAGAGTGATATCTCGAAAACTCTTGTTTGAAATAGTTGTAGTCATTAAGCCTGCCTGTATGCCCATATTAATGGTTGCAGCCTTTCTACCAGGTGCAGGGGAATTAACCTCATAAAAACGTTTGTGAAATTGACCAACAAAACCACATTTTACACATTTTAATCTGTCAAAATCTAGGTCACCATCACAACTATTATACTCAAATGCATGTTTTTTAATTGCAGAATTCCACATGACACTCACTAGAGATGGAACATAGTGTTTATATGTATGATTATCAGGATCGGGGACTGTTGGATCCAAATATTCATCAATCTGTTTAGGAAATTTGGGACGCGGCCGCAGCAGCATAGGAGGACAGGCAGATTGCTCAACATCATGAACTTCAAGGACTTTAGAACTTTTATGTGAAACTCTAGACTGAAAACAGTATATGGGAGCCGAATAAAAGGTTCAGGTTCAATTTTAGGTTCAAACTTTAATTTCTTACCCTTGGCAGGTGGGATGTGTCCTTTCTGAAAGCCAAATTTTTTAGATAGAGCCTTCCTCTTTCGAGCCATTTTCTTGCAACAGATTTGCCTAAACTACACTTAAAGCTTAGATTTTTAGCTATGAAAGCTATTAAAATACATTATTATAATTTGATATGCATTTGGAAACAGGAAATTGGATACATTTGACTATTTATAGCTATTTTTGACACCCCCTGTGAAAGTTGTAAATCCAAAGATATTATACCTGCTGATAAAGATGTGACCTGGGGACATAAATCAATAAGATTTCTACAATATGTTGAATAAAATTACTGTTAAGATGTTGAATTTTGTTTTTTGTTGCCTTTTGCCAAAGTTTAGAGTCTGAACACCTATTTATTTCATTAAAAAAGACAAATTTCAATTTTTTTTCTCAAAAAATTCAAATTTAACTTGAAATAAAATTCAATTGATATTTTGTTTGGCATAAGTAATTAGAGGTTTAAGAACTGCAACAAATGCTTAGAGACTTTGTGTGAAGAAATTTTAGATTTAAAGTCTTTTATTACTTCAAGAAATGGTTTTCCTTTGCACTACACAAACCAAGAATTAAGATAAAAATTTACTGTAACAGTTGTGGCTAAGGGATGATACTATGACTATTTTTCAAAAATTTCAATAACCGCTCATCGAAATAAAAAAAAATCTTGGAATTTTACTCATAACTCCTATATAAAGATAAAAACAGAGTTTAATCAATTTTGAAGGGAAAAAAATGTCTCTTTAGGTGTCATACCACCAATTACTCCCTCAAATTTAGAACGTATGGGATAATAGGTCTACTCGGACAAAAAATAGTGCATTTGATGTCATCGTTCACCTAAACTAACCAACAAATTTGCAGAAATGAAACTTTTGTTAAAAGAGAAATATATTAAGACAATTTTGAGCTAAAATTTACCTGTCTATGAGTTTGCATTAAAAATTGAGGATAAATGCGCTCCATAGTATACTAATTTAAGATTTCCAGAAAACCAGGGGTTATTTTAGTGGTACCTCCTTTGGAAACCTCTCTTCTTTCTTATATGATTTTGAATGTATGCTGAAAATTGGCATGCAGAAAGGTGACATCTGTACGATTCAGGATATACCTAGTTTATATGAAGTTAAACTTAAGGTAAAATATTTAGAGAGCTATGAAATTTGCAAAATTTGGTTGAACAGATAGGGACTTTTAATTGGTGGTATGACACCTTTTTTGTCGTTTTTCTCCAAAAATAACTAAACCTGAATAATCATAAGAAAGGATGACAAATGCGACTATGCATGTTACCTATAGAACACAGAGGCATGATGATTAATTTATCGTGGAGGGAAGAGAAGCGACAAACAAAATGAGGTCTTCTCGTTTAATAGTATAGATGAAGGAATATCATGTTTTTTTTTTTTTTTACCTCAAATAGTGTCTCAGATTCACTTGTTTCTATGGTAACCATTATTTAACTGCCAAAAACGTATTTTTTCCTCTCAAATGATCATTATTGTTTGTCGTATGATCTTTTAAGACTAGAATGTTTATTTTAAAAGGAAAATTCGCGATTTTTTACTTATGGTTTAAATATGTTCATTATGACATAATATATATATTCACAAAGTTTTATCGATATATATGCAGTAATAAAGGAGAAATTCAATAATTAATGAAAACATATTAACTACTTCCTGTAGGTCGTGACGTTTTCTCCTGGTTTTTGCATGCCGGGATTTAAAATATAATCATTAAAAGTCTTGTTTATTAATCATATTTTAACGTAAACGTAAGCGCGCCAATAACTTATGCTTGATCTAATAACCATCCGATAATAAGAAGATAAAACGCACAGACGTGTAATTGTACACATTCATGAGATAAATTTCCTATGTTAAACTTATATATTCGATTTATTTTTGTAGACAACACAAAAAATTATAAATTTATTTTTAATTAATGCATTTTCGGACTGATAAGGTGAACAAATTTAAGTATAATAATCTGTAAAAACAATATTTTGGTGTACTATTATTCACCTTTTTCTATCTCTTCTCTGACGAGGTTTATACGATGTGTGTATTCACGGTTCTGTGGCAAAACTCGTAGATGGCTTGGTGAAAGGTAAATTGTTATTTGCGCTTAATCGGTATTAACCACGCCTCTAGGGCACACCTTGCCAGGTGTGACTGTTGATAAACGTATGTAGAGGTAACCAAGCAGCTGCGAAAAATTTGCTCTCCCGAAAATTACGAAAATAAGTATTAAAACTGCTAAGCGAAGATCCAGAAAAGTGGCAGAAGGAACTTAAAGTAAGTATTTATCAATTGGATTGTTTTTGTGACATTTATTCCTATTCCTATCGAGATAAATTGAAATTATTTTTTAATCCAACAACGTCGCCATCGAACGCCGCCATTTTCCTATTGTTCTATCGAGTTTTCTTAGCAACGTAAGACAATTTGCTTTAATTTTGAAAAAAATCCCGCAATATCTAGAGTTATAACGTCAAAACAAAATGATGGAGTCCAATGCTGGTAATCAGAATATGGAAGAAGATATTGTTGAACTTCTTACTAAAATTGACCATCGATTAAGTGTTATTGAAGGAAGAACAGATAAAATAGAAAGCATTGATAGAAAACTTAGCGAGCTTACAAGAAAAGTAACAAGCATTGAAAAAGAAGTTGATAATGTAAAAAAACGAACCAATACATTAGAAAAAGATGCAGGGGAATTTAAAAAAGAACTAACGGAGGCTAAGAGAGATATCTATGAAATTAAAGATGCCTGTAACGCCGCTAACAAAGTAAATGTGTCCGATTTGCAGGAGAAAATTATAGACCTGCAATGCAGGTCAATGCAAAATAACCTTGTTTTTAGTGGGATTGAGGAGAAACCCGAGGAAGATACCAAAATCGTCATTCAGAACTTCATTTCGAACGAACTTTCAATTAAAAAAGATATACAGTTTGGAAATATCCATAGGTTTGGTAGAGCAGACAAAAATAAGGGAAAACCAAGGCTTATTGTAGCAAAATTCGTATATTTTGCTGACCTACGAAAAGTTTTAGAAGCAGGGCCAAAGTTAAAAGAAAAACCTCAGTTTGGGATGAACTTACAATTTCCAATCGAAATTGAAGAACGGAGAAGAAAATTATATCCTGTCATGAAAGAAGCGAAAAGAAATGGGAAAAGAGTTAGTTTGATACGGGACAAATTAATTATTGAAGGTAAAGTTTATAATTCCAAAACCATAACAGAGGAAAGCCAGACATCCCCAAAGGAAAATAATGATACTGAAAGTAGGCCGAACAAGAGATTTAGAACTGGCTCATCGTCATAGGAAATCGCCGGAGGTACAAATTTTAATACAAAAACTTTGAATCATAAACAGTGTATGCTAAATTGCAGTGAATTTAAAATTAGAAATTTAAAAATATTATGTTTAAATGTATGTGGAATTAAGACAAGAATGAAATATCCCGAATTTATTGACCTTATAACCAAATACGATATTATATGTTTTCAAGAAACCAAAACCGACAACTGCGACCACCTATCCCTACCTGGCTATACTTTCAAAATGAAAAACAGATTCAGCTTATCAAATAGAAGATCAGGCGGCCTAATAATTTCCTATAAAGATGAGATTTCAAAATATGTCCGACTTATAGAAAATGAGAGTAATTTTGTCATGTGGATTAATATTTCATCCCAATACACTAAATTAGACGACGATGTTATTCTTGGTTCGGTTTACATTCCACCTGAAAATACACGATACAGTTCCTCCGATTCTTTTCGGGAAATTGAAAATGATATTTTAGAATATTCTTCTCGATATAAATATGTATGCTTAGCCGGTGATTTTAACAGCAGAACATCGATAGACCTAGATCATGTATCAAATGAACACAACGATTTTGACGATATTCTCATCGATTCATCCATTTTTGAAGAAAATAGTCTGCACATATCTGACAACCTCACATGTCCTACTACTAGGGAAAATATGGATAAAACGAAAAATAATTACGGTAATTTACTCCTAGATTTATGTAGATACACTGGTGTATATATTGTGAACGGAAGAATAGGTGATAACATTACCGGTAAACTAACAAGCAAAAATGCAGCTACCGTCGATTATTTTTAGCAACCCCAGACCTCCTTAATATTATTTCAAACTCTGATGTGCTACATTTTAGTAATTTATATTCTGACGCCCACTGTCCTTTGGACATTTCTATAAACATCAACACTACTACATGTACCTGTATTGCATGTAACCCTCGAACGGATATCCAACCAAAAAAAGAACAGATTAAGAAGTGGAATTTAGCCCAAGCGGATGAATTTAATGAATACTTGGATCTTGCAAAAATTGAAACTATTGATAATGCTTTGGATCTACTGACACATGCCCATGTTAACTTGAATAATATTAATGATACTGTAAAGAATATTGGTGATATATTTGTCAACGCAGCAAAACAAACGTTTGGAACTTACAATCCAAAAATTGATAAATCTGATAAAAGAACCTACAATGCGCAAAAAGAGAAATCGAATAAACCATGGTTTGACAACGAATGCAGGCAAAAAAGAAAAAAGACGAGGCGCACTCAAAGATTATACAGACTGTGTAAATCCGAAGAAAATAAAAGAATTAAAAACCAAAGCGAAAAAGAATATAAAAAGACCTTAAACAAATGTATTAAAAAATATAGGATCGAAATGAGAAATAAAATGAAAAATATGAAAACAAAAAACCCAAAGGAATATTGGAAATTACTGAATGGTGGACATAAACAAAAACAACCAAATATACCTATACAAATCTTATATGACTTCTTTAAGGAATTAAACGAGACAACAAGCAACGATGCAAATGGAAACACACAACAAAATGATCATGATGATACCGATGTAAAGAAAGAGTCGAACGAAATTATTAATGATGTAATTACAGCAGAAGAGATATTGAAATGTATAAAGAAGCTTAAAAACAATAAAGCTAGTGGCGATGACCTTATTATTAATGAATACATAAAATCAACAGCTGATAAAATGATAAATATATATGTGAAATTGTTTAATTTAATTTTTAATACTGGAATTATACCGGAAAGCTGGCTCCTTGGAAATATAAATCCGATGTACAAAAATAAAGGAGATGTGGAGGATCCGAATAACTTTAGACCAATAACGATCTTGAGCTGTTTTGGGAAATTATTCACGTCTGTCTTAAATGAAAGATTATCCACTTTTATTGAAACTTTTTCTATACTTCATAATAATCAGAGCGGATTTAGGAAAAATTACTCCACCACTGATAATTTATTCATATTACATTGTCTTTTTGAAATGATGAAAAACCGGAGAAAAAAACTTCTTTTCGGGAAATTGAAAATGATATTTTAGAATATTCTTCTCGATATAAATATGTATGCTTAGCCGGTGATTTTAACAGCAGAACATCGATAGACCTAGATCATGTATCAAATGAACACAACGATTTTGACGATATTCTCATCGATTCATCCATTTTTGAAGAAAATAGTCTGCACATATCTGACAACCTCACATGTCCTACTACTAGGGAAAATATGGATAAAACGAAAAATAATTACGGTAATTTACTCCTAGATTTATGTAGATACACTGGTGTATATATTGTGAACGGAAGAATAGGTGATAACATTACCGGTAAACTAACAAGCAAAAATGCAGCTACCGTCGATTATTTTTAGCAACCCCAGACCTCCTTAATATTATTTCAAACTCTGATGTGCTACATTTTAGTAATTTATATTCTGACGCCCACTGTCCTTTGGACATTTCTATAAACATCAACACTACTACATGTACCTGTATTGCATGTAACCCTCGAACGGATATCCAACCAAAAAAAGAACAGATTAAGAAGTGGAATTTAGCCCAAGCGGATGAATTTAATGAATACTTGGATCTTGCAAAAATTGAAACTATTGATAATGCTTTGGATCTACTGACACATGCCCATGTTAACTTGAATAATATTAATGATACTGTAAAGAATATTGGTGATATATTTGTCAACGCAGCAAAACAAACGTTTGGAACTTACAATCCAAAAATTGATAAATCTGATAAAAGAACCTACAATGCGCAAAAAGAGAAATCGAATAAACCATGGTTTGACAACGAATGCAGGCAAAAAAGAAAAAAGACGAGGCGCACTCAAAGATTATACAGACTGTGTAAATCCGAAGAAAATAAAAGAATTAAAAACCAAAGCGAAAAAGAATATAAAAAGACCTTAAACAAATGTATTAAAAAATATAGGATCGAAATGAGAAATAAAATGAAAAATATGAAAACAAAAAACCCAAAGGAATATTGGAAATTACTGAATGGTGGACATAAACAAAAACAACCAAATATACCTATACAAATCTTATATGACTTCTTTAAGGAATTAAACGAGACAACAAGCAACGATGCAAATGGAAACACACAACAAAATGATCATGATGATACCGATGTAAAGAAAGAGTCGAACGAAATTATTAATGATGTAATTACAGCAGAAGAGATATTGAAATGTATAAAGAAGCTTAAAAACAATAAAGCTAGTGGCGATGACCTTATTATTAATGAATACATAAAATCAACAGCTGATAAAATGATAAATATATATGTGAAATTGTTTAATTTAATTTTTAATACTGGAATTATACCGGAAAGCTGGCTCCTTGGAAATATAAATCCGATGTACAAAAATAAAGGAGATGTGGAGGATCCGAATAACTTTAGACCAATAACGATCTTGAGCTGTTTTGGGAAATTATTCACGTCTGTCTTAAATGAAAGATTATCCACTTTTATTGAAACTTTTTCTATACTTCATAATAATCAGAGCGGATTTAGGAAAAATTACTCCACCACTGATAATTTATTCATATTACATTGTCTTTTTGAAATGATGAAAAACCGGAGAAAAAAACTGTTCTGCGCTTTCATCGACTTCGCAAAGGCATTCGATACTGTCTGGAGAAATGGACTCTGGTATAAAATGAACTTGAATGACATCAATGGTAAAATGTATAATGTGATAGTAAATATGTACAATGGCATCAAATCACGGATAACATATAACAATGAAACTTCAATATTTTTCTCTTGCAATATAGGCGTTAGACAGGGTGAAAACCTATCACCACTATTATTTTCTTTATATATAAATGATTTAACAGATTATTTGAATAGCAAAAATATTAATGGCTTATCGTCCATATCTGAATGTTTGGAAAATGATCTAAATGTGTATCTAAAATTATTTATACTACTTTATGCTGATGACACCGTCCTTATGTCAGAGAATAAAGACGATCTTCAAAACCAATTAGATATATTTAGTGAATATTGTGATATTTGGAAATTACAAGTAAATGTGGCAAAAACAAAAGTTATGATATTTTCAAAGGGAAGACCACAGAGTAACGTACATTTCTTGTATAAAGGAAACCATCTAGACATAGTTATTTGGGTATAAATCTTGCCAGGACCGGAACATTTACAAAAGCAAAGAAAAAAATTGCAGAAAAAGCAACGAAAGCCATGTATGGTGTTATACAAAAAAGCCGTTTATTTAACCTTTCAATAAAATGCCAAATTGATCTGTTCGACAAAATAGTTAAACCTATCCTTCTGTATGGATGTGAAGTCTGGGGATCTGAGAAAAATGATGTCATCGAACAAGTTCACCTGAAATTTTTAAAACATATTTTGCGCTTGAAAAAATCAACACCAAGCATAATTGTGTATGGTGAAACGGGTAGATACCCACTTGACATTAGCATAAAATGCCGAACTATTTCGTTCTGGTGCAAACTTTGTTCAGACGAAAACAAACTGTCTTCATTAATTTACAAGACTGCATATTACCAACACTGTGTGAAAAATCAAAGCATTAAATGGATCAAGTATGTTCAAAATATCCTTAACACGAGCGGGTTTTCAAATATTTTTCTACAACAAAATGGACATTTCTCAAAGTGGCTGAATCAGAGCATCAAAATGAGGCTAATCGACCAATACAAGCAGACGTGGTACTCTTCAATACAAGACTCACCAAAATGCATAAACTATCGACTGATAAAAAAAACATTGGAGTTTGAGAACTACTTGAATATTCTTGAAGATAAACATTTGTTTACATTATGTAAATTCAGAGCAGGTAACCATTCGTTACCTATAGAAAAGGGAAGATGGCAAAACATTGCCCGAAATGAAAGAACATGTTCGTTGTGTAGTTCCGGTGAGATAGGCGACGAATTTCATTATTTATTTTGCTGTACGCATTTGAAGAACGAAAGACAAGTATTTCTACAAATCAAGTTTTCAAATAATCCAAATACAATTTCATTTTGCTCATTATTTAATAGTAAAAAACAATCTGTCTTAAGGAAACTGTGTTTATTTATTAAGTGTATTAATAAAAAAGTTTGTCCCTCCATGTAAATGTAATCGCATAAGCATCTTATCGATCATTTTTCCTTCTTATATCATTAATTATACATGTTACTTTTAAAACATGTATGTCATCATATTAACTGTATTTGTTACCTTAACTATTGTGTCTGTATTTATATTGTATGTTTCTCTGTAAACTTGTATCTAGTTTTTAGAGAATAAAGTATCTATCTATCTATCTATCTATTCGGATCAGTGGATTATGTATATAACAAGGGAGCATTTAATAAACACATTTAAAATACATATTCCAGTTGGTAACAAATAAAAATAGATTGCCGTGGAATTATTTAATTATATTTGGTGCTATTATTTATTTGAATTCAAATAAGTTAATTTACTAAGAAATAAACAATTTTCGGTTAAAGACGGGAAACTTAATTTATGTGTCAGAATAAAATGATATACATTTCTTGTCCTTGATTTATGTCTCATAAAAAGATGAACCTAGAAAAAACTTTACCAAAGCATTTTGATTGTCTTTATTAGGCAAAAAATGTACGAGAACACTTACATTTAGACTTTTGAAAGCCATTTATTAATAAATAAATGAAACTATCTGAAAATAACTCCACCGAAGCGGAATATAATATGTACGAATAAAGAAAAAATACTTTTGTTTTTAAATCTTTGCACATTTATGATTAATTATTGCTATCTATTGTTCATTTAATTACTTAATCAGTACCTGAAATATGTCTACCGCTTGGCATTTAATCTCGGTGTGGTAGGAAGGGATTATTACATATAGGTTTTATTATTTGGATGAGGATTTGCGCTTGCCCATAAAAACACATTAATTAGTTAACAAACATTCGAGACCAAAGGATAGTAACTTTGATGATTCAATTAACTTTTACTCACATATATTTTTCTTTTGACTTGTGCGTGCTTGTTTTTATAGGACAGTGTATATATGGTCCAAAAATTAATCATAAACTCATAACTAAAAATGTCTTGTTCGGAGAATGATAGTACTAACAGTGGTTCCAGTCCGTCAAGAGAGGCAGATTTTGACGAGTATGGTCAATTTGGGTACGCTCTAGAGCCAGAGTATACTGAAGAAGAGCTCCATGAAATGGAAGCTGCAGAAAGTTCCAGAAATCAAGATATCCTTAGCAACCCTCGACAGTTTAACACAGATTGGTGTCCGTGTACTAAATGCATAGTTATGCCGTTATTGACGGAATGTCTTTGTTGCCACGATTTTTCTCTCCTTGATGGTAATATTGAATTGGGTGAATGCATTAGTGACAATATCGATTTCAGAACAGTTTGTCTGAACCCGGTTGTTCTTGAAACCAGCTATATAAGTTTTTTGAGGTACAAGCGCCATAGAGGGAGAGCTCCAGACGTACATTTTGTACTAACGCACAGCCAAAGCGGACTAATGGCTTATCGTCAGTTTGTTTGTTGGGTCAGAAAAGGGCAACCACTTGGCAAGAGAAAAAGAGTGACTATTCCAGCTTGTGTTGTTAACATTATCAGGGAAGCATTTCCGTCACAAGATGGTGTTTATGAAGGCTTCAAAGAATGTGAAAGTGACACGTCTGATTCAGAATAGTTGTAAAATATACATATGCTAGATTTGAGGCTGAATATTCTTTTTTAAATGTATCGATAAAATATATGTATGACTGCTTTAATTCTTTCATGTTCACATTTAGTTGAATTAAACAATATACTTTTACTTTTGTTCACTGTTGAAGGCCATACCGTGATTTTTATATCTGCTTTAGTCCACTTCATTTGGGTGCGTGTCTCCCAAGTAAACAAACCACAACTTCTTATTCTATCAAATGACTGATCTTTTTGCGAAAGTTTGATATGCAAAGTACAAAGTTATAAATGGGTGTCTTGCAATATCGAAGTGATAATCTATTTGTCAGATCTCTATCTTTTGACCGAATCAAACCCTCATGGTATATTCTGCATTTGTATAGACCGAAGTGTACTAAATGCTATTCATATTATACATGTTAAATGAATGAACAAATATTAAACCTGTCTTTTTATTGTTTTCCGCCCATGTCTGCTCATCTCCAGAAATAAAGTTTGTCGCACGAAAAAATGGTAATAATTACAGAGTAAAAATTTAGAGAACTTATTTTCCATGTTTTCTGGTATTGTACGAAAGAGAATTGACCTAACAAAAGAATTGCTATCTTAGGCTGTTAGTAACACATGTAGAGCAGTGGGTCGTTGTTGGACGTATAAATCTTAGAAAGTGTATCATCTATTAAATTTGCAGGTCACTGAAAGGGGAAGTCCGATACGGAAATAGGTGTTGAGGATGATGTTTTTTTATCCAGTGACACATATTACACGCATATTCTTGAACGTTTGATACATCATTTACTCTCAAATTGCAAAAACGAAAACTTCCACTTGTATTTATAGTATTTGTAATTTTATCCATCTGACGAGTTAAGCCTTTTTGAACTGGTTTGTATAGTTCGTTCTTATGTTGTACTGTTACACCGCTGTACAAGGTTATGGAAGGATTGGGATCCAACTGACATGTTTAACATTATCTATGTATGTGCCTGTTCCAAATCGGTGGTCTGTAATTCAGTGGTTGTCGTTTGTTAATGTGTTACCTATTTGTATTTCGTTCATAAATTTATTTCGTTTAAAAGAAATTAGGCATTTTTTTTTTAATTTCGTTTGAATTGTTTTATATTGTCAATAAGCTGACTTTGGGGTAGAGCTATGCTTGTATTGGATGGTCGTACGGTGATCTATAGTTATTAGTTTCTGTGTCATTTTGGTCTCGTGTAGAGAGTTGTCTCCTTGTCTATCATATACCACATCTTCTTTTTTTTTTATATAATCGAAAACATAGATGTATAATTGCTTTTAGTATCTGATTGAGACTAAAAAAGTGTAATATCTTTATACAGATTTATTCTTATTTACACAATAAAAACAGGCGGAATAACATTACACAATAACAGACCATGACATAAGCGGTATAATATAATGAACTTTGTATATAAAACAATAATGATAAATCCATTTAAACTATACAGAAACTTAAAAAGAAAATATTAACAAAATATTCCGCTCTCTCTCTTCTTCTGTCTTTCTGTCTCTCTCTCTCATTGTCTCTGAAATATCATTATGCAGAGATATTATAAGAAAATCTGATATCCAATCGAAAACCAGCCAGGCTCTCTCTCTCTCTCTCTCTCTCTCTCTCTCTCTATAGAAATTGTAAAACTTCAATACAAAAAATAATCAACATATGAAGTGTAGGTAAGTGTCCGATATACAAATTCAATTTAGGAGAAACGTGATCTGTGGTCGTCCACCAAGTCCTCTTTACACGGTGCAGGGTCCTTACTTATGTTTGCTGGCAAGGAGAGCGACTTCAGCTGATGTGTCGTTTTCTTCTTGATTCCCTCCATTTGACTTGTGACTGCGCACTGAAGAATATCTGATTTAAAGCCGTAGTCTTTTTTTTCATAAACTTTACGTGCAGTCCATCTGCCGGTGCTTTTTGGACATCTCGTAGAAAAGGATAGCTCCCCGTTAGTATTCGTCTTCTGTCGCCGTCCAATGTTCAGGTTGTTGTCTACAACTGCAAGCTGTGTTCGGGCCACCATAGAGGCATATTCAAATTCTAGTCGTTTCGGACAATACTTTAGCATCATGGAGTGGTAAGTCTCTAAGGCCCCAGTGTGACAGAAAGATCAAGATGACTTATGTCCCGAATGATAAGTTTGTCTGTAAGGACTTTTTCCAACGCTGCATAAGATTGGCTGTCTTTGTTTAACCATTTCTTCTTTCTTAGTGCATCTTCAGTCAGTGGGGGATGTCCACATTTAGTGATGATCTTTCCTGGAAAGGAGTGTCTGTTTGAGATATGGAACAGCAGGCTTTTCCAAGTCTCTTCCATCTTGTCTGGGTTACCGTCAGCCTGCCTGGAGCACCACCAAATGTGGTTGCAGATGGATGGTATCCATGGCTTGATTTCGGCAAGAAGTTTTTTCGGCTTGATTGCTAGGATTTTTTTCTTTATGGACTTTGACATATGCCAAACATCAAACTGGTGGGCTTTGTCGCTGTGGTCTGTTTACATTGCCCGGCGAATCTGTACATGTCTGTCTGTTACAATCACTCCGACATTTAGATTTGCTGCTTCTATGCCATCTAGGGACCGCTGGAAGCCTATCAACTCCATCTTGTTGGATGATGTTGTTTCTGAAACTTGAACTAAGTTGAAATCGGGAATAACTCCCGTCTTTGTGTCCATGAAGGTATACGTGCAATACTTGGCTGAAAAGCCGGGACTGTCGCAGCGTCCATCTCCACCAAGTATGAGCTGCTTACCCTGTAGTTGCTGGAGAATAACGTCTCTTTGCATGTGGTAAAATTGGTCAATTGCTGGGATGGTTATGTGCTTCTGTATACTGTAGAATTGGGTAGGTCCAATGAACTTCAGCGAAAGGATATCTGCAAAATGGGATATTCTTGTGAATGTTTCACCGGACAGGACTATTGCTGTTGCCACCATCAAATTACCAGCTGGTTTGCTGGTTACTAAAGGCTGGGATTCCCAAAATGTCTAATGACCTTCCATGCAGAGGAATTTTACTTTCAATGATGTCCCATTGTAGGTTATCATGGATTCGTCCGCAGAAACTGCAACTCCACATTCTGAGCATACGACTCGTGTAAACAATGACCTAATGGAGCTCTCAAAAGCCAAACACTTTGGTTCTGTGCTGATTTGTTGTGAGGAGTCGGAAGAGGTGGACTGATTGGACTCATGGGATTTATCACTTGGTATATAAGAGTAGTCACTGTCAGGCTTCTCGGGACTAGGTGGTGGCGAAGGCTTAGACTCATCAGATGCATTCGGGTCTTTCTGGGGGGAACTGATAAAAGCTGTATCCAGTGGTTGTGTCAATAAGGTCGTCTGAAAGTAGTTGTGGTCTGTCGATGATGTACTGAGATCTGTCTGAAGTTGTTGTGGTGATAAAGTCTGAACCCCGTCGTCAACCATTATGGGTTTTAACTAAAAAAAAAATGGGGGAATTAAATTGACCATTTAAATTTAGATTGTACAGTTGAGTATAGATTCAGGGTTCAGTGACGAAGGAGTTTACAAATGAGGGTTGGGGCGGATGAAGTAATTAAAATCCTGAATTCGAGATTAAAGTTTCTCTAAACATTGCGAATCTAGAATAGTCTAACAGTCAGTTGTGATCTTTCTTTTAAATTTTTCCTTTGTCCAAAAATTGCGAAAGGGGGATACAATTAAATTTTTGTAACAAGCTCCTTCCACACTGGGATAATGATTTGTTTGTACATTTTTGTATATAACTGTCTTTAAATTACTAAACAATAATGAAATACTGGGATACTGGATTTCTTATAGGATTAAAGCCAAGTGTTCCATTTAGAAATAACTAAAATGAGTTTCGTGTAGATAATAAAACATCCTGTATACTGTACATATAAACATGACAACGATCAGCCATGAGTCAATCTTAACTCAGACGGATTTACATATAAACTATTGGATATGAAAGAACATGAAACTCATTGATTTTACTGAAATCTCATACAATAATTTGAAATGTAGGTCACTGAGACTTAATTGTTCTTGTCGGAACAGTGAAACACTAACATAGTCTAATATTATCAGAGTTTGCTGTTCTTTGTTGTCCTTTCTAACTTGGTAGTGAAATAAAATAAAGAGAGTAAGGGTGCATGTATGTATGTGCCTGTCCCAAGCCAGGAGCCTGTAATTCAGTGGTTGTCGTTTGTTTATGTGTTACATATTTGGTGTTTTTTTTCGAATAAATAAGGCCATTGGTTTTTCTCGTTTGAATTGTTTTACATTGTCATTTCTGGGTTTTTTTTAACTGACTATGCGGTATGGGGTTTGCTCATTGTAATTGTAGAAGGCCGTACGGTGACCTATATTTGTTAATGTCTGTGCCATTTATGTCTTCTGTGGAGAGTTGTGTCATTGGCAATCATACCACATCTTCCTTTTTAATTATATATATAGAAGAGTTATAAGTATGAATAAAGACCAGCTACTGATTATAGTGTCCCTATCCTTACTCAATATCTATGATATATTTGCTAGTGTTAATAAAGAATGCTTACCAATCCCCTTACATTTCCCTCTTCAGCTTTCAGAATATGCTTTTTCTTTTTTAGTGGAATGTTGCAGTCTTCTGAAATAAATTTGTCTGTATTTAGAAATAGAATAAAACACATTTGAGAATTTCCTAAAAAGATTACACTAAAGTCTTCTAAACAATAATAAAAGATGAGCTTTTCATTAAGGGGTTGGGTGCATTTTTAGACTAATTTTATTAGAACTGACACCGGAACAATATCGAACAGCAAAATAAAGGACACGAAGATTAACTTTTCAAAGTGTATTGACTATTGGTCTCAGATCTTATACTTTTTCATACTAAGGAGTCTAGATTCGCACTCATTATCTGCGAAGTAAGGGTTAGTATTCATTGAACGGACAAGGTGCAGTGGCAAATATTTCAATGATATCTTTGATACAAAATTGCTTTTTTCTATAGTTGCAATCAAACTTCGTCGATATCATTTCTTTTTTTTTTTCAGGGGGGACCCCGAGCTGACAACATGCATATGAAAAGCGGAACTGCATTTTTTTTAATCAAAATAAAGAGGTTGTCGGTTATGTATAGGAATATATCGCAAAGTTATAATTTTAATACAGCAAGTGAAAATGGAGGGACCAAAAGGACGAGTCGCAGTCCACAGGGAATGATCTTATCTGATATTTCAATATTTGAAAGATTATGCTTACCTTTACTTTCTATCAAAACTGATTTCGGTTGGTTATCTATGATCCCATTGTTGTTTGGTACATGTATCTGAACGAAAATAATGAACTGTATAAGGAAATGCAATCGTATGTTCGTAGTTGCGCTGAAAAATCTATGGGCCAGGTTCGTTCTTATTTTCAGCTTCAATATATATATACCAATCCCCTTACATTTCCCTCTTCAGCATTCAGAATATGCTTTTTCTTTTTTAGTGGAATGTTGCAGTCTTCTGAAATAAATTTGTCTGTATTTAGAAATGCAGTGCAGGCGATTTGGTGTCACGATATCACAGTAGCATGGGTTCGAATCCCGGCGAGGGAAGAACCAAAAATTTGGGAAAGCAAATTTACAGATCTAACATTGTTGGGTTGATGTTTAGACGAGTTGTATATACATTATGTACACAGCCATGTATCACCATCATTGATGGCGATCCGATGGATACATCTGTTGTAGGGTTGTCACTGACTCAGGCGTACTTATGAATATAATTATTTTCTGTGACTGTATCTTACATTAATTTGTAGCTAGGATCCTTTACTATAGATAATTTAGCTGATCTGTAACAATAACATCTTCATGCCTTATATATCATGTACTGTAGTACGCCGCTAGATTAAAACTGACGTGGAAAGGTAACATATGGCCACCGAAAGCTCTTTTTTAGAGAGCCCAGGTGGTCGTGTGGTCTAGCGGGACGGCTGCAGTGCAGGCGATTTGGTGTCACGATATCACAGTAGCATGGGTTCGAATCCCGGCGAGGGAAGAACCAAAAATTTGCGAAAGCAAATTTACAGATCTAACATTGTTGGGTTGATGTTTAGACGAGTTGTATATACATTATGTACACAGCCATGTATCACAATCATTGATGGCGATCCGATGGATACATCTGTTGTAGGGTTGTCACTGACTCAGACGTACTTATGAATATAATTATTTTCTGTGACTGTATCTTACATTAATTTGTAGGATCCTTTACTATAGATAATTTAGCTGATCTGTAACAATAACATCTTCATGCCTTATATATCATGTACTGTAGTACGCCGCTAGGTTAAAACTGACGTGGAAAGGTAACATATGGCCACCGAAAGCTCTTTTTTTAGAGAGCCCAGGTGGTCGTGTGGTCTAGCGGGACGGCTGCAGTGCAGGCGATTTGGTGTCACGATATCACAGTAGCATGGGTTCGAATCCCGGCGAGGGAAGAACCAAAAATTTGCGAAAGCAAATTTCCAGATCTAACATTGTTGGGTTGATGTTTAGACGAGTTATATATATATATATATATAAAACAAATATTTCCGAAAGATGTGTCAACACGCACTCAACTAGAATATATATTTTTGCAGTAAACGAATTATGGAAACACAAATTCTTTAAATTACCCTTTGTTAAATTTTGGATTTTAAAATACATTTATTTGAACATTTATCAGCAATAACTATTAAAAATATCATAAGTACTAAAAGAGAAGCCTCAGTTGTTTTACCTCGTTCAACACTCTTTTTCTTATTTGTTGGTTGCTGTATACTCTGCAGTTTTGGTCAAAAGCAAACACTGTAGGTACTGCGTCTGACTTTAGTCTTCTGAGCTTAGATGTGAAGCCTAGCAACCTGCCCTGAAATAAAAAGAATGAACTTTAGTGGCGGGTTTCAGTGGCGGATCCAGAAATTTTCATAAGTGGGGGCCCACTGACTGACCTAAGAGGGGGTCCGCTCGAGTCACGCCAGTCACGCTTCAATGATTCCCTATATAAGCAATCATTTCCCCCCCCCCCCCCCAAAAAAAAAAATAGGGGGCGCCCCCCCCCCCCCCCCCTAAATCCGCCTCTGGATTTGCCTGGAGCAATGTTCCGGACCAGTTCGAGGTCGCTGAAAACATTTCTACATGTTATAGAAGAGTGAAAATCAAGTCATAGCTTAATTTGACTTCCGAAGATCGGAGGAAAGTGTGTGTGTGGTAGGGGCAATTCAACATTTTCGTAGAAGGGTGTGCAGCTGTGATATTGATCATTTTCATATAATTTGAATAACACAAAATTATTCTGAATAATTTACAGGATAACTTATCAAGTAACGTAAAATTAATATTCTGAAAATCTGTATTTTACTGTTAATTTGAACAAAATAATTTGATTGATAGCCATGGTTGAAAAACTAAAAAAAATTGTTCGCACAATACAAGTTAATTTGTTGATCCCTTACCAACTGTGAGGGTATAACGGGATGTTCTGATTAAAAAAAACGGGGCAAAAGATTATAGAAAACGGAAGATAAGGTGCTGAAATATTAATAAAAGTAAAATTGAAAAAAAAAGTGTACACTAACAGGGGGATTAGGCCTATACATATTCTTAATTACTCTTAAATTTTGGCCTATACTGTACAATTTCTAAACAACTCTTTAATTGTGGCATATGCTGTACGGACAGAAAGTCAAAAGACAAAAAGTCACAAATTTGATAGGACAAAAAGTCACATATCGTTTCTTTGTAATTATTCAATTTATAAAAGAAAGATCTTAAAATATATTCTTCTTGTTGGAAAATATGCTTATTTATGTAGCATGAACATAATATCAAAAAAATTTTTTTTGCGAATTTTGTCTTTAAGCAAGGTTTGATGATTTTTATTTTTTTTCACTTTCCACCTGAAGCTCTATGCTTATTGGTACAGCCTCTAAACTTTTTATAGAAAAAACACTAACGCTATAGGTATAAAGATATTGACAAATATAATACCGACTCTTATTCAAATGAACATAGAGCATGACATATACTAATTATTTCTTAAATTTAATATCTTTTACCGTATGTTCCTTGTTGTAGACTTCATATGTTCATTATTGTAGACCAATCAATTAAAACTAAACTTTGCAGTTCATATTTTGACAATTTTTTAGAAATATCAGATGTGATTTTTTTAAGTTTTAAAACGAGGTAAAAACATGCCATGGCTTATCTCTTTAAATCCATTTTCCAAATGATAGTTTAAGATTTGATCCGGTAATTCCGCAGAAGCAGATCGGAATCATTTATGACGTAGCTAGTAATAGTTCTAATCGTTACCATGTTCATTGACCATAACGACGATGAAAGCACATCATATAATGACGTTTCGACATAATATAAGGGAAAATGCACATCATATAAGGATATTTGCACATCATTTAAGTATATTTGCACATCATATAAGTATATTTGTACATCATTTAAGTATATTTGCACATCATATACTGAGGATATTTGCACATCATATAAAAATGTTTGCACATCATATATGAATGTTTGTATATCATATAACTATATTTGCACATCATGTAAGTACACCGTGTATCATCAGTACACCGGATATAGGTACTAACCAAGCGGGCATGATCGATTTTGACCTTACAAGGTAACGAAGATCTTTGTTTTGCTTTATCAATATTCAATTTACATTTCTCAAAATTTGAAATTCCTGCTCCCAAATAATTTTTGCATCGATATTTTCCTATTCATAAAACAACTTTGATATTCAAAGAAGAACAATTAACATGTTCATGCGCAAATAGTTGTGAACGTCAACACCCATTTTCAATTTCGATACAGTTGTTGAAACATTTACATGTTTTATCTGAAAGAACCCTAATACAGGGCAACAGTTATAGTTACCAATCATAAACCTACCTGTGATTACTCATTCATTGAAACTGTTTGGGTAATAAACGAGTATATAAAAAAAGTTTTTTGTGTGCGGTGTACAACAACTTAACTATGCACCGTACATAAGAATTTATTTGGTCAGCTAAACACCGTACACAACGCTTCATTTAGGGATAAAATATCGAATAATAACATATGTATGAAAGATTTCAATGCCAATTACTAGTATTGAAACAGCTATACTTATTACACACACACATTGACCTCCTATCAGAAAAAGAGTTGCAATGAATATAGAATTATATCGGATGAGACGAGGGCCAACTTCTTTTACAAGTATTTGCACATGCTTTTAGTAATCCCTCTTGTTTTGGGAAAATAATGAGACATCTCTAATCATCAACCTACGACCAAATAATTTCTTAAAACAGCTATTATGTTTAGATTGAAGTACACATTGATATTATGTGAACAAAACAAAGATTTTTCGTTTCCGTGTAATATCAAAATCGCTCACGTCCGCTTGGTTAGTACCTATATCCGCTGTATATGCACATTATATAAGTATGGTTGGAAATCATATAAGGACGTTTGGATATCATATAATGATACTTGCACATAATATATGGGATATTTGCACATCATCATGATCATATAATGACAAGTGCACATCATCATGATCATATAATGACAAGTGCACATCATATAATGACAGGTGCACATAATATAATGACAAGTGCACATCATATAATGACAGGTGCACATAATATAATGACAAGTGCACATCATATAATGACAGGTGCACATAATATAATGACAAGTGCACATCATATAATGACAGGTACACATAATATAATGACAAGTGCACATCATATAAAGTTAAATGCACATCATAAAATTTAAATGGTCAAAACAAGACAGTGTTGGCGTTCCATAGAAAACTCATTGACCTTTTTGCCTAGCATCATTTCGGTGTGCATGTTTCTTATTTAATATTTCACCTAATAACATGGTAAGACTAAGTTTCAAGAAAATCAAGGAATGCGTGCAGACCGGTCTAACCTTTTCGAAATGTTTCGTGGGTATTGCTCCTAACCTGCAATCGAAAGTTTCAATTTTTTCCTCTGATTTATTTCTGCTGGTGGATGTTTCGTCCCCGAGGGTATCACCAGCCCAGTAGTCAGCACTTCGGTGTTGACATGAATATCAATTATGTGGTCATTTTTATAAATTTCCTGTTTACAAAACTTTGAATTTTTCGAAAAACTAAGGATTTTCTTATCCCAGGCATAGATTACCTTAGCCGTATTTGGCACAACTTTTTGGAATTTTTGATCCTCAATGCTCTTCAACTTTGTATTTGTTTGGTTTATTACTATTTTGATATGAGCGTTACTGATGAGTCTTATGATGACGAAACGCGCGTCTGGCGTACTAAATTATAATCCTGGTACCTTTGATAACAATTTACACCACTGGGTCGATGCCTCTGCTGGTGGACGTTTCGCACCCGAGGGTATCACCAGCCCAGTAGTCAGCACTTCGGTGTTGACATGAATATCAATTATGTGGTCATTTTTATAAATTTCCTGTTTACAAAACTTTGAATTTTTCGACAAACTAAGGATTTTCTTATCCCAGGCATAGATTATCTTAGCCGTATTTGGCACAACTTTTTGGAATTTTTGATCCTCAATGCTCTTCAACTTTGTATTTGTTTGGTTTATTACTATTTTGATATGAGCGTCACTGATGAGTCTTTGGTAGACGAAACGCGCGTCTGGCGTACTAAATTATAATCCTGTTACCTCTGATAACAATTTACACCACTGGGTCGATGCCTCTGCTGGTGGACGTTTCGTCCCCGAGGGTATCACCAGCCCAGTAGTCAGCACTTCGGTGTTGACATGAATATCAATTATGTGGTCATTTAAAAAAATTTCCTGTTTACAAAACTTTGAATTTTTCGAAAAACTAAGGATTTTCTTATCCCAGGCATAGATTACCTTAGCCGCATTTGGCACCACTTTTTGGAATTTTTGATCCTCAATGCTCTTCAACTTTGTATTTGTTTGGTTTATAAATATTTTGATATGAGCGTCACTGATGAGTCTTATGTAGACGAAACGCGCGTCTGGCGTACTAAATTATAATCCTGGTACCTTTGATAACAATTTACACCACTGGGTCGATGCCTCTGCTGGTTGACGTTTCGTCCCCGAGGGTATTACCAGCCCAGTAGTCAGCACTTCGGTGTTGACATGAATATCAATTATGTGGTCATTTTTATAAATTTCCTGTTTACAAAACTTTGAATTTTTCGACAAACTAAGGATTTTCTTACTCAGGCATAGATTACCTTAGCCGTATTTGGCACAACTTTTTGGAATTTTTGATCCTCAATGCTCTTCAACTTTGTATTTGTTTGGTTTATTACTATTTTGATATGATCGTCACTGATGAGTCTTATGTAGACGAAACGCGCGTCTGGCGTACTAAATTATAATCCTGGTACCTTTGATAACAATTTACACCACTGGGTCGATGCCTCTGCTGGTGGACGTTTCGTCCCCGAGGGTATCACCAGCCCAGTAGTCAGCACTTCGGTGTTGACATGAATATCAATTATGTGGTCATTTTTATAAATTTCCTGTTTACAAAACTTTGAAATTTTCGAAAAACTAAGGACTTTCTTATCCCAGGCATAGATCACCTTAGCCGTATTTGGCACAACTTTTTGGAATTTTTGATCCTCAATGCTCTTTAACTTTGTATTTGTTTGGTTTATTACTATTTTGATATGAGCGTCACTGATGAGTCTTATGTTGACGAAACGCGTGTATGGCGTACTAAATTATAATCCTGGTACCTTTGATAACAATTTACACCACTGGGTCGATGCCTCTGCTGGTGGACGTTTCGTCCCCGAGGTTATCACCAGCCAAGTAGTCTGCACTTCGGTGTTGACATGAATATCAATTATGTGGTCATTTTTATAAATTTCCTGTTTACAAAACTTGGAATTTTTCGAAAAACTAAGGATTTTCTTATCCAAGGCATAGATTACCTAAGCCGTATTTAGCACAACTTTTTGGAATTTTCTATCCTCAATGCTCTTCAACTTTGTATTTGTTTGGTTTATTACTATTTCCATATGAGCGTCACTGATGAGTCTTATGTAGACGAAACGCGCGTCTGGCGTACTAAATGATAATCCTGTTACCTTTGATAACAATTTACACCACTGGGTCGATGCCTCTGCTGATGGACGTTTCGTCCCCGAGGGTATCACCAGCCCAGTAGTCAGCACTTCGGTGTTGACATGAATATCAATTATGTGGTCATTTTTATAAATTTCCTGTTTACAAAACTTTGAATTTTTCGAAAAACTAAGGATTTTCTTATCCCAGGCATAGATTACCTTAGCCGTATTTGGCATAACTTTTTGGAATTTTGTATCCTCAATGCTCTTCAACTTTGTATTTGTTTGGTTTATTACTATTTTGATATGAGCGTCACTGATGAGTCTTTGGTAGACGAAACGCGCGTCTGGCGTACTAAATTATAATCCTGGTACCTTTGATAACAATTTACACCACTGGGTCGATGCCTCTGCTGGTGGACGTTTCGTCCCCGAGGGTATCACCAGCCCAGTAGTCAGCACTTCGGTGTTGACATGAATATCAATTATGTGGTCATTTTTATAAATGTCCTGTTTACAAAACTTTGAAATTTTCGAAAAACTAAGGATTTTCTTATCCCAGGCATAGATTACCTTAGCCGTATTTGACACAACTTTTTGGAGTTTTTGATCCTCAATGCTCTTTAACTTTGTATTTGTTTGGTTTATTACTATTTTGATATGAGCGTCACTGATGAGTCTTATGTAGACAAAACGCGTTTCTGGCGTACTAAATTATAATCCTGGTACCTTTGATAACAATTTACAACACTTGGTCGATGCCTCTGCTGGTGGACGTTTCGTCCCCGAGGGTATCACCAGCCCAGTAGTCAGCACTTCGGTGTTGACATGAATATCAATTATGTGGTCATTTTTATAAATTTCCTGTTTACAAAACTTTGAATTTTTCGAAAAACTAAGGATTTTCTTATCCCAGACATAGATTACCTTAGCCGTATTTGGAACAATTTTTTGGAATTTTTGATCCTCAATGCTCTTCAACTTTGTATTTGTTTGGTTTATTACTATTTTGATATGAGCGTCACTGATGAGTCTTTGGTAGACGAAACGCGCGTCTGGCGTACTAAATTATAATCCTGGTACCTTTGATAACAATTTACAACACTTGGCCGATGCCTCTGCTGGTGGACGTTTCGTCCCCGAGGGTATCACCAGCCCAGTAGTCAGCACTTCGGTGTTGACATGAATATCAATTATGTGGTCATTTTTATAAATTTCCTGTTTACAAAACTTTGAATTTTTCGAAAAACTAAGGATTTTCTTATCCCAGGCATAGATAACCTTAGCCGTATTTGGCACAACTTTTTGGAATTTTTGATCCTCAATGCTTTTCAACTTTGTATTTGTTTGGTTTATTACTATTTTGATATGCGCGTCACTAATGAGTCTTATGTAGACGAAACGCGCGTCTGGCGTACTAAATTATAATCCTGGTACCTTTGATAACAATTTACACCACTGGGTCGATGCCTCTGCTGGTGGACGTTTCGTTCCCGATGGTATCACCAGCCCAGTAGTCAGTAGTCAGCACTTCGGTGTTGACATGAATATCAATTATGTGGTCATTTTTATAAATTTCCTGTTTACAAAAAAAATGATTTTTTCGAAAAACTAAGGATTTTCTTATCCCAGGCATAGATTACCTTAGCCGCATTTGGCACCACTTTTTGGAATTTTTGATCCTCAATGCTCTTCAACTTTGTATTTGTTTGGTTTATAAATATTTTGATATGAGCGTGACTGATGAGTCTTATGTAGACGAAACGCGCGTCTGGCGTACTAAATTATAATCCTGGTACCTTTGATAACAATTTACACCACTGGGTCGATGCCTCTGCTGGTGGACGTTTCGTCCCCGAGGGTATTACCAGCCCAGTAGTCAGCACGTCGGTGTTGACATGAATATCAATTATGTGGTCATTTTTATAAATTTCCTGTTTACAAAACTTTGAATTTTTTGAAAAACTAAGGATTTTCTTATCCAAGGCAAAGATTACCTTAGCCGTATTTGGCACAACTTTTTGGAATTTTTGATCCTCAATGCTCTTCAACTTTGTATTTGTTTGGTTTATTACTATTTTGATATGAGCGTCACTGATGAGTCTTATGTAGACGAAACGCGCGTCTGGCGTACTAAATTATAATCCTGGTACCTTTGATAACAATTTACACCACTGGGTCGATGCCTCTGCTGGTGGACATTTCGTCCCCGAGGGTATTACCAGCCCAGTAGTCAGCACTTCGGTGTTGACATGAATATCAATTATGTGGTCATTTTTATAAATTTCCTGTTTACAAAACTTTGAATTTTTTGAAAAACTAAGGATTTTCTTATCCAAGGCAAAGATTACCTTAGCCGTATTTGGCACAACTTTTTGGAATTTTTGATCCTCAATGCTCTTCAACTTTGTATTTGTTTGGTTTATTACTATTTTGATATGAGCGTCACTGATGAGTCTTTGGTAGACGAAACGCGCGTCTGGCGTACTAAATTATAATCCTGGTACCTTTGATAACAATTTACACCACTGGGTCGATGCCTCTGCTGGTAGACGTTTCGTCCCCGAGGTTATCACCAGCCCAGTAGTCAGCATTTCGGTGTTGACATGAATATCAATTATGTGGTCATTTTTATAAATTTCCTGTTTACAAAACTTTGAAATTTTCGAAAAACTAAGGACTTTCTTATCCCAGGCATAGATCACCTTAGCCGTATTTGGCACAACTTTTTGGAATTTTTGATCCTCAATGCTCTTTAACTATGTATTTGTTTGGTTTATTACTATTTTGATATGAGCGTCACTGATGAGTCTTATGTTGACGAAACGCGTGTATGGCGTACTAAATTATAATCCTGGTACCTTTGATAACAATTTACACCACTGGGTCGATGCCTCTGCTGGTGGACGTTTCGTCCCCGAGGTTATCACCAGCCAAGTAGTCTGCACTTCGGTGTTGACATGAATATCAATTATGTGGTCATTTTTATAAATTTCCTGTTTACAAAACTTTGAATTTTTCGAAAAAATAAGGATTTTCTTATCCCAGGCATAGATTACCTTAGCCGTATTTAGCACAACTTTTTGGAATTTTCTATCCTCAATGCTCTTCAACTTTGTATTTGTTTGGTTTATTACTATTTCCATATGAGCGTCACTGATGAGTCTTATGTAGACGAAACGCGCGTCTGGCGTACTAAATTATAATCCTGGTACCTTTGATAACAATTTACACCACTGGGTCGATGCCTCTGCTGGTGGACGTTTCGTTCCCGATGGTATCACCAGCCCAGTAGTCAGTAGTCAGCACTTCGGTGTTGACATGAATATCAATTATGTGGTCATTTTTATAAATTTCCTGTTTACAAAAAAATTGAATTTTTCGAAAAACTAAGGATTTTCTTACCCCAGGCATAGATTACCTTAGCCGTATTTGGCACATCTTTTTGGAATTTTTGATCCTCAATGCTCTTCAACTTTGTATTTGTTTGGTTTATTACTATTTTGATATGAGCGTCACTGATGAGTCTTATGTAGACGAAACGCGCGTCTGGCGTACTAAATTATAATCCTGGTACCTTTGATAACAATTTACACCACTGGGTCGATGCCTCTGCTGGTGGACGTTTCGTTCCCGATGGTATCACCAGCCCAGTAGTCAGTAGTCAGCACTTCGGTGTTGACATGAATATCAATTATGTGGTCATTTTTATAAATTTCCTGTTTACAAAAAAATTGAATTTTTCGAAAAACTAAGGATTTTCTTACCCCAGGCATAGATTACCTTAGCCGTATTTGGCACATCTTTTTGGAATTTTTGATCCTCAATGCTCTTCAACTTTGTATTTGTTTGGTTTATTACTATTTTGATATGAGCGTCACTGATGAGTCTTATGTAGACGAAACGCGCGTCTGGCGTACTAAATTATAATCCTGGTACCTTTGATAACAATTTACACCACTGGGTCGATGCCTCTGCTGGTGGACGTTTCGTCCCCGAGGGTATCACCAGCCCAGTAGTCAGCACGTCGGTGTTGACATGAATATCAATTATGTGGTCATTTTTATAAATTTCCTGTTTACAAAAAAATTGAATTTTTCGAAAAAACTAAGGATTTTCTTACCCCAGGCATAGATTACCTTAGCCGTATTTGGCACATCTTTTTGGAATTTTTGATCCTCAATGCTCTTTAACTTTGTATTTGTTTGGTTTATTAAGTTCTGTTCTGTTTATAAATTAAGCATACACGAGAAATTTATACACTTACAATTTGAACTTTTTGGTTAAATCAATACACTAACTGATTTATCGGGATCAGAAAAATAGATTCTCATTTTAACATTTAACTTACATATATGTATCTAAATACTTCAGTCCTGCAACAACCCTTTTGTCTATATCAGTTCGAGTAGAGTTCGTCAATATTAACTTTATCATGATTGAACTTTTACTTTAACAAACTGAACACATACATTAGAGTAAGTTTATTGTACAAAAGAATTAACAGAACCACTGTTTCATGTGATATTTGATATTACTAAAATGTTTTATAGAGTTAGACTGTAACAAATAAAGATTGTTTCATAATGTTTTTTATTTCCTTCAAATTCTTCTTTTTCTCTATGCATATCATATTTTTCCAATGTTATCAAGGTAATGTTCGTGAACATCATTAATCTCTTTGAGAACGAGTTTGTAAGCACAATCAAAATACATCCTGCTTATAAGTATGTCGTTCTTTTCTTTTTCGTAATGCAAAATACCACGTTCTGGTGGATTTTCAACTCTGTTTAAACAGAAGTCAAATGACATCAAAAACACCGACTCCAAAAGTTTTGCGTGCATTGCATACACTGTTGGAACAAGATCTACTTTCAAAGTTAACCTATCTCCGGGTTTATTTTCAAAGAAGAACTTTATAACCCCACCACGTTCAAGCATATGTGTCCGAAATCTTCTACGGTAAGAAACTCCAGTGAATCCTATATAGATTGGAAACTCTTCGCCATCTTCGCATTCTTCGTAGATCAAATACAAGCCTTTCAATGCACGTGGAATATTTTGTACTGAATTTTTATACACTTGTAAACCCTGATAGGTCTTCAAAAAAATAGCTGGATTGCTTCTGATCTTAGGTCCCCTTGGAAGTCGAAAAGCCGAAAAAATTAAATCTCTGTTCCTCTCTGCTGATAAGGGATTCTGTTGGAGTTTGTTTTTGTCTATCATTGCCATGAATCTGTCCCGGGCATCTTGGTCCTCTTTTTTCCCCTGTTCATCTATCTCTGCCATATTTTCCGTGGCATTTTCATCAAAAGGTTCCATTATTGAATGTAGTAGATCTGAAACATATTAAAAAAAATATTCTTGTATATCTACCAAATGCTTTTTCACACGAGCCCAAAATTTGAGAAGCCCAATAAATTATCAAATGTTATGTTTATCTTTTTAATACTGGTTAATGAAATCATTACAGTGTGTACTGACTGTTCATTGTCGCGTATGATACGATTTTGACACGCCTACATAGCTAAGACGTTACGCACAGTGTTTGGTTTAATAATGGTAACGTTACTCGACGTAGTTTTCAATTATTTTCAAACGACTTCTGTACAACACGTCAAAGCTTTGCACCATTTTTAATACAGCTGGCATTTTCATGATTACCTAATCATTTAAAAAATAGACTGTTTACATGACTGATTGTATATTTTTGACAAATAAACTTATTTCCTCAAAATCTTAACTTAATGAAAGTGTACATTTCAAATATTTGTCACTGCCCAAGAATCTCAATTGTTGCAAAATGCTTAACCTCTATGATGCTCAGGATTCCGTTATCACAAGTATCTGGGCATATACATCGCGTGGAAACAGTCAGTACCAAAGCTGTTTATGGGTTTAAGAGTATTAATGTTATCGACCCGCCTTCAGCTGTAGTTTTCGAACTACAATTAGAGAATAATTTAGAGTCTTTTTAACCGCACTATCAACATTCCAAATACATGTATGTGTCTTTCAAGAAGATTATAAATAAAAAAAATAATCCTCGTTCGGGTCAATGGCAGCAACAGCTACTATATATCTTCTCTTTGCTTGATCTATAATTTCAATTTCATCGTCAGATTTTGGAATGAAAACGGCAGTTTGGAATTTTTCATTTTATCTAAAATTAAAAAGTGCTCTACAGTCCTTGTATTCGAATGAGTATTTTTCACATTTGTCTGTTTGTCGCGATCGGATGCGTGGAAATGGCTGTTGGTGTATACAACAAAAATTCGTACTAGCAGACACATACATGTTACTAGGTTCCAAAGTCGAAAGATTCGATATAATAGAAAACTAATTATTTATCAAAAGCTTCGACGCCTTTAAGATCAGCACATGGTTTACAAAACTTGGATGGAAGTCAAAAAATTTCAGTCAATTATATTACGTTACATAGACGTTCCGTGCAAAAAACGTTCAAGTTGGACGTGGTTACATTTTGGGGAGACACGGACAACTTGATAGAAACTGATGAACAATTTAGTGTTTCCTTAACATTGAAGGCTAATACGTTTCTTTAAAAAAAATCACATTTCAGGAGTATCATTTGTTTCATAGTTCATTTGTCTATCACAAGTTTAAAATACCCTTAATTATCATGGTACTGAAAAAATCTTGAACAATGGCTCTAACATTTAAGGGAGACACGGAAAATACTTTAAAAAAAATAAAATGAGAGAAGTTATGTTAGAAATAAAAATGATTTCGTAAAATTCAATAAAATCACATTTTAATGTAGAGGTGTCGAAAATTATAATATCGAAGTGGTTGCTTTCATTTTTGGTATACTTAAATTTTCAAATCTTACAGCTCTATGGAAATTCGAATATGGCCGCTAAATTGCGAACTGACATGATATGTATTGTGACTGTTTCACATCATGAATATGATCATATTATATCCCACCTGTACACATTTCATCGAATTCCATTCAGTAGTTAGTATTTTTTTCTTTGGATTGTTAGTTATTGTTTTTACGTCTTACACGGCAAAAATGGCATTATGAACACGGAATTTTTGCTTAATTATGTAATAATATATACAATTAAGTTTATTAAAATCAGGTTTTATTTAATTTCGATTCAAATGATGAATCAACCCAAGTAATTATTTAATAAAACGCAGAATTGATTTGTTTTTGTCCTACTTATGCATCAAGAAATGGTCAAATGAAAAATAGACCAAATACCGTGCGTAACGTCTAATGAATATGCATGAATATAGATAAGAACAGTCCATGTAGCCAAAGACGAAGAGTTGTAGATTTGTAGCATAACTGTATAGATGTAGTTTATAGAATCGAAAACTAGATCAGTTACATTGTATATAGTGATAATCATTATAAAGCCAATCGAGTTAAACCACGGATCTATCATGGTGGAAGACATAAATTATATTTATTAATATTGTGACTTTGATTGTAAATGTTTCCATGAACTTTAAACGCAAACATACTTTTCTAGTTAATTTTTTTACTGGATATTAGGATGGTATTCAGTCCCAAGTCCAAAAATGTGCAAATTGTCGCGCTACAATATTCCAGTTTGGTATACTAGGATGTGTGGGAATCGGCGCTTCATACAAAATATGTATAACCTTTTCTGTATGTGTACATTGGTACGCTATAATTTGAAATGTAATTGACATGAGAAGTCCAGGGTCCGTTGAAATTAATAACACCGCTGAATCTACATTTTTTTTTATCACAATCAAGATGATTTTGATAATACTACTCTAATTCAAGATTTGAACTCGTTTGCCAAAATGGAAAAACTTGCGAACTGCTCAACATTTTCGGGTTATCCAAGCATCAACAAATAACCAATACGAGTCGGGTCTATAAATTCGAGGTATAAACAAGCCAACTATACCGATTCCAAACCAGATAACCTATGTACTTTTGATAATTTTAAATATATGAATGTTTGTTGTGATAATGTTGATATTGCAGCTTTGATTGACACTGGAAGATCAATTTACATTATGTCCGCTCCACTATATAAATCTTTACCAAGGCATGTTAAATCCGATATCAGTAGGTTCACTGAACCCATTTAATTAGCAAATGGACAATTAATATTTGTGGAAGGAACTTCTTCTGTAACAATAAAAACAAATCAAGGTTTGCATGAGGTCAAAGTGTACGTTCTTAGCACGACATCACATCCGTTAATTTGAGGTATGGAATATTTGAAATCTAGTAATATTACATTGAAGATCAGTCAATTTAACACAGCCAGTAAATATCATCATGTGAAATGTAATAAAAGGCTATGTATTCAGCCAAATTCTGAAATTTTTGTTCGGGCAAATGTGCCGAAATATTTATCTGTTGGTCTTCAAGGTATATGTACAAACAATGTGTTTTCGTTAGGAAAAGGAATCTTCTTGCAAAAGCGTTAGTCACTATGTCAATTGATAAAACTATTCCTTTGAAGATAAAGAACCCTACAAATACAACAATTGCAGTCTCTAAAGGGTCAATCTTGGCGAACTTTGAAATATTGAATGCTGACTTTAGTGTTTTAACTGAAGACATTAAATGTCCCCCTGTAGTTCAAAATGTACAGATTGGATCCAATCATCAGATTATTTCAACTGGTAAAAACAATGAATTTTCCGATGAAACTAAAACAGTGTTTTTGTCGAATTTTAGTATCCCGAACCATTAAATCCGGAGCAAACACATACTTATCTGACTGTTTATATGAAAACAAAGACATTTTCGTAACTAAAGAAAATCCTGATCTTGGGTTCTCAACTTATATACAACATAAAATAAATCTTAAACCTGATGTTGAACCAAAACACCAACAACCTTATCGACTCCCGCCACATAAAAGAGAAGTTTTGAGGCACCATTTAGATGAACTAATTAAACAAGGAATCATAGCACCGATTAGCGAGGACGAAAATGAGCCTATCACAAGTCCAATAGTCTTGGTGACTAAACGAAAAAGACAAAATGAAGCTTTTCAAAATGAAAAGGATGCAGCCCTATCACAATATAGATTTTGTTGCGATTTTAGATATTAAAATTAATGTACCGAACAGTTTAAATATTTTATTCCTAATCTACAAGGACTTACAGAGTCATTTTCACAATTTGTTCCAAACTATACATCTTAACCGATTCTTCACGCTACACCGCATTTAGTAAATGTTTTGGTACATATAATTTTTTGCGTTAACCGATGGGACTTTCGTCATCACCAGCATTTTTCCAATTACTCATGGAAAAAGTGTTGCATGGACTAAAATTAAAGTCATGTCTTTGTTTCCTTGACGATGTTTTGATATGCTCGGAGACATTTGAGCAACATATTACTGACTTACAAGAAGTTTTTGATAGATTTCGTTCTGCAGGTTTAAAGTTAGGGCCAAAGAAGTGATCATTTGCTCAGTCGTCATGTATCTTTTTATGCCATTCTAGTCTCGAAAATTTATTCCAAATTTCAGTGCAAAAATATCACCATTAACTATAGATTACTGAAAAAGGGTCAGTTTTTCGTTTTGAATGTTGAACAACAATCGTCATTTAATGATTTGAAATATGCGTTACTGAACTCGAAAATATTCGAATTCCCCAATTATGATTCGACATTTAGACTTGCTGTAGACACATCTTCGCGTGAAGTTGGTTACATGTTATATCAAATGCATTCTTATGTAAACGTTGAAGAACAACCAAGAGTTATACGTTTGGGTCCAAAGTAGATGGCAACAGTCATATGAACCGACAAAACTCGAACTTGTGGGCATGGTAGTAGGTATACTAGAACGTGCTGATTATTTATGTGGAAATAAATTTGTTGTTGAATGGGACCATCAAGCTCTGAGACCTATTTTCCAAAAACAATTCAAGGGTGCAATTTATGAACGATGGATGGCTAATTTACAACAATTCAATTTCGACTTGCAAAATAAACCAGCCGAACAAATGCAAGTAGCAGATGCATTGTCGCGATGTACAAGACAAAATGATGAACCCGTCATCAGTCCAGATGAATATGATCTATTCTTTCCTTATGTCACAGAACGAACTGGGTAAATCAAATTGCCGTCCTGTAGAAATTTAGCTGATTTTCTTCATAATTCTAAATCCGAATCCGCAACGGTCATAAATGTAAATAATATAAATAATACAGATATTTTCTCTGAATGTCCAAATGATGTTGATACAGACGATGTTGAGACAAAAATATACAAAAAGAAGAAAACTAAACTAAACAAAAAAGTATGAAACTGTAAATGTTTCCCAACTTCACAACAATGACTTTTTATATGATAAATCAACTGACCAGTGCAGTGACAAACCATTAGACATTTTTGATATTTCCACGGTGTATGATATGTCAAGTGACAATAATTTCTTTAAACCTACTCAAAATATTATGAATAATGAACATCATGACAATTTGGGTGAATGTATTTTAATTCCAATTTTTAAGAATGGAAATCCTGACGATCCTGGAAACTACAGAGGTATTTCGTTGGTGTCGCATTTAGGAAAACTATTTAGGTCGTTGATTAATTCAAGACTTATAACATGGTGCCAGATTAACAACACTCTGACAGATGCACAATTTGGATTCCGTCCTGGATACAGCACTTCTGATGCCATCTTCTGTCTTCATTCCCTGATTTCTAAGTAATTGAGAAAAGGTAAACGCGTATATTGCTATGTCATTGATTATATTAAAGCCTTTGAAGTGTTTTTCATGTGAAATTGTGGTTGAGATTAGTTAGATGTGGCGTTACTGGTAAAAATGGTAAACTTCTTACTGTTATTAAATCTATGTATTCTAAATTGGAAACTTGTATAAAGTGTAATGGAAAAATTTCAGATTTTTTTTTATTGTAATACTGGCTTGATGCAAAAGGAATCTGTATCCCCTTTATTATACTCGTTATATGTCAATGATATGGAGGTAGAACTTATCAGTAATGGCTGTCAGTCTTATGAATTGAAATCCTTAAATTTATTTTAACTTATGAACGCAGATGACACTGTTTTATTCAGTGAGAACAAAGATGATCTGCAAAATATGATAAATGCTGTAAATTCTTCAGCAGAGGAATATGGTTTATACATTATTATGTATAAAACTTCGTGTTTAGAAATAGAGGTAGTGTAAAAAGTCAAGAAAACTGGTTTTTGAATAACAACCAAATAGATATATGTGACCGTTTTGTATATTTGGGTATTCTTTTTAATTATAATGGCATTTTTTTACATACACAAAAATATTAGCTAATCAATGAAGAAAAGCTGTTTTTGCTTTATGTAGTAAAATTGTAGATGAATATTATAACTGTGAAACGTTACTGTCCTTATTTGATACCTATGTATCATCTAGTATACGTAATTATAGCTGTGAAGTGTGGGGTAATCATGAAGCTGATGATATAGAGAAAGTACATTTATATATTTTTAAACGAATTCTAAAGGTTAGAAAAAGTGCTGTTAATAACATGGTTTACTGTGAATTGCGACGTTATCCAATGTATTATGAAAGACAAAGAAGACTGATTCAATTTTGGTTCAAATTATTAAATACTGATAACTGTATACTTAAAGCATGTTATGAAGATATGTTGGAGAGTTCATTTAAAAAACCCAATGACAAATCGAATTGGGCTTGTTCAGTCAAAGATATTTTATGTAGTTATGGTTTTCATGATGTATGGCTAAAACAAAGCGTAAATAATGTTGATATATGCATACACGAGTTAAAACAAAGAATGAAAGATACCTTTATTGCTGATGTAAATGCTTTTTTTTTAATAATTCATCAAAATTAATTTATAGATATATATGACACAGATATACTGCAATTTTGTTTAGATAGACCTGCTAATCAAATTTATAAACCTTTTATATGTAAATATCGTATCTCCGCCCATAGCCTCAATATAGAAACAGGCAGATATGACTAAGTAGATAGAGAAAATAGATTATGTACTATGTGCACTAACAATATTGTAGAAGATGAACACCATGTTATTCTAGAATGTAATAGATATAGTGATGTAAGAAAACTATACATTAAGAAATATTATTGGCAATATCCATCCACTTTTAAACTTATACAGTTGTTATCAGTTCACAATGTGATAGAACCTAATAATTTAGGTAAATTTTTGTTTAATATTGAAAAAATTCGTAATATGTAGTTATATTATTTATTTATCATACGAATTTATTGTCATTCTCCGCCATACATGTATTGTGTATAATTATTGTATTTATATTTCACTGATGCATTAAAAAAAATATTGTAAAATTGTATATTCTATAAGCTGTATTGCTTCTGAATAAAGTATTATTATTAAAAAAAAAAAAATCGAGTTACACCCCAAAATATTAAAGATTTGCAAAGGAAAGATCTTGATTTATAACCTATGATTATTTACTTGGAAGAAAATAAAATTCCTAATTTACAGAAAGAAGTTAGGAAATTATTATTACAAGCGGCTGATTATCTTTTAATAAATGGCGTATTATTTCATAGCTCCGTAAAGAAGAAATCCCGTAGAGCAATTAATGTAGACAATTTTCAACTTGATTAATGAGAAATTTAGGGTTACACATGTGTCATGATTCACCTCTCGGAGGTCTTTATGGAATAAAACAAATATAATCGATAGAGTACATGAACATTATTTTTTTCGAGGTTATCTACAATAGTATCAGAATATGTCAGAACCTGCCACGATTGCCAAATACGTAAAACCTCAAGTGTACACACTAAAGCAGGTATAATTTTCTTCCCGACACCATGGGAAGTAGACCTATGTGAACCATTTCCACTTTCATCTGCAGAACATTCACATATATTCACGGCTGTTGACATGTTTAGTAAACTTATATTTGCTATACCTTTACATAATTGTAATGCTCCGTCTGTGTGTCATGCACTTTTTCAATTATTTTCGTCTTATGGTGTTTGCCATACTTTATTGAGTGACCAAGAGGGTCAGAATTTATTTCAAAAGGTACAAAAGAACTATGTAAAATGTTGGAAGTTTCCCAAGAGTTTACACCAAGTTTTGCGCATTATTGTTTAGGTACATGTGAACGTTCACATCGAACATTAGAAGAACGAATGACTCCATAGGTATATAAGGAAGGGTCGACCTTTGAATGATATTTTACCAGCTGTAATATGTTCAATGAATTCCTGCACAAATGCGTATATGGTAAAAGACCCCAATTTCCTCATGATTTAGATTTAAGAGATATATTCCAAAAGATATACACGTTTACCTTAAACAAATGCAACAAAATTGAACACAATAAGAAAAGAAGTCCAAATAAACGTTGAAAAGGCAAATACTAAAATGGTTGAAAGAGTTAATAAAACAACATCACCTTTAAAATTGTCAGTTTGGGACTATGTGTACTTGCACGACGAGCCTACTGGACAGGGACGAGCATTACAGGCTACATTTTCTGGACCTTTTATTGTGAATAATATACCAAGTCCTCATTTAATCAAAATTAGAGATCCTGAAAACAAGAGAAGACTTCGAATGCCTGTACACAAATATAGATTTAAAATGGCATATATTCGTGCCCCGTAACCACAGCCGTATTTGCAACACGTTAGTGAAAGCCAAATTCAAATACTACTGTCGATTATTCTACTTCGTCATATTCTGAACAAGTCCCCGTGCGTCAGTCAACTTGTTAATTCAGATTCCAAATTAGGAACAGAATCAATATCATCAGACGACAATCGATATCATAAAATCAAGCAAGCAAAATCGATAACAATCAATAAAAATATCTTGTACAAATTGTCGGCGAACCAGCACAAAATTCTATATGGGTAGAGGAGTCAAGTTTATCACCTAAAGCAAAGAAGATAGTTCAAAATAGACCACCTCAAATGATACTGTGAGTCTATTTTTGTGTGTCAATTTGTTTCGCCACAACCAATCAACATTGTTTCAATCGTTTTATACAGATCTGTGTGTGAGAATTGCCTCGCCACAGATAGTCAAGATGAATTTTATACTTGTGTGTTAGAATTGCCTCGCAACAAGATTCTGAAATTGAGTGTGTGAAAATTGTCTCGCCACTCTCTTTAAATGTAACAAAATACCAAACCCCATTTACCTTAGATCTAATGTAAATGGAAGAATATTTGTAGGACAATATTAAATAACTGCGACATTTTTATGATATGTTTAAGAATTGATTTACATTGAACTGTTAGTTACATTAGCTGGTACATTTGTTTGTTATATTGTTTTTTTTCCTTGTGCATGCTATTTGTATAGGGCTTCACGTGACTGCATTTATAGAAGTAGTGTATTTGTTGCTGTTGATCCTTAAATCGTGCTGATAAATTTATTTGTAAACGTTTTTATTGTTATTTGAGTGTCTAATTGTATTAAGAATATTGGGTGAAATCAAATGAAAAAGAGGTATAAAGAGTAAGAGTGGCAAAAAATTGGTGACCGGGATTTTGTAAGAGGGGCAAAAAATTGGCGGACTGGATTTTGTAAGAGAGGCCAAAACTGATGGCCGGGATTTTGTAAGAGAGGCCAAAAATTGGTGGACGGGATTTTGTAAGAGAGGCCAAAAACTGATGGCCGTGATTTTGTAAGAAAGGCCTAAAAAAATGGTGGCCGGGATTTTGTTAGAGGGGCCAAAAATTGGTGTCCGGGATTTGTTAATTGTTTGAACGTTGAACAAGAGATGTATACGTAATTGCGCAAAAGATGCTCAACTTCCCAATTATCAATTTCCCATTTCTCAGCAGTAACATAACCTCTGCCCCTTCGTATGGTGTTTATATATCACAATTGATACGTTATTCTCGTGCTTCTTCACACTATACGGACTTCATATACAGAAGTGTGCTCCTTACACTGAAACTGCTTCAACAAAGTTTTGAGGAGGACAGATTAAAATTGACACTCCGTAAATTTTATGGACACCATCACGAATTAGTTGATCCATAAGATGTGTATCTGACCAAACTAGCTAAGGACATTTTTACCACATGGAAGATTGTGGTTTGTCATTACGTCGTCTAATCTTTTAATTACAGAACGTGACTTATTCCCGATTGTGACTGTTTTGCTGAGTGTGAATTCGCATTACTATATGACGTGTTACGGTACTTATCTATCCCAAATTCATGTGTTTAATTTGATGTTATATTTGTAATTCTCATCGGATTTTGTCAAATTTGTTGACGTCTTTTCTATTATATTTATGTGTTATGGTAAAGAAAATTAATCACCGCCTTCATTTATTAGATTTGATTTTGTTCAACGTAATCTGTACGATGTTTTACATTTGAAGTTAGATTCAAAACAAAACCTCAGAAACTTACAAAACCTTTAAATAGACTTATTAAGAAGGGATATAATTACGATACTGTTGTCAAGTCATTGAAGATTGCATATTTTGGCGTTAATATTGAGTCACTGATAAGGTCTCTGCGTCGGAACTAAACACATGTATTTTAAAAACAGTTGTTGGCATGACACGGGTTATGTTCTTCTCATATATGTTATGATGGTATGATATTAAACCCCTAACGGGAAGGATTGTGCCTGATGTTCATATGATAAAATCATAATCCTTCTGTCAGTTTAATTGAAGTCTGGAGCTGGCATGTCAGTTAACTGCTAGCAGTCTGTTGTTATTTATGTATTATTGTCATTTTGTTTATTTTCTTTGGTTACATCTTCTGACATCAGACTCGGACTTCTCTTGAACTGAATTTTAATGTGCATATTGTTATGCGTTTTCTTTTCTACATTGGTTAGAGGTATAGGGGGAGGGTTGAGATCTCACAAACATGTTTAACCCGGCCGTATTTTTGCACCTGTCCCACTTCAGGAGCCTCTGGCCTTTGTTAGTCTTGAATTATTTTAATTTTAGTTTCTTGTGTACAATTTGGAAATTAGTATGGCGTTCATTATCACTGACTAGTATATATTTGTTTAGGGGCCAGCTGAAGGACGCCTGCGGGTGCGGGAATTTCTCGCTACATTGAAGACCTGTTGGTGACCTTCTGCTGTTTTATTTGGTCGGGTTGTTGTCTCTTTGACACATTCCCCATTTCCATTCTCAATTTTATATATATAATATAGTTAATTGCTATGAATAAGTATTGCAATGTGCATTCTGGTTAAATGTAATATCAGTACTTAGTTCTATTATAATCTTAAATCAATCCTAATTCTATCTTTTTTTTGAGATATAGTTTTTCAAATGTGACGTATTTTTGTGCTTTTTCAGAAATTCAAATGTGACGTAATTTTTGTGCCTTTTCACCACTTCGCATGTGACGTCATTTTTATGACTTTTTGCGTTGAGGCCTGGACTAAGTCGGGTGTATCTATATTTTCTGTGTTGGTCTTTGTGTTGGGTATTCGGGTTTTGTTTTCTGTAATTAGTTAAGACATCAGTTTTATCATGTATATCTTTTATATTCATTTGATAAAATTTACTGTTTGCAATAGCATAAATTGTTCTAAATAATAAGGATGTTCTTATCACAAGCAGAAAACCCTAGCCGTATTTGGCACAACCTTTTCAACTTTTGATCCTCAGTGCTGTACAACTTTGTACCTTTTTTTGACTTTGGAACTTTTATATCTGGTGTCACTGGTAAGTCTTGTGTGGACGAGGCGCGTTTTTGGCGTATTGAATTTTAAACCGGATGCCTTTTGTTATCTACTATTCATGTGTGTCTTTGCCTAATACGTTTTCCTATTTATTTGTATTGTAGTCCTGTAATTTTATGTTGTCATTTTAATGTTATAATCAACATTGCCATTAAAGTGCGAGGTTTGGCATGCCACAAAACCAGGTTCAACCCACCATTTTTTTCTTTAAAAATGTCCTGTACCAAGTCAGGAAAATGGCCATTGTTATATCATAGTTCGTTTAAGTGTGTGTAACATTTTTACGTTGTGTTTCCGTTGTGTCGTTTGTTTTTTCTTATATTTGAGTGTGAATTCACACTACTATAAGACGTGTTACGGTACTTTTCTATCCCAAATTCATGTATTTAGTTTTGATGTTATATTTGTTATTCTCATCGAATTTTGTCTAATGCTAAGTCCGTTTCTGTGTGTGTTACATTTTAATGTTGTGTCGTTGTTCTCCTCTTCTATTTAATGCGTTTACCTCAGTTTTAGTTTGTTAACCCGATTTTGTTTTTTGTCCATAGATTTATGAGTTTTGAACAGCGGTATACTACTGTTGCCTTTATTTATGCTAGAAATAACTATTTTTTCATATATATATATGTATTTTGATTGAATGTTGTAAGAATCTTTAATACTCGGGGCCTGGGAATTAATGGACAGTTGTGTGAGTGTGTGAGATAAACTAGTAATTATTATTTGAAATATATTACAGCTAATTTCCTAATGCATGTAAAGCAAAACTTTGGTTGGCTTGCCTGCTTTGCTTGTATAATTGTTTATACAAGCTTTGTAAATAAGATTGACATCTTTAAACAGTATATATAGGCATAATTTTACCTGTATTTATAATATTTGAATTTAATTGGGTGTTATCCTAATGATTATACAATATAAAAACAAAGCAAGCAAGCTAACTTAAGTCTTGCTCTACATGCTTTAGAAAATTAGCTGTAAGAGTCACGAGTCTCTGCTAGTGTCATCACTTTGAAACATGTACAATGTTTATTTTTTAAAGCTAAATTTTTATGCATCTCAAGTGTTCACTTGAGCAAAGTTGACAGTTGTAATCTGTCGTGCTCTTAGAATTATCCGTAAAATAAACAAGTGAGAGTTTAATGGTCAAGATTTTACGACCTATGGTATCGAACATCTGTGTCTGGGATTTCACAGAGAGATATTTATGATGTTGTGGTTTTTACATAATGAGTTCTAATGAGCTTTAATGGTTAGATTAGTTGATTCGCAACACTATAAAATTCATGCACACTTGTCATTTTGACAAATCAGATAAACAGAATTTAAATACACTGGTAACCGGTTTGACTGTATATCTTGATAGAGCATCTATATATAAGAAACATACCATTTTTATTAGTTTCAAGATTTTCCGACAATCTCAACTCAGTTCAAATAGATCATGGGGTTACATACAAATTGTTTCTATAACTTGAAAACGACTATTGATAGAGAAAATCTGATCTACCCTTTGAACAATCAGACTAAAACTGTCAAACGATTTCTTATAGGGTTTACTGTTCGTTAATGAAAACGCGTTTGTTTATTTTCAAATACCAAAAATAGTCAGCAGAACACGATCTTCCAATATCATGACCTACCTAAGTAGAGGTCCGGCTGCTTTTCGGAGTTATTGGCCTTAAAGGTTCCTTTCTACCAACTGTTTGCGTGTTTTCTTATTATCATGAAAACTGTAATGAATAAAGATAAGGGGACGACCATTTGGTATTCTGGGGCGGGGGGGGGGGGGGGGGAGGAAGATTTTGAAAATAAATAACTCAGCCTTGATAATCTCAAAACTAAATGGTTTATTCTGTGGTAGTTTGAAAATAAATTACCTGACTTGCAATGTATTAAAAATAGATAACTCAGCAGGTCTTATCGAAAGTATGAGTTGGCACAAGTTTCTTCATAAATTCGTCTTTTCCCCCAAAAAAATCGGGAAACACTTCCCAATTTTTTAATAACAAAAGTATAAATGTTATTTAAATATACTTGAAATGTCTGAAAATTGGGTAAAGTTTCATTTAACTTAAGGTATATTGTCTCAGGAAACCTTACCCCACTTTTATTTTAACAGGTCCGTAACTACATTGAGACAAATGCCTCATGTAGGAAATTTCAAAACCAAACGCTTGTCTCCATATCAAATTGTGTTCAAGGCCAGTGCCTTGCAAGAAGCAAGTTTTGTTTTCCCTCAGAGGTAGCCTTGATTTTTCAATGTTTCTTATCTATTTGTCTTTTGTTCATTGATTGCCCTTCTGTATTCTGTCAGTGTTGCATTCCTTTTGTAATCTAGTAGTTTTGTTATGAACTAAATAAGTTAAAAAAATAAATAACAGCAGCCTTAACAATGTGAATTCCATTTTTGCTTTATCATGCACATTGGTCTTTTGATGTTGTCCCTAGAAACTTAAGTCTTACACTGAATTTATAGATTTTGCTTTGAGACCAAAATATTGTCAAAAAATTATTAAAATAAAACATGCATTTTTAGATTAAATAATGAACTGGGGAATACCGCTCTGCTCGGCTAAATATGGTTGTCAATACTTTTAAAAGATGCTATTTACAACAAAACATTAATACTATGTATGTATATATATGCAATGCATGTATATGCAGTTGGGAATATAAAAGATTCATTTCTGCAAATCATTGATGATTAATTCTGATTAAATGGTACATAATGATATGACTATACATATATTATTTATAATAAACAAATCATTTGAAAATTGCATGTTTTCGAATATTATAAATTTAGTTGTAAAAAATGAATAATCAGTCCCTTGCTTTAATGAAAATGAAAAATATTGCTTCAATAGTGCAGAAAACGAATAATCTGACCTCTTAGTTTACAAAAATATATAACCGATCAAAAACCAATCCTCCTGATAAGAGAGTTATTGTCCTTGAATGACAACCATTACCCATTTTGTTATATTTTTTTTATAAAAACTTTAATAAGTGAAGATAAAAAATGTGCAATCAAATTTACAGCATATCGAAAACAAAAACTGAAGTTAATCGTAGTAATGAAAGGCAACTAAGTTATCAACTTGTCACTTTTACCTTTAAAAAGTATCCGATATATCCTTCGCCTTTTTTCACCCAAAACAAAATATATGAATTAAGTTTTTTCTTATCCTACATTGAACTTTTGATGTCGTCCCTTACCTTTAAAAAGTATCCGATATATCCTTCTCCTTGTTTCACCCAAAACAAAATATATGCTATACTTGTGAATCCGGTTGCATTTATACTAACCCTGCTTAGGTGACATACCTTTAAATTGCATACTTCTGTATTTCATTGGCTTATTGTATATGCATATTTAAACATTTAAACACTTAAATCCGACGTAAGATCTTAATCTAGAAATTTCAATTATATATGGCAATTCTATAAAAATCTTAATCGACTATCTTAACATATAACAGTAATAGCTTTTCTAAAAAACTTGCCGTATTTTAGCTGATAATACTGAGATCAGTGGTTTGTGAGTATAGGTTATTTTTTTTGGATTTATTGCACTCCAAGCAATATGAATACATAGCAATTTTTTTCTTCTAATTTGTGATTTTAATTGTATTATTGGTGGACTAGGGTTACAATGGAAGGAGACTTAATAAAATTGAGAATGGAAACGGGGAATGATATTATGATAAAATGCAGACTGTCTATAATCATTAATAATCAACTTGATAAATCAAAGTGCTGGAAAGCACCTCTGGAAAGTTTGCAACTGTATATGTGTATTATTTCAAATAGGTTATAGACGTGAATATTTTCAAATATGTACAAAATTATGCATTTTAATCACAGTTTGGATTTTTCACACTAAACCCTTGTCTCGGCAGCAATTTCCAAACATCACTTTTAATGCCCCATTTATTGACATTATGCTTTCTGGTCTGTGCGGCCGTTCGTCCGTCCTTCCGTCCATTTGTTCGTCTGTCTGTCCCATTCAGGTTAAAGGTTTTGGTTGAGGTAGTTTTTGATGATGTTGAAGTACAATTAACCCGTGTATATAGCAAATTCCGAAATACCGTGACCGTTTGATGGTGCGCCTGTCAGATGAGAAACATACATATAAGGTAATAGGTAACAGGTAAATATACTATTGGTTTCGGTATCCGATTCGACCCTGAACTTGTTAATTATTGGCAATATTAATTGTGTGGAAAAAAAGGGTCTGGAGTGGTGTATTTTTTCATCAACACCATTGTCCTATATTGGATATATATAAAATTGAATTCTTTGATTTGTCATTTTTACACCATGTCGGCTGACAAATAGGCTATTTGCCAATTCCCGTAATTGACCCTGTATTTAGAGATCACGGCTCTTTTAGTTGTCTCCCTTATGAGGGACATTTATTTTTATTTATAATGGAGAGCTAGCAGAAAGAGCAAATTTACCTTCGCGTAATGTGAGTAATCTATAAGGTTTGAAAATCTTTTAATAACATTAATTTGTTGTTTAGCTAAATACTTTTGACATCAGAATTTTTTTATTTTTTTTGTGAAAAATTAGTTAAACCGCAGATACATCACTTTCAATTCATCATGCTTTGCATTGATCCAATTTTGTCCGGTATGGAACCAGTCTACGATTGACAAAGGGGAGTAATTTGTTTAAAAAGTTTGTAATAACAGAATCGAATCGGTAATTGGCAAATGGACTATTGGCCGACCTCGTTATTTTAGTATCACTAGAACACAACCGCGAAATCGCGGGCATATACAGCTTATGAACTGTTGGTAGGATGATTGTTTGTAAAAGATATTATGTATTGAGAATTACATAAAAGGTATCTCCCTTTTTTCAAAGTCCGGTATTTGTTTCCTTTCTGCTAAATTCAATTATATTCGTGTTTCTTGTCTACGACCACAATTATTCTTCTCCCCTTTGCTACAATGCTTCTTTTGGTAAAAGTCAAATCAAATTAAATATGCACCGTTTTAAACATGAAATAAATGTAACTGCTTATATATATATATATATATATATAGACCATTATTAGTCTTAAAAATATGCCTCTATGACAATCCATCAGTGCTTTTTTGAGAGCCTTATTAACATGCCAATGGTAGGATTTGAATCATGCATAAATGACAAATACCGACCAAGACTAATTTTAGGGGTTGTCGATCGTTGGGGTCCTGATCCCGAAATCCCGGGCATTAAACCATGAAATCTCGAGATGCAGATTTTAAAGAAATTCATATCCCGAAATCGAAAAATATATTCCCGGATCCCGTAAGCAGAGGCGTATTTAGAGTGGGTTTTTTTTTTTTTGGGGGGGGGGGGGAAATTTGGTTGCTTATATAGGGATCACTGAAGCGTGACTGAAGCGGGCCCTCTCTTATGTCAGTCCGTGGGCCCCCACTTATGAAAGTTTCTGGATCCGACACTGGTAAGGATCAATCCCCAAATCCCGAGCTTAAAAACACCAGATCCCGACGCCCCGAAAAAGGTCCTACCTCGCTCTAATCTTTACCGTACTTTCATTTTTGCCAAATCACTATTTTCCATTTTAACAATAAATTATGTATAGAAATTCCCTGACAGAATACAGAGAGTCTTTATATATTAAAGCAGTATAATCATAGTTTACATGAAGACAAACGCGAAAAATATTTGTCCTCTCTAAGGGATATAATAGTTGTAATTTTTGCGATCTAAACACCATGATATGGAGAATGCTCTACGATTGGTTGTACTTGTGTCACATGTTTTACTTATTTTGATATAAATGCAACTGGTATGACCCCTTGAAAAGTATAATGTTATAACATTTAAAAAAAAACAGTAGACAGAATACAGAGGTTGTCTATATATTAAAGAAGTATAATCGTAGTATACATGTAGATAAACGCGAAAAATAATTGTCCTCTCTAATGAGGTATAATAGTTGTGGGTCTTGCGATCTAAACACAATGACATGGAGAACGCTCTGATTGGCTTATCTATTTTTCTTTTTTTTTGTTATCTATCATACGATTGGTTGTATTTGTGCATGAAGGATTGCACGTGTAAGAATTTACGTAGAAAGAGCAATCAGGCGACTGAAAGTGTTTAAGATCTTGAGTGGTACAGTACCTGTGTCTTCACTCAAACTTTTTGACGACATTCTTATTGTTTGTTCTGCACTTGTGAATTTAAAATATGATCTCATTCGAGATACATGTACAGAGGAAGACACTGAATGAATTATACCAAAACCAATGTCGTACCGTCCGTATATAATATATTAGTAAATATTAATTTGTTTCATTAAAATGTAATTGCATTGTTTTGTTTTTTGTGTATACATTTGTAGATATTTTTGTCTGTATTTTGTTTTTAATCTTTTCGGTACTTGCACATCATATACAACGCAACGTGAACCACAAATGACTAGAGTACCAAACATTTTTAAAAAGATGCATAACATGTGTATGTGTGTAGTGCGTTACTCAACTGTAATATGTACCAAATAAAACAACCACTGTCATGACTGTGTGGATAATAATAACGAGCTGGCAATGACTAAAAGATAAAATTTCAACTACAATGTACAATATTCTCACCACAAGACACCCAAGATATTCATGACATGACATGACATAATAAAATGTTACTTTTATAAACTAATACTTCATCAACCCATTTTAAATATCAACCCTGTGTAAACATTGTGCATATCATTTGATCTCCAAGATAAACATTAAACAAAATGCCATGATTCTAAAAAATGCAACTTGTATGAAAACAAATGGAAGAATAGGCATCTGTCCACCATGTCCACTTACATGTATAAGATGCAAATTTTGCATTGTTCAAGAATTCATGATACAATGAATTGACTAGTGTTTCATGTGTTTAGTAAATTAATTGATTGTTGGTTGCTTAACGTCCAGTGGAAAATACTTCGTGCATATTCAGAATGATACATGTATGTAACTTGATTGGAATCCTTAGTTGTGTTGATTCGGAGCAGTTCACATTAGAAACTTGCATTGACTACTGTAAAATCAGATATTAATTAATGTTTTTATTCATGTTATTTATTTCAAAAATATTATTGATATTTAAAGTGTTCAATTTTAAGATACATACATGTACATGTGATGTATATTTACTATTGAAATTTGACATGACAAGAATGAATGTACTAACTAATTTCTGAATTTACAGTATTAAATGATTTTCATGATTATATTGGCAACAAGAACACCTTGAGGAGGTTCATATATCTTTTTTTTTAATTCTGAGGATTTTTTAAAATAATTAACGATCATATTCAAAAGTACATGTAGTATACGTATGATACATGTAAATAAATATGAATGTTGTATTTACATTATACACTTACAGTATTTATGTATGTGCCTGTCCCAAGTCAGGAGCCTGTAATTCAGTGGTTGTCGTTTGTTTATGTTTAACATATTTCTTTTGCATTCATTTTTTTTTTATATAAATAAGGCCGTCTAGTTAGTTTTCTCTTTTGAATTGTTTTACATTGTCATATCAGGGCCTTTTATGACTGACTATGCGGCAAGGGCTTTGCTCATTATTGAAGCCCACACAGTGACCTATAGTTGTTGATATCTGTCTGTCATTTTGGTCTCTTTTTAACAGTTGTCTGGTTGGCAATCATACCACATTTTCTTTTATACATATATATATATATATGGAAGAACCTAAAATTTGCGAAAGCAAATTTACAGATCTAACATTGTTGGGTTGATGTTTAGACGAGTTATATATATATATATATATATATACAACTCGTCTAAACATCAACCCAACAAAAATCTAACATTGTTGGGTTGATGTTTAGACGAGTTGTATATATATATATATATATATATAACTCGTCTAAACATCAACCCAACAATGTTAGATCTGTAAATTTGCTTTCGCAAATTTTAGGTTCTTCCCTCGCCGGGATTCGAACCCATGCTACTGTGATATCGTGACACCAAATCGCCTGCACTGCAGTCGTCCCGCTAGACCACACGACCACCTGGGCTCTCAAAAAAAGAGCTTTCGGTGGCCATATGTTACCTTTCCACGTCAGTGTTAATCTAGCGGCGTACTACAGTACATGATATATAAGGCATGAAGATGTTATTGTTACAGATCAGCTAAATTATCTATAGTAAAGGATCCTACAAATTAATGTAAGATACAGTCACAGAAAATAATTATATTCATAAGTACGTCTGAGTCAGTGACAACCCTACAACAGATGTATCCATCGGATCGCCATCAATGATGGTGATACATGGCTGTGTACATAATGTATATACAACTCGTCTAAACATCAACCCAACAATGTTAGATCTGTAAATTTGCTTTCGCAAATTTTTGGTTCTTCCCTCGCCGGGATATATATATATATATATATATATAATTCAAGCAAACTGAAGAAAAGAACTTGGTATTAATGTTCTACTTGATTTAGTAAACATAATGAACATACTAAATGACTTTAAATATTATGATCCTAATGAAATGTGTATGATATCACAGTCGCATAAATTTAATTAAAGCTTTGCTAAAAACTAATCTATCATCTTCAATTTCATCAACAATAATATTCATCATTTTCTTGAAATAAAATGTGCGCAGTCTAGCAACATGCTCACATACATATTGTTCATCATAAGGTACTTCAATGAACTGAAATTCATCAGGATTTAGCCAAATTAAAAGTCTTCATTTTCTTAGTCCAGTGCAAAACATAGTTAACTGAATTTGCATAAAAAATCCTCGATTCCCTTTCACTTTTAAAACTAAATTACCATTGTTATTCATATGAACATCATATTTTTGACCTGTGAATAGTTCATTCAGTGTTGTCCACTTGGCACAAGGTACAGGACTTTTAATTTCAAGCAATGTGTCGTCATTTAAAATACCATCCGGACTTGCAGATAGCCAGTTCTCTTCTGATGATACGTATGTTCCCTTTTCAACGACACGGTATCCATTTGTCAATAAATACTCCTTAGCTGCAGTTTCACCTTCTTGGCCGTGCTTTGTAAATTTATTACCCACACACTTTGGATGAAGATGTTCACGAATAAAGTTTGTACAGTCTGTGGTTTCCTTAATCGGAACTTTGCTTGCGCTGCTAGCAGTTATTCGAATTTTTCTTGCATCTTTCCACAGAACACTCTTGCTCTGGTTAATAGTGTCAGTTTGTAATTTTACAGTACGGGCCAAGTCGACAGCAAGATATTTGGAATAAAAGGATGAGCACCTTTGACAAGAACTTAACGAATCATGTTCACCATGGTCTTTAGGAATGTTTTCCTTAGCGGCTGGTTTGCTGACGAAACTTTTATTAATTGTTGTTCCTTTTAGTTTGAACAATGGGAGAAGAGGAGACTGTTCTACTGCTGTTCTAAGTTCTTGGGAAGAATAATACATTGGTGTGTCACGAACACCTGGAGCATCTTCTATACTATTAAACGAGAAAACCTCATTTTGGGTGTCGCTTCTCTTCTTTCCACAATAAATTAATCTTCATGCCTCTGTGTCCTATATGTACAGTGCATAATCGCATTTGTCATCCATTCATATGATTATCCAGATTGAGTCATTTTGGGAGAAAAACGAGAAAAAAGGCGTCCGGATATGTTTCCGTCATTGGACGAAATTTTAAGTCAGATTAGACTTCCGGTTTTAATTCAGATTAGACCTCCGGCTTGCGTTTATTGTATACTTTGAAACAAATACATATTCTAGGAATAAAGTGTATTTTCTGTCTGATACCCTTTTTAAGTTTACAATCCATGGCGGTCACAGAGTTTATTAAATAGAGAGTGTCTGTATAATATATCAATGACCGCCGAGGATCGATTATTAAACTAAGAATAGAATTTAAAAGAAAATACACTTTATTTATAGTAATAAATGAAGCAGGACCTTTTCGAGGCGTCGGGATATGGAAAGCCAACGGGGTCAAAATTCTTACTTCGTAACTTGTCAATTTGTAACTTGTAACTGTGTGATTTGTCAATTTGTATATTGCTGTTTTGTAACTTGTCGATTTGTTAAATGTCGATTTGTATATTGATGTTTTGTAACTTGTTGATTCGTTAATTGTCAATTTGTATATTGCTGTTTTGTAACTTGTTGATTTGTTAAATGTCGATTTGTATATTGCCTATTTGTAAATTAATGTTTTGTAACTTGTCGATTCGTAAATTGTCAATTTGTATATTGCTGTTTTGTAACTTGTTGATTTGTTAAATGTCGATTTGTATATTTTCTATTTGTATATTAATGTTTTGTAACTTGTCGATTCGTAAATTGTCAATTTGTATATTGATGTTATGTAACTTGTCGATTCGTTAAATGTCAATGTGTGAAATGTCATCGTCTTATTATGCTAACGATCATTATGACGACAGATGACGCTCGGTTTCTTCTACGGTGTATAAGCCTCCTGTGAGTAGGAGCACCGGCAAATGGAATATATACCAATGTAATTTAAATCAGTTATGTAAAGCACATTTATATAAAAGAAAACAAATAGATAAATACATTGTTTGTTTTATATAGCATGTTTATCAGGGTCTCGCTTTTATTTAGAGTTTACTGTACTGGTCACCAAACCTGGGATGGGATCCTGTATTTAGATATCATAGATGTGTCGCTGGAACGGGCTTCCTTATCAACTTCGAAAATTTATTAGTGTCACTTGGCAGGAAATGTAAACTTAATATTTAACCGGGTCAAAATAAGACTAAATACATGAAATATAAGACGGTGCTGGAAAATTTATACTAATAGTGTCCTGGGCCGCAAATTTTGAACTAAATGTATCATGAATGGGAGAAATGGTTTGACACTCATTATTCCTTAATATTATAATCTCAACATAAAAATTTCATAAAAGAATGCAATTCTCTAATTGTGTTTTAATACAAGAAGCAAATAGACGAACAATCTTTATTTGGCTCCTGAGTAATGAAGATAAAAGATGTCACAGTTTATTATATCATATTTGAACTTTGAAAAGAAAAACTGATTTTTTTTTTTTAAATGAGTTACTTAATTAATGTATACTATATATTAAAACTGTATTGAATATGCACTATTTTGTAATAAAATCTAAAGGAACCAGACAACTAAACGAGGACCTAAATTGGACTACCAATATTTCCAAAAATGCAACGTAGTCAAGAAGTCAAAATTAACACTAGGATTCCTGATAAGAAAGTTTTTCAGTGCTATAGAGCCAGACAATTAAAAAAAAGCTCGTCCAAAAAAGGACAATCAATTGCTGCCAAGTGCCCGATTGAACAATTATCAGTCAAGAAGCGTATTGAAAAAAAATGCATATCAAGAACTTCAAAAAGTGTTTTGAGATCTCAACGAGCAAAATACCACAATATTCCAACTTATTTTTCGTAAAAACAGTATTCGAGTGGAACCACCTTGAAGAAACTGTAGTGCGCAAACTGCGAGCATTGACAGTCGTTCAGAAACTGCTCTCGTGCATCGTCAATCTATCGTCTGTCTATCGTTGTATTAAAGCCGTTTTTTTTTTTTATCCACAACGTTTTCCTACAGAAACAGATTCAAATCTAGAATGATCATGGTACTCAGTAGATCAAAATATATTTGGAGGTTTTCCCTCTGGATAGTTTGTTAATGACCATGATCGTAAAACTATGAAACTGTTTATTTTTTACTACATGCGTCACCTACTTAAAATTGACAATGGAAATGGGAAATGTGTCAAAGGGACAACAACCCGACCTGGGATCATGGTTGACTGCTGGACAGAAGAGCCAGGCGGAATACAGCATGGTTGGTCAATTGAGTTAGGATTATATTGTTACGAATTCATTGCAAATGATTTTTTATTTTACATGACATGCACATTTAAAATCTTTTAGCTTTATTGATTAACATCGTGAATCATTTCGGTTAATTAACGATCCGATCAACAAAATATAAGATTTGGTAAGGTTGCCGGGTATAAGGATGTGTGTCACCGGGTGGGGATCATATCGGGAATACTAGGCGTTAATAAGCAGCTGTTGCGATCGAGGGACTCGTGAATATTTTGATCTTTTTGGTTGTAAATATTTATAGAACGGGAATCTGGTAGCGGCAATTTTAAAGCTTCTTGACCAGAAAAAAATCAGTAGGCATGTGTATCAATATATATATATGTCAGCCCTTTCCCCTCCTGTCAGAATAAAATGAACCGATAATAGCATTTTAGGATTAATAGATACGTTTATTACTAGAACCTGGGTTTTCCAGTAATGATTTAGCCTTTTATAGCCGACTATTTGGTATTATGTTTTCTCATTGTTGAAGGCCGTATGTTGCCTATACTTACTTACATCGACTTTATTTGAAATTCGCATTGGTGGATAGTTGTCTCATTGTCAATCATACGGTTTATTACCACATCTCCTTATTGTATTTACCTGAATAATCCAGTCGTTATATTCCACGGACCAACGACTATTTCAATTACCTCGCAATTAGGAGAGATCGATTACGTCAAGGGACTTGACTAGTCGGGATGTATTTTTATAGTTTCCGTTCTCGAACGAAAGTCCACGTTAGTAAATAAAATAAAACTGGGGGCCTGTAAACATTCAATTTTTGTTTTGCTTTCTTTTAGACGCATTTGCTGTAATTGATTGATTAAAATTACTTAGGTATATATATTCCATATGGAGGTGCTCCTACTTTCAGGAGGCTTATACACCGAAGAAGAAACCGAGCGCCATCTGTCGTCATAATGATCGTTAGCATAATACCACGATGACATTTCACACATTGACAAATCACGCATTGACATTTAACGAATCGACAAGTTACAAAACATCAATATACAAATTGACAATTTACGGATCGACAAGTTTCAAAACATCAATACACAAATTGACAATTTACAATACGGCAATTTTGAGTATGTATACAAGTTGACAATTTACAAATCGACATTTAACGAATTGACAAGTTAGAAAACAGCAATATACAAATTGACAAATCACACAGTGACATGTTACAAATTGACAAGTTACAAAGTAAGAATTTTGACCCCGTTGGCTTTCCATATCGGGAACGGGTGTTTTTAAGATCGAAATTTCAGGATTGACCATTTCGGGATCCGGGATTTCTTTTTTCGAATTTCAGGATGTCGAGATATTTAATTTATATTAAATTCTGAACCTCGGGATTTCATGTTCTTAAGACCGGGATATCGGGATCAGGACCCCTCCCTGTGCGATCCCTCCTTTTATGGATGTTCATAATATACAGATAAGCGCGAAAATTATCCATGTGTCACTAAAATCAATAGAGAACTAACAATAAAAAAGGGATTTCTTTTGTGGAAAAAGGAGGAGCCGGGCTAGAAAAACAATTATCCTGTCCCAAATTACATATGACTTTTGATACCTTTTCTGAAATTCTCCAGTCATTAAGTTTTTTTACAAAAAAAGAAGATGAGGTAAGAATGCCAATGAGACAGCACTCCGCAAGAGAGCATAGTCTGATATAAAAGGCTCCGAAATGACAATGTAAAACAATTCAAATGAGAAAACTAACGGCCTTATTTATGTAAAAAAAATGAACAAAAAACAAATATGAAACACATAAACAAACGACAACCACTGAATTACAGGCTCCTGACTTGAATGTTCATAATATACTACATGTATGTTCATAATGAAATAAATAGAAAACAAAAAAATAGGGTTCCTACTAAAATGCAGCCGGGAGCGCCCGGGTGAAGAAAAAGCGCCCGGGGAAAAGAAAAAGCGCCCGTACAAGAAAATATAGCGCCCGGGGAACAGAAAAAGCGCCCGGGGAAAATATATAGATATTTTACTGGTCTGAGACAACTTTGTTAAGTTATGGTCATTGCTTTTTTTTTAAATTTTAGACAAGTAATTTGCAAATTCAGATAAAAGACATTTGTAATAAAGCACAAAAACAAGTATGAATATTTCAATTTAACAATAATATACGAATACTATTTCGAAAGACTGATATTAATGGATCACAGTTTATGCGGAAGATTTATAACATGTAAGACATCAAAAGGCATGTTTTTCAAAAACGATATCAAAATGAAAAATGTATAATAAGACAACTCAAAATTCACAGTTAAATATTAATTTCGTCAAAATAAAAAGAGGTACACATAATAAATTAGCAAAAAAAGCAGTACTATGCATGTACTGTAGTTTAAACAAGGGGATAAAAAGCAGGTGTTTGGTTAAAATTTAAGTCTTAGCATTAAAACCCTGATAACCATAGCCATTGAAACAGTTTTAGTTTTATAAAAAGATGTAATAATCCATCTCAGCATCTGTATAAGAAAGTGTTCAACATGCAGTTGTAAAAATATTAGACCTCAGGCACCGATTATTTTTAGTGACCAAATATACATTAGTTCGAAGATAATGTCTTTCATGATTCTTCTATAGACTCTTATTTATATTTATGTACTTACTTATATGCAATTTTGAACCCTAAAATGTAAAAGTGCAACACTTTAGATGTAGCATCGTACATATATCCCCATTTGAATTAAAGACAAAACAAGCAATCATGATTAGTTATTTTTTAAGGAAAAAAAATAATGCTACAAAATATTATTATTTCCTATCTCCGGGCGCTAATTTTTCTTCTCCGGGCGATTTTTCTTTTCCCCGGGCGCTCCCGGGCGCTTTTTAGTAGGACCGAAAAATAGGAACTTTAGAAATAAAGAAGGAGGGTTAAAAAAACCATTTTCCTGTCCCCAAGTACCTATTACTTCTGATACTTTTCCTGAAATTAACAAGTCAGTAAATCTTTTACAAAATTCTTCCTACAACACTGTACATACTTTTAACCACGCTGTAATGCCCGCGATTTCGCGGGTGTGTTCTAGTTCACATTTAAATCTAAAAGTAAATTTTCACCCTGTTTTGGTTTTTTGAACACTATGTTTGACAAAGGCCTTGGCTCAATGTTTCTTTTGGTACCTCTATTCCACATTGCATTTTCATCTGTACCGCTAGCACCAGTCATGTGATTCCTGACTGCATGTTCAACCTTCCAAAGTACTGCACCAACATGGCTACAGGCTAGCCCTTGCCCTGCCATAAAGTGTGAGGATCAAAAGTTCTGAATCCGCCACTGCAATGTTAAGCACTAAGAAAGTAATGTTGCTAGTACATGGACAAATGTTATTAAATGATTTTATAATTTCTACAACACTTGTCTTTAGCTTGATCTCGGTCTTGATACACTGAACTATAAGATGCCAGCTTTAGCTGGCACTTATGGTAGAAGCATCGTTTTGGGACAAAGAACGATAACTCTTGCTAGACGACCCATCTGAAAAGTTTCGTCACTCTCGTTAAATCTCGTACGATTATTTTTTATTAATGGCTGCCAAAATTCTCGTTTAATCGCGATCTTGTAAAAACAGGCAGAACGGAACAAATTCGATGTTAAATACGACATGAATTTTTATTTGTTTGCAAAAACAAGAATTCAGAAATGTTGGCTACTTGTGTAGCTTATTTAAATTTTATTGTACCACGGAAATTACCGAAGTAATGACAACAACATCCGACGCCATGTTTCGTCTGCTTCAACATTCCATTATCAGTGAGGTCAAAGCAAATTAACTGTCCTAAATAATCACAGGTACTTCATTCAAAAGTCACAAAATCATAGTTAACGAAAACATATTTAGCGTAAAAGTTCCGTCCAGCCATGGGAACACAGAAAAAAAACTCTGCAAGCAATATATTTCGCATTTCTTTTTACAAATTGACCATGTCGGGCATGCGGGGTAAACTCAGGTGCACTGGTTGACCATAAGTCATGACTCCTTATGTTCATCTGCCACATATCATTATTCCCCACACCAAGGAACAGTCATAATTATACAGTTGAATGTGATCACGGTTATTCATGTAGTCAATGGCGAATCCAGCATTTTTCATAAAAGGGGGGGGGGGGGTCTGACGGTGCGCTCCAGTCATGCTTCAGTTATTCCCTATATAATCATCATTTTTTCCCTAAAGAAAAGGGTCTCCCTCTGGATCCTTTGGTAGTCAACAGACTAATTCAAAACTTAACAAAAGTTAAAACATTCAAATAATTTTCACAATCTTCTTATTCTGTACTTTCTAAATGGCAAACTCTCAAGACATCTTTTCATTGATTATGTCAAACCTTATACAGTCCCAGGAAATGGAAACTGTTTGGTTTTCTCTCTCTAAGTTTAATCATAAAAGGAGACTTGAGTCTGAGTAGTACATTTAGAACTGACTTCTGTATATATTGTATGCTTCAATATTGTCCAAAATTGGATTTTATGGGAAGATGGAGTTATTATGATAACCCATGAGAATAAACCATGATGTGTATATAGGGCATGTTACTTGGAAGAATGTGGGCTACATCCTTTAAATTTCAAGCTGCAGCAGTCGCCTGCATATTTTATGCATCAGTTTATCCCTGATCAAAACATTTTCACTCTACCAAGTACTTTATGACTATATCACTATCAGGTTCACATTTCAACCTATTTAGCAATACACACTTATGATATAACATCACAGTACAAAAATTGTACTCAGTAACCAAATTGCACCTATTCAACAAAAAATACCTGCAAAAAACTTACAAGTTTTGTTTCACCATGTGAAATTATCTTATTATCATCTTTTTACTCTGGTACATTAATTAATAAGTGATAGATTTCTCTTAGAAGAAATTTAAAGGTCTGAGTGACTATAAACTATACAGAGAACAATACCTGCAAAAAGTTTAAATGGACAGGTAACTACCGGGTGAATCTATGGAAAGGTTCAATTGGGTTCCAATAAAATGAGCAAATTTAATGTGTTACCATGAACATCCTTTTCTTCCAAAAATAATAGTTACAGCATGATATAAAACAAAATCTCTTTTTATATCTCAGTTAAAAGGATTTGAAATTAACCATACATGTAAAGATGTATGGAATTTGGGTTCCTGTCTCATTACAGGATCATGGATTGTTTGGATGTTATTTCAAACTAATTTTTCAATGACTGTACATGGACTCAATATTAAATTGGTATAACTCTATTTTAAACAAGGGAAGTCTACAAAATAAGCACAGAATAAACTTTTGTCTGGTACATACAAAAAAGTTTGTTAAAAAAACCTGACAATTTAGGTAAAATTAGGGTTTTCTCATGTTAGCAAATTTATTTTCATGACCTAAAAAAAAAAGTGCAAACCTAAAGGCAATAAAATGCTTTGCCATGCACAGCCTGATACGACTGCAGATGTATATTGAACATATAAATAACACCATTTTTTTTTTATGTCAGTTGAAATCAAACATATTTTAATTTTAGATCCTTTAGATCAATATGGACTAATTTGAAAACAGGCACAGGTAGACCCACATATTTCTATTCAGCAGAAGTCTCGAACTACATGTACATATCTCCTTAATTCCATATGATAGTAAGTCCTACTAACTATTGAAAATGTGTACATTTAATTTTTTTCTAGCTCCTCTCGTGTGAAAGCAGAACCTTTTTGGTCACTATTTATGTGTTGCGTCTAAATAAGAATTGTAACACTTTATAGTGACTGAACAGGTTAAACAAATACTTCTTAGGAAACAGAAAAAGAAGACAACTTGAAACAGCACAGCCATGCCAGTATATGTATGTATAAAACTCAGATCAGAATAGCATGGACAATGTGTTAGTTCTATGTCCTTGTGAATTTATTGTGAGGAAAGTTATCAATAATTCTGCAGATAATGAAATTTATTCAAGTGTTTTGTACATTGCTGTTAAAATTTTCACACAATCAGTGAAACATTTAAACAAGCTAAACTGAATTTTCATTACTGAAAGTTTCAAATATTGACAAATGTTTTATTTACCAAATAACTCATGTGTTTCTGTGAGAGAAAAAAAAATCATGTTCAATTTTTGGAATTAAAGGGAAAGATGATCCTTTTCTCGCTCTGGTGCATGTCAATTGTGAATATATACTTACGGCTACCAAATATATTTTCTTTATCATGATACTCACATCAACATTATCAAGAAGTACATGTACATCATAGGAAAAATGCACAGACTACAGATAAAATGTTTAAAACACCATATTTTGAGTGCATCTCCTGCCAAATCTGTACTAGATGAGTATAATTGATGTAAATAAGGTAATTTTTGGAAGAAAAACCCAAAATAAAAAAATTAAAATACCTCCAATAATGTACTATAACCCCAAAATCAATTCTTATCTTCCTTTTGAGTTTTGTGTATGAACCTCAAGGTAAAATTTCATGGAATTCCATTTACTTAACTCAAGTTATTGTCTGAAACCAAATGTGTTTTTTTAACATGCTTTTATTTCCCATTTCCATTCTCAATTTATTTTTGCTATCATATAAGAACTTGAAAAGTAAGCTACATTATGTACATGTAACAAAAAAATATATGCAAGAAATGACATAAAACTGACTCTGAATTAAATAGTACATGTCAGATATTGATGTAGAACTCACAAACTGAAGATGATCAGAAATACAAATGTTTTTATTCGAGTCAGATTTTTTTTTACCGAAGCCCTTCAGCGCTATCATTTAAAAATTATTTAGTCAAAATTTAACACTAGTATTAAGGTTTATCATAACAAATTGGCAAATACAGTCTTATTATCACCTAAAAAATACTGTGTACAGACTGACATGTGCGGTTTGGGAAGTTTTTATGTTTTTAGATATATAAAAGTTAAATTTAATTTGCATATCTGAAAGATAAAATCATTTTTGGCAAATATCTGGATTCAAAATATTTTTTTGTCCTATGCTTTTTTATTTTTCAATTTGGGAATCAGAATATTTTTTTCAAGAAAAATAGCATTTTCCATCTGAACTAATAATTTTATTTTAGATATAAACAAAACGTTATTGTAGCCTTGGACATTCGTTCTGAACATGCATGAAATATTTGCCACTGAACGTTAAACCACCAACAACCAATCAATATCTAGGACATTATAAAGCTGGCATTTAAGGTAGCGCCTTCCTCATATTATTCTAAGAAGTAGATGATGACTCGGTTACTTTTAAATTATACGGATGCTATGCTACTATGCTAATTGTCATTAAGACAATGTTTTTCTGTTGTCAGTTTGATCCACTTGACCATGCTGAACGAGTGAAGGTCCTTATATCCACATTGGAAAGTGAAACAGCTTGTATTTAAAGAACGGAATTAAAAGTTTTCCAATGATGTTTGGCTTCAAAACTTTCAGATCGATGTCAGTTTGACAAAAAACAATGCACTTTTCTATCACAGGCGGTATTTACAAGGGTACAATCAAAATCACGTGATGGATATACACACACCGGAAGTAACAGTCGAGCAGACCGCTTGAAAGGTAAGTAGTCGTATTTACTTGTTTATATCGATAAAATTTAATAAATAAGGATGTGCACCGAATGTCGGATACTATCTAGTTTTGAAATACACAATTATCCTTGCTTAAAAGCGTGCAGTTAATGCTTCACTTCGACACAGTTCAAAAATTTCACCAGATAACTGTGTCGAAGTGTTTGTAATAATTGCACGCTTTCTAGTAAAAACAATTGTGTATTTTAAAACTCCATACTATCCGACATTCGGTGTGCAAACTTATTGATCAAAATTTAATTGATATAAACAAGAAAATGCAACTACTAACCTTTCAAGCGGCGAGTTCGACTGTAACTTCCGGTGTGTGTATATTCATCACGTGATTTTGATTGTACCCCTTGGTTTACCTTTACCCGTCCTTGGCGTGAGACATAAGCCATATAATTATCGATTATTTTATATTCTATCACCTGTGTGTTGTTAAAATAAATCAAACCATTATATCTTGTCAATTATCCGACAACTTGGTCAAATATCAACTTGTTCAGGCATACCGGACTTTTTCGATACACTCGGGCTTTTACTTATTCAGTAATAAACAGTTGTAAATATCGTACGTTTTGAAAAATAGTGCGGGAAAATGTTCATTCATAAATATTCATGAATGAAACGCTATCTCGCGTAGATTTCTTATGATTTTTTTGCCATGGCCGATCCGCAAAGTAGTGTTTATGATACTTATTTCAAAATGAAGTTAAATTCATCGGAATTGTCGGGGAACATTCGTTAAATTTTTATTAATCTTTTCAAAAGAGTAGTAACTCAAAATATCCAAGAATCAGAATTCGAACACTAGTACTTCATTATCTTGGAGCAGAACATTGCGATAGTCTGTCTCGCCGAAAGTTGAGGCCGACGCCTATGGAAAGTAGCTATAGCAAGCTATAGCAAACTTTCCGAAAAGCGTATTACCTACATGCACTTTTGAGGATTACTACTTGACAAAATGTACTACTACAGAAGGCCTTTCAAATTTGAGAATGTTTCATCTTATATCTATAGAAGTGATTTAAAATATCTTATCCGACGTTAGTCTTAGAAGAAGCAATTAGTTTTAACGATACACATTAGTGTTGTTATTACTAATTTTCAGATGTAGTAATACTGGAAAAATATGTTTTGTGATAATGGGATTTGGAATGAAATATTAATTGCAAATAATTTTCTTTAACATGTTGTTACCCGTCTCCTTATGATTTTTTTAATATATCACGTTGGGGTCTGTAATCTTGACAATTTTTTTTTTTGAAGTTCTATAGATGAGAGCTTAATATAGGTATTAGCCTTTAGTGTTTCATATTTGGTTGAACATGTTTTCAAGCTTTTGTTAGTTTGAATTTTTGTAGAAAGTATTTGACCAGATTTCAATAGACTTATTTATATCTTCATTTCTGATGGCAACAAATTCATGTAATACATATAGTCAGGATTATTACTAGTAAGTTTTACTTGTTAATGTTTATTGTCATGATTGATATGGACTATATAGAATTGCTGTTTGGTGTCAACCAGGCTTTGCGTTGAAGACCATACTACAACATATAATGGTTTACTTTTATAAATTGTGACTTGGATAGACAGATGTCTTTGATACTTATATGAGATCCAGTTATATCTCTGTAAAGATAGTAAAACTATTTGGAAGTATGTCAAAAGTCTTAATCCTAAAAAAATACATAATAATATCACGCATTTAGAATATAAAAATAATGTAATTCAAAATGATGTTGATATAGCAAATACATTTAATTTGCATTTCACAAATATTGTTGAAGGTTTAGTTGATAACAAATTATGTAATAGTGATGATGGTGCCAATTTTGATGCACTCAATAAATTTGTAAAATCAAAGTTACAAAGGGGTAGTGAAAAATTCATTATACCAGAAATGAGTATTTTAGATGTAAATATGTATTTAAAAAAACTTGACAAGTCGAAAGCAACTGGTTTAGATTATGTCGGACCAAATATTTTGAGTATGTGCAGCGATGTCATAGCACCAGCTTTGACATATATATTTAATCTAAGTATCAAATGTGGTAAATTTCCAAGTATTTTTAAAACTGCAAGAGTATGCCCAATTTTTAAAAGTGGCGATGCCTGTAATCCTGATAATTATAGACCAATAGCAGTTTTGCCTTGTCTCTCTAAAATCATAGAACGACATATAGCTTATAGTTTGTATATATTTTTAAATAGCAATGACCTTCTTAATACTACACAGTCAGGTTTCAGACCTAAGCATTCGTGTACTACTGCACTTACTAAATTAGTAGATGAATGGTTAGCAAATATAGATAATGGAGAGATAAACGGAGTTATATTTTTAGATTTAAAGAAAGCTTTTGATCTGGTTAATCATATAATTTTATTGAAAAAACTTGAATACTATAATGTTTCAAATAGTACACTAGACTGGTTTAAGTCATACTTGTTTGAACGAAGTCAACAAGTTAAGGTCAGTAACGTCATGTCTAATACTAAATGCATAAAAACTGGTGTACCACAAGGTTCTATCCTGGGCCCTCTGTTATTTATTTTATATATCAATGATTTACCACTTAATATAGAACATTCATTAATAGATTTATATGCAGATGATTCTACATTACATTGTAGAGGTAATGATGTAATTCAGATAGCTTCTAACCTTCAAAATGATATTCATGTTATTGAAAACTGGTGTTTGCAAAATTGTTTGAAATTAAATGCCAAAAAGTGTAAATCAATGATAATTGGTTCAAAACAAAGGCTTTGTTTAACTGGAAACAGTTTAGATATAAATATTTCAAATGAACAAATAGAAAATGTAGATTGTGAAAAACTACTTGGTTTATATATTGACAAAAACTTAAATTGGAATCAGCAAATAGATAAAATGTCAATTACTATATCAAATAGAATCAACTTATTACAAAAGATAAGAAAATATTTACCTATGCATATACGTATTATCTATTTTAATGCTTATATTCTGCCATTATTTGATTATTGTTGCAATATATGGGGAAGTTGTTGTGAAAGTGGAATAAATAAACTTAATAAATTATTAAAGAAATCTGCTAGGGTTATAGTAGAAGCTGACATAATGACATCATCCAGTTTATTGTTTAAAAGTTTACACTGGTTAAATGTGGAAAAACGAATTCAATACCAAAAGGCAATACTTGTATTTAAATCAGTTAATGGCATGGTTCCTAACTATTTAGAAGAAAATTTTCATTTTACTAATAATCAAAACTATAACTTACGTTCAGCTGATCTTCCAAAACCAAAAAACAAATTTTTTAAAGAAAACATTTTCATATTCAGGTTCTCAAATATGGAACAGTTTACCAAATGATATCAAAATGAGTGATACACTTGTATCTTTTAAAACAAAATGTTACAAATTTTTCATCAATTGTGCAAATTAATATGCATTTTCATTATTATTTCAATACAATTGTATATTGTGTATAATAACTTTATTATACTGTTTGTACTTATAACTATGTTATTATTATTTTGAGGACTCTCAGGAAGATTAGTTTTAACTAATGGGATCATCCTCTTGAAATAAAGATTATTTATTTATTTATTTATTTACAAGATTGATCGTTTATATAAATATACAGCGTTAAATTCCATTGTTTAACGGGAGCGTACATTTTAAATGAATAAAATGAATGAAAACTACGGTTCATAGTTTGTGCATTGTGATAAAAAGTTCGTATGTATAATTACTTTCATTTGTTTCTTACTCTTTCTTGTATTGTTCTCGTCGTACTATTGCAAATATTCGATTACATGATTGCATCCAGTGTTTTCATCAGTTAACCATAGTGATATCACATGGTAAGGTTAGAAATTAATCAAGTTAGCAAAATTTGATGCAGGAATGCAGATATTTAATTGGAATTTTCATTTAAAAGAACCAATTCATAAGAATGTTACTTATAAATACTAATATTTTTGCAAAAATTGATTATTTTTGTTTGTTTTTTATTTGTTTTTAAATTGCTATTTAAGGGGAGGTAACTCTAAAATAGTGCATTTTCTAAAGGATTCTACATGGAATTTTCCTATTTTGTATTTTTTACTGGAAAAAACTCACGGTGACCCTATCTTTTCTTTTGAGATTCTCAACGCATTGTCTGAAAGCTATCTTTTCCTTAAGTATTTAACAATTCTATCATTTTGTTTAGTTGTAAACCACAAAATGGTGTTTTTTCCTGTATAATCCTTACAAAATGTAATCGTTGCAAAAAATCCTGCGTAAACTTTTGTAAAAGCCGGTTTTAACTTTGAATTGTTGCGAGAGTTTATGTTCTATGTTGAAGAAACGTGCATATAGTGACCAGAAATACAAGTACTGTTCCATTGAGTTTAGATACATGTCTTCTGTTTCTGTCCCTAACCCATGCTTTCTGTATTCGGCATGTGTAGTGCATCATGCCATGAGACATTGGTACGTAATGAACTTTCGAGCAGGACTGATTTTTTTTTTGGCATGGAACTTCTGACCAGACTTTGACTTTTTGACTCTTGACCTATGCACTGTGGGTGTGTCATCATGATACAGTGTGTTCCTTTGTATATTACCCTGACCTAAAGTATAATTCTAAATTGACCTTGCTTCTGAATATGTAGCATGAAGATGTATTGTCATAAAATGGCGAGTCTTGTGGCACGAGAAACTTTATAAGATCTTGACATTTACCGTCATTGTACAACTTGTATATTTTGTTTGAAGTATATGGAGAATCGTCTGATTGCACTCATATCCCATATTTTTATATCTATATTAAATATTTAGATATATTTGTATATTTTTAATTGTAGGATCGATTTTATGTATTGGAGTTTGAACTAGTACACATTTTGTCATCTGAAGTCCGCCGCCGGGCGAGGGATTTTCTTACTTTGTTAAAAACCCATTGGTGACCTTTGACTGCTTTTTGCTTTTTTGTCATGTTACTGTCTCTTAAACACATTTCAAATTTCCATTCTCAATTTTTGATATGAAGAATGTTTTGATCAAATGAAAACTAAATCTTTTAATTTCCGTGAAAATTAGAAAGAATATTTACTGCTCTAGTAGCACAATGTACTGCAAGTTGTGTTAGATTGATAATTCAAAATGGTTCAATCATTTTACCTTGGATTTCATATGATGGACATGTTGATATGGATAGTCTGTTTAAGCATCTTAAAAATCACATGAATGTATACGCATATCAATAAACTGAACTCAGTGCGAAGAACCTTTAAAGTACACTTAGACAAAGAGCTCAATCTAGTGAAACACTGTTTTATGCTGGTCACTGTCTGTTATCAAACTGCACCGCAATCCTAAAATATATGCAAGTTAATTCAGAATTTCTGATAGAAGTAGAATCCAAAGGAAGTAAATAAACCGTTTACTGAAATAAATGTACAATATGTCTATGGGCCACAGATACCCCTGCTTGTGAAAAGAAAACACAAGTAAACTCCACATATAGAAACATGATTCACGTAATTTTGACTGTTAAGTGACCATTTATATAAGCATTGTGTATAAGTTTCAAAACATTTGGTTGAGGCAAACTAAAGTTAAAGAACAGAAACAACAGAGTAAGCAGATTTCCTATCTTTAGTCTACGTGTTGATATTTGTATCATTAGTACTAGTACCAACTTCTTATATCTATTAACTCTTGAACAGAAACACCACCCAATATCGAACTTGATAGAACTGTGTTATGGGGTAATAAGCATTATGTATAAGGTTTAAAAATTTGAATGAGTCAAACTTATTTAAAAAAAAAACGAAAACGCAAATTCAGCATTTTCTATGTTTTTAAAGCAACATGATAACTCTTGAACGGTAAAAGTGACGCTACCAAATTTTAAATTCATTTTTTTGTATGTGGAAATAACCATTGTCCCAGGTTAGGGAGATGGTGAAGACCACGCTAACATGTTCAACCCCGCCATATTAAGTATGCATGTGCCTGTCGCAAGTCAGTGGCCTATACATTTGTCCATTTCTTTCCTCGTTTGAATTTCGTTTTATCGTGTTTTTTTCTATGTTGTGATGTTATAATATTGTTTCATCCGGCTGCAAATGTTTGCACCTGTCCTAAGTCAGGAATCTGATGTACAGAAGTTATCGTTTGTTTGTGTAATTTATACGTTTTTCTCGTTTCTCGTTTTTTTTTATTTAGATTAGATCGTTGGTTTTCTCGATTGAATTGTTTTACACTAGTAGTTTTGGGGTCCTTTATAGCTTGTGGTTCGATGAAAGCCAAGGCTCCTTATGAAGGCCGTACATTGACCTATAATGGTTTACTTTTATAAATTTTTATTTGGATAGAGATTTGTCTCATTGGCACTCATACAACATCTTCTATACCTATTTGCTCATTGTTGAAGACCGTATGGTGACATTTAGGTTTTAATTTCTGTGTTACCTGGTCTCTTGTTGAGAGTTCTTCATTGGCGCTCATGCCACATGAGGTGAAGGGCGGGGATACTGCTAGCATGTTTAATCCGCCGCATTCTGTTTGTATGTACCTGTCACAAATCAGGAGACTCTAATTCATGAATTGTGGTTTATTTATGTGTTACATATTTGTTTTTGTTCATTTTTTGTACATAATTTGTCCGTTTCTTTTTATAACTGACTATGCGGTACGGACTTTGCTCATTGTCGAAGGCCGTAGGGTGACTTATAGCTGTTAATTTCTGTGTCATTTAGTCTTTTGTGGAGTGTTCTTATTGGCACTCATGACACATCTTCTTATTATTTTGTGTATAAGTTTTGTAGTATTTGGTTGAGGCAACTAAAGTTAAAACAACGGAACCCTTTTTTTTTACGTTCGGGACGAACGGACTAGAGTAACTCCGCAGTTTATGCCCCTTTTCTGTGGTACCAACACAGAAGTTCTGACTAGTGTGCTGGTGCTACGCATTCCACCAGCACTGTCATTAACACACATACACACAATTTTATTATAAAAATATTCAATCTCCATTTTGATTTGATTCTTTTTAGCCTATAATGATTATTATGCATGCCTTAATTTCACAAGTAGTATCAAATTTGACAGGGATGAACAGATACTGAAGTTCATTACACAAGCGTGATGGGTTTCAACTTTAAAGTTTTAAAATTCTGGAAAAAGGGGGGCCAACAACGGCCCTTTTTATACCTTTTCCTTTATTGTACACTAGAACACACCCGTGATTACACGGGTCCGTGACTGAATTAAAGTATATAACTATGCGTAAGCCTTATTTTAGTATTGGTATTATCATCTGATAAAAGTCGTGCCGATTATAAGATACAGTTTCTCTGCTTTCAAATCTTTCTGTTTGAACCCGTCGACCTAGAACTCTTCAATTATTGGTAACATTCAGGTCCTTGAATTGAGTATTTTTAATCAACAGCATTGTCCAATAAAGTTCATTTCTTTGATTCGCTGTTTTACGTCATGCCCGCTAACAAATTGAAAACTGTACCTATACGCCTTATTTCAAGTTAAGTCCACATTTTTAGTATTCGTATTGTTATCTTAGAAAGTCTTACTAATTAAAAAAAAACTACAATAGGGAACAATTTGACAATGATTGAATTATTTGTGTCGACCCTGTGATTATGACCCGTGTTTAAAGCAAAATCAAATACACCATTTGGTGGTGCGCCTGTCAGATGCAGAACGTACATATAAGGTTAAAGTAACAGGTGAATATACTAAATTGGTATCGGTATCGGATTCGACCCGGAACTTGTTAATTGTTGGCAATATCAATTATCTGGAAAACAAAAGGGTCTGGAGTGGTGTAATTTTTAATCTACACCATTGTACTTTATTAGTTATAAATAAAGTTGAATTCTTTGATTCATCGTTTTAACGTGATGCCGGCTGATAAATTGGACCTCGTAATTTTAGTATTATAGATATACATTTGTGTTATATTTTATAACTTTTTTTTTCAATTAAACTTAAATTGATCATCACTTTCTTTTTATATGACTTTTAAGATTCCGTCAAATCTGACATTATTACAAAGCAGCTATTAAATACAATGCATTCGAACTTTAAATGTGCATTTAAATATATATGCAAGTCGTCAACTGGTGAAGTGGCTAGATGCATATATCGTTGGCCAATTGAACGACAGGTCTCCAAATTTTGTTGTTTTAAAATGTATAAATATAAACGGAAATAAATAAAACAGAACGGCTGAATTAAACAAAATAATGTTCGATATAATGTACCATTTCGATTTATTTTTAAAATCTAAGCGATGCTTTATTTTTATCTAGTTTCCTAATCATTAGAATGAGAAAATAAATACCTTACAGCTTCTTTTACCGTCGATCCTGAAATGTTTAATGTTATAAAACAATTTTAGCGTCTTTGACCTACTTTACCTTTGTATTCGGATGCTTGTGGTTATCTTCTTCAAGTTCAACGGGAACATTAGAATAATCTAGAAAAGAACCCAGATGGAACCAGGAATTCGGGTTGCTATAACCAAACAACCCGGATGTTGAACCAGTTACCATGGTTTCGAACCAAAGAACCAAGGTTCAGAACCAAACAACCCAGATGGAACCAGGGTTTAGAACCAGAGTGCCCGGATAGAACCTTAATGCATTCGGAATTCTCAAGACTTTTTATACCTTCAACGTATTTTCCAAATCATTTATTTATTTAGTATATTTATATATAATTTACAAGTTTGATCGTTTATATCAATATACAATGTTATTTCCATTGTTTTATGCAATGAAGGTCTACATATAATAGTAATGCTGCAGTTGTTTTTATAAGTTTATGTAAATAAATTGAAAAAAAAAACTTCGGTTTCTTTATAGTACAATCTGAATAAAATGTGGATCTATCATAATTTTCATTCGTATAGTTCTGGACAAAATATTCAATTTCATGATGTTTGATGTATAGGGAAAACGGTAGTATTACATTTTCCCAGCATTAGGTTGGCCTTTTGTGTACCCAAGACAGGGCATAGGAAGTCAACTTAAGAACGCTGTGATTGGATGTATTAAAGGGTACAAGTTATTTTTTTATTTATCTATTAATAACTGCAGTGTGTATATTTACAATATAAATTTTAGAACCTTTTGAAATATTTTCTAGAGAATTATTCGAAAATGTTGCATAATTAGTAAAGGTTGAATCAAGTGCATTTGGTTACTATGCAATTATTCTAAAAATAGTAAAATCACGTGAAGGCCGCGTGGAGTCTGCATGCACAAAGCGTGATAGATATTGTTCGGAACCAAATTGCGTTCTGAAATTCTCTTGACTTTTTATTACTTTAGCGTATTCTCAATCATTTATTTATTTAGTATATTGATATATAATTTATATCTATCTACAAGATCGAGCACATATTTTTTTGTAATAAATTTAAAACATATTTGAATCTATAATATCTGATATTATTAATCAATTATTTGTGCTTTTTTCAATTGATGTGTTCTCTCTGATAATGTCAGTATCAGTTGATTGGTTGTGATAAAAGAAATTGGGTCAGTTTGCAATTGTCATGTGCACATTGCGTGTGGATCTTCTTCCACTTTCATTTATAAAATTGCGCATGATATTTATCACAGAAACGCACCAGTATTTTGTTGAATGAAACACTTGTTATATTGTTTTATAGTCAGAGGCGGAGTCAGAGGGTTTTTCAGGGGGTCTTTGCCCGCCCCTTTTGTAGGAAAAATTTCGTTGTTTAAATAGGGAATCACTGAAACATGACTAGAGCAGGCCCCTTCTTATGATAAATTCTGGATCCACCAGTTAAAGTTTCCATTTAGTTATGCTGAAATTTGAACAGAAAATGAATGAAAAAACTAATAAATTTTAATAAATGCACTATTATTGAAAGCTTTCCTTGCTTATTCACAAGGACGTAACATATCCTCCATACTATTCCGATCTGAGTTTTTATTCATACATACTAGTCTGGTGCTGTTCCAAGTAGTCTTCTTTTTTCTGTTTCTTGAGAAGTATTTGTTTTACCTATTCAGTCACTATAAAGTGTTACAATACATATTTAAACGCAACACATGAATAGTGACCAAAAAGGTATCGCTTTCACATGAGAGAAGGTAGAAAAAAGTAATTTAAATATTTTTGTAGGACCATGAAAATGTGGTTTATATATACATGTAGATATTCAAAGAACAAATAAGCAAACATATTCAAAGGAGATACACATGCAAGAAGAATTATGAAAAAAAGAAGAGCCATGGCCAGGGGCCCCAAACTTGGGGTGTTGCTAAACGAGGGAAACGGAAAACGGAACGGAAAAACCCGGAAACATAAAAGAATTAACACCTTTTCCTTTTTGGTTATTTTATCTATATATATATATATATAGGCATGTTTTTATATAGTATAACACCTGTTTACAAGAAAGACAAACAAACTTAAATCAATTTGAATTTAAATGTTTTAAAGCATAACGTATTAAAGTAATTAGCAGGAGATGATGAGACTATGTTTTTGAAGAATGTTGGATAAATGTCAATAAGATAGTAATCAAACTACACAAAACAATAATCTACACACGGCATAAAAGGATCGACATTGGCCTCGATTCTATAGATAAGTTGTGAATTTAAGTTATACAATTTTGGGGAAGTTTTTTATCGTTTTTTTCTCTTGTTTCTTTTATTGCCCCCATCGCAGCGGTGGGGGCATTAAGTTTTACTTTTACCTTTCTTGAGTTACCATGCCTATAATTTACAAATTGAAAATTTGTCGTTTCTGTTCTCTAACTTAAGTTAGACACAACCAAATGTTATATGCACATCATATACAAAGAAGAAATATGGTATGATTGCCAATGAGACAACTCTCCACAAGAGAAATTAACAACTATATGTCACCGTATGACCTTCAACAATGAGCAAAGCCCATATCGCATAGTCAGCTATAATACTTATTACCACAAAACTAGGATCAAGTACAAATTTGGGTGGCATCACTTTTATTTTTCTTAAGCAAGTTATGTTCCTTTATAACTTTATTATCATGATATACAAGCGGGGGCATCATCTTGTACAATGGACACATTCCCCATTTATTTCAAATTGAATCATAACGATGTGGTGATATTTCTTGTTGCGTTGTTCTGCATTTATGATTTTCGTTGTATCTTCTTTTCTTGTATAATGAAAAGAAAACGGGCGCTCCCGGGCGCTTTTTAGTAGGACCGCAAAATCAAAATACAAATCACTCACTATAAAAAAAGCCTTTTTCACCCGATTCCAAAACTGAAGTACCCTGTTTAGTATTAGCGTCGGAAACGCTTTACATCTCCTGGAATTTAAAATCAATAAATAGCGAATTGATGTGAAACAAGTGGCGTAAGATAAGTGGCCTACATGGATATACCATTTGAACAGTGTCCTTGCCAAGTTAGTCGTCGTCATGTGCTAGGGTTTCCAAACTCAAATTGTCCACACTGCTATAAATATTATGCCGCTTAATTCTTCTCTGAAAATTCAATCCCTCTCAAGAAATCGTGAATTTTATTTCATTATATTACAAAAATAGTGTCACTCTTTAAGTAGTGGTGAAAACATTAAAAGATAGACGAAAGATACCAAAGGCACATTCAAACTCACAACTCGAAAATAAACTGACAACGCAGAGGCGCAATCATTAATTGATGACAACACAAAGTTGCAACTGGGATATTTACAAAAAGCATTGATGCTATATAATAATAATCTAGGCGGTTACGCATTATGTTTGAGCATACTTAATGTTAGAGCATCTTTCAGATAATACAGGTTTGTGATACTTAGCGCAAATGCACAAATGTCTGCTGTTATCCATTCATCAGGTGTGAAGCTGATATTGCATCTGACTGTTGAACAATTGGTGCATAATGATATGCTAGCTGCTAATTCAGTTTATATATTTTAAACATTTTATGGCTTAGCAATTCTGGCTCTCATACTTTTGATTTCTATATTCTAAATGTTCAAATAAACAAATTCAAACAAAACATGTACATATATTTTTAATCACTATCTGTATATAGAAACACTCCAATAGTTATATAATATCTTTAAAAATTTTGTATACATTTTTGTCCATCACGCATTCGCAACAACATGTATTCTTCAGTATTGAAGCCTTGTTGACCTGAAAGAAGAAGAAGAAGAAGAAGAAGAAGAAGAAGAAGAAGAAGAAGAAGAAGAAGAAGAAGAAGAAGAAGAAGAAGAAGAAGAAGAAGAAGAAGAAGAAGAAGAAGAAGAAGAAGAAGAAGAAGAAGAATTGATTAAGAAGAAGAAGAAGAAGAAGAAGAAGAATTGATTACAAGATGTAACAAAACGGACCTTTATATTGATTAAGTAACTAACAGAAAACAATAAACTTGCAGCAAACATGGTATACCACAAACATGAGGTGCAAAACCTTGAACACCATATCCTGATTTCGACATTTAAAGGCTCGTCAGTGATTTCAGAGATCGAAACGGTATTTGGAAGGCCATAACATTTACCTCAATTAATGATAGACTCTTGAATTTAAAAAAAGTCGAGATAGGATGAACGGATTATACAATCGGAGGAAAAAATAATACAAGCCCAAACGGAAAAATATATAAACAAGTCTAAATTCAAAACAACGTTCAAACCTATGATTGAGTTGGACATACATATATATATATATATCATAGGTTTGAACGTTGTTTTAAATTAAGACTTATTTAAATATATTTCGTTTTGGATTGCATTTTATATTCCCTGTGGTTTATATAATCCGTTCATCCTAATTTGGCTCTCTAAATTCAAGAATCTATCCTAAATTGAGGTAAATTAAATGGCCTTCCAAATACATTTCTATCCTTAACATCAATGAAGAGACATTAATTGTCGAAATTTGGATGTGGTGTAAAAACGTTTTGCACCTCACGTTGTGGTTTACCATCTTTGCGCAGGTGTATTGTTTTCTACTTGGTATTGAGTAAATAAAGAGATCCATTTTACTTCACCTTGTGATCAATCTGTTTGGCAATCGCCAATGGCAGTCAACAGGGTTTAAGAACATCGTTTTTTTATACCTTTCTAGTCAGATGCATTTTGTTAAAATATATTTTTCACTCTTTTGGTCTTATGAAATATGTTGTTCGTGCTGCATTCTAATATACCCTTCTACAACGAAATTTGTTACATGCACACGTATAAAAATTGCGGTTTTTATCCAACGCAATCATAGGTTTGAAAGTTGTTTTCAATTTTGACTTATACCTATATACATAACCTTTGAAACTACTGGCAAAAGACAGCAATCTGTAAACTTTTATTTCTCTACGATCAACAAAGTAACATATATTTGCGGATGATGGATCAAAACTCTTAGGTAAAATTAATCTAAACATACGCACTTGCACACCCCATAGTAAGATAGTTTTATTGATAAGTAAGATAATACATAATAATTTGGTCCTTCAAAATGAAAGAAAAGGACAAGACGTTATTGTATTATGACTCCATCAAAGAACTATATTTGACGCAAATAGTATTACAAATGTATACCTTTATCATTGTTTATATAAATATTTTTTCGTTGCAGACTAGAATCTGTAATCCGATATTTTTCATTGGTTCACAACAAAGCCAATTTCAAGTTTTTTTAATTTCTGAGGTTATATGGCAAACATTTTAAATAACAATCTGATACGAAAAGCACAAACAAAGCACACCTCCATACCCCATGGTAAGATTATTTTATAAAGGACTGAGTTAATAATGGATAATTACGACATTCAGCATTAAAGCTCAGACGAAATGCTTTTGCATTACAAGTTAATACAATAAAAAAATATTTGGACAAGTACTGTGTTTGACGTTAATCATGTTAATGGTTATTTCACGTTACAAAGACTATTCCTGTGTGGTAGACTAGATGGCGCACCTGCGCACTCCATTGCAAGATAATAATGTTGGTAACTTAGTTACCCTGCAAAAATGTGTCATTCAACAGAAAATACGTTGTGACCCTGCTATTTTTAAAAATAATTTTACAACATGGGACGTCATTGGAAATACATTTAATAACAGAACATAAAGAACCTTTTTAGCTCATATCGTATTTAAATCATTCTATTGGATATTAGTGTCTCGTGTTACCTGTTCAAAACGATTTTAAGCTTTCTTTGTGATAATTATTTTAATAATTTATTAACAAAATAGTTTTCACTTTCTATAGGAGAACAGGCATGTAATTAAATGAGGGTTGGATGTTAATACTCTGATTCCAAGTTTTGGAGACTAAATTGTAATGCCCGTCAAAAAAGAGAAAACAGTTATTCTGAAAAAATGGTTTACAACTGTGAAAGAAAATCATTGCCTTTTCTGGGGGAAAATGTCATCGATCAAGAAACAATAGCACAACTGCATCTTTAATATAGTTTTAATTTAATTTTTACATTCACTGTGACAATTCATTTGTTTCACGCTTCTTGTAATAACAGTTATATGTTAAATGTAAACGGACAGTGACTAACTTGATTAGTGAGTTTATTTCACATTATAATTGATCTCTATTGTATGGTAATACGTAAATGCTTAACTAATGTGAATGGTAAAACGGAATACAGCTATACAGCTACTTTTGCATAGGTACTATTTCTGTACTAAAAAATGCAGTAATGGAAATTTACTTTCAATATTTAGTACTATTTCTTTACTTTGAAACTATTGTTATATTTAGTTACTTGTATTTTACAGTACTTGATTTGTATTAAACAGTTTGGTACAGAAATAATACAATATTCCATTTTTGAAAATCATAACTTTAAGAGAATTGAAATAGAAAAACTTTCAAAATGCTGAAAATCTGACAGTAGTAACTAAAAATCTGTAGTACCTAAATTACAAATAAAGTACTGTTAAATACAGGTACCTAAATATTACAATAATTTTAGAGTAACAAAATAGTACTGAATATTAAAAGTAGATTTCCAGTACTACAATTTTTTAGTACAGAAATAGTACCTATGCAAAAGAAGCTGTGTACTACAAATATTTTGCAAAAACAATAATTGTTGACAGTACATAAGTCAGATAATGTATATTCTTCGGGTTTCCTTCTATTGCAACCCACCTTGTGGTGTAAAGATTGCAACACAAAAGACCACCTTACAATTGGAGTGCAAAAAAAAGACGACCGTACCGTTGGTTATTCATTTGATCACTTCTGACACCTCCCAGTGTGTTAAACTATAAGAAAAACCATAAGCTGTGCTTAATCTATAACTAATTTCATACGAGATAAGGTATGATGAAATGATACTTATGATGCTTGTTGACATTAATACCGCCTTATTTCAGTATGGTGTTATAGTTTTCTCTACGCTTCCCAAGAAGTGACTGGTACTTTTAGTTCATTAGTCATTGTTACTAGTAAAAATATAACAGAACCTAACAACAATCTAATCTTTTATGTATTTGAAAATGTAAAAGAAGACTGATCTGAATACGAGTTAAACATAACAGATTTCTATGTTTTCACAATTGATATGGTTTTAAAATAGAGTATTAAAACTAAATTATAAATTATATCATTCAATAAACAGAAAAGAAAAAAATGCAATGATGTATTCATGCTATATGTAAGAATTGTCCTTTATTTTTTATAATTATCGGTAGCCAAATGGTTAATGTCCAATTAAAGAAATGTAGAGCACAACTAGTTATAGGCGAATATTACACCTCCATCAGAAAATACAAATTATAAAAGTGGAAAAAATTACTAATAAATCAATACAATCAGAAAATGTCAAATTTGTTTCCTTTCATAGAGTTCTTTCTTATTTTGTAACGTTTGTGATGTTTTAATGAACCTAAAGAATATATTTTTACATACTTCCATTATATTTTTTGTCATTATACATCACAATAAACGATATTTATCTGAAAAACGACGAGGGCATTGCAGGAATCGTACCCAATGCTTAAAAAGTGATAAACAAGGGGCGTCTTTAACCATGTTTCAAAACTAATTTGAATGACAGCAAAAGAATATATTTAAATAAAATATTAAATGAAGTTACAAGATTATTTTATCATGCTTTTTGTCTCACTTGTCTATAATGTTTTCAGTTATTACTTAGCATAACAATAATATGTCATAAACCGTAACAGATTAATAAAAAAAAACACTCTTATCAAATGTTTAAATTTTCTTTTTATTACATTTATCAAAGGTTAAACAATCTTTACTTTTCTTACAAGGATCTACTGTTCTGTTTTCCTAAAAAAGATATCCAAGCACACAACGTGTCGTACCAAAAGGAACTGTTTCATAATCGTATGTTCTTTCGTGTGATTGAACCATCTAATAGATGTTCAAGCTGATACTTCGGGCATAACTTTTTGTCACATTATGATTTTGTATAATATATTTTATCAAGTTATCATTATCAATAGTCAATTAAGAAAACATCAGTTACTGTCTGTGTGAAATGCTTATGATATCTATTTCAAAAACGCAGTTTCCTTTTTGACGGTTTTTTGTTATGCGACCAATAAAAAGTTACAAGATGTTGAATTTTGTATTTGTGGTTTTAGTATAAATGTGATTTAAAAACACACATAAGTTAAATATACCATTTCCATCGAAAGCTTCACACTTGAGACTTTTTTTTCAACTATTAGAGTTAAAACAACTCTTGGTATTTAGCAGAATGCAATAAACGTGTTTTTGTCCCGTTTCGGGTATTTATACGGAGGCGTTAACCATGCAAACGTACAAAATAAAAGATTGTAATCCCCAACACGATAACATTAATAATAAACATGGTATGGAACGTTATAAAGTAAAAAAAAATAATTGCTTTAATCACTTATTGCACTTTTAAAAGAATATTTAAACCTACTCAATAAATCATCCTACTTCGGGTTTTTACAACATCAAACTTAAAATAAAACCTGATACATTGTGTTATTACATAAACAAATCATATAATGAAAAAAAAGTGTATATCAAGGCCATGCAATCAATGAATATCTGATTGTTCTATTGTTATGAGTTAAGAGCGTACATCATTAACATTTCCTTATTTTAATATTCTTTAAATCTTCGCCTTTAAAATTAAATGTGCTGCGATAACAGTGTTTTCCGTCCAAAAGATTTTTCAAAGCATTTTCAATCATACTGTGTTATTTCTAAATAATTATAGAAACATCAAAAACTGTAAATTGAAAACCTGGTTAAGAATGTAAGGGATATTTATATTTTGAAAAAGTATGTTTTGTATAAAATTTCAAATAAGGTTTTTTGCTTTTTTTTCTGGTTTTAAGATGTCATGGTTCTAGGTCAATGTGAAACATTTATTTTTTTATTTCTACAGTGACTTCTTAAACCATTTTCACCTTAACTATATATATATATATATGCATTTAGCTATCAGAAATACCAGACATAGTGTGGTAGACTATTTTAATAGTCTTTAAATCTTCACCTTTAAAATGAAATGTGCTGCGATAACAGTGTTTTCCATTCAAAAGATTTTTCAAAGCATTTTCAATCATACTGTGTTATTTCTAAATAATTATAGAAACATCAAAAACTGTAAATTGAAAACCTGGTTAAGAATGTAAGGGATATTTATATTTTGAAAAAAAGAAAATTGCGAATGGAAATGGGGAATGTGCAAAAGAGACAACAACCCGACCATAGAAAAAAACAACAGCAGAAGGTCACCAACAGGTCTTCAATGTAGCGAAAAATTCCCGCACCCGGAGGCATCCTTCAGCTGGCCCCTAAACAAATATATACTAGTTCAGTGATAATGAACGCCATACTAATTTCCAAATTGTACACAAGAAACTAAAATTAAAATAATACAAGACTAACAAAGGCCAGAGGCTCCTGACTTGGTACAGGCGCAAAAATGCGGCGGGGTTTAACATGTTTGTGAGATCTCAACCCTTCCCCTATACCTCTAGCCAATGTAGAAAAGTAAACGCATAACAATACGCACATTAAAATTCAGTTCAAGAGAAGTCATAGTCTGATGTCAGAAGATGTAACAAAAAAAAAATAAACAAAATGATAATAATACATAAATAACAACAGACTACTAGCAGTTAACTGACATGCCAGCTCTAGACTTCAATTAAATTGACTAAAATATTATGATTTCATCATAATGAACATCAGGCACAATCCTTCCCGTTAGGGGTTTAGTATCATACCATCATTGTTCCGATGCAAAGACCCTATAAGTGAATCAATATTAACGCCAAAATATGCAATCTTTAATGACCTGACAACAGTATCGTAACTATATCCCTTCTTTATAAGTCTATTCAAAGGTTTTGTTAGTTTTTGAAATGAATACTGACACCTTTGTGCTTTAGAAAGATTATATTTCCATAAAAATTGGATGTGAAATACCTGAACGTATAAGAAGTCTGCATGTTGAGCTATATTTACGAATGATGTCTTATACCGATGAAAAAGTATGTTTTGTATAAAATTTTAAATATGATTTTTTGCTTTTTTCTGGTTTTAAGATGTCATGGTTCTAGGTCAATGTGACACATTTATATTTTATTTCTACAGTGACTTCTTAAACTATTTTCACCTTAACTATATATATATGCATTTATCTATCAGAAATATTTGGCGTAAATTCCCCCAAGTAAAAATTATTTATTGACGAACTAGTGTTAATTCCAACTTTTTGTACACAATTAATTCAGAATGGAAATGGTGAATATGTCAAAGATAAACAACCCGACAAAAGAGAAGACGACAACAGCTGTAGACCACAGATATGTCTTCAAAAGCAGCGAAAAAATCCCGCACCCGGAAGTGGTCCTCAGCTGGTCCCTAAATAAGGGTATGTACTAGTTCAGTGAAAATGTACACTACTCTAAACTCCAAAACATATGAATGAAACATAAAAGACTAACAAAGGCCAGCGGCTACTGACTCAAAACAGGCGCAATAATGCGACGGGGTTAAACTAATTTGCGACATCTCGACCCTCCCCTATACCACAATCTTATGTTTGATATATTTTATATTTAATTTTATCGATAATTAAGATAATACAGAATAAGTTGGTCCTTCAAAATAAAGGGAAATGAAAAGATGTTAGTGTATTATAATTCCATCAAAGAACTAAATTTGACGCATAAAGTATTACAACTTTTTATAAACTATTATTTCGTTGCAGACTAGAATCTGTAATCCGATATTTTTCATTTACAACAAAGACAATTTCAAAATTTTTAAATTTCTGAGGTTATATGTCAAACAGTTTAGACTACAATCTGATATGAAAAGCAATTTTATTAAAAAGTAAGATAAAGAGAATAAGTTGGTCCTTCAAAATGAAAGATGTTATTGTATTATGATTCCATCAAAGAACTTAAATTGTCGTAAATACTACAATTATAATTTGTTTAAAAACTATTCGTTAAACCGAACATAACAAAAATGTCAATTTTTCAAATTTCTTTGGCTATATGTCTAACATTTAAAAGACCTAATATGATATTAAACACAACATAGATCACCTCCATACCCCATGGTAAGATTATTTTATAAAGGACTGAGTTATAAATGGATCATTGCCTCTTTCAGCATTAGACAGATGAGACAAAATGCTTCAAATAAACATCAAATATATATTTTGACAGGTATAATTTGACGTTAATTGTAATTTCACGTTACAAAGAATATTCCTGTGTGGTAGACTATGTGTTGACATGCATACCCCATTTCAAAATAACTATACTGATAACTTAGTTTACCCTGAATTTAGACTAGAATCTTCAAGAATGCCAAGTTTCGATTTAATTTTTGTAGTTCATTATCAAGCAATTGAAAGAATAATTTTAAGCGAAAACAAACAACAACATATACATACCGCATTTAATACTGAAAAAACTGTCCTTTATCATAAAACGAAAAGACGTAATGTTGTTGTAGTACAAATTCACAAATGAAGTATTTGCACTGGGAAGTATCTCAAACTATTGACCAAATTATTATATAAAGACTTTTATTGTGAGAAGAATCTTAAATGCTGTATTAATCTACTATTGGGACAACTTTCTACAAGACCAAACAACGAAGATGTTTTCAAAAACAGGTCACTGTAAATGTAAAAACAAAAAAAACATACAGTAAAGAAAATTATATACAAAAGGTCCAACATCACGGATATACACAATTAAAACTATACAACATACAGCAATATGTATTTACAAAAAATATTGCAAATATGAAATACAGCATCAACATGATCAAAATACAACAATTGACTCACGGGCTCCTAATTAGCAAAAGGCACATACAGAATGTAATGCGATTTTACATGTTGCGAATAAAATTCGGTTTAAAATGAGATTTCTATTGTAAAATGATAGCTTATTGTACGCTGATTCCAAAAACATATGGTTTCTATACGATTTGTTTAATAAAACAGATAATTTAGTACTTTCGGTTTGAAAAATGTTACTTCCAGTATTATTTGAATTTTTACTTGACATTGATCCCAAAAAGTATGGTTTTATATAATTTAATATTAAATAAGAACAAAAAATAAATCTTCATGTTTACACAAGGTAACTTCCGGTTGACTTTTCCAAGATTAAATGGCTTGCAATAGACCACTTTCGAGTTCATCCGTCACCGGCAAAAACTCGTCAATTATACACGCCTTTATGACGTCATTTACCAGATAGAGGGGCTCGCCTGTATCCCTGCACTATTTACGTTCATCAAGCGTCTTAGTGATCGTCTTTGTGCAGGATAAACTAGAAATAATGGTTGCTCTGTAGGTACTTACTGACATTTCCTTAATGACAGCAGTGTTGATTGTCAATTTTGAGAATTCAATTTGCCGAATAATTCGTACAATATAGAATTATAGTTTTCAAACCACTCGCTCAACATTGGAAGGAAGTGACGACGCCCCTAAACGCACAAATGACGATGATAAAGGAGCGTATAATTGACGAGTTTTTTCCGGTGACGGATGAACTCGAAAGTGGTCTATTCAAAGCAAAAGGTCCCATGGTTTTATCATGTATAAACAAAAAAAGGTCAAAATCAAGAACGTTAAATTAACTTGTGACATCGAACTTAACTTCAAGGTCATAAAGCAAGGATCTCAAATCAAAAGACCCTACATCCTAATAATTCGTTGATAATGAGTTATATCACCATATCAGTATTTCTTTATTCAAGAGGGGAGAAAACTCCAATTTAATGTTAGCATACCCTTTAAACCAAAATGTATGTGCTACGACATGTTGAATCTAACAATTAAGTAAAATGTGTTGTTGCTATCTTATACGGTGCTTGACAAAAGGTTAAAATAAGCCAAAATCCAAATTAAGAAATTACCTTGACCTTAAACCTTCACAATATACATGATTTATTCTTTGTGTTGTACCATGGACCTAAAATCAAAAGACCCGTTTCGGGTATTTATACGGAGGCGTTAACCATGCAAACGTACAAAATAAAAGATTGTAATCCCCAACACGATAACATTAATAATAAACATGGTATGGAACGTTATAAAGTAAAAAATAATGGCTTACAAAGATTTGATTAGTAAATTTGGCTATACCTGTAGAAAGCTTATTAAAAATGGTATTTCTCATCCTAAATTTTATGGTAATATTGTACTTAAAGCGAGGAAATCACTATGTGATCCTTGTAAACTCATCGAACCTTTAAACAAACTTATAAGTAAGGGTTATCGTACCAATATTGTAATTAGATCTCTGAATATAGTTCACATTGGCACTAATATTGATTTTGTCATTAGCAAATTAAAACATAACTAAATTTCATTATCTTTTGAGGCGAGATGTATAGGGGACACAGCCACGTTAACTTTTATTTCTATAGAAGTCGCTCTTCACTATACTACTACCTGTCGATACATTTATTTTTGGCATTGCACAAGTCATGTCTTCTTTGACTATTAATGACGTTAAAATACTAAATCCCTGTGATGTGTTTTAGTCGATTTTAGTCTCTGATGCATGATTTTTTACTATTAATTGGTTTTGGCTTTTAACTAGCTGTCAGTAACTGCGAGTACTCTCAAATCGTATTTTCTTGTTAATTCGACCTGTTGATACTGTTTATAATGCTTTTTTGTCATTTTTTATTTATATGGATCTTGGCTGTATACCAGCTTTGATTATTTGTAATATCTTCAATTTTTCACTTATTCTTACAACATTTGTATAAACTTCAAGATTATAAAAAAACGGTTTTTTTCTAAAGTGAACATTGATTGGTTAAATATTTCTCAGTGTGTTTGAATTTGTTTGATAGCCTTTTGGTCATGACTGTTTGTCTCTAATATTTAATTGACTGTGCATTTGTATTCAGATATCGCAGATCAAATTTATTCGTTCTTTGTGTAATCATACGTTTTTTGATTGAGTTAAGTCTGCTAATTGATATTTTATCGTATGTTTTTATATGTTGTGATGTTATGCTATTGTTTCAGAAAAAGGGAGAAGGTTTGGGCCCATTAAAACGTTTAATCCCGCTGCAAATGTTTGCACCTGTCCTAAGTCAGGACTCCTATAAGAACTCACTATACCGCTTTCATCCAAATTAGCAAAATAGTTATACATGGTACCAGAATTATAATTTTATACGCCAGACGTGCGTTTTGACTCATCAGTAACGTTCAGATCAAAATAACTACAAAGATAAAAAAAGTGCATAGATGAAGAGCGATGACGAACCTAAAATTCCCAAAACAATTGTGCCAAATACGGCTTAGGTAATCTAAGACTTGGATATGAAAATCCTTAGTTCTTTCGAAAACAAATAAAATAGGTCTTTCCACAGAAAAGTGTAGAGACCTAATAATTAGAACAAATACATTAGGTCTTTCCACAGAAAAATGGAAACACCTTATTACAAATTTACGTTATTATGGTCTCTACATGAAGAATGTTTCATGTTGTTAACCTATTAAAAAATAGCAAGGTGGCAACGTATTTCATGTTGAAGGACACATTTTTTCAGGGTAAACTTAGTTACCAAATATAATTATCTCGCAATGGTGTGTGGAGGTGCGCCATATAGTCTACCACACAGGAATAGTCTTTGTAACGGGAGATTATCATTTACGTCAAATACAGTACTTGTCCAAATTGTTTTTTATTAACTTGTAATATAAAAGCATTTTGTCTGCGCTTTAATGCTGAATGTCGTAATTATCTATTATAAACTCAGTCCTCTATAAAATAATCTCAAAGTGGGGCTTTTTTTGTTTTAATATCAGATTGTTATTTAAAATGTTTGACACATAACCTCAGTTATTTAAAAAACTTGATACTGTCTTTGTTGTAAACCAATAAAAAAATCGGAATACAGATTCTAGTCTGCAACGAAAAATAGATTACATAAAGGTATACGTTTGTAATACTATATGCGTCAAATACAGTTCTTTTGTGGAATTATAATACACTACCATCTTGTCATTTCCTTTCATTTTGAAGCACCGACTTATTCTGTTTTGTCTTACTTAATCAATGAAATTGTCTAACTATGGAGTTTGTCAGTGCGTTTGTTTATATTTGTTACCTCAGGCTTTCAGACTATTTTCCGCAAAGAAATGTTACTTTCTTGTTCATTGTAGAAACCTATTGGTTTACAGATTGTTGATTTTCACCAGTCGTTTTAAAATTGTTTGTTAATATATGTAAGTGTGACTATATTTGCAGTCAACACTATGTATCTATCATATTTCCTTGTTTATGATTATGTGAAAATAATATGAATAATTTTGCTCGGGAGAATTTACGCGAAATATTTCTGATCTCTTAATGTAAAGAAATAGGAACGGACTAAATGATAAAAATGATGACGTCCTATACATGGTTCGATGGGTGGCTGTTTAACGTCAAATTGCAAATTGAATGCCTATTGAACAAAAAGCAAGGGACTTAGAACAGATATCTTATTTTGTGTTTTCTGCTATTCCTTATCATCTATCTTCCATAATGTTAGTATATAAACATTTGATATGTTTTAACTTGTTAAGTGTTATATTCATGATACTTTTTTTCTATCCATGACGATGCAACCCTTTTAAATCATATTTTGAATTCTTCACCAAACATCGAACGTTTTAATATTTATATATATACATTGGAATGGAGAATGGAAAGGGGGGATGTGTCAAATAAACGCATTAAAGATACCATGATTAAATTTTGTATTTACACCAGATGCGCGTTTCGTCTTTAAAGGACTCCTAAGTGACGCTCGAATCCAAAAAAAATTAGATATGCCAAATACGAAGTTGAAGAACATTGAGGATCAAAATTCCTAAAAGTTCTGCAAATACAGCTAAAGTGATCTGTTTCTGAGGTAGAACAGCACAATAGACAACAAACCGACCAAAGAGCAGATAATCGCCGAAGGCCATCAATGGGTCCTCGATTCATCGAGAAAAATCACACACACAGAGGCGTCCTTCAGCTGGCCTCTAAACAAAAATGTATACTAGTTCAGTGATAATGGACGTCTTACTAATCTCCAAAGTATATTAAAGAATAAAAAATAAAAATTTGAAACTTACATTCTTAACCAGGTTGTCAAATAACACTTTTTGATGTTTTTATAATTATTTACGAGTTATTAAAATAAGAACCTGGTTCCTTCGTCAAAGCACAGTAACAAGTAATTTTCGTAGAATCTCACATAAAATTATCTTACCATTGCTATGGAGGTATCTTATACAAAAACGAAGGTTCGCGTGTTGCAGTTATGTTTGATTCATTGGTTTTTAATTTCATGTACCAATCATTTAACCTCTTTGGCTTTTTTTTGTTATTGCTATAGCATTAAATAAACTGATATTGGTTAAAACCTGTGCAGTGAAAAATCTGCCGAAGAATCTTACAAAGATATAAGACAAATACATACAACTGTTTTGTTTTACACACGTCTTCCCCATTTCGAACCGAAAGACAAATTAAATATTTAGTTTTGCTTGGTTTCACAAAAATGAAACAGCAACATAGATACAAGTATCTTCCCAGATGATATTAGTGTGCTCTTTTTCGTACCGACTTGTTCCTTTATTTATATGACAATAACTGTATTGAAGAAATAAAATGGTTCCGCTATATAAATGATGTCGTCTGTAAAAGTGTGTTACTATGTTTAACAAATATATTCCATCGATCATGAAAAACTGATACATCAGATACAATTACGTCGGTCTCATATCTTAACTTAAGAAGTTAGCAATATCCTTTAACTCTACTTTCCGCTATATAGATGACGTTCTTTCACTAAACAATTCAAAATTTGGTGACTATGTGGATCGCATCTATCCCATCGAATTGGAGATAAAGGATACTACAGATACAGTTAAGTCGGCTTCATATCTTGACTTACATCTAGAAATTGACAATGAGGGTCGGTTGAAGACAAAACTTTACGACAAAAGAGATGATTTCAGCTTTCCAATTGTGAACTTTCCATTTCTAAGTAGCAACATTCCAGCAGCACCTGCATACGGGGTATATATCTCCCAATTGATACGATATTCCCGTGCTTGCATTTCCTATCATGATTTTCTTGATAGAGGGTTACTGCTCACAAGGAAGCTATTAAACCAAGAGTTCCAAATGGTGAAGTTGAAATCATCCCTTCGTAAATTTTACGGACGCCATCACGAGTTGGTTGACCGTTATGGAATAACCGTTTCACAAATGATATCGGATATGTTCCTTACGTCGTAACTACAATCCCCTTCCCTTTCATGAATTTGACCTACCGAATTAGACTATTTACCGGATTTGTAATCACATAAGCAACACGACGGGTGCCGCATGTGGAGTGGGATCTGCTTACCCTTCCGGAGCACCTGAGATCACCCCTAGTTTTTGGTGGGGTTCGTGTTGTTTATTCTTTATTTTTCTATGTTGTGTCATATGTCCTATTGTTTTTCTGTTTGTCTTTTTCATTTTTAGCCATGGCGTTGTCAGTTTGTTTTAGATTTACGAGTTTGACTGTCCCTTAGGTATCTTTCGTCCCTCTTTTATTACCATTGGGTCGATGTCTCTGCTGGTGGACATTTTGTCCCCGAGGACATCATCCGCCCAGTAGCAAAACTACAATTGCATGAACTTACGAAGAACTAACAGGAAACTGGCTCGGACGTCGCCCAGTATAAAAAGGTCCGAAACAGACGTCACCATGGACACGGTGTCGTCTGATACGGCAGGTGTCCCCTCATCACCAGACATGACAAATAACCCAAACACGACTCATTCAGATCATCGTCTTAAGAACAACAGCAATATTACACATATACAGCCTTGTTCAGTTCTCCTTAAAGACATTTTGGTTTTTGATGACACAGTACAACACTGTCGCATTTCAAAATGTGAGACCAAAGGCTGCAAAACTTGTGCTATTTTAATTACAGATGCTGAATTCACTAGCAATTTGACCAGGAAGTCATATTTTACCAGAAGTTACGATGATCTGAATTGTAAATCGATAAATGTCGTCTACGGATTAGAGTGCAACCTTTGCGGCTTGGTATACGTCGGTGAAACGAAAGGAAGGCTAAACAAACGTATGTGCGGTCATAGATCAGACATTAACCTCAATGCTAATGACATTCTATACCAGCATTTTAATCAGCCCGATCATTCCATCGTTTCTATGACAGTTCGAATTATTGAAAAAATATACCATAGCTCGAACAATCCTAATCTTTCAACGACTCTCCGTAGACAAAAAGAAGACTACTGGATTAGACAATTGGGAACTGCAACACCGTATGGCTGCAATGACAAAATTGATGGTATAGGTATTCTATCTAGTCCTTCGTGTAACTCGGTGAATGTGATGAATATTTTCAACTCGACTCCTCGACGTAGACGTAGTCATGGCCATCGTCATTATACATCACCCTCTCTGCATGATGTCTCTATTAATGACTTGCTGCCATGCATACAAAAATCGTTAGGTATTCATCACATTCGCACGAAACTTTATTCATTACCCCTTTCAAAACTTCATTCTCTGTTCAATTTATGTTTGGAATCCACTGTTACAAACCCTCATTCAAACCAATACAAACTACAAGCTATAATTTCGGATATTGCCAGTCACAGACTTTTCAAGCCAGTTCGCATTGGAAAAGATGAAAAAGAGAAAAGATCTTTTCTAAATCTTTCCTTTGCCAACAAAGGTATCGATGGCGTCAACCTAGGCAATATCCTTCATCATAAATTAGTTCAATCGAAAATACCTCCTTATTTCAAAGACCAGTCTGTACCAATAATTTCTTATACCTATACCAAACCTATTGCAACTAAAATTTTCAATTACAAACGCGTTTTGCAGGATCTCGATATTGACGACTTCAAGTCTAAACCTCCTGATTGCACTTGTGCTAGTTCCCAATTCACATATAATCCTGCTGGCCACGTTATTACCGGTGACCTTAACATTGTTAATAACACTTCTCTACGAAACGTGTTATCGAAAGGTCCGAAATATCGTGAGCCTAAATCCATCAATTGGAAACACAACTTTAAAATTTTGATGGATTCAGTCGAGGATTATGCCAGGCAATGGGCTAAGCGCGAGAAGGAAGACGTAGACACTCTATCCGAATGGATTAAGGCAGTAAGGTCGTTAATACAAATCAGAATTAAGAAACTGAATGGGTCCATCAATGCCCATGCTACGTCAATCTTCAAAGATCCAAATGTTGCTAAACACCTATCTGACCTCCATGATGAATATGTTGTTGTCCCCGCAGACAAAGCCCCAAATAACATCGTTTTTATCTGTAAAAGTCATTACATTAATTGTTTGATAAACGAATTAGGTATAGACAATTCACTTGGAAACCCAACATATACCCTCACGACACTTACCAAAGAGGAAATCCTGGATAATCATAGGTCTGTTCTTTTTTCCTTTGGTATTTCAACCAAAGATGAAGAACTGGATCTTTCATCACTGTATTGGATACCTAAACTACATAAGTGTCCTTACAAACAACGGTATATTGCTGGGTCTTCCAAGTGCTCCACGAAACCCCTTTCTATATTATTAACATCCATTTTATCAGCAATCAAAGACGGGCTTCAAAGTTATTGTGAAACTGCCTATTCTAGAGGTGGGGTGAATCAGATGTGGATACTTAAAAATTCCAAAGATCTTTTAGAGTACATACAATCTAACTCTCTTTCATCTTGTAACAGTATTTAAACATTTGACTTTTCTACTCTTTACACAAGTATTCCACATTCCAAACTAAAAGACAAATTAAAAGAGTTGGTATTACTTTGCTTCATAAAAAAAAAATGGCCAACGTAGATACAAGTATCTTGTCTTAGGGAGGGATAAATCATACTTTGTAAAGAATCATTCTGATTCAAACAAAAAATTCTCTGAAACCGATATTATCAAGATGCTTGATTTCTTGATTGACAACATATTTGTTACGTTCGGAGGACGTGTTTTTCAACAGACTGTCGGCATCCCAATGGGAACAAACTGTGCCCTTCTACTTGCTGACTTGTTTCTTTATTGTTATGAGGCTGACTTCATGCAGGAACTTCTTAGGAAGAAAGATAAGAAGTTATCAATATCCTTTAACTCTACTTTCCGCTATATAGATGACGTTCTTTCACTAAACAATTCAAAATTTGGTGACTATGTGGATCGCATCTATCCCATCGAATTGGAGATAAAGGATACTACAGATACAGTTAAGTCGGCTTCATATCTTGACTTACATCTAGAAATTGTCAATGAGGGTCGGTTGAAGACAAAACTTTACGACAAAAGAGATGATTTCAGCTTTCCAATTGTGAACTTTCCATTTCTAAGTAGCAACATTCCAGCAGCACCTGCATACGGGGTATATATCTCCCAATTGATACGATATTCCCGTGCTTGCATTTCCTATCATGATTTTCTTGATAGAGGGTTACTGCTCACAAGGAAGCTATTAAACCAAGAGTTCCAAATGGTGAAGTTGAAATCATCCCTTCGTAAATTTTACGGACGCCATCACGAGTTGGTTGACCGTTATGGAATAACCGTTTCACAAATGATATCGGATATGTTCCTTACGTCGTAACTACAATCCCCTTCCCTTTCATGAATTTGACCTACCGAATTAGACTATTTACCGGATTTGTAATCACATAAGCAACACGACGGGTGCCGCATGTGGAGTAGGATCTGCTTACCCTTCCGGAGCACCTGAGATCACCCCTAGTTTTTGGTGGGGTTCGTGTTGTTTATTCTTTATTTTTCTATGTTGTGTCATATGTCCTATTGTTTTTCTGTTTGTCTTTTTCATTTTTAGCCATGGCGTTGTCAGTTTGTTTTAGATTTACGAGTTTGACTGTCCCTTAGGTATCTTTCGTCCCTCTTTTATTACCACTGGGTCGATGTCTCTGCTGGTGGACATTTTGTCCCCGAGGACATCATCCGCCCAGTAGCAAAACTACAATTGCATGAACTTACGAAGAACTAACAGGAAACTGGCTCGGACGTCGCCCAGTATAAAAAGGTCCGAAACAGACGTCACCATGGACACGGTGTCGTCTGATACGGCAGGTGTCCCCTCATCACCAGACATGACAAATAACCCAAACACGACTCATTCAGATCATCGTCTTAAGAACAACAGCAATATTACACATATACAGCCTTGTTCAGTTCTCCTTAAAGACATTTTGGTTTTTGATGACACAGTACAACACTGTCGCATTTCAAAATGTGAGACCAAAGGCTGCAAAACTTGTGCTATTTTAATTACAGATGCTGAATTCACTAGCAATTTGACCAGGAAGTCATATTTTACCAGAAGTTACGATGATCTGAATTGTAAATCGATAAATGTCGTCTACGGATTAGAGTGCAACCTTTGCGGCTTGGTATACGTCGGTGAAACGAAAGGAAGGCTAAACAAACGTATGTGCGGTCATAGATCAGACATTAACCTCAATGCTAATGACATTCTATACCAGCATTTTAATCAGCCCGATCATTCCATCGTTTCTATGACAGTTCGAATTATTGAAAAAATATACCATAGCTCGAACAATCCTAATCTTTCAACGACTCTCCGTAGACAAAAAGAAGACTACTGGATTAGACAATTGGGAACTGCAACACCGTATGGCTGCAATGACAAAATTGATGGTATAGGTATTCTATCTAGTCCTTCGTGTAACTCGGTGAATGTGATGAATATTTTCAACTCGACTCCTCGACGTAGACGTAGTCATGGCCATCGTCATTATACATCACCCTCTCTGCATGATGTCTCTATTAATGACTTGCTGCCATGCATACAAAAATCGTTAGGTATTCATCACATTCGCACGAAACTTTATTCATTACCCCTTTCAAAACTTCATTCTCTGTTCAATTTATGTTTGGAATCCACTGTTACAAACCCTCATTCAAACCAATACAAACTACAAGCTATAATTTCGGATATTGCCAGTCACAGACTTTTCAAGCCAGTTCGCATTGGAAAAGATGAAAAAGAGAAAAGATCTTTTCTAAATCTTTCCTTTGCCAACAAAGGTCTCGATGGCGTCAACCTAGGCAATATCCTTCATCATAAATTAGTTCAATCGAAAATACCTCCTTATTTCAAAGACCAGTCTGTACCAATAATTTCTTATACCTATACCAAACCTATTGCAACTAAAATTTTCAATTACAAACGCGTTTTGCAGGATCTCGATATTGACGACTTCAAGTCTAAACCTCCTGATTGCACTTGTGCTAGTTCCCAATTCACATATAATCCTGCTGGCCACGTTATTACCGGTGACCTTAACATTGTTAATAACACTTCTCTACGAAACGTGTTATCGAAAGGTCCGAAATATCGTGAGCCTAAATCCATCAATTGGAAACACAACTTTAAAATTTTGATGGATTCAGTCGAGGATTATGCCAGGCAATGGGCTAAGCGCGAGAAGGAAGACGTAGACACTCTATCCGAATGGATTAAGGCAGTAAGGTCGTTAATACAAATCAGAATTAAGAAACTGAATGGGTCCATCAATGCCCATGCTACGTCAATCTTCAAAGATCCAAATGTTGCTAAACACCTATCTGACCTCCATGATGAATATGTTGTTGTCCCCGCAGACAAAGCCCCAAATAACATCGTTTTTATCTGTAAAAGTCATTACATTAATTGTTTGATAAACGAATTAGGTATAGACAATTCACTTGGAAACCCAACATATACCCTCACGACACTTACCAAAGAGGAAATCCTGGATAATCATAGGTCTGTTCTTTGTTCCTTTGGTATTTCAACCAAAGATGAAGAACTGGATCTTCCATCACTGTATTGGATACCTAAACTACATAAGTGTCCTTACAAACAACGGTATATTGCTGGGTCTTCCAAGTGCTCCACGAAACCCCTTTCTATATTATTAACATCCATTGTATCAGCAATCAAAGACGGGCTTCAAAGTTATTGTGAAACTGCCTATTCTAGAGGTGGGGTGAATCAGATGTGGATACTTAAAAATTCCAAAGATCTTTTAGAGTACATACAATCTAACTCTCTTTCATCTTGTAACAGTATTAAAACATTTGACTTTTCTACTCTTTACACAAGTATTCCACATTCAAAACTAAAAGACAAATTAAAAGAGTTGGTATTACTTTGCTTCATAAAAAAGAATGGCCAACGTAGATACAAGTATCTTGTCTTAGGGAGGGATAAATCATACTTTGTAAAGAATCATTCTGATTCAAACAAAAAATTCTCTGAAACCGATATTATCAAGATGCTTGATTTCTTGATTGACAACATATTTGTTACGTTCGGAGGACGTGTTTTTCAACAGACTGTCGGCATCCCAATGGGAACAAACTGTGCCCTTCTACTTGCTGACTTGTTTCTTTATTGTTATGAGGCTGACTTCATGCAGGAACTTCTTAGGAAGAAAGATAAGAAGTTAGCAATATCCTTTAACTCTACTTTCCGCTATATAGATGACGTTCTTTCACTAAACAATTCAAAATTTGGTGACTATGTGGATCGCATCTATCCCATCGAATTGGAGATAAAGGATACTACAGATACAGTTAAGTCGGCTTCATATCTTGACTTACATCTAGAAATTGACAATGAGGGTCGGTTGAAGACAAAACTTTACGACAAAAGAGATGATTTCAGCTTTCCAATTGTGAACTTTCCATTTCTAAGTAGCAACATTCCAGCAGCACCTGCATACGGGGTATATATCTCCCAATTGATACGATATTCCCGTGCTTGCATTTCCTATCATGATTTTCTTGATAGAGGGTTACTGCTCACAAGGAAGCTATTAAACCAAGAGTTCCAAATGGTGAAGTTGAAATCATCCCTTCGTAAATTTTACGGACGCCATCACGAGTTGGTTTTTACCGTTATGGAATAACCGTTTCACAAATGATATCGGATATGTTCCTTACGTCGTAACTACAATCCCCTTCCCTTTCATGAATTTGACCTACCGAATTAGACTATTTACCGGATTTGTAATCACATAAGCAACACGACGGGTGCCGCATGTGGAGCAGGATCTGCTTACCCTTCCGGAGCACCTGAGATCACCCTTAGTTTTTGGTGGGGTTCGTGTTGTTTATTCTTTATTTTTCTATGTTGTGTCATATGTCCTATTGTTTTTCTGTTTGTCTTTTTCATTTTTAGCCATGGCGTTGTCAGTTTGTTTTAGATTTACGAGTTTGACTGTCCCTTAGGTATCTTTCGTCCTTCTTTTACACTTATAAATGGACAGTTCAGGTCGGTTGAGGAAAAAATAATTACGACAAAAGCGATGATTTCAGGTTGCCTCTTGTAGCCTTGCCATTGCTGTGTTTCAACATTACAGTAGCGTCTGCATTTTTAGAAGCTTTTATTTATTTGTTTTAAAAATACTGTGTCTTATTTGGCGTTTAAAGACAAAAGAAACGCAAATGAGAAGAAGTATTTTGGATTCATTGTTGCAATTAATGTGTACGTATCGTTTAAAACCGAACAAAAACTAAAATAGAACATAAATACATGGAAACAATTTATGACATTCTAATGATTTAAGTCATAGTGAAAATTTAAAAACATAACTTACTACGTAATTTGTGTTTGTCTTCTTGAGGGGTAGCTTATGCTTTTAATTACAATTTATCTCCGTGTTTTCTTAATTTCTAGAAGACATGTATTCTTTGGCTGCACTTATTTTCATGGGTTTTGATATATTAACAAGGGAATATAAATTACTTTCATTTAAACAAAATTTAATAAACGCTTATTATCTGTTTGGCATAATAAATTTATTTCATAAATCCAAGAATTGTTTTGCAAGATGTCACTTATCTTTAGATGTTTGTATATGATATTACACAATTTATGCGCCTTTGAAAATGACCCAAGTCAACAAAATACTATTTTGTGTAAGAGTTATCTCCCCGAACACTATTATCTCAATTAGTGCTTCTCCACCGTAACCGTGAGAGAAATTGACAAACCTATTTGATCTAATTGTTCCGTTAAAAATATCCATCAATGTTGAAATGTGAAGATAAAGGTAATTGCAGGTAACCTTACAACCTTCAACAATAACAAAAATCATACCGTTTAGCCAGCTATAAAATACCTCGACATAGTAAATATTTGGATTACCGCTCGTACAAGAGGCTGTAAAGCAGTTCAAGGTCGTCCAAAACTTCCATTATCATCGTGCAAACAATGGGTGCCACATGAGAAGAAGAAATATGTAGTCCTGGTTGCTCAACCTTAAGTTTTCTAGTTTTCTTTTTTTTGGTGGATTGCAATTTTTTTCTTCGTTTCTTCTTCATTGACATGTCGTTGCTACGACTAGTGAGTTTAAACAGTTCCCTAGATATATTCCGTACCTTTTAGTAAGCAAAGTTTGAAATTTGGCATTGAGTAATATTTTGAAAACACGTTTGTTTAATAGTTCCTCTTGTTTTTAAAGAAATTATCATTTTTTTTAAGATTTATTTGTTCCTGATGATGGTCAATTCATTGCTGGATTCTTGTAAATTCTACAGAACTTCTGGACAATTTTTAATATCGGTCTATTGCTGAAATTTATTCTAACATACCTTTGATTTTTAACCCTGCATGTCACCCATGTGAAATTATAAAATTGTTTGTGTAAACATTGAACGACACAATTTCTTCCTATGTGATATACCAATTTTCTGACACGCGAAGCAATGAATGTGTTTTTAATTTGATAGATGCTTTAAAATTTGTGTTTTTTTGTAAAATTTGTTTTAAGATTGTAACACATGCACTATGATGACTGCTGTACCCATATTTTGACTATTTTTTTATTATGTCTGTTTTGTTCACGAATCCTTGTAAATATAACAGAGTTTGATGAGTCTATCGTAAAACTGAAAGGTTTAGCGCTGTACAACCAGATTCAATCCACCAATTTCTATATTTGAAATGCCTGTACCAAGTCAGGAATATGACAGTTGTTGTCAATTCGTTTGATATGTTTTTTCATTTGAATTTGCCATTAGATTAGGGACTTTCCAATTGAATTTTCCTCGGAATTCAGTATTTTTGTGATTTTATTTTTTTTTCCATTTCGAACTCGAGTAAATCATGAAAAAATGTTGATAATCTCGTCTCGGTCACATGAAAATTATTTCAATTAGCTGATAGACGAACACTGTCAGTTAATCAGAAGACGAGTTACATCTTAAATTTAATTACATGTATATGGAAGCATAATATATATTAAAAGTAAATTTGATTTTTATCTTTATTGTTTAAGAAACAAATTACAAACCAAAAATTAATCAGCTAAAAAGAATAGCAGCAGAAAATAAATTTTTATCGTTTTCATTGATTATGATTAATGCAGATCATTTTTTAATAAATTGTTTGTTGAATTCTACAAACTTCGTAAAGGATTCCCCGATTTATTTATTCAAGCTGAATTGAAATGGATGGTGAGTAAACTAAGAATTTGGCATCCGTAATTCTTTTGCCTGTGCATTCATATTCAGTTAGGAATCGGTCATTCACAGATAGACGAATCAAGTTTTCTGCTAGAGGTCTAACTTTCAGCTTGAATTCTTCAACGAAAAAAAGTTCCGTGACGTTGTTATCCTGAATCGTTTTCTCAGGACCCCATTTCTTTTGGTTGTTTTCATTTTTAAGTGTATTCAAAACAAGAGACTGCGATGGAGCTCTTGGATTGAAATGCAAAATAATGCCGTTCTGTTCGTCTTTAGTTTGCTGAAAGTTAATTGAATATCCACTAAAATGAAGGAAAAAAAAGGATATTCAGAAGGGGTCTTCAGAACATCGCCATTATATATATATATATACATATATTCGTATGATACTCATATGAACGTAAAATGCTTAACAAATTAATCCAGTTTTTCTCGATGTTAAGAATTCATTAATACACACCGGAAAAATACAATTGCATGATACATGAATTTCAGCTGGCGAAAGTAAGAAGCAGTATATACAACTTCTTAATTAAATGGTATAGAGTTCTGCACAAGAACAGCATAATGGGACGACTCGATTTCCTAAAACGTCCTATCAAATAAAATCAACACATGATGTACGTTGTACACAACAACTGCGTATACATTTTAGAAGTTGAACATTAAAAATTGTTTTTATTAAAAAATACTGAATAAAATACAAAGTCTTAAAGACCGAATTGGTCACCCGTCGTACCAAAGTTTTCAAATTAAAAGTTGGAAATGTTTTCCTTAACTTTTGGATACATATGATGAATTAAAATTATATGATAAGGCATTTTATGAACTGAACTGTGTCAAATTTGTGCCATAAAATATGCTTGTTCATGCAAAAGTGCTAGATCGAACACTTCTAGAAGAGTTCCTGGAAATAGGAATGTGCAGTTGCACTTGTAAAGAATATGTTATCCCTAGAGTCGCTTAAATTTTCTGCAGTTCTTGTCCATTCGTTTTTGATGCGTTTTTTCATTTTGATTTTGCCATGTGATAATGATCTTTCCGATTAGAGTTTCCTATGAGTTTAGTTTTTTAGTGATTTTTCTTTTTGACAGTTAACAAAAACGAAAATACCGAACTTTCAAAACAGAAATTGCAAAAACGAACGTAAAACAATTGTCATATTTCAGATCTGGTTAAGGCATCAATTAAATAAAAAGTGGCGGTTGCATCCTAGTTTAATTCCTACAATGACCTTTCACTAGCTTGTATGACAGTCGCAAAATATTTTAATACCTTGACAACAATGTATTTAGTCACCCTATGGGCAAAGAACATGGATAGACATGAACACAGAAACTGTATAATATCATTGCTAGCAAAAATATCCATAGACACTAGAGCTAGGGAGGGTTAACATGTCAAATGTAAAGGCAAAACCATTTTGTACATATTCAAGTGAATAATCATCAAAGCTTCAAGAAGAAGTATTTTTAATTGTTTAGGAATACACATCTTTTCGTTTCATAAGTATAACTGATGGCTACTTATAATTATTATGAATTAGTACTTTCAGAATGAAAGCTGATCAGCTATAGTTAGAGCGTTGGATATATGGCAATAGTTCATGCAAATAGCAAAATAAACAAATGAATAATTCAAGATAAATAAAACAATCCAAGTAGATTTAAAGGACAGTGAAGTTGACCATTGAATATAATTCTAATTGGCCATTACGTTTTAATATCAAAGCAATTCAAAAACTGTACTTTTTAATAACAAAATCAGCATTAAGATATGCATACCCTGGTTTCGCCGCTTCTTCTTTCACATGGCAATGACCCTTTATTATGAAGTCCTCGCCCACAACTAAACTGCGATCCCATTGTGCAAGTTCCGTCTAAAAACAATTTATATATAGTAAACTCATCATAGATACCAGGAAAAAGTTATCGAACCAAGCAGAAAGAGAGAGAGTAAATTATTGAAATGAAGTCCTTGGTGTACATTAAAATTGTCCATAATATTGTTGTTGTTGTTGTTGTTGTTGTTGACATACATGTACATTAAAAACAGGTTTGTCATAATTATGGAATGCTTTTGCTGTTATTGTGGCATTCTCTATTTATATTGTTGTTATTTCACACTGATTAAAAAATGATTTCTATGTGCTATCTCTTGTAATAATTGAGATAATCAGACAGTTCTGGGTCAAAAACGAAGAACGCTTATATATCACGGATTCTAAATGCATATGGTTTCTATTAATTTTCTTTCTAATAAGTGTGATTATTAGTTGCTTGCAGTATAAAAAGGTCATTTTCAGTGTCATTTTATTCGTTTCTGTATGCTGATTCCAAAGATATACTTTCTTAGTTCTTTTCTTTTAAATAAGTGCAAAAGGTCTCTTCACGTCAAAGATAAATATTAGCACACAACATTCTTCCTAACACGCATTCAATCTTTGAAAAAAGATTAAAAACACATAATTTTCTATCATGGACATGACCCTGATCTTTCACCTCGTAAACTGTCAAGGTCATTTGTCCATGATGTCACAGCAAACTACTCCATAAGGTTTGGACCCTTGGTGTTAGAGTCAATAATCTAGCTTGCGTTTTAAAAACGAAGTTTATGTCATATACTGAAAGATCAAAACTTTGTGGTCAAAATGTAAGTTGTGCCCTTATGACCCCTCTGCAGTTTCCGTGAAATATTTTTTTAGAAATCTCATTACAAGGTGTTTGGTCAAAGGACAAGGTCAACCTAAAAATCCTTTAAAACACACTTTAAACCCCTATAATAGTTATAAAATTCATAATTCAGTATTAAGTGCATTGTTTTGACCTTTTACCTTCTGTCTTATGTCAAGGTCATTGTTTTCTAATGTAATTGCAGTAGATCCTGTGGGTAAGATATTTTAGGTTAAGGGTTGAAGACTGTAAACAGAGGTGATGCCCCTTACTGGAAGGTATTAATATCACGCCTTAATGGCCAAACAAAGCAATGTTTCGTTGTCTCTAAAGATTACTGAGATAATCCAATAACACTTACTGAAATAGTCCCATAACACTTACAAGGTGAAATGTCAAAGGTTAAGGTCAACGTCTATTATGACCTTGAGATATGCTTAGGTGACATGATTGATGACTATTGTCGACGATTAAATGATCAACTGACATTGGTTAATTGTAGCTTTCACAAACTAAAACAATTGTTATACTTTGGTTAGATATTGCAAATAATAATTATTGCATTGCAATGTCTAACTAAAGAACCATAATTATACATGTTATAGTTAAACAATTACCGGTACAACATAGTTGATTTAAAAATGTTTACCCATTTAGAGAAAAGAAAAATAATCCACAACGTCAGCTTACATAAAGAGTCATTAACTTGTGTGCTAGATTTGTAATGCTTTTATTCATGACCTGACAACTTTGATCTATCCAGTTATATTCTTTTATATGCATCGTGATATTTCATGCTCTGGCATAGTTCGTATATGCATATACCCGTCAACTTGATAGTCTTTTGGTTGGTTGGCTGGAAAAGTTGGTAATTTGGATTTTTCGTTGACAACTCTCTAGTTTGTTCATTGTTTACAAAGTAAGGTCCGATTATTTCATAATCACCGGGACGGACTATGTTTGTATATGGACGATAACAAAAGGCAATCTAAAAAAATATTATGCAGTAACCACCAGCTGCTTACAATGATGGTATGTATATATCTGTGAACGATATGCATAAAGATATACTTACGAAAGCCATATCTATTTTATCCTGCTCCTGTAACAATAATTTTTTTAAACATCATTGATTAAGTTATCTCCAAGACAAAGACAAGTTAAAAGATATGTTTTTTTTTTAAATTATAGAATAAACGTATCATATGTTACAAATACCTATGTATTGATTACAATTTCATGACCATCCCATCGCACTTGACTATTTTTACAATTTCTATTTTATTTTATCCAAGCCATATAATGCCGAAGTGGTACATAACGCGAATGTTAGGCTTTTTTCCTTTTTTTTTCGAGGAGGGGGGTCAATGGTACCCAATGGTCTTTAACTTCGTATTTGACTTCAATTTTTATTTACGTCTAGTGCCGATGGGTCTCATGAAGCTCATTCTATTGTTTGATCAAACAGATCTGTTTTGCTGCATAAAACTATTAGACTTTTAAGATTCGTAAATTAAAACCATTCAGTGTAAAAAGTAGACGTGGACGTTGGTGTTCGAGATGAAAATATAAAAAAGGTAAGGAAAGGATAAAACATATGTTTGTTATCATTGTGATATAGCCGATCTTAAATATGTGACTGTTTGAAAAAAAGTGAACTTTAAACTGCAGAACTTTCATATCTGCATCCGACTTAACCGATACGTTAGTATGAACCTAGTTTGTCTTGAGAAATATTGCGTTTATTCTTCATTGTAAATATTTTTATAATTTATCTTAACATATTACTTTAGAGTGTGCTAATAATTCATTTTTAAGCAATATGTATGCATAAATGATAAGCAACTCTAAAAGGGCACAACATAACAAAATATCAACTGTATTGATCTGTATTGACTCTTTTTTATATCATCTTAATGTTTGTATGTTTGATCAAAAGCTCACAGTAACTTGATTTGCATGTTGTCTTATGCCGAACCCCAATAAATATAGATTCTTACATTGATACCAGTGGATTATCGGATTTATCCAATCGAGATAGTTAAATTATCAATTTTTAAGTTCGAGCCGCCTCGGCGAGTACTTTTAAAATTCATAATTTAACTATCGAGATTGGATAAATCCGATAATCCACGAGTAACTATGTAAGAATCTGTTTCTCTAATGATTAAAAAGACATTTTCTTTTTTTGTTTACCGAAAATCTCCTTCGAGTGCCTTTCACATTGCACGAAGTTGTCAATTTCATTAACACCTGTTATCATATTTTGGTTCATCCAGTCAGCCAAAAAGGTCATGACCCTTAAAATCATCCAATGATCTTCTGAGATCACCAGCAACCACACGTTGATTAAATGTTTTTATACAATGGGTTCGAAAAGGGATAAATTTCCATAGAATTAGAGACATGTATCTTATCTTATATAAAACAGTAAACTGCTTAAACAATCAGCAAGAAAGTGTTAACAAATATGTCAATAAAGTCGGGATTTTCAGTTGACTTTTAATTGGAGTCAGTTCTTTTGATTTTAATATAACATATTTTGGTGTTATTACATATATTTATTAAAATTATTGGTCACATGTCGTAGTAACGGTCTATTGATTGTTTACTATATAGTCGTGTTTTGTTTATGTTATATATTAGTGGATGGCAGATTCAAGCACAGCGGCTTTTAGTAAAACTCATCATTTCCCCATGTGACAGTGATTTTGTTCTGTTTAGTTTATCTGAACGTTCGCCACTTTCACTTTTAAAAGGATTACTCATTTCAGAAATGACTTTGCCAACACAATTCCTTCTATATGGTTTCTCGTATTGACATGACATTTATTACGAATGTATTCGTATATGAAGATGTGATATTAGGATGTTCCTGTCCAATGAGTTTATTTAGAGTCATACAACTTTTATATAAAAGAAATTGTTCCAGTCAATCAGACCTTGTCAAAACTAATCCTATATTTTGTTTCCTACCTACATTAATACTTGGTTCCTATATTGTAAGTTTCGTATATGCAAATGAACATATAGGTTGAAAACTTTGACTTTTCCCTGAGACATTCCTCGTTATACTGAGACAGTTTTGACCTTTTTTTTATACCTACATTCGGTTTGGTCCCAAAGAAAATTATGCCATGCCTAGTTACTCCATTATCATGGCAAAATCTCAAAAACGATTTAAAAATCTCAATAAAATAGTAAATTGTAAGACCCTGATGCACACAAGTAAGTTTCGATATAAACTGTTTGAATCCCTGTGTTTCAATCACTAACATGCGCAAACGTTGAACAGCATGCGGTATTTAAATTCATTTTATTAAACAGTTCCAATAATACCTGGCAATATCGGTTTCTTATTTCATGTACATATTATTGAAAATTTAATCTGGTTATCCAATGCATTTTGAACATACTACAGTAATGAAAGCAAATATATGAAACATGATTATTGATCATTGACCTTGCAGAACCGGGTTTTTGTTGTTTTATATTCTTATTTAGTGTCGGTTATTTTTATTTTGGGACGCGTTGTGTTTCTTGTTGGAGGGATTAATTGAAATGATATCTTTTGTTAATTTGAAATTCGAAAGACTTTTCCAAAATGTCTCCATTTCTCATGGCAAAAAAACAAAATTATCCATTAGTGTATACTAACATAGCTATTTGAAAATAATGTATAGTCCTGAAATGATGGTTCATTGAAATTATAATTTAGTAAATGACAAATTGGTAGAACAATATGTTGGCTTTATACGTCACTTGAGTAATTGACACATACAGATGTGGTTTGTACAGATAACTTTAATTGTTTTGTTAAACTGCTGACAAATAGCGTTTTTAATAATATGTGTATTAATGGTCATTCTTACCATTGGCACACAAAATGACAATATGCATTGAATCTAGGGTGCATTTAATGTGATATTCAGTAAAATAAGTTAACAATATGGAATTTGTTTGGGGTTTGTATATATCAGCATTTACAATATTGGTGTTGTATCATCGACGTTATAGATTTTAAATAGTTGAAACAATTAAAGCGATCCCCCCATTTTAGTTTCCATGACAACTGTATTTTTATTTTTTACTTTTGGTTCCTGTCTTTTTTGGCAAAAAATGGGTCTTTTTCATGAAGAATACATACATATGGTGTACAAGATTGAATTACTCCTCTAAATTAAATTTTGTCTTTATAAAACGCTTTTTCAGTGTCATGAGTATGTTACACGAGAAAATGGCTTTTCGATATTTACAATTAAAACATATATTTGAATAAAAGGTTAAAGTTTCTCCTGTTTTTCATAATTTGTCTTCTCTATTCTGTAGATAATAAGAAAAGAGAAACAAAACGAAAATGCCCAACCAATGAGTAGTTTCTGTTTATGGTCAACTCAAAATCATTA